>NC_088201.1:226765111-227437610 GCF_037126465.1 Ornithodoros turicata
TATTGCATGTTCGATATTGCATTGCTTCGTTTGCCTGCTTCGTGCTTACTGAATCATGAGAAAACTGTGCAGGAGTTCTGAGCAGCCGAGTAGATCCTATAGTAAGCGCAAGTAAATGAAACTAAAGGGAATGTTGATGGTTTTTTACTTTTCGCTTTTGCCTTTCTTGAACAGTGTGTCGCTATGTGTATAGTACATGAGACTTATACATCATTATTGATTAAAGGTTAAGCAATTTCCATGTCGTCATTTTTCCACACAGACTAAAAAAACGCAATAGGTCAATGTTAGACATGATATTGCATTGCTTCGCGTGCCTGCTTCGTGCTTACTGAATCATGAGAAACCTGTGCAGGAGTTCTGAGCAGCCGAGTGGATCCTATACTAAGCGCGAGTAAATGAAACTAAAAGGAATGTTAATGGTTTTTACTTTTCGCTTTTGCCTTTCTTGAACATGTATCGCTATGTGTATAGTACATGTGACGTAGACATCATTATTGATTAAAGGTTAAGCAATTTTCATGTCCTCCTTTTTCCAGACAGACTAAAAAACTCTGTAGGTCAATGCTAGACATGATATTGCATGTTCGATATTGCATTGCTTCGTTTGCCTGCTTCGTGCTTACTGAATCATGAGAAAACTGTGCAGGAGTTCTGAGCAGCCGAGTAGATCCTATAGTAAGCGCAAGTAAATGAAACTAAAGGGAATGTTGATGGTTTTTACTTTTCGCTTTTGCCTTTCTTGAACAGTGTGTCGCTATGTGTATAGTACATGAGACTTATACATCATTATTGATTAAAGGTTAAGCAATTTCCATGTCGTCATTTTTCCACACAGACTAAAAAAACGCAATAGGTCAATGTTAGACATGATATCGCATTGCTTCGCGTGCCTGCTTCGTGCTTACTGAATCATGAGAAAACTGTGCAGGAGTTCTCAGAAGCCGAGTGGATCCTATGCTAACCGCGAGTAAATGCAACTAAAAGGAATGTTGATGGTTTTTACTTTTCGCTTTTGCTTTTCTTGAACACTGTGTCGCTATGTCTATAGTACATGTGACATAGACACCATTATTGATTAAAGGTTAAGCAATTTCCATGTCCTCATTTTTCCACACAAGACTGAAAACACGCAATAGGTCAAGGTTAAACATGATATTGTATGTTCGATATCGCATTGCTTCGCGTGCCTGCTTCGTGCTTACTGAATCATGAGAAAACTGTGCAGGAGTTCTCAGAAGCCGAGTGGATCCTATGCTAACCGCGAGTAAATGCAACTAAAAGGAATGTTGATGGTTTTTACTTTTCGCTTTTGCTTTTCTTGAACACTGTGTCGCTATGTCTATAGTACATGTGACATAGACACCATTATTGATTAAAGGTTAAGCAATTTCCATGTCCTCATTTTTCCACACAAGACTGAAAACACGCAATAGGTCAAGGTTAAACATGATATTGCATGTTCGATATCGCATTGCTTCGCGTGCCTGCTTCGTGCTTACTGAATCATGAGAAAACTGTGCAGGAGTTCTCAGAAGCCGAGTGGATCCTATGCTAACCGCGAGTAAATGCAACTAAAAGGAATGTTGATGGTTTTTACTTTTCGCTTTTGCTTTTCTTGAACACTGTGTCGCTATGTCTATAGTACATGTGACATAGACACCATTATTGATTAAAGGTTAAGCAATTTCCATGTCCTCATTTTTCCACACAAGACTGAAAACACGCAATAGGTCAAGGTTAAACATGATATTGTATGTTCGATATCGCATTGCTTCGCGTGCCTGCTTCGTGCTTACTGAATCATGAGAAAACTGTGCAGGAGTTCTCAGAAGCCGAGTGGATCCTATGCTAACCGCGAGTAAATGCAACTAAAAGGAATGTTGATGGTTTTTACTTTTCGCTTTTGCTTTTCTTGAACACTGTGTCGCTATGTCTATAGTACATGTGACATAGACACCATTATTGATTAAAGGTTAAGCAATTTCCATGTCCTCATTTTTCCACACAAGACTGAAAACACGCAATAGGTCAAGGTTAAACATGATATTGCATGTTCGATATCGCATTGCTTCGCGTGCCTGCTTCGTGCTTACTGAATCATGAGAAAACTGTGCAGGAGTTCTCAGAAGCCGAGTGGATCCTATGCTAACCGCGAGTAAATGCAACTAAAAGGAATGTTGATGGTTTTTACTTTTCGCTTTTGCTTTTCTTGAACACTGTGTCGCTATGTCTATAGTACATGTGACATAGACACCATTATTGATTAAAGGTTAAGCAATTTCCATGTCCTCATTTTTCCACACAAGACTGAAAACACGCAATAGGTCAAGGTTAAACATGATATTGTATGTTCGATATCGCATTGCTTCGCGTGCCTGCTTCGTGCTTACTGAATCATGAGAAAACTGTGCAGGAGTTCTCAGAAGCCGAGTGGATCCTATGCTAACCGCGAGTAAATGCAACTAAAAGGAATGTTGATGGTTTTTACTTTTCGCTTTTGCTTTTCTTGAACACTGTGTCGCTATGTCTATAGTACATGTGACATAGACACCATTATTGATTAAAGGTTAAGCAATTTCCATGTCCTCATTTTTCCACACAAGACTGAAAACACGCAATAGGTCAAGGTTAAACATGATATTGCATGTTCGATATCGCATTGCTTCGCGTGCCTGCTTCGTGCTTACTGAATCATGAGAAAACTGTGCAGGAGTTCTCAGAAGCCGAGTGGATCCTATGTTAACCGCGAGTAAATGCAACTAAAAGGAATGTTGATGGTTTTTACTTTTCGCTTTTGCTTTTCTTGAACACTGTGTCGCTATGTCTATAGTACATGTGACATAGACACCATTATTGATTAAAGGTTAAGCAATTTCCATGTCCTCATTTTGACACACAAGACTGAAAACACGCAATAGGTCAAGGTTAAACATGATATTGCATGTTCGATATCGCATTGCTTCGCGTGCCTGCTTCGTGCTTACTGAATCATGAGAAATCTGTGCAGGAGTTCTCAGAAGCCGAGTGGATCCTATGCTAACCGCGAGTAAATGCAACTAAAAGGAATGTTGATGGTTTTTACTTTTCGCTTTTGCTTTTCTTGAACACTGTGTCGCTATGTCTATAGTACATGTGACATAGACACCATTATTGATTAAAGGTTAAGCAATTTCCATGTCCTCATTTTCCACACAAGACTGAAAACACGCAATAGGTCAAGGCTAAACATGATATTGTATGTTCGATATCGCATTGCTTCGCGTGCCTGCTTCGTGCTTACTGAATCATGAGAAAACTGTGCAGGAGTTCTCAGAAGCCGAGTGGATCCTATGCTAACCGCGAGTAAATGCAACTAAAAGGAATGTTGATGGTTTTTACTTTTCGCTTTTGCTTTTCTTGAACACTGTGTCGCTATGTCTATAGTACATGTGACATAGACACCATTATTGATTAAAGGTTAAGCAATTTCCATGTCCTCATTTTTCCACACAAGACTGAAAACACGCAATAGGTCAAGGTTAAACATGATATTGCATGTTCGATATCGCATTGCTTCGCGTGCCTGCTTCGTGCTTACTGAATCATGAGAAAACTGTGCAGGAGTTCTCAGAAGCCGAGTGGATCCTATGTTAACCGCGAGTAAATGCAACTAAAAGGAATGTTGATGGTTTTTACTTTTCGCTTTTGCTTTTCTTCAACACTGTGTCGCTATGTCTATAGTACATGTGACATAGACACCATTATTGATTAAAGGTTAAGCAATTTCCATGTCCTCATTTTGACACACAAGACTGAAAACACGCAATAGGTCAAGGTTAAACATGATATTGCATGTTCGATATCGCATTGCTTCGCGTGCCTGCTTCGTGCTTACTGAATCATGAGAAAACTGTGCAGGAGTTCTCAGAAGCCGAGTGGATCCTATGCTAACCGCGAGTAAATGCAGCTAAAAGGAATGTTGATGGTTTTTACTTTTCGCTTTTGCTTTTCTTGAACACTGTGTCGCTATGTCTATAGTACATGTGACATAGACACCATTATTGATTAAAGGTTAAGCAATTTCCATGTCCTCATTTTGACACACAAGACTGAAAACACGCAATAGGTCAAGGTTAAACATGATATTGCATGTTCGATATCGCATTGCTTCGCGTGCCTGCTTCGTGCTTACTGAATCATGAGAAAACTGTGCAGGAGTTCTCAGAAGCCGAGTGGATCCTATGCTAACCGCGAGTAAATGCAGCTAAAAGGAATGTTGATGGTTTTTACTTTTCGCTTTTGCTTTTCTTGAACACTGTGTCGCTATGTCTATAGTACATGTGACATAGACACCATTATTGATTAAAGGTTAAGCAATTTCCATGTCCTCATTTTTCCACACAAGACTGAAAACACGCAATAGGTCAAGGTTAAACATGATATTGCATGTTCGATATCGCATTGCTTCGCGTGCCTGCTTCGTGCTTACTGAATCATGAGAAAACTGTGCAGGAGTTCTCAGAAGCCGAGTGGATCCTATGCTAACCGCGAGTAAATGCAACTAAAAGGAATGTTGATGGTTTTTACTTTTCGCTTTTGCTTTTCTTGAACACTGTGTCGCTATGTGTATAGTACATGTGACATAGACACCATTATTGATTAAAGGTTAAGCAATTTCCATGTCCTCATTTTTCCACACAAGACTGAAAACACGCAATAGGTCAAGGTTAAACATGATATTGCATGTTCGATATCGCATTGCTTCGCGTGCCTGCTTCGTGCTTACTGAATCATGAGAAAACTGTGCAGGAGTTCTCAGAAGCCGAGTGGATCCTATGCTAACCGCGAGTAAATGCAACTAAAAGGAATGTTGATGGTTTTTACTTTTCGCTTTTGCTTTTCTTGAACACTGTGTCGCTATGTGTATAGTACATGTGACATAGACACCATTATTGATTAAAGGTTAAGCAATTTCCATGTCCTCATTTTTCCACACAAGACTGAAAACACGCAATAGGTCAAGGTTAAACATGATATTGCATGTTCGATATCGCATTGCTTCGCGTGCCTGCTTCGTGCTTACTGAATCATGAGAAAACTGTGCAGGAGTTCTCAGAAGCCGAGTGGATCCTATGCTAACCGCGAGTAAATGCAACTAAAAGGAATGTTGATGGTTTTTACTTTTCGCTTTTGCTTTTCTTGAACACTGTGTCGCTATGTGTATAGTACATGTGACATAGACACCATTATTGATTAAAGGTTAAGCAGTTTCGATGTCCTCATTTTTCCACAAAAGTCTAAAAAACGCAATAGGTCAGGTTAGACATGATGTTACATGTTTGATATTGCATTGCTTCGCGTGCCTGCTTCGTGCTTACTGAATCATGAGAAAACTGTGCCGGATGTCTGAACAGTCGAGTGGATCATATAGTAAGCGCGAGTAAATGAAACCAAAAGGAATGTTGACGGTTTTTATTTTTCGGTTTTGCCTTTCTTGAACAGTGTGTCGCAATGTGTATAGTACATGTGACGTAGACATCATTATTGATTAAGGGTTAAGCAATTTCCATGTCGTCATTTTTCCACACAGACTAAAAAAACGCAATAGGTCAATGTTAGACATGATATTGCATTGGTTCGCGTGCCTGCTTCGTGCTTACTGAATCATGAGAAATCTGTCCAGGAGTTCTGAGCAGCCGAGTGTCTCCTATACTAAGCGCGAGTAAATGAAACTGAAAGGAATGTTGATGGTTTTTACTTTTCGCTTTTGCCTTTCTTGAGCAGTGTATCGCTATGCGTATAGTACATGTGACGTAGACATCATTATTGATTAAAGGTTAAGCAATTTTCATGTCCTCCTTTTTCCAGACAGACTAAAAAACTCTGTAGGTCAATGCTAGACATGATATTGCATGTTCGATATTGCATTGCTTCGTTTGCCTGCTTCGTGCTGACTGAATCATGAGAAAACTGTGCAGGAGTTCTGAGCAGCCGAGTAGATCCTATAGTAAGCGCAAGTAAATGAAACTAAAGGGAATGTTGATGGTTTTTTACTTTTCGCTTTTGCCTTTCTTGAACAGTGTGTCGCTATGTGTATAGTACATGAGACTTATACATCATTATTGATTAAAGGTTAAGCAATTTCCATGTCGTCATTTTTCCACACAGACTAAAAAAACGCAATAGGTCAATGTTAGACATGATATTGCATTGCTTCGCGTGCCTGCTTCGTGCTTACTGAATCATGAGAAACCTGTGCAGGAGTTCTGAGCAGCCGAGTGGATCCTATACTAAGCGCGAGTAAATGAAACTAAAAGGAATGTTAATGGTTTTTACTTTTCGCTTTTGCCTTTCTTGAACATGTATCGCTATGTGTATAGTACATGTGACGTAGACATCATTATTGATTAAAGGTTAAGCAATTTTCATGTCCTCCTTTTTCCAGACAGACTAAAAAACTCTGTACGTCAATGCTAGACATGATATTGCATGTTCGATATTGCATTGCTTCGTTTGCCTGCTTCGTGCTTACTGAATCATGAGAAAACTGTGCAGGAGTTCTGAGCAGCCGAGTAGATCCTATAGTAAGCGCAAGTAAATGAAACTAAAGGGAATGTTGATGGTTTTTTACTTTTCGCTTTTGCCTTTCTTGAACAGTGTGTCGCTATGTGTATAGTACATGAGACTTATACATCATTATTGATTAAAGGTTAAGCAATTTCCATGTCGTCATTTTTCCACACAGACTAAAAAAACGCAATAGGTCAATGTTAGACATGATATTGCATTGCTTCGCGTGCCTGCTTCGTGCTTACTGAATCATGAGAAACCTGTGCAGGAGTTCTGAGCAGCCGAGTGGATCCTATACTAAGCGCGAGTAAATGAAACTAAAAGGAATGTTAATGGTTTTTACTTTTCGCTTTTGCCTTTCTTGAACATGTATCGCTATGTGTATAGTACATGTGACGTAGACATCATTATTGATTAAGGGTTAAGCAATTTCCATGTCGTCATTTTTCCACACAGACTAAAAAAACGCAATAGGTCAATGTTAGACATGATATTGCATTGCTTCGCGTGCCTGCTTCGTGCTTACTGAATCATGAGAAACCTGTGCAGGAGTTCTGAGCAGCCGAGTGGATCCTATACTAAGCGCGAGTAAATGAAACTAAAAGGAATGTTAATGGTTTTTACTTTTCGCTTTTGCCTTTCTTGAACATGTATCGCTATGTGTATAGTACATATGACGTAGACATCATTATTGATTAAGGGTTAAGCAATTTCCATGTCGTCATTTTTCCACACAGACTAAAAAAACGCAATAGGTCAATGTTAGACATGATATTGCATTGCTTCGCGTGCCTGCTTCGTGCTTACTGAATCATGAGAAACCTGTGCAGGAGTTCTGAGCAGCCGAGTGGATCCTATACTAAGCGCGAGTAAATGAAACTAAAAGGAATGTTAATGGTTTTTACTTTTCGCTTTTGCCTTTCTTGAACATGTATCGCTATGTGTATAGTACATATGACGTAGACATCATTATTGATTAAGGGTTAAGCAATTTCCATGTCGTCATTTTTCCACACAGACTAAAAAAACGCAATAGGTCAATGTTAGACATGATATTGCATTGCTTCGCGTGCCTGCTTCGTGCTTACTGAATCATGAGAAACCTGTGCAGGAGTTCTGAGCAGCCGAGTGGATCCTATACTAAGCGCGAGTAAATGAAACTAAAAGGAATGTTAATGGTTTTTACTTTTCGCTTTTGCCTTTCTTGAACATGTATCGCTATGTGTATAGTACATGTGACGTAGACATCATTATTGATTAAGGGTTAAGCAATTTCCATGTCGTCATTTTTCCACACAGACTAAAAAAACGCAATAGGTCAATGTTAGACATGATATTGCATTGCTTCGCGTGCCTGCTTCGTGCTTACTGAATCATGAGAAACCTGTGCAGGAGTTCTGAGCAGCCGAGTGGATCCTATACTAAGCGCGAGTAAATGAAACTAAAAGGAATGTTAATGGTTTTTACTTTTCGCTTTTGCCTTTCTTGAACATGTATCGCTATGTGTATAGTACATGTGACGTAGACATCATTATTGATTAAGGGTTAAGCAATTTCCATGTCGTCATTTTTCCACACAGACTAAAAAAACGCAATAGGTCAATGTTAGACATGATATTGCATTGCTTCGCGTGCCTGCTTCGTGCTTACTGAATCATGAGAAACCTGTGCAGGAGTTCTGAGCAGCCGAGTGGATCCTATACTAAGCGCGAGTAAATGAAACTAAAAGGAATGTTAATGGTTTTTACTTTTCGCTTTTGCCTTTCTTGAACATGTATCGCTATGTGTATAGTACATGTGACGTAGACATCATTATTGATTAAGGGTTAAGCAATTTCCATGTCGTCATTTTTCCACACAGACTAAAAAAACGCAATAGGTCAATGTTAGACATGATATTGCATTGCTTCGCGTGCCTGCTTCGTGCTTACTGAATCATGAGAAAACTGTGCAGGAGTTCTCAGAAGCCGAGTGGATCCTATGCTAACCGCGAGTAAATGCAACTAAAAGGAATGTTGATGGTTTTTACTTTTCGCTTTTGCTTTTCTTGAACACTGTGTCGCTATGTGTATAGTACATGTGACATAGACACCATTATTGATTAAAGGTTAAGCAGTTTCGATGTCCTCATTTTTCCACAAAAGACTAAAAAACGCAATAGGTCAGGTTAGACATGATGTTGCATGTTTGATATTGCATTGCTTCGCGTGCCTGCTTCGTGCTTACTGAATCATGAGAAAACTGTGCCGGATGTCTGAACAGTCGAGTGGATCATATAGTAAGCGCGAGTAAATGAAACTAAAAGGAATGTTGACGGTTTTTATTTTTCGGTTTTGCCTTTCTTGAACAGTGTGTCGCAATGTGTATAGTACATGTGACGTAGACATCATTATTGATTAAGGGTTAAGCAATTTTCATGTCCTCATTTTTCCACAGACTAAAGAAACGCAATAGGTCAATGTTGGACATGATATTGCATTGCTTCGCGTGCCTGCTTCGTGCTTACTGAATCATGAGAAATCTGTCCAGGAGTTCTGAGCAGCCGAGTGTCTCCTATACTAAGCGCGAGTAAATGAAACTGAAAGGAATGTTGATGGTTTTTACTTTTCGCTTTTGCCTTTCTTGAGCAGTGTATCGCTATGCGTATAGTACATGTGACGTAGACATCATTATTGATTAAAGGTTAAGCAATTTTCATGTCCTCCTTTTTCCAGACAGACTAAAAAACTCTGTAGGTCAATGCTAGACATGATATTGCATGTTCGATATTGCATTGCTTCGTTTGCCTGCTTCGTGCTTACTGAATCATGAGAAAACTGTGCAGGAGTTCTGAGCAGCCGAGTAGATCCTATAGTAAGCGCAAGTAAATGAAACTAAAGGGAATGTTGATGGTTTTTTACTTTTCGCTTTTGCCTTTCTTGAACAGTGTGTCGCTATGTGTATAGTACATGAGACTTATACATCATTATTGATTAAAGGTTAAGCAATTTCCATGTCGTCATTTTTCCACACAGACTAAAAAAAACGCAATAGGTCAATGTTAGACATGATATTGCATTGCTTCGCGTGCCTGCTTCGTGCTTACTGAATCATGAGAAACCTGTGCAGGAGTTCTGAGCAGCCGAGTGGATCCTATACTAAGCGCGAGTAAATGAAACTAAAAGGAATGTTAATGGTTTTTACTTTTCGCTTTTGCCTTTCTTGAACATGTATCGCTATGTGTATAGTACATGTGACGTAGACATCATTATTGATTAAAGGTTAAGCAATTTTCATGTCCTCCTTTTTCCAGACAGACTAAAAAACTCTGTAGGTCAATGCTAGACATGATATTGCATGTTCGATATTGCATTGCTTCGTTTGCCTGCTTCGTGCTTACTGAATCATGAGAAAACTGTGCAGGAGTTCTGAGCAGCCGAGTAGATCCTATAGTAAGCGCAAGTAAATGAAACTAAAGGGAATGTTGATGGTTTTTTACTTTTCGCTTTTGCCTTTCTTGAACAGTGTGTCGCTATGTGTATAGTACATGAGACTTATACATCATTATTGATTAAAGGTTAAGCAATTTCCATGTCGTCATTTTTCCACACAGACTAAAAAAAACGCAATAGGTCAATGTTAGACATGATATTGCATTGCTTCGCGTGCCTGCTTCGTGCTTACTGAATCATGAGAAACCTGTGCAGGAGTTCTGAGCAGCCGAGTGGATCCTATACTAAGCGCGAGTAAATGAAACTAAAAGGAATGTTAATGGTTTTTACTTTTCGCTTTTGCCTTTCTTGAACATGTATCGCTATGTGTATAGTACATGTGACGTAGACATCATTATTGATTAAGGGTTAAGCAATTTCCATGTCGTCATTTTTCCACACAGACTAAAAAAACGCAATAGGTCAATGTTAGACATGATATTGCATTGCTTCGCGTGCCTGCTTCGTGCTTACTGAATCATGAGAAACCTGTGCAGGAGTTCTGAGCAGCCGAGTGGATCCTATACTAAGCGCGAGTAAATGAAACTAAAAGGAATGTTAATGGTTTTTACTTTTCGCTTTTGCCTTTCTTGAACATGTATCGCTATGTGTATAGTACATATGACGTAGACATCATTATTGATTAAGGGTTAAGCAATTTCCATGTCGTCATTTTTCCACACAGACTAAAAAAACGCAATAGGTCAATGTTAGACATGATATTGCATTGCTTCGCGTGCCTGCTTCGTGCTTACTGAATCATGAGAAACCTGTGCAGGAGTTCTGAGCAGCCGAGTGGATCCTATACTAAGCGCGAGTAAATGAAACTAAAAGGAATGTTAATGGTTTTTACTTTTCGCTTTTGCCTTTCTTGAACATGTATCGCTATGTGTATAGTACATATGACGTAGACATCATTATTGATTGAGGGTTAAGCAATTTCCATGTCGTCATTTTTCCACACAGACTAAAAAAACGCAATAGGTCAATGTTAGACATGATATTGCATTGCTTCGCGTGCCTGCTTCGTGCTTACTGAATCATGAGAAACCTGTGCAGGAGTTCTGAGCAGCCGAGTGGATCCTATACTAAGCGCGAGTAAATGAAACTAAAAGGAATGTTAATGGTTTTTACTTTTCGCTTTTGCCTTTCTTGAACATGTATCGCTATGTGTATAGTACATGTGACGTAGACATCATTATTGATTAAGGGTTAAGCAATTTCCATGTCGTCATTTTTCCACACAGACTAAAAAAACGCAATAGGTCAATGTTAGACATGATATTGCATTGCTTCGCGTGCCTGCTTCGTGCTTACTGAATCATGAGAAACCTGTGCAGGAGTTCTGAGCAGCCGAGTGGATCCTATACTAAGCGCGAGTAAATGAAACTAAAAGGAATGTTAATGGTTTTTACTTTTCGCTTTTGCCTTTCTTGAACATGTATCGCTATGTGTATAGTACATGTGACGTAGACATCATTATTGATTAAGGGTTAAGCAATTTCCATGTCGTCATTTTTCCACACAGACTAAAAAAACGCAATAGGTCAATGTTAGACATGATATTGCATTGCTTCGCGTGCCTGCTTCGTGCTTACTGAATCATGAGAAACCTGTGCAGGAGTTCTGAGCAGCCGAGTGGATCCTATACTAAGCGCGAGTAAATGAAACTAAAAGGAATGTTAATGGTTTTTACTTTTCGCTTTTGCCTTTCTTGAACATGTATCGCTATGTGTATAGTACATGTGACGTAGACATCATTATTGATTAAGGGTTAAGCAATTTCCATGTCGTCATTTTTCCACACAGACTAAAAAAACGCAATAGGTCAATGTTAGACATGATATTGCATTGCTTCGCGTGCCTGCTTCGTGCTTACTGAATCATGAGAAACCTGTGCAGGAGTTCTGAGCAGCCGAGTGGATCCTATACTAAGCGCGAGTAAATGAAACTAAAAGGAATGTTAATGGTTTTTACTTTTCGCTTTTGCCTTTCTTGAACATGTATCGCTATGTGTATAGTACATGTGACGTAGACATCATTATTGATTAAGGGTTAAGCAATTTCCATGTCGTCATTTTTCCACACAGACTAAAAAAACGCAATAGGTCAATGTTAGACATGATATTGCATTGCTTCGCGTGCCTGCTTCGTGCTTACTGAATCATGAGAAACCTGTGCAGGAGTTCTGAGCAGCCGAGTGGATCCTATACTAAGCGCGAGTAAATGAAACTAAAAGGAATGTTAATGGTTTTTACTTTTCGCTTTTGCCTTTCTTGAACATGTATCGCTATGTGTATAGTACATGTGACGTAGACATCATTATTGATTAAGGGTTAAGCAATTTCCATGTCCTCATTTTTCCACGCAGACTAAAAAACGCAGTAGGTCAAGGTTAGACATGATATTGCATTCCTTCGTGTGCCTGCTTCGTGCTTACTGAATCATGAAAAAACTGTACAGTTCTGTGCAGCCGAGTGGATCCTGTAGTAAGCGCGAGTAAATGAAACTAAAAGGAATGTTGATGGTATTTACTTTTCACTTCACTATTTCACTATTTCTTGTCTGTCGCTATGTGTATGGTACATGTGACGTAGATCTCATGATTGATTAAAATTCTCCTGTATTTCTCTGGAAATAGCGGCTTGTAAGTGACCGCCAAAGTACGTGCTGTTTGTGAACCGTCCTCTTTCTCTGTCCAAGTCTCAACGTCTGTACACGTTTCCGTATAATCCATCTCAGCACATGTACGCCCAAAACGAAGTCAGGCACAGAGCCTGAACTATAAAATAGCAGTTTTGATGAAGAAACGAAAACAAATAAAGTGGATATATGCATATTCGTCAAAGCTTATACACGTTTTCGAATGAATTCTCGAGATTCACAGCTTATTCAATTCGAGATGGAACTATCGTTTTTTCGGATGGCAGGGAGTGTATTCATGATTCAGAAACACCAACACTGGATGACGCACTTAAGCAAGAAAATTGTTTTAATAAGGTGGATATCTGCTTTCATTTACAGCTATTGCGCAATCCCTCAGGTTGCTATAATAAGGCACATGGTGAATCTAATACCCATATCTATGCAATTTCACACGAATTCCTGTTACCTCAGGATGACTGTTGTCGGATCATGAACTATGAGAAGTGCGGCACGGTAGGCACGCAACACAAGCAGCAGTAGCAAAACATGTGCTCGCTTAGAGATGTGGGAGTAGGAAGGGACGCGTCCCCTTGCTTTAGTCCCGGTCACTTGATCTTCTGAGCTGCTCATTTTCCTTGTCGCCTGTAGTCTATAGCTACGGAACACGGCCACGGAAAAAGCTCCGTTTCAAGTCTCCTGAACGCGAAGAATCTTTGCTCGAATTCACTCGGGAGATCACCAAACTTGCGAGTGTATTAGTCCGTTTCTCGTCGTATTGAAGGCACCAATATAAAAATGGGTCATGAAGGGTTTCATCGAAAGTTTTGGCAGGGTGGTAGCATCAATATCAATATCAACCAAGTAACAATGAGTCACGCAGGGGCAGATTTAGAGAGTCAACAGCGAAGACGACGAAAGTAACATACAGACCCAGACAGGGACCATCCAACTTTCAACTTATAATCATACGATTAAAGGTGATCACCATCAAGTTGAACGTGCGACGTTCTATGTCTGTGTCTGTGTTACTTTCGTCGTTTTCTCTGCTTCTATGTACCATCCTGTCCCGTTCGCCTCTTAGAGAATAATCGGCTGTTGCAGGCCCATGGCAACAGCTTCCTGTGACTAACCAATGCAAGATAAACTGCGCGGATACAGAGCCCAGACGATGCCCACACTCTTAAAAAAAGGGTGTAGTTTAACTCCTTTTCTTGCCACATATATCACTATCTTTTTGGAGATAGATGGGTAGAAATCCAGCGAACCGGTAGAATGTAGGAAGGGAGTTGCCTCAGGACAGAAGCCGGCTTCTGTCCTGAGGCAACTCCCTTCCTAACTTTTTGGAGAGTACGTTTACTCTCAAAAAGCAAAAAGGAGTAATCTCACTCCCTTCAGACTCTTCAGAGAGTAGTATTACTCTTCAGTATGGAGTTAAAGGGTCTGAAGGGAGTGAGGAGACTCCTTTTTGAGAGTAATTAAACTCTCCAAAAAGGGAGTGATATATGTGGCAAGGAAAGGAGCTAAAGTACACCCTTTTTTTAAGAGTGCGGTACCACGCCACGGTCGTTCATGAGGTTCAGGATGATTTTCATTTTCTATTTTTTTTTGGGGGGGGAGGGGTGGCACGCGGGCCGCATGGCAGCTTCGAATGGAGTAACGATCCTTTACGAGCCACGACACCCGACTTAGGCACTCAACCAAGAGCGCACATCCAAAATCGTCCAGATAGATAATAATAATAATAAGGCATTCGAAAGGCGTGACCAAATCGAGTGTCGTGGAGCTAGGAGTTGCAGTAGTGCTGATTATGATCTCTTTTCTTTTCAGTTTCTTCCCTAACGCTATAAGCTTTCTCTGCCATCAACTAACACATGGTCCATACTATGTCTTTTCCATGCATGACGGCTTTCCTAGCGAGTGCTGTCACGTGAAACGGGAGGACATTTTCGAACTCCCGCAACGAACAGGAAAGGGAGACTGTTGCTCCGCGCAAAAGTAATAGTCGAACTAGAGAGGGCTGTAGACACCTTTGCCGACAGATCAGACATGCTGCTCCTCAATGCAGAGTAAAGCTGCAGAAACGTACATGAGCACTTGGAGGGAACCGAATAAACTATGCTAAAGGCAGGGGATACGAACATCAATGCGAATTAACAGCCCCAGTGTAGAACATGCGCGGCCGGAAGTGGCAATTCGTTTTTGAGAATAGAACGGTGGGAAGGAGCCCGAATCAGCGATCAAGAAGCTCATTCAACGCAAATAGAAGGGAAGATGGCGTCCATGTGGGGGGCACTCAACTTCGGCAAGTCTACTGCAAGGAGTCCAATTTCCGAAGCATCGCGGGAGACAAAGGCTACTGCGCAGGGTCCTAAATCACATCAGGACAGAACGATATACATTGCAAAAGCAAATGAGTTTGTCTGGTATAAGGATACCTAGACAGCGATCTGAGGACCTTGAAGAGGCTACCGCAGAGCAAAGCGAAACGAAACTATGACACGAAAAAGAAAGGATTGGGATCCCTTCAACATATGTGCACAGTATTTGCCAGTCGCACCTTTGAGGTACAGTCGCGTTGTGAACGACATACAGTATCTGAAAAGTTTCAGAAACAGACCTCACGTGCAATATGAACTAGACCACGAAAATGAAGCATTCCAGCTGAAGTACCCAAATCTCAAGGTGAAGAAATTCGGACTGGTTGTCGATCCTGAATTACCATTTTTATGCACAGACACAAACCAGCTCATAAACGGTGACCGATTTTTGGAAGTGAAATGTCCTTCGTCAGCGGAGAAAAATGACACCATAGAGGGAGATTCCAGGCATCATGGAGTTGGAGTTAAACTCCACAAAGGAAGCCTGCAACTACCCTGGTCTCATAAATATTTTTATCAGATACAGAGATACAGACGCAGCTGAATATCACTAAGCGACGGTTCTGCTAGCTTGCCGTATGGTCACCATCAGACCTCAATGTCCTCAAAATTCATTAACATGAAGACTTCTGGGCGAAGACAGTTCTGGAGTTGAAGAACTTCTATTTGGAACACCTACTACCAGAACTTATCGATCCAAGGGTGGAAAGAAACATGACACTGAGGAATGAAGCAAGTATACAATATGAACACCGTGATGTGTTATAGATGCATATAAATTTGTTGTTGTTCCTTTCTTTGTTGACACCATCGCCATCCCCGTTACTGTTCACATGTTGCTGAATGAAGAAAGGTGAAGCTAACAAAAGTTCAGTCCGCCACAGTTCTGTATAAATGAAGGGCTTTAGAACTTTGCATGGTGGAAATGCCGTTCCGATTCGTAAATAACGCAATAACGTGCAACGCACTGCAACGTTATGTACGGTAGCTCAGCTCAACTATCCTGATTTATTTTATGTCACCTTAAGTGTTAGTTTACACACGCTCAAGAAAAATGTCAATCTTTGAATCAGTCCTACAACTAGTGTGCATTTTACGCTGAGTCAGTTCAAGACTTCCTTCTTTCGTCATATCACATGGTGATACTTCGTCGCCTGGAAGTGCGGGGGGCAATTTTCGCGACGGGCAAGAACAGGAGGAGTGCTAAAAGAGTGAGTTTGATCATTTTATGTCTCCGAACATAAGTGTCGCGGTGGCTAATCCCACCTGTACGTGATGAAGTTATGGTGGTTAGGAGAAACTATCGGTACAATTACTGTGGATATATCGATACTGCATTAAACTATTGATTCTTAGTTGATAGCATAAAAAGTGTAGATAGTATCGATAACGAACGGTAGTAGACTATGGACAGTAATGTCGAATTTTTCTTTTTGTGTTAGCTTCCGTTCTCACTATGGACGACTTTGTACCTGCCTTCGTCTTTCCACTCTCGCCACACCTATCGATAGCAACACAGTAAAAAGAGTGAACTTAGAATGGGATGACAAAGAGACCGGGTGCTGTCCGGATACTCGGTTTGCACGAGAGTTTGACTACTTTGCCACTTTTTATTAGTTGCGCTAGAGTTCCAGTTGTACTATGACACATTTAGAATTATTTCGACATATAAGCTAATGGTAGTTGTTTCTTCGTAATATTTTCCTCGTGTTGTCCGTGTAGAATAGCTATTGTGCTTGTGGTAGGTACCGTTGGAGACAGACGGTATATAGTTCTGGCGATATTTCACAATCGATAGTACTACACGGTTTGTCTTACGATGCTTTGCGGTAGTAGACTATTGATAGCACTATCGATAGTTTTATGGAACAACTTAACATGGAGCGAACACTGAACAAAACCGAACTCCCTTCGCCAGTCAACTTCCCTATGTTTGTGCAGGACTACCCTTTTCTCGAAAGTGAGATTTGTGCGAGGATCCATTTGACATTTTTTAGAAAAACATCAAAAAAAAAAAAAAAAAAAAACTGCGTCACTGATGCGAACGCGCTCTCGCAGTTCTGTGTCCTTTACAGTCACCCTTTTGGAGGCAGATAATATTACGCTGGACCACCCCTAATTTCAGAAAAATGTCAATCATGTCCAAGGATTTGCCCAAAAAACAAAACAAACCTGTTTAGGGTGTCGGAGCAGGTAAACAAAAAAGTAATATTTCTCGTCCCGCTATACAGCTACCCGCAGGAGCTGAATGGCTCTTCACGCACAGTCCGAGAATGTTATCCTCAGGACATTCTAAGGACCTCGAAGGACGAGGACACGATGACACCGTGGGGACATCTGAGGGCCGCGTGTGTTCTCGATGTCGCTCATGGGAGGGCAGGATGATCAGGGCAGCCTCTTATCCTTAACGCATAGGAAGTGGCGAGATAAAACCTCTGTCGTTCCAATGACCATTCATTACACTCAACGTAAAGACTTTCAATCGGGTAGGTGCGGATTGCCTTCAGAACCAGATCAAGTCCTTGATGATGACTATGATCAAGACATCTAAGGACCGATTCACGTGCTGAACCATATACCACAGGCCGATAGTCGAGTCTCGAACGAACCATGAACACCCTGAAGAGTTTCGCGGTGCGCCCCCATGGCCTGGGTTACAGTAACTTTCAAGAGGTCTAAGGTATTTGTACATATTGCTTTTAAGTATGTAATTGGAGACAAGAAGGTTAGGTTATTATCGATGCTAAGAACATGAAACTCTCCCTCTCGATGGATAGGGACACTACACGCAATGAAGAGACTTAGGAAGCCGTATCAGGATTAAAATCAATTGCTATTTTTACTACATTAAAAATAGCGGGAAGCACTAAACCTACCAAACCGTTTCCTACCAAACAAAGTTTTGGGAGAGGCAGCGAAATACTAATGGTGAGTGTCGTATAACTTTGGAATCCCTCTTCCGCAAATCTATGGGTCTCCGTCTGACAGTTTGGAAGCACAAGCAAACGGCGTGGGTGAACATTTTCGGAGCGTTCTAAACATTAGAGTAAAGAAATCGTCTCTCTCTCTCAGCATATATATAATATAATATATATAGAGTAAGTGCGATAGGGGTCAGGACAAAAGGTATTTTGTAAATAAATTATTTTTTGTTAACTTTCCTGTAATCTGCTGTCCACGTCTTATTATTTTACTTATATATGAGCGAAAGGGAAAGGGACACAGCGACCGATTTTAGGTGTTAATAGCATACAAAGAAAGGGTTATTTTACATAATTAAAGCACTATTTAGGAAATGGGGAAGAGTCGACGTTTCGGAGGGAAGTTCCTCCTTTTTTGGGACAGAAGAGGCAGCAAGACTGTCTACACCCGAGCAGCACAATGTACTGAAAGTCGAGTGCATTAGGGGTGGACGGGTAAGTGGAAGGCCTTGAACAGACTCGTAAAACTAAAGAACATTGATAAGACACATACCGCCCGCCCCTATTGCACTCGACTTTCAGTACATTGCGCAGCTTGGGCAGCTTTTATGGATTCAGCTTGCCGACGTACTCTTGTGTATTCGCGCCACCTGGCGTTCGTTGATGAGTCACGTTCTGGAAGGTTCGTTTGTCGCTATCCGATGTGGTGTCACCGCCTTGACGTTCCAGGATCTTCTGAAATCAGAGCTGGAGGTAATCGTCTTTCCTCCAAAGGCGTCGTCCGTGGTGAAATGATTATCTGGGAGTCCGGGGTTTAGGTCATCGTGTTTGGGAGCCTTAGGTGGCCTCCTCGGGAAGTCGTCGTTTGCGGCGTTCTGTTTCTCGTGGCCCTGTTGCTTCATCAATAGTCCGTGTAGGGCGAAGTCATCTATCGGGTTTTTCCGTAGCATTGTCCGTAGTGCAGGGATGTCCTCCAGCCTTATCTGAAAGAGAAGAAGAGGGCGAGACGGAGGATAGCTAATTGTTTAAGTTCCTAACTGTTGACAGTACACCAGCATCTTCATTGATTACGGATTTAAGCTTATAAATCAAATATGACTCGCGTTGCTCCTTCCATCGCATCTCTCAGAATTGAAATTTTATTCAAGAATAAAAAGGGAGAGATCATTTATTGAGTATCCGGGCTGTTTGCAATGAAGGGAAACAGGAAGCTTCGGCTTCTTGCTAACGTCTGATCTGTGGTTATTAAACCTGATTCTGAAGGATGTTTTACTGTCCCACATACTGACATTCACATGCTTTACACTGAATGACGTAGATGATGATAGAGGAATTACAGTCTCAAATCAAATCTCCGTTGATTTTGATGGAAAAATTTGAATTTGTACTTTTGACAATCTGGGTGCTTTGCATTAGCTTGCACATTTGACATCTGCTGCCGCTACAAGGGCAACAGCCGGTCAGAGAAGCATCCGGTTTGTTAACTTTTGAGATAGCTAGGCAATTATGTTGGTTCCGAGCGTGCCTGTACGTAACGCGTGGCGGTTAGTGAAATATCTGCCCCATCCGTTTCGTGGTTCCCGCCATTTCAAACAGCCCGGACATTCAATGAATGACGTCTGCCCTTTTATTCTTGATTCAAATTTCAATTCTGACAGATGCGGGGGCCAACGCAGGTCATATTTGATTTATAAGTTTAAATCCGCAATCAATGAAGATCCCGGTGTACTGTGAACAGTTAGAAACTTAAACAATTAGCTATCCTCCGTCTCGCACTGTTCTTCTTCTCTTTCAGATAAGGCTGGAGGACATCCCCGCACTACGGACAATGCTACGAAAAAACTCAATAGATGACCTCGAAATACACGGACTATTGATGAAGCAACAGGGCCACGAGAACAACAATGCCCCAAACGACGACTTCCCGAGGAGGCCATCCAAGGCTCCCAAACACGATGACATAAACCACGGACTCCCAGATAATGATTCCAGCACGGACGACGCCTTTGGAAGAAGACGATGACCTCCAGCTCTGACTTGAGAAGATCCCGGAACGTCAAGGCGGTGTCACCCCACCGGACAGCGACAAACGAACCTTCCAGAACGTGACTCATCGACGAACGCCAGGTGGTGCGAATACACAAGATTACGTCAGCAAGCTGAATCCATAAAGGCCATGGACAGTATTGTTCCCTCTTCTGTCCCGAAGAAGGAGGCGCTTCCCTTGGAAATGTTGACTCTTCCCCATTTCCTAAATAAAGTTTTAATTAACTAAAATAAACTTTTCTTCTATTTACACCTCAAATCCGTCGCTGTGTCTCATTCCCTTTCGCTGATATTCAACGAAAAACGGGGGAAAAAACGACAGTGGCACTGTCTTCATCAGGACAACAGATGCGCAGGGGGTTACAGATTGCTTAAATAGGTTTGGTATGTTACGTCATCATTGGTACAAGGCACGCCGCAGGCGGTTGTCGGTGAGTCAGGTACGGGAATATTCCAGAAGGTCATGTCCGGGTGGTGAGGTCATTCTCCTTTGGTCCCTCTCCGCTTTGGGGGAAAAATTCCTGTGCAGGGTGAGTGCTGCTTCGGACTTTGCTGAAAAAAAGAAAAACAAAAAAAAGGAAGCAAGTGTAGCTCAACTAGGCGGCCAGATTTCTCCCCGTTGACAGTGCTCCGAGATCTTCGCTAATGGTTGATTGGAATTTGTGATTGAGATAGGATTCGCGTTGTTCTTTGCACCAATCTGAGCTAAAATTTGACTGGAGAATGAAAAGTGACACATTATTTAGGGAATGGCCTGGTTGTTTGAAATGGCGAGAGGCCGGGAGGTTTGGCTTTTTTGTAACGTCAGACCGGTGGTTGTTGAACCTGATCCGAAATGATCTTTTGGTCTGACCTACGTATTGTGCTTGGCACATGTCGCACTGAATGACATAAATGACGTTAGATGAATTACAGTCAAAGTCACCATTAATTTTGACGTCATTTATGTCATTCAGTGCGACATGTGCCAAGCACAATACGTAAGCCAGACTAAAACAACATTTCGGATCAGGTTCAACAACCACAGGTCTGATGTTTCAAAAAAGCCAAACCTCACGGTCTCTCACCATTTCAAACAACCAGGTCATTCACTAAATAATGCTTCACTTTTCATTCTCCAGTCAAATTTTAGCTCAGATCGGTGCAGGGAACAACACGAATCTCATCTCATTTAAAAATTCCAATCAACCATTAACGAAGATGTCGGAGCACTTTCAACGGTAAGAAATCTGGCCGCCGAGATGAGCTACACTTTCTTCCTTTTCGTTTCTTTTCTGCTTTCTTTTTTGTTTTCTGCAAAGTTCGAAGCAGCGTTCACTCTGCCCAGGGATTTTCCCCAAAGCGGATAGTGACCAAAGGCAAATGACATCACCACCCGGACTTGACCTTCTGGAATATTCCCGAATCTGACTCACTGACAAACGCCTGTGGCTTGCCCGTACCGATTATGACGTCGCGTACCAAACCTATTTAAGTAATGTGGAACCACCTGCGCATCTGTTGTCCTGACAAAGACAGTGCCACTGTCGAAACGCCGACCCCTTGCCCATTTTACTTTTTAACGTCTCCCTACGTAATAAACTAGTGTTTGTAACTTCCCTAAAATTGTTTCCGCGTCTTTTTTTTTGCAATTTCTGTAAAACTTCGTGGCCGTTTGTTAATCCTCTTACCCCAACCTATATATACAGGGTGTCCACGCTAAGTGTGAACAGATTTTTTTAAAATATATCAATCACTTTTTCCGAGATAAAATCAATTGCAATATAGCATACGCTGAAGGGCACTCCCTAGGGGGCATTAACAGACTCCTAAGGCAATGTCTTAATTAACTTTCGATAATTAACGTTTTAATTATAAAAGCTACGAAGTTGCTCCAATGAGAACATCTGATCTCTTCGGTCACCAGATACCAAAACCGTTTTCAGAACAAAAATCCATTCGGTAGATCGTCCGCAAAAAAAATCGTGAAGGAACGCCATTTCTTTCTTTATTTGGTTTATTGCGCATCTTCAAAGAAACGGCTTTCCTTTACCCCCAGTGTGAGAGAGTGAAAGAGCACAGTGCGGCCTCATGCGTCGAAGATTAGCTTTAACTTGCGGAAACAAAACAAAAACACAAATCTATCGGGTGACTCTATCCCCAAGCAGCACAATGTACTGAAAGTCGAGTGCAATAGGGGTGGACGGTATGTTCCTTATCAATGTTCTTTAGTTTCACAAGTCTGTTCAAGGCCTACCACCTACCCGTCCACCCCTATTGCACTCGACTTTCAGTACATTGTGCTGCTTGGGTCGCGACTGCCCTTATCTTGGGCTGCATTTTCTGTTTTCTTTTAATCTTTTTCCAGGACACAAGAGGCGATAGTGTGCTCTTTCATCCTCTCGTATTGGGGGCGAAGGAAAGACACGTCTGTAGAGATGCGCAATGAATAAAATAAAGAAAAAAATGGCGTTCCTTCACGAATTTTTTGCGGACGATCTATCGAACGGATTTTTGTTCTGAAAACGGCTTTGGTATCTGGTGACCGAAGAGATCAGATGTTCTCATTGGAGCAACTTCGTAGCTTTTATAATTAAAAAGTTAATTATTGAAAGTTAATTAAGACATTGCCTTAGGAGTGTGTTAATGCCCCCCTAGGGAGTGCCCTTCAGCATATGCTATATTGCAATTGATTTCATCTCGGAAAAAGTGATTGATATATTTTTAAAAAATCTGTTCTCACTTAGCGTGGACACCCTGTATATATATATATATATATATATATATATATATATATATATATATCGCATTCCATGGAGGCCGTCTCCACGGACTGCGCTGACAGAAGCGGTGTCCGTGACGTAACGCCACAGTAGTTTCAGGTGTGAGAGATCGACCCTTACATCATAGGATAGATTAGTGCCTCTGTCCGTGCATACTAAATGACAAGTTCTACTTTTGTTTTAGTGCTGTCGCTAAGGGCTTCTGGAAGAAGACGGGATTTTCTGGATAGCTGATGTTGCTGTTTTTTTTGTTTTTTTCGATTAGTCTGACTTTGAAGACGTAATTTTCGTGTTTTCGCTTAGCACAGGATCTGGAGTAAGATCGGTGGTCATATGAGCGATTTATACAGAGGTGTGATGCATTGCACTCTTTAGTCTCGTGGCTCGGCCCGCCACACTGTGCCAACAAGCAGACCCAGGCAGCACAAACCCTCGGGAAAAGAATGGGGCTTCGGCTCCTGAACGGGCGATAGTGCCCGACTGGTTCCCAGCGGTGTGGGAACTGTGGAGGTAGAACGTAAGAGAAGATAAGGTAGTCCCCCGACGGTGCCCTGATCATTTCCCGCTCTGCTCTCCTTTTGGTCATGTAAATAATAATATAGGATCGCTCCCCGATGCTGCTCTGATGATTTCCCGTTCTAGACTGATCATGGTCATGTGACCAAAATATAGGATCGCTCCCCGATGCTGATCTGATAACTTCACGATAATCAGTCACATGACCAGGATGCGGCAACGGATTTCTCTACCCAGACTGTCAGGCGCCGAGTGTTGCAATCAGATAACCGACAGTTTCGAATCTGGCCAATGATGTTCCTCGATCATCCAGCCGTGTTTGCACTGTCGGAGTCCCCGTCGCTCTCGCTGCGAGAAACAAATGTGTGGCCGCATTGCCAGCGCCATCACATCAAGGCGCGAATAATAAATATCCTTGCCTCGGTCAGCCCGAGCTCTCGCTCTGACCTGGCAATTTCACCGCCATGTTGTTGCCTGGTCTCGTTAGTGTTCAGTGGCACTACAGTGGTGACCCGAACAATACCTTGGACAATGCCTGACGGACCTGGACATGGTAGTCGTCAATTCCTCCGGCTTCTCGGAACTGCCCGCTCCGCCTTTTCCCCAGGGCAGCTTCGAAAGCTCCGCCGCCTCTGCCGGTAGCACCGTTCCTCACCCGCCCGATTCCCACGCCTTGTCTCAGCAGGTTCGTCACCTTACCCAGCTGGTCGCAAACCTTTTATGCCGACCAAGATCATCAACTTCCTGCCGCGTTGACCATCGCGCAGATTCCCCATCGGTACGCAGAATGCGTTCCTGCACCCGAACCTCCAGCAGACTTTGTCGCTACCACGACCGTTTCGGCGCCGATGCACAACGCTGCCTCCTACCTTGCTCGTGGTCGCGACGGCCGAAAACCCTTTCCACGACAAGCGCGCCCGAGCCCACCAGCAGCCGCCTTTTCCACATCATTGACCGTACCACCGGGATGCGCTTCCTCGTTGATACGGGCGCGGAAGTAAGCGTCATACCCGCCGACAAATTTTCACGCCGACCCCGACAGCAATGCTTCAGCCGAAGAGCCGCCAACGCCTCTATCATACCCGTTTACGGCCAACGGTCTCTAACCGTCAACATCAGGCTCTGAAGAGATTTTAGATGGCTTTTTCTTGTCGCCGACGTCACCCAAGCAATCCTCGGAGCAGACTTTCTCAACAGTTTCAAGCTGGTCGTCGACGTCAACGGCAGGCGCCTCATTGATCGCTCAACGTCCCTGTCAGTCTGCGGCCATAACCTCCCTGCACCACCATCCCGCGTACTATTTTGCACTGCGCCGGACGTCGCCTTCGCCTCTATCCTGAAGGATTTCCCTTCGTTGACTCAACCACCCGACTGGACGAAACCCGTACAACACGACGTTGTTCACCACGTCTCCACCCGTGGCCCACCAGTTCACTTCCGCCCGCGGCGCCTCGCACCCGAGAAGTTCCGCGTGGCAAAGGCAGAATTTGACCACATGCTTGAACTTGGTATCATCAGGCCATCATCCAGAACGTGGGCTTCGCCGCTGCACATGGTGCCAAAGAAGACAGGGGACTGGCGCCCGTGCGGCGACTATCGCGCATTGAACAAAGCAACCATCCCCGACCGCTATCCCATCCCGCACATCTTGGACTTCTCAGCTCCTCTCGAAGGCGCCAACACGTCCTCAGAAATAGATCTCGTCCGCGCTTATCACCAGATTCCTATGGCAGAGGAGGACATACCAAAAACCGCCATCACGACCCCATTTGGCCTGTTTGAGTTCCTTCGAATGCCCTTTGGCTTGCGGAACGCTGCCCAGACTTTTCGGAGGTTCATCGACAATATCATTCGCGGATTACCATTTGTCTACGCGTACATGGATGACGTCCTCGTCGCAAGCCGCTCCCCAACAGAGCACGAACAACATCTTCGGGCGCTCTTTACCCGCTTGCAACAGAGCGGCATCATTATCAACGCCGCTAAGAGCGAATTCGGAGTCGGAGAACTCGACTTCCTTGGCCACCATGTCAACAGCCAGGGCATCATGCCTTTACCATCCCGAGTCGCTGCCATTCAAGACTTCCCGCAGCCCGCTTCCGTGACCAAACTACGACAATTCTTGGGGCTGGTGAATTTTTATAGACGCTTTGTGCCATCATGCGCAGCCAAACTGAGTCCCCTCGAAGCTCTGCACGCCACCAACCGCTCGAAACACTCTGTGCTAGTTTGGACCCCTGAAGTGGCAGCTGCCTTCCAGGCAATCAAACAGGAAATCGCTTCGTCGTCCCTTCTATTACATCCTCAACACGACGCCCCAACGTCCATCATGGTCGATGCATCCAGCACAGCTGTCGGCGCCGTCCTCCAACAACGTATCTCTGGTGCTTGGCGCCCTCTAGCATTGTTTTCACGCAAGATGAAGCCACAGGAGACTCGCTACAGTGCCTTCGGTCGCGAGCTCCTGGCCATATATCTCACCGTCAAGCACTTTCGCCATTTCTTGGAGGGCCGACAATTCACTGTATTCACCGATCATAAGCCCCTCGTCTACGCTTTTTCTTCATGCAGCACAAGCTACACCCCTCGTGAGACCTGCCACCTCGCATTCATCTTGGAGTTCACCACAGACGTTCAGCATATCAGTGGTGGCGGACGCTCTCAGTCGCGTCAACTTCATTGGGACAACCTGTCAGTCTTCACTCCTCGACGCACTGGCCCAGGCCCAATCATCCGATCAAGAACTCGCATCTTTCAGAAGTGACCCGTCGTCTTCCTTAACCATAGAGGATGTCGACCTGCCAGGCGCTACACATCCGGTCGCGTGCGACACGTCACAAGGTCGACCCCGCCCATTTGTTCCGGCGGCACTTCGACGAGAAGTCTTTTCGAGCTATCATTCATTATCCCATCCTGGCATACGCGCAACTCAAGAACTCATTTCTCGGCGCTACGTCTGGCCCTTCATGAACAAGGACATCAAGCGCTGGGCCATCAAGCCTGCATTCCGTGTCAGCGGACCAAGTTTCACAGGCACACCCGCCTTCATCCTTCTCAGTTCCCCGCGCCAGACAGCCGCTTCGCTCATATCCACATCGACTTGGTGGGACCACTCCCAATATCATCCGGCTATCGTTACATCTTCACCACCATTGACCGCTTCACCCGTTGACCTGAGGCTGTACCGGTACCCGTTGCTGCCGCCCTCTTGAACACCTGGGAGTCGCGCTTCGGTGTACCCTCTATCATCACGTCAGACCGAGGTCCCCAGTTCGAGTCCGCCCTCTTCTCTAGACTCGTCAACACACTGGGCTGCAAGCGGATTCGAACGACTGCCTACCACCCGGCGTCAAACGGCCTCGTTGAGCGCTTCCACCGACAGCTGAAGGTTGCCCTCCGGGCTGCTCCTGAAACACCCTGGCTGGAAGTCATACCGCTCGCGCTCCTGGGGATCCGTTCCACCTTCAAAGCTGACATGGGCTGCGCCGTCGCCAAGATGGTATACGGCACGTCCCTACGCCTCCCCGGAGCTCGCATTTGCCCGTAGCCAGGTAGCACTGCCCTCTCACCAGCTGACTACGTTTCGCGGCTCCGCCGTACTATGGCCGCCCTTCGTCCAGCAACATCTCGGCCCTCGCGTGTGCCCTCGCGTGTGCCCTCGGCCTTGCAGCATCCCGACCTTGCCTCCTGCACACACGTCTTTGTGCGCTGTGACGCTGTACGGAAGCCCCTGCAACCGCCCTACACAGGCCCTCACCTCGTGCTGCGCCGTTCACCCAACTTTTACACCATTCAGCTGAACGGCCGCGAGGACACTGTTGCCTTAGAACGGCTTAAGCCGGCATATGTCAACGCTCTACCACCGTTGCCGCTCTCCTTCTCCGTGGAGCTACTCCACGACTCACCCCTCACGGCAAGCTGTCCGCTCACTACTCCGGCTGCTCGAGGAATTCCGACATTTTTATGCGATTCATCGAGTGGTAAGTGCCATTTCTTTTTGTGGTATTCCTCGCATTGATCAACGTTACTCATAGATGCTTTTCAACATGAGTGACACCGTTCTAGAAGGCTTCTCTCGAAACTTAGCATCGCAGCATCGCATAGTTTCGATTTCAGTGATCCATTGTGGTTTATGCGTTGCTTTTAGGATAATGGACTCCGTTTTGGTGAAAATATGGTTCAGTAAAGTGTGGAATCGTATATATTGTGTATTTGACATCAAACGAAATATAACCATTTCTCAGGACGACTGCGTGCTGCAGCTGTGCTTTCCATCTCCCGCGTGCGTACAAAACTGGAATGCTGGAGGACTTCAGCTCAAGGTTCGTTTTTGTAGTCATTCTAATTAAAAGAAAAGAAAAAGAGGAATCTCCGAAGTGAATAAATTATTCCGCTTTAATCCGTTTACGTAGTGTGATCGACGCATGATATGTCAGTTTGTTTGAAATTGTGAGTGAATGAAAGCTATCCTGATCTTTCATTCAGAATGTCATGCTGGACTACTACCAGAGCGTGCTAAAAGAAATCAATGCCTTGATGAAGGTATCACCGAAGTGCCCACCACCAGATCTCTGCCTCAGAGCCAGTGATGATGGTCAAGATCTAGCGGATCTTCTCATGTCATGCTGAAAAGCGTAAGTTTAGCTATTTGGTCTCTATTCAATAACGTGTGCATCTTGTGGTGTGGTGTACTTTTCTCAGTGTAACCCTGACCTCGAGCTATCTTCCACTTTCAAAATCCACCCCGCACTTCGGTTACAACACTATGAACCTATCGCGCTGTGACGCTTGCTTGAAAGGAATACAATCTGGTATGCTGTGTTGTTTTTCTTTTAAAAGAACTTCAGGTATCCATAATAAGAGGCATTCGTAGCAGGAAAGCCAGTGTATAAGAAAAGGCATCTTCTTGATACACTAATATTTCTCACAGTATCCTAAAGACAAGGGTGGGAGTCACACTACATGTGCCATAGTGCACTCTCAGAAAAAAAGGTGGAACAATTAGGCCTTTTAGGAGGTAATAGCTGTAGCATATGTTGTGCCTAAAAGGTTGCAAGCTTCTACCCCCTACCTCACTCTCTGCCACGAATAATAGGGTTACCGCTTCTGATTCGGTGAGCGAGGGGGGCGTACACCTTTTTGTTGTAATTTGGATAGATGATAATTTCTTTCACCACCTTTTTACACCCCTTAACAGACGCTATGTTGACTTAGGAGGTAACTAAGGAAGTTACCACCTTTTCACACCTGTTTTCTTAGATTGTGGTTCCCAAATTGTGTGTATGTTGCCCTCGTATTAACAAAGGTGCGCAAACATTTCTTCTATTTTCTTAAAGAAGGTATAGAACGATCATGACACATGTAGTACGGATTCTCAAGTTGTTCACCTGTTCCATGTTGTTGGGTGTAACTCGTTACCAGTAACTCGATACTGTAACTAGGCTACTCGGCTTAGCTATTCTCAGTAACTTTTTGCATAGATCTTTGCTTTTGAGCTCCAGTAACTTCTTGAGGAGCTCGTTCCTTTCCCTTTTTCGTGTCTTTCGGGGTTTGGGGGTTAGGTTTGTCAAAGTAACTTGACGAAAGTTCAAAGTTCCTTTTGTTCGATTCTGGTCTACAAACAGCGCAGGCTGAGTCCTCCCCCATGACTTGAGATGAAAGATGGCACGTGCACGGCGCGACTAACTCCCGTTGTTACACGGTGAATGTTACAAATTATGTTTTGCCGAGCATTACGAAGCTCAGGTATCGCACATCTTAACGATAAGCAGTGTATTGATAATGATAGAGGGCATTGAATAGCAGGATTTAAACTTGGCACGGTTCTACGATATGTATGTAGGGGACAACTCGTAGAGCATAAACTTGCCTTGTGCTCTTTTTTCATGTGCCTTACTACGAGATCAAAATCATCAAATCCCTCCCTAAAGAAGCCTACAAATGTAGGCTTCTTTTGTCGTAGCAGATATTCATATCATTTTTGTATATCAAGACTATTTTGAAACGTCTTGAATCGCCCATTGTGACAGCAAGGTCTGAATTAACTATATACACAGGCCAAGAGCTGAAAAGTATATATATTTAGTAGAAAATAACTTGAAGGTAACCTGTTATATTTCTAAAGTAGCTTAGGAACTTCGCATCAATTTTCATTACGTTTTATTTCGTGTAACTGCGTTTGAAATTTGGTTACGGGCCGGTTTCACGTCAGTTCAGGCAGGGAGGTCCCATTTATAAGCTCATCGTATATTGTGAAATCAATCATTTTTGCCGAATAGCTTTCGTGCAATAAAATCGAGAAAATCCGCCCCTGAATTCGGATGTTTCAGTTTTGCCGTATTTGCACGCGTATACCTCCCGAGTGTTAAGAGATATTGTTGTGAAATTTTTTGATGCTGCTTCATTATCCCTACAGGCCAGCTGTCAGAGAGCAAATTTTAGCGCGCAGGTGCAACGCTGTCTGCTATAAAAAATGGCGATCATGCCCTCTCGCGCACTTTTGTCCTAATTTCGACGCCTGATATCTCAGGCTATAGATGTCCCTGATCGCAATACTTGGTATCAGCCCGCTCAGGTTTTAATGCTCTTCCATCTGATATATCTATCCTGCATATACTTCCTACCGGCATGTGCTGAAATAGGCAAATGTTTAGGCATATTTCGAAATAAACATGGATTTTGCGCGTGTATTTGTCAAAAAGGTCCCACTTGATTTCGTATATATTTTGATAGGATATGGCCCGATGTTAGGCCTTTCATCTAACGCAAAAACTTCTTCTCCAAAGGCGTATACTGCTGATTAGCACGTTAAAACGCGGCCCCACTGCGCACGAACGTGTCGGAGATATCTACAGCCAGAGCAAGAAGCGTCGAAGCTTGAACAAAACTGCGCGACAGAGCATATTCGTCGCTTTTTATACGATACAGTGCTGCACCTGTGCGCCTAAATTTGCGCTCGGAGTGCTGGCACGTAGGCACACTAAAGCACACAAAAAAATATTGCACTACGATATATTTTAAAACTCAGGATGTATACACGTGCAAACACGACAAAATTGCAACAATCGGATTCAGGGCTGGACTTCTCGATTTTTTGCACGGAAAGTATTCGAATGATTAATTTTACCAACGTTGATCATCGTCTGCGATGAGCGTCTAAATATATATAAAAATCATGAAAATTCAGACAGTCCATGGGACCTCCCTGTCTGAGCTAACGTGGAACCGGCCTACAATTATGCTCTGGCTAACCTTTTCAGTGACTTCCATCTTTCAACAGTCTAAATTAACTGGCAACGAGTTCCAACTTCTATCTCTGCTCCATATAACCTGTGTTAAGTGACTATTTGTGAAGTAAATAGTACGTATGCGGGACTGATGGTTATATACTTTCAATGTAACACTCTTTTTTTTTTTTATTGCTGCTGAAGTGATGCATTAAAGAACCCACGTATATTGTGACTATGATGCAATAAAGAGTTTCCTACAATGACATATTAATTTTGTTTTTAAAAATCGCGCAAATTGACTCTTGTTTAGGGGTAGGAGGTACCCGTAAGCAGTGATGGCCAGTAGTTAACTACATGTAGTTAAACTACCTGATTGTAGTTAAAAAGTAGTTATCAACTACTTGCAGAAGTGTAGTGGCAACTACTAGTTAAACTACTATTTTAAGTAGTTAACTACAGTAGTTAGGTTACTGCAGGCACCAACTACTCCCGATTTTGCCGCAAGCTTTACGGCACGATTGTGCTTCCGACCTTTACCTTGAGCTACTTGTTTGATGAGAACGGAGGTGCAGAGCAATTGTGTCGTGTATGTGTACTAAATCTTCACTTTTAATGCTTGTCTAGTGAAGCCTCATTTGCTGTGAAATAATTCTGCAACTTAGTTTATCGCGTAGGCACAGAAAGAATCCCGCCGCAAGCTTTGTATTTGACGATCGTAGCAATGGCTTCCGCCAAAGTTTATTATTGCTCGTGATTCATATTTAGGTGTCCAAGAACATGACAAGGAATTGGTGTTGGTGGACAACGTTAAGTAGTTATAGATGTAGTTAAACTACATTGCAGTAGTTAAAAAAGTAGTTTTAACTACTCCCCTGAAAAGTAGTTGAACTACTAGTTAAACTACTCAATCACAAAGTAGTTAGTAGTTATAGTTAAGCTACTGTAGAAGTAGTTAGTGGCCATCCCTGCCCGTAAGTGTGCATTGACTGCACCTCGGGAAATCGTTGGGGTGCGATATAGGCTGCCGATAACGGACCATTAACATCCCCGTGTTGCAAACCGTATGCCGGACCATGGTCCAGAGCCGACCCGGTCGGGTCGGTCTCCGCCGGCGCACCGACGCGCGAGAGGTACAAGGGTTGCATATTGCTTAAATAGGTTCCCTGGGTGACGCCACAATCGGTGCAAGTATGCCACGTGGCAGTTGTCTGAGTCATATTCTGGAACATTACGCAGATATTCATTCCAGAATAGAATAGACATTCAGACAGAATTAGACAGAATATGACTCAGACAACTGCCACGTGGCATACTTGCACCGATTGTGACGTCACCCAGGGAACCTATTTAAGCAATATGCAACCCTTGTACAGTGCTGGACAAAAGTTTACGGAACGCGCGAGCGGCGTATTTTCTCTGGGCAGAGACACCCTAGTGGCGAGCGGAAGCGGGCGAGTCCACCCATTCAGAGGGATGGAAGAATGCGCTTGTGGCGACTCACCGTGGTAGTAGTGGTAACTTTGCTTTTGAGTGTAACGAACGCCAAAATGGTTTCGTTTTGGGTCTACTGCAGCGAGCGCGAGTGGCTATCGCGGGAAGGAAGACTGCCCGCTATCGGAGAGATAACAGGGCGCTAAGATGAATTGAGGTGACAACGGGCTCGCAGTGCCTAGCTTTTTTCTTTTTTTATTAGACAAAAACAGAAGAAAAGAGCGTATACCCTTGAACACACACACACAAAAAAGAGGCACGGGGAGACGATACTTTGTCGGCCCCCTTTCGCAGCAATAACTGGGGCCATACGCACAGGAAGGGAAGCGTATAGCCGACGGACAAGGTCCACGTCTTCACGTAGCAAGGAACACTCTGCTTCTATAAATTCCCAGAGTGCGTCCTTGCTCCTTGTAGGCGTCCGTCTCTTGCTCATCCTATACTTCAGGCTGTCCCAGACGTTTTCGATGATGTTTAACTCCGGGCTCTGCGCAGGCCATGTCAGCTGCATTACGCTGAGACGTAAAAAAAGAAAAAAGCTAGGCACTGCAGCCCGTTGTCACCTCAATTCATCTTAGCGCCCTGTTATATCTCCGATAGCGGAGGGACTTCCACTCGCGCTCGGTGCAGCAGACCGAAAACGAAGCCATTTTGGCGTTCGTTACACTCAAAAGCAAAGTTACCACTACTACCACGGTGGGTCGCCACAAGCGCACTCTTTCATCCCTCTGAACGCGTGGACTCGCCCGCTTCCGCTCGCCGCTAGGGTGTCTCTGCCCAGAGAAAATACGCCGCTCGCGTGTTCCGTAAACTTTTGTCCAGCACTGTACCTCTTTTGTTCTGACGAAGACAGTGCCACTGTCGAAACGTCGACCATTCTTTTTTTAATCTAAGTGTTAAATTGCCCATTAAATAAATTAGTTTTTTTTAACGTTCCTGTAGTCTGTAGTCCACGTCTTATTATTTCACATTTATTCAGCTTCGTTGCCGTCTGATATATTAAGCTATTTGTCCTATATATATATATATATATATATAACGCAGAAAAAAAGAGCCATTGAAGAAACAAGTAAATGACACAAGACATGTCTGAAATTCAAAATTACAGATTAAGATTAAGATTAAGGCCGTTCTCCTCCTTCGTCTCTCTCTGTGCATACCGCCATATCTCGGTTGCAACGAAATCGGTTCGAAGCAATATTCCAGCACAATCCTACCTTGAATCTACCATGTGATGTACGTCTTCCTCCAAAACACCACGTCATCATTGTATTGACACTGACGGGCCACCTGTTTTCGCTCGGCCCCGGCGCCTTCCACCTGACCGCCGGGCAGCTGCTCAGAAAGAGTTCGAGCGCCTGCTCGAACTGGGGATCGTACGTCCATCTGCAAGCACGTGGGCATCCCCTCTTCACATGATCCCCAAGAAAACGGGGGGTTGGCGACCATGCGAGGATTATCGTGCTCTGAACCGTATTACACGTCCCGACAGATACCCATTCCCTCATATTCAGGATTTCGCGGCTCGTCTGCACGGAGCCGCGTTGTTTTCAAAACTAGACCTTATAAAGGCATACCATCAGATCCCCATGGCCCCTTCAAGCGTTCAGAAAACTGCCATCACACACTCCGTTCGTGTTGTTTGAGTACCTGCGTATGCCCTTCGGTCTACGAAACGCTGCTCAAACCTTTCAGCGGTTGATGAATTAAGTGCTGCGCGGCTTGCCCTTCGCTTATGCCTACATAGACGACGTTCTCGTTGCTTTGGCGAGCCCAGAAGAACACGAACGTCACCTCCACCAGTTATTCGCCCGGCTTTCCGAATATGGCGTCGTCCTAAATGCCGCCAAATCTCAATTTGGTGTCCATCAGCTGCGGCAACCTGAGCAGGGACGTCATGATCGTCCCCATGCGCGCAATGACCGCAATCTTTTCCTTCGCAAGAAAGTCGAGACAGGGGATCAGCGTTGGCGTGATCCGGGCCTTAGCGATGTTGTGGCGTGAAGCCATATTTTTGAAGGGTCTGGATCCCGCGTGTGACCTGTTCTTCAGGATTACGGAATGTCAGCAGCCACTGCAATGCAGTGTGGTCCGTTCTTAAGGTAAAGTGGCGCCCGTAGAGGTAATGATGAACCGACTTTACGACAGCTAAGAGCTTTTTACGCGTGACGCAGTAGTTTCTTTCTGGCTTGCGGAGTGTTCGGCTAAAGCATGCGATGAGTTTTTCGTCGCTTCCTTGTATTTGCGACAGCACGGCGCCGATTCCTCTCTGGCTGGCATCGGTGTCTAGGATAAAGGGAGCGTCCGGTAGAGGAAAGGCAAGTATTGGCGGCGATGTCAGGCGGGACTTCAACGCAACGAACGCTTCACTGCGCGCTGCCGACCATCCGAAATCATGTCCCTTGGTCAGAAGCTGGTATAGGGGGTCTGCAATTTCAGCGAAGTGGGGGACGAAGCGACGATAATAGGAACAAAATCCTATAGACCTAAGAAATGATCCGGTCTGAAGCAGTGACCTTGGCAATTGCAGAAGCTTTCAGCGGAATTTTATCAATACCTATATTGAAAAGACGGAAGAGACATTCGGCGATCCAGTGCTCCCCACAAGGAAGTCGTCATCCGAAATCGCTTCATCGAAATCAGGGTCTGCATCTGCCGGAAGTCGAGACAGGCCGTCCGCATTTCCGAACTGGGCCGTTGGATTGTACTGAATGTCAAACCTATGACCGGGCAGGTAGTGCTGACTTGTTTCTGAAGATCTTTCTCCATTGCGTCCTTGAACGACATCAATGCTATCGTTTGAAGTTTGACGTTTGAAGTCCTGTTCAACATCGTCGCACGCTCTAAATTTAGACAGTGTGAGTTTTCAGCGAATATGACGCCTCGTCATCAACTGCAGCGTTGCATGTTGCCTCTTCAACCTCTTCAGGCTTTGCAGCGAAACGTGAGCCTTCATGCTGTTGCCGTCAGAGTCACCACGCGTCATAACTATGTTGGAGCCTACGATCTCTGCAGTGTACTTTTCTCAATTCTCTGCCTCTATCTAGCTGTTCATTCGGAATAGTGGTTACTGCAGAAACGCTATTAGGCACCGAAGGAATATTCTTGTCTCCAACATGAAGCTTGCTTCCAGTATCGAAGTCCTTTAGAGCAGTCTAGCTGTAGTCTCGAGAACTATTTCGGAAGAGGAGTCATCTGCAAGACATTCTTTAACCAAACACGATACATCATGTCCCAATCTTCATGATTCACTGAAGGAGAAACGCCGCTGCAGATCGTATCATGATGGCGATGTGGTATTCAAAATATCGATCGCAAGAGTCACATTCGCTCTCCAACAAGTCTTGATTCACAAGAGCGTTGGATAGCTTTATTAAATTCAGTTAATCTTGCAACTTTCAATTCCAAAAACGCGTGTTTCGGTCTTATTGGGTGGTATCTAATGGGGTTGCGGTCATTAAAGTTATTGTATTATTGATGTTGCTTGCTACCCTCGAACGACAAGTAGCACTTACCCTCTTTACTTCTTCTAAATCGTCCACTATCTCGTGCACTCGTCCACGTCTAGTTCAATCGAAACCTCCCAGTCCAGTTCAGTACAATCATCGTCCGTTAATCTTGCGCAACTCCAGTTTCCTGGGTTTCGGCATCAAATGTGCAATAATATATAGAACGTGTCGTATAATGGAAGCTGGACAACGCAATGAACTAACAATGAACGAGACCCGCTCACGAACGGTGATACCGATGATGTTCGCAAGTGGTGTTCGGGAGACATAACGTTCAACACATCCAATAAAGTGGCGGTGGCGTTATAGGTCTTATTTTGAAGCCATTTCAACATTTGTCGTTCCCCCCCTTATTGCTACTTACGCTATTTCAAGAGCGAGGTCACTGGCCCAAAACCAACATTCCAGTTTCACATCTACCCAGTCAACACCGACTGTTGGTGAAACGTAGAATCTACGTTGTATAATGTTGACTAATGTTGAACAATGTTGAATGTAGAATCATAACGCTGAACCAACGCTGTTTCAACTGTACCTGGTCAATGGTGGATTGTGAACGTAAAGAAAAACGTTGATTTTTCACGAAAGAATCAGCTGTAGTTATACGCAGCAAATAGTTGCGTTGGTTCTACATTGTACCTTCAACATATTGTCAACCTTTATCACGAATGGAAATCCGTTGCTTCTTCAGTGCGCATCCAATTGTTTCGCACTGTATTTTATTTTTGCGTTCCATTGTGCCGTTCGCGTGTAGAGTAAGGCCTGACCCTGCAAGTCTGCAAGGGTAAGCCTGACCCTGTAGAGTAAGGCCTGACCCTGAGTAAGGCCTGTATGACGTGGTATTTATATCACTCATGCTGCCATTACTAATATTTATTTATTTTATACCCTCATAGCATTACGCTTTTTACCCATATTTGTAAACGACTCATCACGAATCGCACTTATTCAGTAAACAAAGACAAAAAGAAACGTATTTTACCTTTCCCACACCATTATAATGATCGGCCACGGTGGTTGAGGGATATAACAAGAAATCAATTTCCCAACAAGCGCGAGCCGAGCGCAATTACGTCTGCCTCATCGACATCGACATTCTCCAACTGGCGTTTCAAATAGTCGAAGCAGGCCTCCACAGCTCCCCGCATTTGCGGCAGTAGAAAAATAAAATCACGTCACAGTCACGTGGTATTTCATCGTCAGGCATCATGACGGATGCCCATTGGCCGAAGGAGGATGCGCGCTCCGGGATTGGTTGATAAAGTTTCGAAATATCTGGCAGCTCACTTTTCGCGGGCAGTCTGGGCAGTCGGCCAAGCGGGCAGCTCCAAGTAAGGTCGCTGCGTCTTCGCGGCTCGCCGATGTCGGTTGACCACAACGACCAAAGAGGAAGTGTATGCGCGGGTTTGTTCGTGAGTTATATTGACTCTGGCCATGTACTGATCTCCGATAAAGTGTTAACCTACGGACATTCTTGCCGGGTCGGAACTGGAATGCTTGGTGAGCTGACGCCTGAGGAACACTTTCGAGCGCTGTCGCATTTTCAAATACAGTGACTAAGAAGAGAGTGTTCGTAACGACAAAAGTATTTCCCGTGACTGTGTGACCTACGGTGCATCGCCAGAATGAGATGCTCATCTGTGAAACGCACGCACTCGTGGACTTCGCTCGCCTCCAGAAGTAGACCGTGTGTGTGCTTTGCAAGTTCGAACTTGGTTTGGTTGCTGTCTATTCAAGGAACGAAACGTCCTGTACGCACGGTGACTATATGAGTCAAACATTTGAGTTTACACGTTGCATCAATAAATATGTATTTAGCCTATCAAAAATGTCTTGGTTATTTTGGAATAACGGGCGCCAGGTATGAAAACCAGTAGAAGTCAATGGCAGCCAGGGCCGGCCGAAAGCCGAGCCAAACGGAGAGGTTGCTGATTGGTTGGCTGCTAGGCATCACGACGCATTTTCATTGGTTGTATGTCCAGTGTTGCCTGAATTATCTCAAACTATGGGCTCTATGGGGAGCTGTGGGCGCTTTGTCGAGGCTGGCGAGGCGCGTCGTCGTGGCAGCTCGGTAGGATGGACATTCATTTTGTCACAGGGAAAGGTCTTGGGAACGTCAGCATCATGCGTATTTTGTACTGCAATCTCTGGAGCATCGAGGTAGCACTGGCCAATGCGGTGAACAACTATGCTGAGCGTAGCAGCGAATGCCGTAGTGTGCGAGAGGCAGCGTTTCTGTGTTCTCCGCCCTTCAAGTTTCACAGGTGAGTTTTCTTTCTTCATTTTGCCTCACTTAAGATATGTGCGTTCTTGTTTTCACAACGATCACATGTGGTTGAAGTGTGGTGCATAACAGTTTAGTATCCGAAGTAAATAGCTTTGTCGTTTTCTGTACCTGTAATCTGGTTGCGTATCACTGACAAATTTATGCGAGCTGTGGGACCGTGTGTGATATGTAGTTTGGTGTATCTGAATGTTTATTAAATATGATTTGATGATATCCTACTGGGGTCAGGTTTAATGCTGTCTGGTTTACGGCTGCTGTAAATGCCTTCCCAGTGTCGACATCAGTTTGCAACGGAGCTTTACTCCATTGTTGAAGTCGCACGTTCAAACAGTACGTAGCGCAGGTATTTCAGATGTTACAAGTTGCAAAATGCAGATATCTTTGTTCACATCTCTTCGATTCATGCACTATTTTGTAGGTGCTCGTGATATCTTGAACTGGCAGTGGTGAAAGCAGCGGTTGCCTATTCTATGAGCAGTCTGATAGTACAGATAAGCTTGGCTGCAAAGGAAATGAGTTAACTGTCCACATCTGACTGCGCTGTTCTCCAAGGTTCCTTGTTTTTTGTATAACCGCTAATCTGGTTGTTTAGTGAGCTAGTGTCGCTTTTTGTAGTTTTATATGAACTAATAGCTTCTGTTACAGTTGTCAGAGAGCTTGAACTGCATGTGATTTCTTCACATCGATAGACAGCGTCAAGCATGTGTAAAGGACATGATGTCTCTCTACAACAATGAAGAGCAGGGCATAAACCCGAAGACGAAGACATCGCTTGGCTGCTTCCGCATCACACCATCTATACTCCGAAAGATGCTGCGATAGGTGTCATGCACGTGTTCCCAGTGGTTGTAGAGTGTCTGTTTGTGAAGTCTATTTATGGAAGTGTTTGAGCTGCTATCCCACTAGATGGAATGCCCTATGTTATTGGTTATCTTTCAGAGATGACCGTTGCGAAGAGGCGTAGCGACCATCCATGTGATTATTATTATTGTGACCATTATCACTGATTATCTTTTTTGTACATGTTTCATTACTTGATTTAATATTTTAATAAACACGCACATAAACGTTCATGTCCCTCATTATCTTTTTAATTATTCATTATTATACATTTGTACTATTGTATTTGGATACAGTTAGGTTCGGGGATACCTGCGCTTTTGACCCAGCAGAAGTGGAGTAGCATAGTAGGAAGAGATAGCAATAGACAACGTAGAATAAGCAGTAATTCACAACATTTGGTGAACGTTCTATCAACGTAGAAAAACCACAGTCAACGTAGAAATAGCGTTATAAAATTATAGTAGATTTTATGTGTTTTTGACTGGACATTTTCTACGTAGAATCTACGCTGCACGCTATCGCAATTCTATGATGGTGTTGTAGATTTGCAATGTTATTTCAACGTTGATTCTACATTTCGTGGTTGACTGGGTAAGGTCCTGCGTTGCTTCTACCCAGGCAGCACAAACCCTCGGGAAAAGAATGGGAACGCAATGGGGGCTTCGGCTCCTCAACGGGCGATAGTGCTAGACTGGATCCCAGCGGCGAGGGAATGGAGGAGGTATATGTCAATTTGTTTCAAATTGTGAGTGAATGAAAGCTATCCTGATCTTTTATTCAGAATGTCGTGCTGGACCACTACCAGAGCGTGCCTACAGAAATCAATGTTTTGATGGGGGTATATTGAAGTGTCTACACCAGATCTCTGCCTCAGAGCCAGTAATGATGGTTCAGCATAGTTTCGAAATAGCATGGCCGGCATGTCGTCCTCCTGTGTTCGGTGGTGTCAATCGACAGAACAGTTTGCAGAAATATGTTCGCGGGTTTATTCGTGCGTCGTTGTGAGTCTACGCGTGTTGTGCTGTTTCTGGACATAACTATTACCCCGGTGCGGGCCAAGTTCAATGTCAATGATTTTTGGCGGTAGAATGAGATAGTTGAATCGTTGGCGGCCTTCAGCTTGAATCAGGGTTGATGGGAGTGGCGGTAGAGCGCACTGGTGTGTATGACCCTAATGTCTGCACCGGTGTGAACTAAAAATCGCTGCCCGGTGACGCGTTCCACCACGTGAAAGAGGTAGCTGCTTGTAGGGCCGCGTCCACTCGCCGCCACTAGTGACTGGCCGGTGGGCTTCCCGTCCAAGTGCAAGGCAGTAAACAGTGGTGTGCGTCTGCGACGCACGGCGATGGTACCAGCGAAACGGCGATGGTACCAGCACAGGCCGTCTGACTGCTCACTTCTACAGCTTTTTCCGCCGTTATTAATCCTCTTGTCGTACATTTTAATCCTTATGCCATGACATTGCCATCGGAATTAATCCTCCTTTCATTATTTTAAATCCTCATTTCACATAATTTAATTCGTTTCTCATGCAATTTAATCGAAGTGACTATGTGTGGGCTACATTACTTTTTGTGTGTATTTTGGGACAGTTCCCATGTGTAAGCATATTGCACATACTATTCACTAATATTGTGGGTTTCTGCGTAACGGGATACTGTGGGGCTGTCAATCTGGATTACGGTGTTGTGGGACTGTTCCCATGTCTACGAGTATTACCCATCATTTTCATTAAAAACGTGGGTTTCTGCATTGTAATGGGATACTGTGGAACTGTGTATGGATTACGATATTGCCAGACTATTCCCATGTTTACGGATATTACCCATGCTTCTCATTAGATATGCGGGTTTCTGCACTGCAATGGGATAATGTGAGACTGTCGATCTTCATTACGATATCCTGGGACTATACGGATGTCTACGGTTATTCCCAGTGCTTTCCATTAACAACGCGTTTTTTGCACTGTAATGGGATACTGCGGGACCGTCAATCTTAATTACGATATTGTGGGACCATTTCCATGTCTATGGGTATTACCCATGCTTTTCATTCAAATGCAGGTTCCTAAAGTATAACGGGAGAGTGTGGGATTGTCTCTGGTATAGGATATTGTGGAACTATTCCCATGTGTGCGGGTATTACCCACGCTTTTCGTTAAATATGTGGGTTTCTGCACTGTAATGTGATACTGTGGAACTATTCCCATGTGTGTGGGTATTACCCACGCTTTTTGTTAAATATGTGGGATTCTGCACTGTAATGGGACACTGTGGGACTGGCAATCTTGATTACGATATTCTGGGACTATGAGCGTGTCTATGGGTATTCCCCTGGTTTTCATTAAAAACGCGGGTTTTTGCACTAATGGGATACTGCGAGACTGTCAATCTTGATTACGGTATTTTGAGACAATTCCCATCTCTACGAGTATTGCACATGCTTTTCATTAATAATGCGGGTTTCTGCACCATAATGGGATACTGTGGGACGGTCAATCTAGATTGCGGTATCGTGGGACTATTCCCATGTGTGCGGGTATTACTCATGATTTTCATTAGATATGCGGGTTTCTGCACCTTAATGGGATACTGTAGTACTGTCGATCTTGATTACGATATCGTGGTACTATATGCATGTCTATGGGTATTCCCCTTGCTTTCAATTAAAAACGCGGTTATTTGCACTGTAATGGGATACTGCGGGTCTGTCAATCTGGATTACGATATCGTTGGACTATTTCAGTGTCTATGGGTATTACCGATGCTTTTCATTCAAAATGCGGGTTTCTGCAGTATAAAGGGATACTGTGGGACTGTCTATGTGGTTTAGGATATTGTGAGGCTCCTCCCATGTGCGCAGGCATTACCCATGCTTTTCATTAACTATGCGAATTTCGGCACTGTAATGGGATACTGTGATCCAGATAGATAGTCCCATAGTATCCCATTACAGTGCAGAAACCCTCATTTTGAGTTAAAAGCATGGGTAATACCCGTAGACATGGAAATATGCCTACACTATTGTGATCCAAACTGACAGACCCACAGAGTCCTATCACAGCGCAAAAACCCGCGTCTTTAATTAAAAGCACGGGGAATACCCGTAGACGTGGGAATAACCCCACAATATCGTAATCAGGATTGACAGTCCCATAGTATCCCATTACAGTGCAGAAACCCACATTTTTAATCCGTAGACATGGGAATAGTCCCACAATATCGCTATCCAGATTGACAGACCCACAGTATCCCATTACTGCAAAAACCTCTGTTATTAATGAAAAGCACGGGTAATACCCATAGACATGCTTATAGTCCCAGGATATCGTAATCAAGATTGCCAGTCCCACAGTATACCATGACAGTGCAGAAGCCCACATATTTATCGAAAAGCGTGGGTAATACCCGCACACATGGGAATAGTCCCACAGTATCCCATCACAGTGCAGAATCCCACATATTTAACGAAAAGCATGGGTAATACCCGCACACATGGGAATAGTCCCACAGTATCCCATCAGAGTGCAGAATCCCACATATTTAACAAAAAGCATGGGTAATACCCGCACACATGGGAATAGTCCCACAGTATCCCATGACAGTGCAGAAGCCCACATATTTACGAAAAGCGTGGGTAATACCCGCACACATGGGAATAGTCCCACAGTATCCCATGACAGTGCAGAAGCCCACATATTTAACGAAAAGCGTGGGTTACGATACCAATATGGAGGCAGCTTTACCGCAACGGCACTAAGAACAGGAGCGACGGGTTGAGCTTCGGCAGATGAGCTGTCACCGTGGGGCGTGAGCCCCGTGGAATGAACGTCCGGGTCGCCACTGTCACGAAGAGACAGACAGGGTACGCAACTGCTCAACAGGAGAACCAGAGCTCAATATGGATATTTTATGCCTCACGCGCCTCGGCGCTATAGTGGCGCTGACGATATTGCCGCCACAGGTTCTATTACAGAATTTTCCGTATTGAACTGCTCGACGGGCAACGCTTCTGAATCTCTGCAGATATCTTGAAAAAGTTCTTCGACATTAGTAAAAGCTTTGTAAGTTTTTTTCTAGGAATCGACGACGAACACGGGAATGATAGTGTTGGGCTATGCACAACCGAATGTGAAGGGAACGTGATATATGAAGACCAAGAAGACGAAGAAGCCGTAGCACAGACACTCTGCCAGGTGACGTATCGGGCAAGTGCAAGGAAGAAGTAGAAATAGCAGTGGGTCGGTCACACGTAAAGAGTGCACGTCATGAACTCCTAAGAAAGAGGAACAGGAGCACGGCCGGTGCCGAATGGGCAAAACGAGAAAGTTACACTATACCAGCAGCATCGAATCAGCCTGAAACAGTTGCCCCCACTTTCTCGCTTTTACACTTAGCCTTTTACGCTTTCTTTTTTTACACTTTTACACTGTGACCCCCACTTTACACTGTTCAAAACAGTCTTTGAATGATGAGTTTAGCTGTCTTCTGGTGGAAGAGACGGAGAAATGGGCTGGTCAAAAATGAGCTTAGAGCTTCCATGCGGTGCATCCGCTTACCTTTGCTTGCGCTTGCACAGCAGAGAGTTCAACACGGCTCGGATACAACCAAGAATAGTTTGTGTTGGCCCGTGGATGGCAGCGACCCGACACCACTACTGCACGCCATTGCGCAAGTCAATCAGTTCAAGTGGCACTATCGTCTGGCATCGTCCTAGCGTGACGCTACGCCCATCTGCCCCTGAGACAGCCCATTAGTCAGTCAGGACTCATCACCATCTCTTAAGCAAGTTGAGAGCTCAGGTTCATGACCATAGTGGACTTTTCGACAGGTTTGTCAATAACTACAGTCCTGTCGTTGTAGGAAAAGTAAAGTAAGAAATGGTAAAGGCAACCACACAGAAACATTCTACAAATGCTACGCAACGCAGCCTGGATACCTCACCTAGATCTAGGATGTCGGCCTAAATACGACCAGCTAAGCGGCATGACACTTGTTGTGGAGGGACTATTCGCAGCTTGTGATGGTCCTTTCAGAAGAACATGTCCACTTGGGGAACTCTGTTCTTTGCCAAGAGCAGGACAGGGGCATTATAAGTCTCCGAAGGAAAATATCGCGGCTGCAAACAGTGCTAGAAGAATGGAGGACCGATACACAAAGTCTGTAAAGTGCATCTGTACGGTCACTGCAAAAAGGGTTTCCAGAAATGTGACTTGCTGTTAGAATGCTTTGACGTTGGGGGAGCCCATTGTTCCCATTTGGGATCATTCCGTATCCGGGCAATGACGGTATATTTTGCCTCGAAAATTTACATCTGCGTATATCTCCACATAACAAACGTTTCTTCAAAGGCCCGTTGTTGTAGACTTATCGAAAAGCAGGGCGGGTACTAAAGGGTTAAATTAGTTCGGAAAGTAGCCGCAAGGGGGAAAGATGTGTGACTTTATTCAGGAGGAAGAAACATCATTATTCAGTTCTCTGCCCAACTCTCGAATGGAACGGAGGCATCGCTGTGCGCTCCTCGTTACCGATGCTCCTTGTTGATGGACAGGCTTTTGTTTGCGATAACAACAGTACATGTGGTCGAGGGCGGTCCTGAAACCCGTGCCGTAATGCCTCGGTAGTGGAGTACACTGTTGTTTTTATATGCTGTAGGATATCATGATGCGTGCTCATGCAAAATGACATCCGACTGTCATTTTATAGGGTTAATGAAACTGATCAATGTTGGACGACTAACAAGGCAGCAATAACAAACGCAATCCGATATGCAAGAACAGCAGTGGATTTCCGGGACATTTCATCGAACGTCGTTTGGCCGAAAGCAGTTTGATCGAACGCGGGACATTTGGTCGAAAGCCATTTGATCGAACGCCGTTTGATCGAAACGGCAGCGGTCGTTTGATCGATTTTTTTATTGGTTCGGTTGTAGCGTTGATGTAACAAAAAACAAGAAGAAAAACAAAAGAAATCGTCAGTTCTAGATGCTGTTCTCCTAAGGAATATTTAACTCTGTGTAATACGCTTACCCATAAACACATTCCTCATCCTAACCCACTTCTTCGCATCCAGAAAGCGGTCCAAGGGCCTGGGTTGTTCACCCTCTCCCGTTCGACAACTTAATAGATTTTTCCTCTCTGACAGATAGCGACTAAACATGGCATACATGCCTTTCACCCCTTGTCCCCCAACACTTTGTCAAATAATAATTGATGTAAATTCAATTGTCAAATAATAAACAACTTTGACACATAAATAAATAAATGACATTCTTGAATGGTTTACTCGCGTCGAACGTGGACAAATTCTAACAATGTATTATTAATGTTTGTAGTCAATAACTGACATTGTATAGGAGAAAGAACAGTTTTAGTTTATTTACTTTGCGCCTATGTGCAAGTGAATCTAAATTTCGTTCTTTGTATCTGATCTTTGTACCTTGTTCTGTACCTTGTACCTTGTTGTATCTGTTCTGATCTTTGTACTTTGTCTGCTTTTTCCTTCTTCTACTTTTACTTTCTTTATTTTTTTATTGCGTGCATGTGTAGGGATCAGAGACTGCAGATGCATACTCTAACCAAGGTTGAACTAATGTTTTATATGGCTGTTAATTTAATATCATTATTTTGTACCATGACGAAACTTCTTTCTTAGCGTCCAGAGACTTCGGATGGCTTTCGCGCACATATGGCTATCCCATTTCAGATGGTTCCCTTTAAATTTGTCGCCAGCAATGAAAAGGGTGCCCAGAAGAGGCACAGACTATCGGCTGCTCGCAACCTGATGACATTTGCTTCAATATGTGTCCTACGGTCCTACGGAACGGCCCGATATGGATCACGCGTCGCATGCCGATATCCCGTAAGCCGAACCCCCCAACCGTCTTATATCCACCGGCTTAGCGCCGATATCACAATGTTGGAAATCAGTGCTTTGTCGGCAGATAAGTGAGTGACAGAGGACGAGCATCATAGATAAAACGTGAAATTTCATTCAGTTAACTTTCCCGCTTTCCCCTGAGCCTCTTTAGCATGTAGAGTTTTTTGCTACTTGACGCACTACTCCTTGACAAGGACGTCGCGCCTTCCCAGTCTTTACCCTGTTACCAAGTCGTTGCGGGTTACGATTACCTCGTACTTCCTACGGTGCTTTCGACGTCTTGGGTGTCCGCCTCAGCGGCCTTCGGCTTGCGGACAGCACCTGCGAGCGCCACTGGTAACTGCCACCAGTGAGCGCCAGTGGAGCGCCAGTTGTTGGCGGCAACCTGAAGGCTGGAGCGTGAATGCTCGTCGTCGGTTCGCCTTCAGCGCTGCGACTGCGCCCCTCTTCGCGCTGCACCCGGTGCGGCCCGCACCCCCGCACCCCTGTTGTGACGCCACTGATCCCACTATCAAATATCTGAAAACGTAATCACACGCAGTGCAAAACCTGCTGGTACGGTGTGTTGGTGGTACGAAACGCGTGTTGTTTTCCACCTGTATTGTGGGAATGAAACTGAAATAGACTCTTTCGTGAGGGTAATTCATAATTCTGCATTTTGCCCGTCTGCTCACAAGTTCCTTAACTGAACGGTCGCAAGCCGGAAATACCACAAAATATTGTCTTCAAGATGTACAACTTTCTTCAAAAGTCAGTTCGGCCTCCAGCATGATAGCATTCCACTTTCTGGAGAACTCCGAAGAGTCCCTCGACATACAAACAGCTTCTCCATAGAGGGAATACCTTTGTAATGTCACTTCATAATGCTAATTATGCTAAGTTACGAAGAAGTTATGCTAATCCCTGAAGACGCCCTTGGTCCTCAGTCGTCTGAAGCATTTATCAATATTTCTTGCAACATCTTGCCTACTGAATGCTAACGTGCCACATCAGCTTATAGCTAACACAACTTACAGCACAACTTAATCTGGTACGAATAAGACGAATAATAGCTCAGCAATATCTGGCATCCCAGACAGAGCACCGTCTCCCACCGGCGTCGGAAACAGATCCCAATGTCTATATCAGGAAATGGACGTCCGCAGGAGTTTTTTGTGATATGGATGGAGTGATATACGTAGTCCGACATCTGCTAAATTACCTTGTAGAGGAGGTGGTGTTCCTCTACATGAGTCCTGACCGGCGATCATGGAATGTCCCAGCGGGCACGTGGTCGTGGCCTCACGCTAGGACGGTGCCGGTAGAACTGAGAAGCGGGTGCTCCATGCGCGTGGCGATCCTTGTCGTTGTCCAGCATCCGCTACAGGGGTCCCCCTGCCGTCAGATGCGTTGCGGACGCATCGCAAGAGCTGGAGTCCAGGTAACGCGCCTGCGAAAAGCTGCAGTTGAGGGCGACCGTGGTATACGTGCATAGTCGAACAGGTGCACGGCACGGCACGGCACACGTTGGCGGCGGTGCGTGAAAAGTGCCGAGATGCGGCAGGAGTGAAGGCGGCTCAATCTGTGAAGCGCGTGTGTGCCGGAGGTAGTGCTGCTCGATGGTGTCGTCACAAATTTGCGGCCGCGCCGGTGGAACTGAGAAGCGGGTGCTCCATGCGCGTGGCCATCCTTGTCGTTGTCAAGCGTCCGCTACAACCTCTCGCGGCTCTTTCACGGATTGTCCCTGGTTGTGACCCCCCGCAATGTGACTTAATACGCCAAGCAATTCCTCCAGTTTGTGTATGTAATCGAATAAAAGTTAGGCATCCCACCCTTCTTTTTGACTGCGTGCACTCGTGCGTTTGAAACGTGCACTCGGATGTGTGGAAGGATCGCAAGAAAACCAATGTATAGTATATGTTTTTTGAGTGCAAGTGAATGCGACTTCCCTTGTACAACTTTTTGGCTGAGTGGCCTGAGGGACCGAGGCGTTAATTTTCCATCGTGGGAAATGCAAGAAAGAAGGAGTATCAGAAAAGGAAGAAGAAAGAAAACGGCTGGAGACGGTGGCAGTTTAAATAATGGCAGAAAGAAAGACACTGATAATAATTCTGCAAAGAGATTATACTGACCTCTAAAAACTAAAAAAAAAATAATAATGGTACAGCATTCGCTGTAGGTACGTGCAGCCAGGTTGTCCGAGCGAACCGAAAACCAGAACTGAAAACCGACAAAAAAAAACGCTATTTTGGTGCGAACAGGAACGGAATCAAAACTGTATACGTTTTTTTTTTTTTTTTTTTGCTCAGGAGGACCACCGAAAAATTAATTTAACGGTTTTCGGTCCAAGAACAAACTGCGCCAGTTTGGACTGCGAATAGGCGAATGAAACTGACGTCGTGTGTTCTGAAGTCATGTCATGAATACTTCACGAGGGTTACGGTTATGGTGGAATGTATGTCGGTATACTATAACCCTTAGGCTCCCTTTGTAACGTTTTATCGTTCGCGCACATAGAGGTACATGTGCCGCTACCAATATGCCGTAGTGTTCGTTTTAATTTCATTCGCCCAAAGTCTCCTCAACTAAACAACGACCCAAGGGGGCTGCGTCACGGCTTTTCTATCGGCAATGTCGCGCAACGCGTCCCTTGTCTGAGAGCAGCAAAGTTGAGTACATTTAGGTATCCGCGAGGGCAAGCGCGTGCTAAGTGGTGCCTCTTTTGTGGACAGTATACGAAGAAAAGAAAACGGAGACGTCGAGCGCGTTCGTAAGTGAAGGTGTTCCTCGATTTGCGTCGTACTCGTGCAGTGGTGCTTGCTGGCTAGTGAGCAGCAACAGACATTCGGATGGGACGCCATCGCACCAATCCAGCAAGAAAGTATTTGACGTATGCAGCACTCTGGGAAGCTCCTGTCAACGTCAGCACCTCCTCGATACGTCCATAAAATGCATGTTCGTAGGAAGTGGTTTACGGGGCCACTTGTATGTCCGACTGATACCCACTGGACAAATCTCCTTATCCTAAGGAATATCCGTGTTTCCGGGAAAGTAGTTGCCGCGTACATCCATGGGACATAATTTTCTGACCGGGATCATTTTGTCCCATTATTCGTGAAGCGCACAACCAGAATGTTTAGCTTCTATGTCTTCACACGGAATTGCGGTATTTGAGTAGCGTTAATGCTGATTTCATTTCCAACGCCAGTTCTCGTTGATGACGTACTTTGGCAGGAATGATTGACATGTTTTGCACTATTAGTCTTCGTACTGACGAAGGAGACAGCTTTAGAGTCTCGTGAGTAAATACCGGACACATGTACAATGTCGTTCGTCTGCGATATTGGAGTTCTGAATATGTGGTGTACCTTTGTGCACTGTATTGCACTTTCCAGGTGGATGCGAACCTGAGCTATGTGATATGTACTCTCCGTTGCTGTTTTGGCGCCTATATAGCGTTTGCTTTCATTCCGTTTTGTTCGGACCCGGAGGAAATGCACACGCGAAATAGTGTCGCAGGCGTCCCCTTCCTTCTTAATGAACAGAAAACAACGAAATTGCACACCGGCTTGACGCAACAAATAACAATTGTAATGCAGACGTTTCGTCTCCCATGCGGGGGACATCATCAGTGAAAGCAAAATGAGAGGCGACCGCAACCAGCGGATTACTTAACCAGGTCGGCGAACACTTCGGGGAGGGGGCCGCGATAGGTATTACACACTGAAGGTTCTCCTCGCAGGTGCCATGACTCAAGTTGACTCAAGACATGAGTTGCGAACATCTCGTTCGTGCTCTTTTAGTCTTGTACTGCGCTTGCGGCCCGTCTCTCCAATGTAGGACACCTCGCAACCGAGACACTGTACTTTATACACAACACCCGTCTGGGACTCAGGGGGAATATGGTCTTTTGGCTTAGAAATCAGTGAACGAAGTTTCAGGCAGGGCTTGAATACAGTCTTGATTTTTAACGGGAGGAGGGCTCGCCGAATGGATTCTGATACACCTTTGACGTATGGGATGGTGACGATGCCGTGTCGGAAATCGTCTTTCCTTCGGGTCCTGGGTTCGTGCATGCGTTTTCGTGTATTCTCAAAGAAACGTAGCGGGTATCCTCGTTTCATGAGTGACTCCTTGATTATCATCTCCTCGGACGTACGTTGTTCCGGGCACGAGGCGAAATCTTCACAGCGTTGAAGCAGGGTTCTCACTACACTGCGTTTGTGTTCAATCGGATGGTAGGATTCGAAATTTAGGAAATTACCAGTATCACAGGGCTTGCGGTAGACGGAAGTTTGAATCAGGCCGGTGGTGAGTCTGCGTACGGACACGTCCAGGAAGGGGAGCCGGTTCTCCTGTTCAAGTTCGCAAGTGAACTGAATGGACGGTTCAATGCTGTTCAGGGTCGAATGGAATTCGTCCAGGAGGTTGCGATTTAGGATCACGAAAGTGTCGTCGACATACCGTCGGTAGAACTTGATGTTGTGGGTAAATCGTTGGAAGGCAGATTCTTCAACATATTCCATGACGAGATTAGCCATTGTCACGGACACCGGGCTGCCCATAGGACAACCTTCAATCTGATGGTAGACCTGCCCCCGGAACGAAAAATGGGATTGGTTCAGACAGAAGCGTAGCAGGATGATAATGTCCTCCACTCTGAGAGACGTACGTGTGGGAAGGGTACTGTCGTCACGTAGTCGTGCTTCAGCCACTTTTACTGCTAACGCTGTGGGGACGTTAGTGAAAAGGGAGACAACATCAAAAGAGACCATGATGTCGTTGTCATCGAAGACTTGATCTTGAATCAAACGAACGAACTCTTTGGAGTTAGACAGTGTCAGACCATTACGTCCGGTGACTGGGGTGATTAAACCCACAAGGTGTTTTGACAGGTTATATGTTGGGGATCCAATAAAAGAAACGATGGGTCGTAAGGGGCAATCAGGCTTGTGAATTTTGGGGAGGCCGTAGAGTCTGGGTGTTAAGCCATCCGACGAGAACAGGCTTCGATACGTCACTTCATCGAGGCGTTCCTTTTTCTTGAGGTCACGGAGGTGATCGACAAGACGGCGTTCAGATTTCTGGGTAGGATCATTCGGCAGCGTGATGAAATGGGAATCATCATCGAGAATCCTCTGCATTTTAGCGTAGTAATGGTCTTTGTCCAGTACAACGGTGCCTTTCCCCTTATCCGCCGGAAGGATTATGATAGAGTCGTCTGACCGGAGATCGCGTAGTGCTGCATGTTCCTTCCGCGTGAGGTTCGTTGGAATCGTCGTAGAGTTGGTCAACGTAGTAGCGATGCGACTACGAGCCAGGTTGACCACGGTCGTGTCCTTTAGGTGCCGTAGTTTATCCTCAATTTCTACGACGATGTCTCGCTTGGGTACTGCGCGGGGGGCCAGGGCAAAGTCAAGGCCTCTCGAAAGAAGGCCGAGGTGACCATCGGAGAGTTGCTTCGACGACAGATTGAAAACGTTGTCGGAGGTGTACACGGTCGGTTTTTTGGGCAGGATCCGAGAAAGTTTCTGGTCATGGGCGTCCGCACACTTGGTTTTCTCCTTGGTCTCCGCTTGCTTGCGTGCTTGGAAGACTTGCCGCATGTCACAAGGCTGCAGGATTCGTTGAAGCGTGCGTTCGGCTTCAGATAACCGACGTCGTGCATCACGCAGTTTGTCTTTGTTCTCCTGGATACGGGCCTTCAGGCAGCTACGGCTGAAATCCACGGCTAGCTTTCGGCCATAGGGTGTGTTGACAAGAGGTCGAGATTGGAGGGCTTTAGGGATGACGTGGTGGTTGAGGCACTCACGGTTGAAATCCTGGTGGCACCCCAGGCGGAGATCCTTGTTGACTGGTCGAGGTAGGCTCTAATGCTGCTAAGTGCAACCGAACCGTACGTAAAGCGTATCGATGCAAAAATATTCCAGTGTGTAATATTCAGTGTGTAATACCAATCGTGGCCCCCTCCCCGAAGTGTTCGCCGACCTGGTTAAGTAATCCGCTGGTTGCGGTCGCCTCTCATTTTGCTTTCACTGATGATGTCCCCCGCATGGGAGACGAAACGTCTGCATTAAAATTGTTATTTGTTGCGTCAAGCCGGTGTGCAATTTCGTTGTTTTCTGATAATGACTTCTCCTGGCTTCTGGAATATTTTTGCTTCTTAATGAACCCAAAAATGCAGTGTCCTCTTCGGTGTCTACCATGACCTTCGGTTGATATTATCGCTTCCGCCGAAATGGAGTCAAACGAAAACGAAGTGCCTCTCGATAGGTTGGTTACGGCCGTTCGTGCCGTGCCGTAGCGCCCGTAGAAATTTCAGGCCGAGTGCGTCGCCCCAGTACTCAGTCCTCCTAAAACACCGTTTCTTCTACGTTGGCCAAACTATGGAGTGTGCTAGTAAAAAATGGGCAGGCACAAAAGCAACTTAGAATAATGGAGCGCATCTGCAGTTATCTAAGAAGTAACTGTGGACCACATGGAAGGAAACCTTGGTTTTGTTCCGTCAATCGGCAACATGAAAAGATTACCGGGGGAAGAAGTCGCCTATCTTCCGTGTGGGCATTGTGGAAGCCAGTCTTCTTTTTAGTTCACCCGTTCTTGAAGCGTCTGTAAGACTCTAGCTGACTACTTCCGCACCGCACTGGTGGTAGCGTTACCTTTCCTACTCTTCTTAATGCGTCTTCTGGAAGTGTAAGTGGGTATTCCATATATTAATTTGCGCGGTTGCGCTAAATAAATTCATTCCTGGTTTGAGCTGCCGTCTGTATCGTCTTTGTGCTGCCGGAGTTCAGGCAGCGTACTACATGGATTGCATCATCAACTAGGCTGCGTGTATGTATTCCTCTTATTTGTATGCACATATTTATTCAGCATATGCACAAAACGTACTTACACCACATCAGTGGATCTTGGCGCATATTTTGTAGCCACTCTTATATCAACGCTTCAAGGTCTTGTATAGACCGTACACGATGTTCGATGATCATTCGCAATCTCCTAGGAACCACGAGGTATATACTCTTCAAATATAAACTGTACTTACGTCGTGTGACGATGTGCTACTCTGCGTTGTAACATCTTCCAGCAATCCAGCGCCATGAGCCAGCGCAGTTACATAGAAATGCAGCAGAGCATAATGGTGAATGGTGACGAATCCATTTGTTCTTCCCATTTTGTGTCATCGATCAAGGTCACTTTTGTATATCTCTACTTATCATGCATAGCTCTTGCTTTAACTCTGCCCAGTAGTACCTACAGTTCAGTACAAACGGTAACTAGGGGGACGTAGTGTCACTGGATGACGTGCTTAGGCCACATCTCCTCCGGTTTACTTTAGCGGCAAAATATGTAAAAGTTCTGCCTGAAAAGACCTACACACGTTTTTTTTTTATATATCGGCTACTGTAAGGTCAACTTTACTGGGTCGAGCGATTACTTGTTACAGATGTCTTACAAAAACGCAATGAGTGTATTGCTGACGTAATTTTCGCTAGCAGGCTATTCGCCTAGGAGGACATTCTGTCACACAGCGTAGTAATTGCTGCACGGCTAATTATGCAACAATTATTCTCACGTTTTTAAAGAGATGCGTGTCTGCATGCCCGGGTCCATCTAGAAGCTAGAGCGCTGTTTCATCCCTCATTCATTACCGACAAGAACGCCGCAAATTCTTCAGACCAACGGAGTTGTTTCAGCAAAACGGGTTGCTTCAGTGCATTTTGATGCAATGCATGCCAAGAGCAGGCGCCGGACGTTAAGAATACCTTCTGTTAAAATCCCCGAGGGCGTCATATGAAAAAGTCTAATCAGGAAACACCCTTTGTGGACCATTATTATACCATATGATAAAGTATTCTTCTACGGAGTTAGAGGTATCACTCATAAGCTATCCCTCATAGCTACTTGAGTAGAATTATGTAATATGTTGTATTTGTTTGTTTGTTCGTTTCTTACTGCACATGTAGCCAGGAACTTGTTTTGTTCTGAAGTGATGTCAATTTCCCGTGGTGTCTCTCAGGGACACCACACACAGGTTTTGTGTCCCACACTTTTTGGTAACTGTTTCTGGTTTTTTTAATGACATTATAGGCACTGCCAGTGGCACTTACTGCATACGCGGATGACACATATTTTGCAGCGGTAGCTGTAATGGGAAGTTCTGGAGAGATTGCTGTGTTTGTATCATAATATCCTCCGTTTCCTCTCTTTTATTCCCTTTTTTATTATTCGGAAAGTGTCCCGATTTTTTTAGCATTTCCTGTACCACTTTTGTCCTGATTTTTGTAATATTTTTGAATTTTTGTACTTTTGTAATATTCTAGAGATCACAAGCCACGACCCACAGGCCAATGCTCAAAACATTGTCGCCAGCGAAGTGGCATATATAATCATGGTCAATGGGCTGTAGATAAGGGCTGGAGCTGATTGTAGACTCGCGGGATTCATCAGACAAGCTCATGTCCTTGTGCCGCTCGCCTGCTGCACGGTTATCGCATGCCAGTTTGCCTAAGGTGAGTGATCTGGAAGGAAAAATTTGAGCTTTGCGAACGAGCGGCATGGCGAAGTGGGTAAAATCGTACGCTCGTTGGTGGGAGCCAGCACAGTGCTGAAGACTTGGAGGTGGTGGGTTTGAATCCTACCACGGATGTGCTGTGTGAGCTTTTCACGGGTTTTCTGGTAGACTTTCTATACTAATGTCGGCCCAGGACGTTTACTAACCTCCTGTCCCAAATCCTTTCTCTTTTGCCTTGTAGATCGCAAGCGTCGTCCCACGTCTGAAAGTGTAGTGTTGCTACAAACAGTGGACGGCGGTGTTATACTCTACAGTCACACGGCAGCACTCGGCAGCATCAGGCTCTCCGGGATATTCCCGGAGGGCTGGGAATCCCTCCCGTTTGTCTTCTGACTTGATTGTTGGGCATGCCGGCATCACGTTAGAAGTATGTTACTTCGTATCCAAATAGCTTTCCCGCGCATACGGTTCTACTGAACATCGGAAGACCTTAGGGAATCCAGCGTGAGATGTGGCACACACATAAGTTGAAGTTAAATTAATGCTTCCATACTGTGGTCAGTACGAGTTTCAGTTGCACACTTCTAGGTGGCGCGTTTCTTGACTGTTGCTGAACACATGCTGGTCATGAGGCATTCTATCCGTCGCAAAGAAAACGGCCCATGAATCCGAATATTTAGGTCGGATGGTGGCCGGTGAGAAGGTAATCCCTTTTCCCCGGGGCAACGACGTCGATAGGAATATGGTGTTCGCAGTACTTTCCCCCAGAACGTTTTGACTAAGGTTTCTCCAAGGCCGCATCCCGGACCTGTGTTAACAGTAGAGCGTAAGCAACGTGCAATGGAGCCGTGCACGTTAATTGGGTAGCGCCTTCATGTTGGGTTGGTAACACCCCCGCAAGCATAGCCGCACGCGCCGTTTGGTTTGCTTAGGGAATTCAGGCAGTTCATTTTGTACAACGTAGTGTAGTATGTGTTTCTGGGGTTCAGTCTCGAAAGACACGAAGAGCCACTGAAGGACTAATGAAACGCGACACAAGTTGGACAGAAGTGGCCGTGTGACATGCACACTGGTGCTAGTGCAACTTTTTCCGTACAAAAATGAGCAGCTGAATTCGCTCTAACCTCATGGCCTATCACAATAGCATAGGCATCCCGAATGAGGTCATAATCACGTCCATCCTGCACGTTGCACTAATACGTGGTGTTATGAGCAGGGATTTCCCTACACCCCCCCCCCCAGGGTGGGGTGTACCCCCTCCCTGCATTTTTGCAACCCCCCCCCCTTAAATTTCTCACGTGACCCCACCCAGCTCGGCCACCAACACGTTCTGGTAGTGAGTCCGGCGCAGCGAGTTACATCCTGTACTGTCAATCTTGGCCTGTAGAACCACAGTCATGCAGATGATCGCATCATCCATTGGTCCAAAATCATTTGAAAGTGACTGTACAATGCATATTTTGCGCTCATATACGAGCACAAAAATGCGTGCGGACACGCAAACTCAATGTAGATGATCAAGAAGCATTTGCGCCCAACTCAATCAAGCGAGGTATTCTACTTTTTTCGTCTAATGTTTTCACCGTTGGTTGCTAGGTATTCATTGAGCTTCGTGAGATAAGGTGCTAGTCTTTTTTCTTTGTCGGTCGTGTGAGTATGCATCTTAATGTTGAAATGCCGTTCATAAGGAATCTGCATTCTAATGTACTGAGTTTTAACGTAATAACATGTGCAAATAAAACAGAAAAGCTGTGCGTGTCTAAGAAAAATTCCGTAAGTGGAACCTTCACAAAGCATACCCCCCCTGAAAGCTCGGCACCTCCTCAGCAGTGAATTTCTGGGGAAATCACTGGCTATGAGTTGCACCGGCTACCCTTGCCAGTGCCACCACCGCTTTCGACTGTACCTCTGAGCATATCTCTTTTACTGTTCTGGCTCGTTAGCACAGGAAGGCCGTATTACTCACGGTGACTTACAAGTAAATTTCGAGTATACTGCTGACGGCTGCCGGCTGCCGGCTGACGAGGCTGCCGGCCCTCAGCTTGCCTGAACGAGCAAAACCGTGCTTCCAATTTGTTGTCGTTCTCCCGATCATTTGATCCCGTCGTGTTCACTGAGAGGTCGATAGCAGTGGCTAGGGACTAGCCATTTGTCTGGCAAGTACATTCTGCTAATTATATGCAAGTGAATGGTTGTGTCTGTGGCGGAGTATTTCGTTTTATATTCAAATTGCGAATCCAATCTGTGTTCCATCTTAACGGAATACATAAACGTAGTTCCAGAGAGGCACACGTAAGGCCAAAAGCATGACAAATAAAGGCGTAAAACAAAGCGAGTCTTCTGTCTGGAGTCTATTTGACCAAATGTGTTCCAAAATTTAACTAAAGAAAAATTACTTGTCTGAGACTTATCGGGTTCACACCATTTGTCCCCGGAAACATATTGTTTTGCTACCCAAGTCTATTCTCAGTTGCGAGCAAACGTTTCTTATTGCAAAGCCAAAGCAAATGTAACGCTTTTAGTCATGTTGGATCGGTCCCATTGCATCAAGAAACACTTGCTTCAGTGCAATGGTAATTTCTGAAAAATATAAAGAGTGATATTAAACGGTAGGAGCAACTTATTTATTTACACATGGTAACGAGACTTTCGTGCACGAGACTGCACGTCTTCAGGTTACAAAAATATAAAAACGGTACAGAGACATATGTACAGTTGACGGGGGATTTTTAGCATGACAGGGTAACAAGGTGATGGAAAGGATGTAAATACACGTAAAAATGAGAAGAACACAAATACAAACGCAGGGGTGTCAGAAGCGTTTGTATTTATGTTCTTCTAATTTTTACCTGTATTTGCATCCTTTCCATCACCCTGTTACCCTCTCATGCCAAAACTCCCCCGCAACTGTATATATGTCCCTGTACCATTTTTATATTTTTCGTAACCTGAAGGAGTGCAGTCTCGTGCACGAAAGTCTGGTTACCATGTGTAAATAAATAAGTTGCTCCTACCGTTTAATATCACTTTTTGATTCACCCACCACCGGCAACCTGACAAAGCCGATTCTTCTGCCTTCGTATCTTCCTGAAAAATATACCGAAATTCATTGCTTTGAAGAAGCGCAAACCACCGGACGAGCTCAATTTTGTGTGAAATTAATGCAAGAAGAACAAGAAACGGCTAAATCCTCTTCACTGATGTTTCACATTGCTCTGAAGTTTCTCGTTGCTTGACGTTGCGGTCGTCTTTAGCAAAAGAAGGGGTAAGGAAACTGAAAGGACGAGTCATAGTTTTCTTGCGTTGCTTGTTGCATTACTTGACGGAGTACTTAGCACACTCAACAATGTAATTTAGCATTCCGTGTCTCGACATGAGAGGTCCCGAAATATTTTCAGCCATGACAATATGTGGAATAATTAATAATGCGTGACTGTAATTCGTGAGACAACGATGATCATGAACGACGCCACAGTGATCGGGCTATGACTTAATTTTGCCCGCCTACAGGTTCTTCAACGTGTCCTGTGATCGCATGGCAAGCCACATATAAGGTCCCTCGCGGTTGACAACGTGAAACAGTAATTTACACTCTGCCACCAAGCTGCTGGAATCCTCGGCCGGGTGTGACCCTGCAACCTTGGATTCCTTAAGCAAACACGCTATGAACTGAGCCGCAGAGGCCGGAATGGCGTGCTATAGAATGCATTTGGGATTGAGATGAACTAAAGACGACACACCCTTCCTGTTCCTGGGGAAAAGCATACAGAATCAGCATTACCGAAAGACTTCTATGGTAATAAACTACGGCTGGCAAAATCACAAACAAACAAACCTTTCGATACGCTCCCAGAAATGTGCTCCAAAAGTGCATGATCCGTTCAAATAATGTCACATTCTTCTCTGCAGTGCTTTCTGACACCTCCACCTCTGAGTCCTCCGACTGAAATGAGGTACAATCAATAGAAATATAATACCATGTCGACAATGACTAATTGCCTGAGAGAATGGCAGTCAGTCAAATAAAGAATGAATGTCACTCCCCAAATATTGCACGACAAGCTGCACCCTAAATAGAGAACTTCACAACATAACATGCAGTTGTTGAATAATAATATGTCAACCACGTCAACCGTTTCAAAGTCAACCGCCACACAGAGCAATCGGGTTATGATTCCTGAATTCAGTAGGTAACAGGGCTTGTGCATCTCTCTGACCATTACCAAAATGCGATGTGTTTGGGAAAATTATACTCTCGTTTTCAATAACCAAAGTAGTTGAGAAATTTATACCATCTGCAGAAAGATTTTCCTATGTTGCTTTTCGAGGTTACAGTAAACGAATTGTAGGTGATCGGTAACATGACTGTTTACATCTTCTCACCTGGCGATGGGCTCGCAAATCCCTTGCAAATCCCGATCCCAAATCCAATAGTGCTACTTCGCACATTCCTGCTGCCTTATATCGAACGCTTTATCACCTTCAGTTGAACTTGTGCTGTGACTGGTAAGGTTGGTATGATTTCCTCTCGCAAACGACGGCCATAGGACACACGACACAAAACACCACTGAACAAATCGACACTTTCACTCACTTAGTAGGCGAACAAGGGTGATGTGACAACCGCAAAATTGTGCCATTAAGAAACCATACTGGCGTGAATCCCGACATTTCCCCAAGTACCCGTTATCAAAAGCACGTGGTTGTTCTGATTACAGGTCTTCCGGTTACTTGGTCAAAGCTGCCATCAATCACTCGCAGACTTGTACACGTTACCAAAAAACTAAACTAAACTAAAAAAAACTAAACTAAACTAAAAAAAAACTAAATATCGTTACTCATTACATCGAAAAATAAAAGAAATAATTAGTCGTTACTACAACTACTAAAATATTTTTAGTAGTTGGTGGACACGGCACAGTGCTTGGTACAACACTTAACCCACTGCTGTTTGTTACCCGCAGCTGTGCCTGTCTCCGATCCTATCATGTGCCTCCGATCCCGATGTGTCTATCAGCGATCGTCTCCACGTTTGCAGTGCTGCCTTTGATGCTTGGTACAACGCTTAACCCACTGCTGTTTGTTATCCCACAGGTGAGGTCTAGCTCAGTTCATACAAGCCGCAGCAACAGTTTGTTTTTGTAATTGTGCCGTGTCCACACATGCCTGTCTCCATTTTGTACGATTGTTCCCTTATGTGCCGTATGTTGCTCATGCGATGTGATGACGTCGAAATGAACCCTGGCCCTTCTGACACATTTGAAAAGAAGCTAAATGAAATTCTGAAAGGACAGTCAGACCTTCGCAACGACGATACAATTGTTATTTTGCCCGCCTATAAAGACAAAGCGACTGTGATACTGAATCGTGACGATTACGACAGCAAGATGGAGTCCATCCTTCAAGACCGCTCCCATTTCACCGAACTATCGTGTGACCCAACAGCTGCATCTGATAGAAAGATTGTTGCCGCGCTCAGGAAACTCAGAACTAAGAAACTAATTACGGACAGTCTGTACTGGAAACTTTTCACCTCCGACGGAGCGACACCGAAGATATATGGCCTACCGAAAGTTCACAAGAACAGTTGTCCTCTGCGCCCCATTGTGTCCTTCATAGGTGCACCGTCCTATAACGTGTCTAAATTCCTGGCTGAACTGTTGGCACCTTTAATGTACAAGAACGACCGGTCGGTGAAGAACTCTGCGGAATTTTGTGAGCTCATCCGTGACATCCGATTAGACGATGGTAACGTCATGATGTCTTTTGATGTCATCTCCCTGTTTACAAACGTGCCCATTGGCGTAGCTCTGTCCGTAGTTCGAACGAAGCTGAGAGCTGACGTTGACTTAGAAGACCGCACTGATCTTTCAGTTGAAGACATTTTAGAACTTTTAAAGTTATGCCTCGGACAAACCTTCTTCCAATTCAAGAACAGGTTCTTTAAACAAACCGACGGATGCCCCATGGGCAGCCCAATTTCAACGACCATTGCCAACTTAGTCATGGAGTTTGTTGAAGACAAGGCCTTAGAGGACGCAGAACAATTCATCACCTTTTACAGACGGTATGTTGACGACACATTTGTGATTATTAAGAAGAATTTCACCAACACATTCTTTGACAAGCTGAACAGCATTCATCCTAACATCTAGTTCACGTGCGAGGAGGAGAAAGAGAAAAAGATTGCCTTCTTGGATGTCCTCGTGCAAAGAGACCCGTGCGGAAACTTGAAGACCTCGGTTTACAGAAAACCGTGCGACACAGGTCAGGTCCTGCATTATGGTTCGGGGCACCCGCTTGAACACAAGCGATCGGTTGTTCGTTCCCTGCTTTCACGTGCCACGAAGATCCCTTCAGATCATCAGACAAGACATGAAGAAATAACAAAGGCCAAAGCGGATTTACGAAGAAGGGCATACCCCGAGCAAAATATCTGTGATACATACCGCCGAATGATGAATACACGCATGGAACAGGCGGAAAGTAGTCAAGAAAGACCCATGTACGTTACCATCCCCTACCTGAAGGGTGTGTCAGAACCAATTAGACGGGTGCTCTCCCAGGTGAACATTAAAACTGCATTTAAGCCCACGACAACACTGAGGAACGTACTAAGCCACCCCAAGGACAGAACACCACCGGAAGAAGAACGAGGCGTTGTATACAAGGTATCTTGTAAAAGAGCAAATGGGGAGTGAGGAGACAGCTGGAGTCATGGCACATAAAGAAAACAAAAGAAGCTATCAATCGACAACCACCCCCCCCCCCCCACCCCCAGAATGCTACGCTCCTCTTCTACGTAAATACCCGGTGACGACCAGGACAGCGTCATTCTGATGATGGGACTCGAATGGGACCCGAAACGTTAGCTGTATTTTGTTATGTTTGTTGAAAGCCGGTGCGGTTCAAACTAGTAAAGATGTCTACTCCCGGCAATTGGACTATATTCACAGGACAGTCCGACACTGCTAAAACGTTGAACGACATCCGGCGTGATCAGCGTTCTCTCCAGAAAGCTGTTGAAGAGAATAGCGAGGAGGTTAAACAGCTATCGGCAAGAATATGTAATATGGAAACGCTATTATCCGGTTTCACTGAGTTTAAGAGTACTGTCACATCCCTTCAGAACTCAATTTCACAACTACTGTCAAGGGTCGACGACCTCGAGAACCGTTCTAGGCGGAACAATTTTATTAATCACGGTCTTCAGGAAGAACCTGATGAAACAAATGAAAAGCTGCTTGAACTGGTGAACACTTCTGTCTTCCAGAAAATCGGCGTAGAAGTGCGTACGGTAGAACGTATCTATCGTCTGGGGCGTAAGCAGCCCAGTTGTAGGTCTGTTATTTTTAGGGTGTATGATTTTAAAGAAAAGTCTCAGATACTGCGTAACTGTAGCAAATTGAAGGGAACAAGCATTTCTGTGAGTGAAGATTTTTCAAAGAAAATTCAGGAAGCGCGGAGACTGTTGTGGAATAGCTGCTCAGATGATAGGAGTTCTGGTGTTAAAGCTCCCCTTGCCTGCGACAAACTGTATCTGCGTGACAAGGTCTACTGCTGGGATTTTGTAGCTAACTCTCGTAAGGAGCTTGTCACGGCAACTGCGACCACGGTTCTGAGTAGCGATATTCTTAGTAGCAGACATACTGAAGATCTAAATAAAAATTCCTGATGTACTGGGTCTGCTCCTGACGCTCTTTTATACAAATACTCGCAACATCTGCTCCAATGATAAGCGTGACTGCCTTCTGTCCCACATTGATGATTGTGACGCTGACATTGTGGCCCTCACAGTGACTTGGTTGACACCCCATATAAATAATGACGAAATATTCGCCAACTCATCACTGGTGTACGAGATCTTTCCATGTGATAGGGCACAACGTATAGGTGGTGGTGTACTCTTGGCAGCCAGGCCATGTTTGAAAACTGTTGTCATTAACCTCTCAGTTGTTGATCTTGAAATGCTGTGGATTTCCTTCCTTTCGTTGTACGAATAATAATTTTGTAGTAGATGTGTGTTACCGCCCGCCTGATTCATCGCCATCTTTCGTTTCATCGTTTCATGATGCACTCAACGAAATAGCTGCCAGGTTCCCTTCATCAATAGTATACATCGTCGGCGACTTCAATTTCCCTGATATTGTTTGGGATCAGCTACCCGTCTCACGTGCCCACAATAAGACTTGTGACGACTTTATCCGAGTTGCATCTATTTTTAACTTGTCCCAATTAATTTTCCAGACCACTAGAATTGGCTCTACTCGTTCGAGTATCTTGGACCTTTTGTTCACAACTCACCCGAATACTGTCCATTCTATACAGTTGTTAGCTGGCATTAGTGATCACGCTATCGTAGTTTCCTCTATTGACATACCTTTCATTCGTGAACGTGTTACTACCAAGACCATCACTTGTTACTCGAAAGCGAATTTCGATGCCATCAACCATGCCCTTTCTGCTTTTTCCGAAGACTTCCTTTCCTGTTTTTCATCGCGGTCATTAAACGAGAATTGGTTGCTTCTCAAGCGTGAAATCAAGCTTATCAAGCTCAAGCTTATCAAGCGTGAAATTGTTGACCTTCATATACCTCGGGTTACTGTTCCAGCTTGTAGCCGGTCCCCGTGGTTTAACAATGAACTCAAGATGCTTAGAAATAAGAAAAAGCGGCTGTTCCGCAGGGCACGTAGCAGTAACGATTCCGACTTGTGGGCTAGATATCACCACAGCGCGAATGAGTTTAAACAGTATGTACGGTCTACAGAAACTAAGTTCTTCTAAACAACATTGCCATCACTTCTTCGTACTACCCCTAAGCTATTTTGTAATTCCGTTCTGCCTCATCGTAGTCATACAGTAACCCTCACGGTCAATGATAGTGCTATATCCCCTGATTTGTGCATGTGTGTTCTTAACAATGAGTTCTCCAAGTCGTACACTGTAAGAGATCCTCAGGATCTATTACCATCCATAAATGATGCATTCACTACAGCTTTTCCTATGGACCCTGTTATCATTGACCCTGTTTGTGTATTTTCACTCATTGACAATCTAAGGCTATCTTCCAGCTCTGGAACCGACAACATCACGTCAAAGTTTCTCAAGAGTACCAAAGAGACCATTGGCATTTTATTGTATCAAATGTTTTCGCAATCTATTGAGTCATGTAGGATTCCGGACGACTGGAGGACGGCGAAAGTGGTTCCTGTCTACAAATCTGGTAGCAAGCAAGATCCGGGTAATTACAGAACGATTTCGTTAACTTCCATCCCCTGCAAACTTCTCGAGCATATCATTTATTCCAATCTTATCCGTTTCCTCGAAGCTAACTCCTTCTTCTCTAACTTACAACGTGGTTTCCGGCAAGGGCTGTCATGTGAAACTCAGTTGGCATGCTTTACGAGCGATCTATTCTCCTCCATGCATTCTAAGTCACTTACTGATGCCATATTCATAGATTTTCGCAAAGCTTTTGACACTGTTCCTCATCATCTCCTTCTTTTGAAGTTGTCAGCCCTGAAAATCGATCCTAAAATTGTAGCTTGGATCGGTGACTTCCTTCATAACAGAACTGAGTTTGTGTATGCTAACAATCCATTTTCACCTTCTACGCTTGTTACTTCAGGGGTTCCCCAGGCTTCCGTCCTTGGGCCTCTCCTATTCCTAATATACATTAACGATTTACCTTCCTCTATATCATCGCATATAAGACTATTTGCTGACGATTGCGTAATATACCGTTTTATTAACTCCTCCACTGAGTGTCTGCATTACAAAATGATCTTGACAGCTTATCTTCTTGGTGTGAAACTTTGTTCATGTCGTTTACGACCTGAACGTTAACAAATGCAAGCACATGGCAATCAGTCACACTCGACACTTTGTTAATTCCTACCTCCTTGGCAACGTTAATCTGGATAGCGTATTTAGTTACAAATATTTCGGTGTGCACATTTCGAGTGATCTTAGATGGGACATCCACATTAATTCTGTGCTCTCCAAAGCCAGCCAAGGGCTTGAATTCACCATACGCAATTATTCAAAGGCACCCTGCGACTTAAAACGGCAGCTTTATGTTACATTAGTCCGCCCAAAATTAGAATACGCATCATCTATTTGGGACCCGCACCGGGATCCTCTCATTAACAAATTAGAAAGCTTACAAAATCGAGCAGTTCGCTTTATATTTTCCGACTACTCCCGACACTCAAGCGTAACGCTACTCAAGAAACAAGCCTCCCTTCCCCTTCTTTCTGTTCGTCGCAAAATAGCTCGCCTCACATTGCTTCACAAGTTTTACTACCACAACATTCTGCCCAGGTATCTTCTGTTCTCACCACCCCATCATATTTCCAACTACCTCGACCACTCAGAGAAACTACTTGTTCCATTTAGTCGCACAAGTCACTTCGCCAATTCATTTGTTCCCAGAACAGCGAACGACTGAAACCGTCTTCCCACCTCCACCGGCATCGTTCTGGACCCTAATAGCTTCCGCAAGCTGCTGGACCAATTACTTTGCATGTAATTCGTTGTATCTTCCTTTATTTTGCCACTCCCCTCTGTAATTCCCTGACCTGAGGGTAAATAAAGAAAGAAAGGAAGAAGCATCGATCTTTTACGTGTTCATCCATACCTTTAATGTAAAGTTCACTTTGATGCCAATGCATCTCTAAGGAAATGCCACTGCTATATATGTGTTTATAACTGCACGTTCCACATGCTTTTTACTCCACGTCTGGTTCCCCCTCTGCCAAACAGCAATTTCCTGAAATATATTACAGGCTATATGCTGGAGTCACGGCGTTGAGCACATATCGGTAGTGCTTCCTTAAAGCGGCATGGAAAGGGTATCCAAGCCGTCTAAAAACCGCTTGTATTTCGTGAAATGGCCCATGAAAAGTATACACGGAAAATATTTCGGCTCAAAAAAGTTTCACTGTGACGCCATTGAATTCTAAAGAACCGCTGCCGCGGCGGGAGGTTTCTGGACTTCATCTCCAGGCCACTCCTCCAGTCCTGTGACGTAGCACCGGCAACCAGGTCACCGGAGTTCATCCAAAACTGCCGTCAAACCATGGAGGTAAGAAACTAAGGAGAGGGCTAAAAGATCGGAAGGCCGTGGGACCCCTCTAGCGGTCGCTCCTGGCAATACCACGCCCATCTAGTTGCCCGGTCACGTGATCCCCGCATGTTTCGGCGTTATGGCGGTCTGCGCGGAGGCTTTGAAGTTTGGCAAACTTCATCTTCAGCAAACGCCTTAGCTTCAAGGAGTCCATTCGCACAATACTTTGAAGGTTATGGGTTGTTTCAACATTTGCCGCGTGATAAATCGCAGCAAAATAGCAAAACAGATGAGAAGCCAGGCAATGTCACGATGACGTACGTATATCTTCTAGCGATTTAGTGATCCATTGCTTCCACACTGAGATGATCTATCTTGTGTTTCAACGGGTGTGATAACTTCGATATATGTTATGTTCCAAATATGTTATGAAAGCGGAAACAAGTTATTCGGCCGCAGCTCGTCTCTGTATTCAGGTAAGATACGCCGCGGACATGGAGGACGCCATGTTTTATGACGTCTTGCCGTGACGTGTATGGGTCACGTGTGTGGGCAACTAACCACAATGCCATGCGCGGGTCACAGCACGCTCGCTTGCATTGGGAGAGGCGCTTAGGGCATCTCCTTAGTTTCTTACCTCCATGCGTCAAACTAAGGAAGCCGCCATTAGACGTCCCCGTGTTGCCAGGTCACAACTGGCGGAGCCCGCTAGTTTTGGCGGAGGAAATCTGAACAATGGTTTTGGTTCATGTTTGTCGTTTTGTCACTGTGTGTGCCAAACAAAGACGTGTGAAACGTGATGAAAAGCGATTAAATCTAGAGTGGGGTCATATCTTGTGTGTTTTATTGTTTCGATGTATTCTTTTAGACTACCCTCCACCTCTGAGCTTTCTAACTCGAGCCTACTTAGATTTCGGTTTCTATTCCGTGGTTGTCAAACCTGTCAAGCCATAAAACGCGTGAACGTATCTTTAATTAGTGAGTTTATTGGCGATTTCAAAGATATCGTGGTTACCGATGTCTTTAAATGGAGCCGAAATCCGAGAGCTTCGACACTCTGTTTCGGAAGTCAGCAACATAAACATGAAACTCCCCATTGGCCTCTGGCGATGGAACTCCCCATTCATAATCCTACAATAAAGTTGTTATTGTTGTTGCCCAATAAATGCATAAAAGAGAACTGCAAGCAGTGCAGAGAGGGTGGATCAGGATTATCTTTCCTAAAGTAAGTAGCCTGCTTTTCCTATTTTCATGTGTGTGAAATTCTTCTACTATGTTTTTGAGCAAATTAAGTTTGTCTTTCCCTGGCCTAACACTTTTTACTAACACAGCATTGACTAGAGGGCACATGCCGCAAGGTAGCATGCCACTTAGCACCCACCTTATCCCAGGTACTTATATTTGTTTGATCCCATCTTGCATGTTTTTGTTCAACCATCCGAGAAAAGGTACCGAAAGAAATTGCACAAGTGTACGAAGTTGGGGCTGTTGGTATCTTGACATATTGTTGAATGCAGCAAGACACAACACAGCCGTGGTGTCAACTTCGTTCTTCCATGCGTTGTTTCTCGCTGCATTCAACAATATGTACCGAAAGAAGCAGTGCAAGTTACTAAGAAAATAATTGCATTTCAAATACAAGTACACACACATATAGGAGCACCTTGTATTTTCCTCAAGATAATACAAACACTTAGATATTTTCACTCTGGGAATAGGTCAAGCAGATGCTGCACCATCCCATTAACATCTCCACTGGGGAAGGCTCTGTTGCGATGGGGATGCATGCACCTGCAGCTGGAGATCCTATAGCTTTTTCCGACACATTTGAAGGTGTATTACGCATGTGCTACATAAAGGTAAAGAGGGCACTACTTATGTTGTTTCTGTAACATTGTTAATGAATATTTGTCGCCCTCACCGGCTCCCACAACAACATACGGAACAATATTCGAAATGGGTCAGCGACTTGAGGAAGTGAATGTGAAATCCTACACTGACTGCAAACACGACCTCATGTGCTGCACTCATTTTCAGCAATGCTTCTTTTATGGTGGACACAGTCGAGCTGTACTGAAGCCTGATGCATGCCCTAGCGTTCCGGCACCAGGTCAACAAAGTATATATGTTCAGGTGATGGAGCTTTCAGTGTTTCATTCCTTTTAGTGTCAGTGTGCCTCTGCACTTCTCTGTGAATTTTCTAAATTTTATCCTGCTTGTGCTTGTGTGCAGGTCATGCAAGAGTATACCAACAGCAAAGTGCGTCTCAGATGCAAAGTCCTTCAAGCATTTGCCATGGAGCTATGACACAGGAACGGCTTCACCTGGGCCATTCAGTTGAAAGTCTGCTTGCGGCGTGCTTTTTGCTTGAGCAAGCGTTTTTCAAATCCTTTAAAAAGTAAAGTACTAATTAAAAGTACATGATTGCTGCATAAACGTAATTTTTAAAAGCCAGAAAATCCAAAAGGGGTAGCCAGATAGTTTGTGTGAGGCATATTCATCTAGAACGTATTACATGACTAAAATTCATGTACTAACCACAAAACTATGGCTTAAATTTTTGTGCAATTATACGAAAACCATGGAAGAATCTCCAGCAAAGTGCGCGGGCACTACAACTGTCTACATCAAGCAGCTATGTGCTACAACATGTTCTACATCGTGGCTGCTGAGTCGATCAATCAGTCGATTTTATTAACATTGCCCTCTCAAACAAAACCCATTTCCGTATTTATTGCAAAATTACAAGCCTCGCTTTATGAATCTCAATTAATTATAATATTTTGCAGGAATATTGACCATTCATAAATTGTGTTTTAAGTGTATTCGATACAATAAAGTTGACCACTCATGATCACCATCCATTATTTTAATATAGAGGTGCACCTGTGTCGAACAGCCTGTGTACCTACAACATCTCCTACTGATTATTACCCCAAATCAGTTGAGCCCCAATTTTGGTTGAACATGATATCTGTCTGAACTCCAATCATGTATCATAATATGATACATGATTGGAGTTCAGACAGATATCAGTTGCAGGTATCAGTATATATGATAATCATATCTACTAATCAGTGGCAATATGAATGCATATGTATGATGTAAAATTATTTTAGTGCAAAAATAAACTATCCAAGGCACTTTTGATGCACAGCATTCAGTATTTGCGTCCATTAATTGTGACAACTGTATATTAGACTTCCTTTACCTGAAGTCCAGTTGCACAGAGAAAAGAGAAAAAATACGAAGCTTATAACACACAAATGCATCCGCAGTACCTGACGTCATCCTGATTTACAGATGGGAAACTGAAAGACTGTACCTCCACATTTTTCTTCCCTTTTCTGGGGAGCATACTTAAAAAAAAGACAGACGCAAGTATAGTTTGTTCAGACGTAGCGTTGTAGCACAGCATCCCATCCACAACTACGTTTTTACATGCTCCTTGGCAGCAGCAGGTACAGCTTGGGACAAAAGTTTACGGAAGATCGGGTTGTCGCATTTCTCCATTGGAGCGACACCCTAGCAGCAAGCCGGAGTGGACACACATACTGAGAGATGGATATAATAGCCGGTCACCCGTTTCTTATTCGATCTCTTCCTGATAGCTAGCAGAGGGCCGTTCCGATAATGAAATACGCAAGTGCCGTGTTCCGTAAACTTTTGTCCCAAGCTGTACATGTCTGTTGACTACCCCGTGAAGCAGCTTAATTTTACTGTACTGTGCTCTAATGAAATCGTGACTCGCATTAATAAACAGATTTTCTTTGTTGCAACAATGTTGTGTGTTGCCCTCTCATTCACCTACACGTTTCCCCTACTTCGTGCATTCGAATAGCTATTCTGCCTGAATCACGGCAGATTGTGATATCGCACATCGACCAACAGAGCTCTGTGCCAAGTACCGTCAACATGCGCAGTTCATTCGATGCAAACAACTTGATGCATCTGTTAATAGTTCAATTGCATGATGCAGCTAGCACGATTATCCATATGCTGCGTACTTCATTTCGCTAAACTTGAAACGAATTCAGAAAAACGAACGCAGGTCATTGTTCATGATAGAAGTGGTAAATGGCACGCAAATGTAAAGGCCACAGCACCGACAACACTACTCCAACAAATGCGACGACGTAAACAAGGCTTGAAGCCCGGACGCCACAAATCACCAATTTCACAAAACCGTGCAGCATATTGTAGATCAAGAACTTCAAAAAATACGTTTCCTCAATTCACAAACCAACGATTTCGCATTATCACCTCCTTCGCAGTGCTTCTTGTTGACATTAGGAACAGTTTAGCTTGGCTTGGACAAGTTTCCAGTTGGATGTCTTGGATTGAATCTGTAATCCACTTGGATCCAAACAATCATCCAACTTTAGGTACAGTGTGCCCAGACGCTTTACACTTTGCGCCAAGTATAGGGAGAGAAATTTCTGTGCTTATAACTGTGGGACGTCTGATGGCTGCCGCCGCGGTTTGACGCGCTGAACAGGGAGAAATGCATGGCAAGATGGCGACTTAGTCCGAACTGCCGGCAACGCACCTTATTCGTTGCGAAAAATTCGTCTCTTCTCGACAGAGCGACGTGCTATACTTGTTGACTGCTATGCATTCAAGGATATCAAATAGAAAAATAAACGATGAAAGATGAAAGTCACTGAAAATGTTAGCCAGCTGTAGGACTCAAACCCACACCTTCTCGATTACCGGTCCAGGGCTCTACCAATTGAGCTAAGCTAACACGCCTCCTCAGCGACTTTCGGGGTGCGTCATCTGAAGAGACAGACCAGCCACACACTCACACTCATCCTCCTTTCACTCTTACACTTGTGCTCACTCATACACACATTCATACGACGGGATCGAGGCGAGCGGCAACTGTTGAACATGAAAGAACTGATGTTCTGAGGCTGGAACAACATAGAAGGGACAAATACACACAAAGCTTTGTGTGTATTTTTCCTTTCTATGTTGTTCCAGCCTCAGAACATCAGTTCTCTCAAGAAAAATAAACGTTTTGAAAATTGTATCTGTTTACGGATGCCACAATAGGGTGGTTGCTTTATGGTTATTTTATCACAACGGCGTGAGTCTACGAGTAGGGAGTACGTACACAAAGGATACGTCGTCATCGGCGTCTGATATATGGCGGTATATTCAGTGCGGGTCTTTGTGGCTTGATGTGTCTCTCGTTTGCTTTCCAATTAATCCAGCTAGAGACTCTATAATTGCCCGTACACAAGTGTGTGCTTCATTGAGGAGGCCTACAGTGATGCAGTGTGGAGTTCGAGGCTGCCAGACGAGAAAAAACCGAACAAACAAAACGACACGCGGTTTTCGCACGCATTGGGTTCCAGAAAATGAGTCAGGAAGAAGTACGTGGCTTGCCTTTATTCAAAGTGAGGATGTTCAATCCGGCATTGAACACCGAATGTGCAGTCTACATTTCACTGAAACTGATTATGAGTCACCACCAAGCCTCGTGAAACCCGTCGGCTAGACTTCCGTATGTGTCTGAAGGGATGTGTTGCTCCGTCGCTAAATTTGCCTGATGCGAGCGAGCAATGCAAACGGCAAAGAATGAGCACCCCACAAAAGCCCGAGCTGCTGCACAAGACAGATCGACCGGTTCGGATCCCATGTAACCTTATCGGGAGAAGCGTCTGCCAGAAGTAACTGTGAGAAACTACGCAGCAGACGACGCTCCGACTTCCACCGTGTCGATGACCGAACCAACACCGCATAATACATAAAACCTGCGCGCTCGTCGACTGGACCTAACAAGTAAGAGTCAACCAATCAGGATCGTGTTTTCAACGCGCCGTAGCCAATCGCGAACAGGCTTTCAGCGGCCGTGGCCGTGGAGAAGAACCACCGTCGTCTGAGAGTTGTGATTGAACTCCCCGTGTACCAAATGCCAAAAACTTGGAAATACAGCGCAACTTGCTCTCAATCTTTCTCAAAAATAATTTTCTGCAAAGCGTCTTGCACTTTGTGTCTAAATTTTTAGGTCTACAAGTTCCAGGTTAGATGCAATCATTTGCGGCAGTTCGCAAAACGGTGAATCGCAGTAGCAGACGAATTCTGACTACATATGTCCACTTAACGAAGGAGGGAGAGGAGGCAATGCGAACGCTGTTGACCGAACCAGGCTGACATCACACCGCGATCTCTCGTCTGAGTGGATGCAGGCGCTTCGTCACATCGTGACGCGCCTTCTCTTCGCTTGTCACGTGGCCTCCACAGAAAAGCGGGGACCTTCGCGCGAGCCGGAGAATCAAACGTCTGCTGAAGGCGCAATATGTTCGCTAAGACAGTATTTTTTTGTATATAAACATAATAAAGGGTGACATATTTGAACGGGTTCAAAGAGAGAACTTTCTTCCTTCCCACTTTCCATGCTGTTTTAAAGGACAGTTCCGAGAGTGCCCTGACTTTTGGAACTGTAGTCATATTTTGGAAGCCCATATGCCCAACCCATGTGCCTGAAATCACCCTTCATTTCGAGAAAATTGCCCCATATTTTAGAGAGTCGTAAATTAACCGTCTCGCCACAGACATGGGGCCGCTATTCTTATGATGGGTGTGGTTTAGGAGGTCCATATCGCTGACGTAAGTGGTATCACTGTTCTTTCAAGATACCCCTCCTTCTCAACGGAACACACGGGAATGTAGACAGGCGATAGTGGCAGGGAGCGTCTGCTCGATCAATGTAGTCTTCTTGATTGCAGTGTTTTATTGGTGGGGTTGTTTCCATGCATTTCCACACATTCCGCAGACACTCTAGTTTGACACGTAACTTTGAACAGATTATAACTTTATTGTATACACAGAGATCACAGAGCTGCGTCACAGACCTGCATAATGCTCACCACGGGTGAACAAGTACATTGCAAGATGGACAAATCCCCGGTGCAGTTGAGGTTGTCTGTGGTCAGTCGTATGGCCAAAATGGGGTCTTTCCCACTAATCGGTGAGAGGGGTCGCAACACCATCATCCCACATAAACGTAAAGATGCTTCTTTGTGCTAATGTGCGTTATACAGCAGAGACGGCAATGAAAGAGTATATAATGGGAACCGTAATACCGAAGCTCCTACAGCTCTGATGTCACAGCTATGACGTCTACCGATGGGATTGAATGCAGCTCTGAGGTCTGTGACATGTGCGCTGTAGTCGGGTATCTGTTTGAGGGCTTTTATCTCGCGAAGTACGACATCTACAAAAAATATTTTGTTTATCACTATTATGGTGTGGAATACTTGCGCCCATGATGTAAGGAATCACATCTATGGAAGCGTCCCCACCCCTGTAATTCTTCCCTGGCACTTCATATAGTTCAAATAGAAACAGAACCTGGAGTACCGTTTACCGTGTGCACAGAAAGGTCGTGCCTGATTCCAAATCCCTATGCTTCTACAGACGCCACCAATCGATTAATGGCGAACGAGGTAGCGAATACGAAAAATCCTAAGTATGAGAACTGCTTGTGCGCATTCACTGAGGCCCTTCTGTTGTACACTTGCAGTTAATGTTTAGCAGAGTAGTCAGTGTTTTAGTGACTCATTCACTGTATCTCTTGGGGTGAGCTAGTGTATCATCTTCCTTCTGCTCAAGGTCTAATGAACAGCCACCGCACACAGAGATTGACCACAGCGCCAATCATAGCTCATGGACATAGCATGAGATGAAATTTAGCATTATTAGAGTGTCTAAAACGGAATGTGCAGTAAAGGAGCAACGCAGTTTTACATTTCAATAGTTTTCCCGCATGCTTTCCTTATGTGTAGCACAACATGTGGCACACAGAGAAGGCAGAAGTGGTGCTCTGATAACTGAAACGTGACCAAGAAACAGCACTGAGGCAATAAAGTTGTATTGCACACAGTGACTTTCAGAAGAGGAGGTAAATCCACTGTCCCCCGCAATGTTTCAAATGATTCAGTCCCTGTAAGTGATTAATGCAGGGCAATTGATTAGTAATACCTCCTGTTAGCTTGAAATGCATATTGTAAATCACCTTGATGCAGCCAAAGCCTCTCTCAAATGTGTTGATGTGCACATCTTGCATGACGGCCTTGATTCTCATGAATATGTGAAGCAGCACCATAATCCGAATATCCATGATAGTATTATGAGCCACTTTATCAGGACGGCTTCCCCTTATCGTTGCTTGTCCATGCGCACCAGTAGAGGTGGTTCACAATGGTGTGGCACTGTTTTTGTAGAAGCGGATTTTGCTTCACCAGTGCTGCTGCATGTATCTTTTTCCTGGGCGTGAGCAAGGAGAAGCGGAGATTATAATTATACCTGTTAAGGCTAATATTGCTTAAAAATGTGCAAAAAGCACATAAACATTTAAGCTACAAATGTGATCAACAATGTTAACAAAGCTTGCCCTTCTGATATGAATATGATGTCAACCAGCATACACAATCTGGACTGGGCGTGTGTGTTATGAAGGTGTGCACTACAATGGAAATGTGCGTCATTATCTCTTGCAACGTGCCACAATCGAAGCGATGATTCACAGATGGATGAGTCTTCTTCATGAAGGACTTCACCTAATTATGCCTTTCGGTGATGAGCATACAGACTGTCATCCCTTGCTGGCCAAGGTACTCGAGCGCCCTTCTAAGGCACGCCGGTTGCTGAGGTCAACTTCAGTCGACTAGAACACAATGGAATGCGTGGCCCATGATAAGCTTACACTACAACTTGAACACGCAGTACTCATAGAGACCGCCCGTTTAAAGAGGAACAATAATGCTGCCATGTAAGTGGGATATGCAGCAGTTCCATAGCTGGGAAAAGGCTGAGCGTGACTATACAGAAGTGAAGACAGACACAGTATGCCTCAAAACAGGAACCCTCATGTTGTTGCTGAGTTCAGATGTTTTGACTGTTTCCTCTTCTCTGTGGCCAGGCTCAGGCTTCTTCAAACTCGTGTAACCAACTTCTCTGAGAAACTGCGTAGGTTTACATACAACCGCGGAGCAAGTTAGTATGGACGCTTACCTGCAACTGCGGTCCTTTGGTGCCATTCTCTTTGTCGTCGTCGAACAAGGGAGGTGCCGCATCCCTTTTCAGCGATTTCTCCAGTACAAATCGGGCGTCAGGTGATCGGCCGTCGGTTGCGAGGTGAACGACCTCGCAACACTCTGATGCGAAATGCTTCGAGTACACACGACTGTTGCCTTGATAAATTTGAGACGTCAACCACTGGTTTCGTACTACGCAATCGCGAACGAAAATGAACTGGTAACTTGGTACCAAACACCACTGTTGTTCGCGTACCTGCTCGTATGGCTATGAGCACTGCATTCTCACAATTCTCTCACACCGCATCTGTCACAATGTGACACCTTAGGCGAAGTTGTGTGTACTGAACAGCCGAAGAAAAATGATGACGGTGAAAATTAGACGAACAGAACGGTGCTAGAGGTTCTCGTATGTACTGGCGACTCTTGATTTCGCGTTCAGCTATTGCGAAACCACGAGCACGTAAACAAGCCAATCAGGGACGATCAGACGGCTAATCAAAAAATTGGTTTCTGCGTAACCACTGGGTATTTGTCCAAGCTATTTGTGAGGTACACTCAGTAAACACGAACCTTTGTGCCTGCTCGCTTGTGTTGTGATCTGTGACAATAATTTTCCGCTGGAGCTGACCATTAAGCTGAAAGCGCTGCAATTCGTCTAGCAGCTTCATTCTGTAAATTCCTCAGAGAAATCACTTGTTTCGTGCTGAAATGTGTCACGTCCTAGTTTCACATATTTTGTAGTTGTTTACGCATAAGAATAGCGCAAAACCAGGTACGCTCACCGATTCGCACTGCCGGTGAGCGCGCAGAGTGAAGTGCCGGCGAGGAGAACTGAGAGAATGAGGTCATTCGGTTGATACGATGACTTGCTGAGTCTGAGCGAATCATCCACTGGTGACACATCACGAATGCAGAAGATTGTGTTATCATGGTATATTGGCCCGAACGACTGAGCATGAGCGACGAGGCTTGTAACAAAGACATACTTAAAAAATACTCATTAGGTTTTGTACCATGCTGGCAGAGGTGTCAAGCTGGTGTTTGAGCTTCAGAAAAGCTATATGCTGCAGTTTTCGGACCTAAATTCACTGGAACAACCAAAGCATGTTTCCTGGCCTGTTCAAGTAGAATCTGCTCCAAGGGCTCGATTTTCAGCTTTCCGTTATGCGCCATAAATGCATGACTTCCCTGTGATTCGTCAGGAGTTCCCGGGCGATGGCGAATTGTCAAGTTTATTTGAAATCTCAGCCTACCAAAACAATCCTCATGTTCCGCCACGTGATCTGCCATGTTCAGCTCGGCTTGGGCCAGTATCAGTCGTACCACCTCACAATACAAAAACGTGGGCTGCTAAAGCATGCATCTATTTTGATCTCGCTAAGTCGTATATACAACTGTTGGAACATTTGAATCGTTTTTTTTTCAGCTACTAAAATAAGACGGCAGGACGTGGCAAGTATAGTGGTTTACATACAAGAGCATGTGATATTTCAATCCGAGCGTGTCCGCTCATTCTTCTTCATGTGCAGGCTCCCACGTCAGTAACTATTGTATATCTGGCATACTCTATGATTCTCCTGATTTTTTAGGAAGCAATATTATCGAAAGTACATGGCGCGTGAACGTTGTGCCTGTTTACCATCGCCATCACTTCAATCTCTTCACGCGTAGTTAACACATAGACTCCATGCAGCACACCAATATTGGACCAACATGAACAGTGCAACCAAGCTCCCAATTGGAGCAATATGGGCTGCCCATATTGTGACAGTTCTTCCGTGGCAATGTCAATGATGTGTATAATATTAATGGAGAACGGAAGCGAAAATTTTCAATTTCAAGAAAGGATCCGAACAAGGTGTAAATCTTACGTAGAATTGTAGAATCATGGTGCCACTATCACAGTAAATCATTTTCCACCTTTTTTTGAGTGAATTGCTTGTCCTATAACTGACTCCTTTTTTCACACCGCAGTGGCTGCTGTATATTAGTACACCTTTACTAAACTATATTTTATAGAAAGCACTCCTACAGTTGGTGCTTTAAAGAACAACAATTTTATTACGGGCGTAATCCATTCAAAAACACCACTTGGGAAAAGGGTGTTCTATAGAGAATATCCCCAATCTTATCGCGTATAGTACTAGCTCCTGCAGCAGCTACAGGCTCGCATTGTCACTTTTGTGGCTAGCACCGCACAAAAAAAGAAATGCCATAATTCATGCACTGTGTTGCCTGCCTGTGTATCATGTATAATACTCTGCAACTGTGAACGGCGATTTACCTGCATCGTAACACCGTGCGTGCTCATGCAATGAGCGCCGTTCCTATGCTGCGATTCCCAGTCGATGCCATCAATGCCCCCGGGCATCCTTGTGTATTGTCATCAACAGCCTATACTGGCGTACCGGTAGATCATATACTGAAATACACTTTGTTGGTGCATGTTCGTTAAAGCTCAGCTCCGCCGATTTTCGGCTGCCACAGAATAGAACCATGATTCCCTGTGCCTTCATTTACGCACAGCGAGGATACATGTGAAATATTTTCACCCAGCTGTTTGTAGTTTTTAAGTAAACGATTTTTTAAATTTCACTGGCACGGCGGCCCAGTGGTCGGCAAACTCTGGTCAAGTCCCGGCTTCCTCTTGGCTTAGCCGCGCTCGTGGCTTGGCTAGCGCCCGATCGCCGATGCGATGGAGATCTATGGGCGAACGTGAATATTTTGTGTGTGTTCCGTGATAATTCGTGGCCGATAAAGGATGGCCTCGTTGTGGGTGCAACGACGACGTCGTGAGCCGACATTCTGTGCTCGCACTGTGCTTCGTGCTACCAACAAGACCTACCAAAGGGAGAGGGTATCTGTATTTAGTAGGTCTTGGCCACGAATCGTGTGACATCGAGCATGATGCGACTGCATAAAACTTTGAGTACGTAGTCCTAGTCATTCGCAATAGCTTTGGCAGCGCACTATGCGCGCGCTTGCTGCGCGTGCAGAAAGCACCACCAAAGCTATTGAGAACGAGAACGAGTACGTGCTCGAAGTTTTATGCAAACGGGCCCTGAATTGCCGCTGGAGAACGTCAAACTTAGAGTGCTGTCCCTATGGCTGTTAAAATCGTCAGGGTGGAAGAGAAGCATGACCACAGGCGAAGGCAGGTTGACCTGTCGGTTTTGGAAATGAAGGCGGAATCAACCCAATGTATTCTCTATGGGCATTGCTTTGTCAAGTTCATCTCGAAAACTACTGCAGTAATGGAGCAGTACGCCGAGCTGGGAATACATGGGCAAATTCTGCACGTCCTGACATATTTTTGATCTCAATACAGCAAATAGGCGAATTTAGACGATTCTTTGTTTCTGTGAATGCGAATACATTGAGTCCTATGGGAGCAGCAGAAATCACTTCCTCACATCTTTCAGCCACGAAATAAACGCCTGAAAAATATGTCAGGACGTGCATCTGTGTCCCCTGATAACAGTACAAGCTAAGTTGCAACGTTAACCTTCGTTATTACTTAAGATGAACTTGACAAATGTGTGGACATTTGTCGTCTGCTAGCATGGGCTGCATTGTGCTGCCCCCAGTGGGCTTCCGCTCCGGGAGAGGGGATACATCGAGATGGGAGGTGCGAGAGCGAGAGGGAAGGCAAACGGCTACGTGCTGTGCGTGAGGTTGTTGTTTCAACCTGCCTTGGCGACGGGCCAGAACAGCGCGTGTCTTATCATGGTGAATGACTGCCTGCTCTATCCGGCGTCAGCGTCGTGCATCGATATTCCTCACGCATGGCCTGTTACTGTGACCTCGGCTGCAATCAGTAGGACATAAATTGGCGTAATCGTGGCGTAATGCACGATACAAATAGGTGTTGAAGAGAAGGTACGTCTTGTACTTTTTGTGTGTCACTTGCGTGATGTTTTCGGGTGCGCTTGTTTTGTTACAGTGGGTCACGACCCAGTGTATGCTTCAGCCCAAATATGGAGCGATATATTTTTCAGTATTCATACCTGAATCTGGCATGGTCAAGATGTGCTGACATGTCATGCAACCAAAACAAGTCGATGTGTGGGTGATGAGGTGTCCAGGATGTTACTAAGCGGCCGCTACGGGAAGCATCGCCGTGAAATGTGGCTTGAGAACGAGAAGACCGTGCCTTGATTTTGAACAAGTGTGTAGGAAAGACGCATGAATTGTGCACTATTATTATTGTGTAGCATTCCACTCATGATGACCTTTCGAACGCCGTGTGCGGCTGTGTTATATACAACAGCAGGTTCTGCTCGTCATAAATCAGACCATCTGTTTATGGAATTTTATCGTGCATGTGCTTCTCTTCGTTCCTTAGTGCCATTTCTATGTACTCTGGGTCATTCCTAAGTGTCGGTGCGATCTGTACTAGTTGTCAAGAGGACAAAATTAAAGCCAATCAAATGGACTGTTCATCTGCATAGACAAGTGTTATTCATTTCTGCTTAGTTGCACCACGTACACACAGGTGAGCGCAAATAACATGCATGCGGGTGACCGTAAGTACAAGAGGTACAAAAAAATCCAGCTAAAGTTATTGACACTGGGCATATAAGACGACGGTTGATCTTCCTTGCGCCTTGCTCGTTATGGATGTCCGTTGAGTTTTTCCGGATCTAGCTACAGGGTTTGTGTGAGACCAACCACACGGCTTCATCCACAGTTATTCGCGTGCTTGCACCGATGGTGCAGCACATCATATTTTCGGCCGTGAACTTATGTTGAATTGTGCGATTATGATACGTGAAATAACAGACGCAGGCAACTCATGGGGATATTCCTGCCGTCACCCTATCTCCATGGTGTGATTTGCACAACATTTCGATGGGGGGATGGGGGAGGGCGGATATATTTATTGCAAAAAGAATGAAAGGAAAGCGCCAACCATGCACAGTCCGATTGCTCCCGCAATGCGCTTACCAACAGGAGCAAGTTGTGCATAGCCCGGGATTGCATTGCGTGCAGACTGAGTCAGACGTGTACAAGGTACTCGAAAATGTATTTAAGAAAATACAATAAATACTAACATTAGATTGTAATTAAGATAGAGTACAAGTACATGCAAATCGAAGTAATTAAGATAGAGTAAAATACTTCAAATGGTATTTGAAATACAATTAAGATACTATTTATCCTTGAACGCAAAAAGTCACTGGTCAATGCGGCAAGTCGCTGCTATGTGACATGGATCACCTAAACCCCGGGCACTACGCTAGCCGCCGCTGTGTGATAGAACTCGTTTAAACACAAGTCCCAAAAAGATGACAAAGAGGTACCACATAACTCCACTAAGTATATGTGACCAAAACAAAGCCAACTTCTAGCAGGTCCCTGCTCGGCGAGGTCAGAATTCGGCGTCACCGCGTCAGGGCACACATAATTGAACCCTCACCCGCCAAGGATTAGTACACACAGGGCAAGATCTCTAAATGGAGGCTTCGAAGAAGGGCCAATGTCCGGGTCAAGCCCTAGGAACTCAGGAAATTTCCACTGAACAAGCAAGATGATGAAAGACGAGACACAGAAAGTTTGAGAGGGAGATCCAGAATATGTAATTAGGTTATTGAGTAAAAATACCATGAAATCCATTTTAAATAGCGTACAAATACACAAAACAAAACGTATCAAGTAGAGTGCCAAAATACCGCTAATTGTATTTAAAACACGGTATTTTAAATACAGTACTCCAAATACGTACAGGTCTAGACTGACTGTATACACGGTGGTGATGGTGATGGTGATGGTGAAAGGGCTGACTGTATACACACACGATATCTACACTCGCTGCACGCGAATAACATTCTTATGCATCTTGCCAGGATGATGAAGTTGCCACAGAATTAAAAAAGTTCGTCCAGTTCGCTTATGTCCACTGCTTTACCCCGTAGCTCCATGTGTCTCGTGACTCGTGGATCAACTAGCTCAGGAATCATATATCGTAAGTAGTAATGTATCAGCTCAAGAAGCCGGCAAGACACATCTTCGTCTGGACGCCATTAATTAGCAATTAGAGCTAATTGGGACCCCCCACATTAATCAGGACCCTCCAGAGAGTCATTACACTAATTGGGGATCATCTAAGACACGTCCAGACGAATATGTGAGTTGCCGGCTACTTGAGCTGATAAAAAATAAAAAATAGGTAGAAAATAAAATGAAAAGATAGAAATAGAGTGGAGAGAAACAATTTATTTGAAAATCAACGATGCCGCGGCGAAGAAACGGCTCCGGGGTGACCAGTGCTTGTTGACGTCGGGTAGTTGCAGAGATCGACGACAGGTGGCCACTTAGTTGCAAGGCATCACACCAGATGGCGCCACCATCATAGCTCTAGAGGAGAGAGACAGGGAACAAGATACTAGCGGCAGGTAAAAATGACAGCACTGCTAAACAAGTCTAGGCATGCGAGAGAAAAGGTCTAACCGCTACTACTAAACAGAAAACAGTACACATCGGGGGGAAAAAGGCTTACGGGGGGACGATCGCTTAGGCCTAACCACAACACTACGCAGCTAACACAAGGCGGGAACCACACATCGCTAAACATGCGAGAAAAGGCTTAACACGAGCGCGGTCACCGCTAAACACGGCAAACATACGAGAAAAGGAGCGCGCTCGGGCATAACCTCAACACTACGCAGCTAACACAAGGCGGGAACCACACATCGCTAAACATGCGTCAACAGGCTTGGACACCGCAAAACAAGTCTAAACATGCGAGAAAAGGCTTAGCACGAGCGCGGTCACCGCTAAACACGGCAAACATACGAGAAAAGGAGCGCGTCAAATCACTCACCTTTTCCCCCCGCGGCAACTTCCAGGCAGAAACTGAGCGAGCGCGGAGAACACACACGTCTGCTCTCTAGGAGAGGCAGCCAGAAAACTGAGCGAGCGCGCGGAGCGCACGTCCGTCTTCCGCGACGGTCCGAGAGAAACTGAGAGAGGCGACGCGCAGCGGCTGCTATGGATGCGCGCGCGCCCTCTGCTCCACTCGTCCGCGCATGCGCGCGCGCGCTGCTAGCTCCCTCTGCGCCGGCCGCGGGTGATTTCGGTTTCGGCTCTCTGCTGCGCGCGCGCTCCTAGCGGCGACGGGTGGCTTTTCAGTTTCGCTTTCATTCTCCGTTCTTTGCGCGCGCGCGTTTATCTCTATAAAGGCAGCGCGCACCGCGCTCGCGTCATCACTACGTGAAGATGTTCAGCTACCACTCTTTACAAATTGTTCCCGCACCCACGCTTCTTGGGAAGAAGTGGAGAAGGAATGTTTCAACGGCGAAAGTCCCCGCAACGAGCTCGTCATCACTGCTTTTCGCTACGTGATAGACATGGTAGGCTTTGGCAATATAGGAGAGATCTCGCCGGGGCCGCTGCAGGAGATGGTGCGTCGGATCTACGCCCGTTACAAGAACGTCTGCATAACGGTTCCAGACGGACCCCTGGGACTAATGAGCGAATTTGTGAGCTTGTCCAACGCAGAATTCAACTACATCGCTGCAGACATCGTGGACCTTCTCGCTCGTGCCATCGCTCATATTAAGCACGCCCTGCGGAAGCAGCGACATTTGCAAGCAGTCTACATCGCCAACCTTGTCATTGATTTATTGAAATACCGCTTGGTTATTGACATGCAACGCATTAAACAGTCCGAATAACTTTGACGAGACTCTGTGTGTTCTTTCACTGAAACATCTTTATTGAATACAAACAAAAGATTTGGTCAATAGATGCCAGCACCCTCCCTAACTTGCCTCAAGAGAAAGGATATGGGGTATCTTCATCGCAGCGTCGTCATTGCGCGGGTTACTGCGCCAGCACGATGACGGAATGGTCATTCTTTTCGTACACCCATTCCGCTACCACACTGCCACGTTGACCCGTGCTTCTCCTGTCTGAGGGAGAGAGAGAGAGAGAAGCATGTCTCGACTAGAACTTTTATTCTCGATTACATGCGCGTGCAGCTCTTTGTTCCGCGGTTACTCGATGCCTGACGACGTCGACGCTCTCGGGCTCTCTTCCGGGTTTTCCGTTGCTGCACAAAGAGAGAGAGAGCACTATCGTAATCCTATACGCGTCAAAACACTAGAAAGCTTACCGTATTCGCAGCTTCCATAAGGGAAGGAGTGTACGGCATCCACGAGATAGCGCTTGTCGTCGTAGGGGACCAAGCTCTTCTTGAGTCTCGAAATGGTGTACATCGTTTGCTTTATACTCTGGATGGTGCACTGCTTCTGAGAGACCGCCTTTTCATTGAACAGAGAATCTCGGTACACTTCGTGCAATAAATGTTTCCTCACCACGTCTTCTTAACTCCTTTCGCTCTCGCGATCTGTTTGTGTGTCCCAGCCAAGAGGATGCTGTACATTTTCGCTCGGATGGCTACGACTTCCTGAATAACTCCACCTCCCGTCTCGTCTTTGAAGTACCCCATCTGATTCGCGTGCTCGTCGTTGAAAAGTGGGTGGTCCGGCGGATAGGAAGATAGATCTAACTCACTCTCAATCTTCATCAGCTGCTCTTCCAGGCTTTCACACGTGAGAGAAAAAATTATGCTGTCCGTGTCGCTATAGATCAATTGCACTGGACATGTCAAGCGAGAAAAGAGCGACTCGTAGATGAAGCTGTACATTCGGACTTTGGATATTTCAAGAATGGCAAAGCCCACGTAAAGGGGGTGCGTGCATTTGATGCGGCGTTGCTTCATCTCGTATAAGATGCACTTATCACTCAGAATGTGAAAATGCTGACTGTCGACGGAGCTAGCTTTTCGGAGCGCGCTTTCTTTGTCGTAGGCTATAGCGTACCTTTTCATGCGTCTCACATTTTGTATCGACTTACCGAACGTGCTGTTCGACATGGTTTTGTACAGAAGTCGCTCGAATTTCGTGGTCGCGGCATTCCTCAACGCGACGTTTCTCTGCACAAAGGTTCGCAAAAAGTTGTCTTGGTGGAACGAGAGGATGTTGTGAACACGTTTTATTTTCATGCCCAACCTCACGTACAGAGCGAGCAATGCATAATGAACGACATAGCGTTCTTTGTCGTGGCACGTCAGCAAGAGTTTCTTGGTGGGAGGGGCGTTCAGCGACAACGCATCTTTCAGGTGGCGTTGGTAGGGGGACAGTTCGTTCTCGTCCACGCACCTGTGTTCGGGTGCCAGGGGAAAATCCCTGGTGAGCGCGTGCAGTTCTTCTGGATATGACAAGTCTACCACGTACACGTAACCCACTTCCGAATCGTGAGGAATGTTGAGAAAATCGATCTCGCTCCACCTCGAAGGATCCACCCACTCAAAACCTCCTGTTGGGAGATGAAAAGTCATCGCGTACGGGTACAAACTGTTCACGTCGAGGTACTGGATAAAAGTCTTTTCTTGGTGGGGATCGTAATCGTCACACCCTCGTGATTAGCCCTACAGTATCTGTGGAAGCTGTTACAAATGCCTCCCCTGATCCCCTTCTCGATCGTTTCGTACATCTCGCGATCGCTCATGAGCTCGAGTTTGACATTGGTGAGCTTCAGAGCGCTGCTCCACGCGTAACTGGCGAGGGACATGGCACGTAAGATATCCATCCCATCCGTCTCTAGCGCAATCTTCCTGAAATACAGTACGACGTCGCAGAGCTGACAAGCGTCCAGCGTGACGTAGAGACGCGTGTAATCTCCTAGGTCCTTGCATTTGAACAATTCGAAAATCTCGAGGGCGTACTGATAGTCCTCGTCCGTGATCTCTTGGTCGTTCAGGTCGCTTTTGAAAGCTTGCTTTGGCGGTAGTGCGGGCATATTGTACGCTTCGAAACTGTCGACGAAGGTGTACGGGTAAATTCCCTTCTTGAGAAGCCGTCGGAAACGGTCACCAAACATTTGACGGGTACAATGAAACGCGCTCTCGCCACCGCTGGCGAGAAGGGTTTCCACCAGGTTCGACAAGGACAGGTTGAAAAACTGCGTGGTATCGCGGAAATAGAGATCTCCAATATTGAACCCTCTTATCTTTTCCGAGCTCGAAGCTAAGATCCACGGTTCGCCCAGATTTAGAACGTGCATGTGGCGGAGAAGGGAGCTCAAATCGTACTGCAGGTTGTGCACGCACACGACGAGTTCTTTGGTGTTACGACACGTAAGGTTACACGTATCACACAGCGTCGCGACAAAATTCGAGGAACCGGATCTACGAAACGGGTGTGGTCGTGATGCGACACCTCCGCGTATGTCGGTTAAATTCGATTCCACAAAATTCGCAGTGCGTAGCGCTCGCGTGCCGAAAGTGGTCTTCCATACTCATGACCAACGGTGAGGGAAGACGGTTCAGCCTATCGATTTGTTCGCTAAATCGCTTTAGTGCGAGCAAGCATTTTTCTGCCGCGTTGGGTCCCAAATAGCCATCTACGTCCATTATTTTCCCATCACAACTTCTCACTAGCACAATGCTATACGAGCTCATCCTGTGCACACTCGAGGCGTCCTTCACGAGCGCGTCCTTTTCCAAAACGCTCTCCGTGTCCAACACCGCGAAATAGGATAGGGATGCATGTACTGTATCTTGTTGAAGGAGACGCTCTCTCCCCCGCTTTTGGCATTTCGAGAATTACTTCGTTTACGTCTCGACACAAACGTTCGTGTTGCTGCAATGCCCCTCTCGTTCCGTAACCGGACGTGCATTTCTCGCAATAAAAGTAGTCACTTCGTCCCATGAAAGTGCTAAATTTTCGGATCCCATAGAATGCTCCCTAACCTCGAGCAGGTGGACTTTATCCTTATAGAGCGTAGAGGGAACCCGTCCGGTAGATATCGAACTCGTCTGCTCGTCGAACACGTAGATGTACACGGAGATTTTGTTTTTTCTCTCCCACAGGGCAATGTCTTCGTAAGTGACTGGGAAGCAGGGTGGCCAGTACGTTACGCGCGTCTCCGGATTCGAAGGATTCATGTATTTGCGGTATCTGGCATAATCGTTTGGTTTGTTCCTCAAAGGATGTAAGAGCGCAAGCACGCTATACTTGAAACACTCGTTTTCGTGATTCGGTGGAAGTTTGACGTTTGTGAGAGTCTTTGTTTTTTTCTTCTACATTTCGGGAAGGTCGATCGTGCATCCAATCCGCTTCGGTTTTAAGCGCGTTAGTTTTAAGTCGACACATTGGACGTCATTCGAGGTGAAACCAGACCCTTCTCTCGCATAGTTTTCAACGCGTTGCGAGGATTCTGCGATAGCAGCATTTATCGCGTCTTCGATTTCTTGGCGGTTATGAACGACTCTCATGTGAAGGTTCACGTGAAGGAGATGCGAAGTCAACCCGTCGGCTCCGTCCTTAACCATGAGCGCCTTCGAGCACAGACAAAATTTGAAAGGCATGGGATAAGCTTCGAGAACGCGCGTGATTACTGGAGCTATGCTCGGTAGATAGAGTCGCAAATCGTCGACGTTGTCGTCGTGCGGGAACAGAGAAGCGTGTACCTAGTAGCCGTTCCATCAAATGCCTCATCTGTGACAAAAAAAGGAAGGAATCGTCTCTCCGTGACGGAGGGATGATTCTCTACGACGTGTTCTCTCAATCAACGATTCTACGACCCTGGACAGGCTCAGCTTCGTTTCGAAATTCTGGGCTTGCATCTGGTGATTCATCTCGAACCCTACCAGACAGAGGAATGAAATCTGCATACGACTGATCCCCTCCCACATGAGCAATTCGTCGTCGTCGTCGTCCGTTTCAGGTATTACGAAAGGCGGACTACTGACTCTGTCGTCGTCATCTGAAAGGACGACTGGGCTATTACCGAGATTCTCTATTCTAGCTTCGTGCTCTCTTTCTACGGCCACGAGCATGGCATCGATGGGGTCGTACTGACATACGAGACAGCGCGGCACTGCGATCAAACAAAATCAGTACGAGATTCCCCCTCACGAAACAATGCTCACTTTTCCCTTCAGTTGAGGAACGCTTGAGATTGATGATAAGAGAGGATGGGATGAGACCCTGTGTTCAGTGTCATGCGGTGACAGCGGCTATCAGTTCCTGAAAAACAATGTCATGCATAGAATACACTCTCACAGCAGAGACGGTCAACTTACATTTTGGTCCACGAAACGGACTCACGTCGTGGATGGATGGATGGATGGATGGATGCCCCTCGTGGGCTGTCGATCAATCGTCGTAGAACCAGCGCACCTTTATAGTCGCTACACCGCTCTCCTCCTCCTCGCATTGCGACGGTGTCGTCTGTACTTTGACCACCCCGCCTTCCGTCTTTCGCGCCTTTTTGCGAGGTCGCATATGACAATGATACCATCGACGTTGAATAAAACATTACACTAATTTCTAGCTAACACTCTTGGACGACTCGTACATGACGACAAGAAGACCCAGAGTGGGATTCGAACCCAGGATCCTTCTACACTGGGCGCGCCACACTAACCACCAATCTAATTTGTACTGCGTGACGTTTTTCGTATTGCGGGGTTCGTGTCTACACACGTCACAACATGTTCAAACACGTCCAAACATGTTCAGACACGTTCAATGACGTCATAAGAGGAAGAGAGAGGAACGAGTGTGTCCAGGGGCGACTTCGACGGTTCGCCGCCCGTGTCCGAACATGTTCAAACATGTTCAAACACGTCTTAACATGCCCAAACACGTTCAATGACGTCATAGAGAGTGAGAGGCAAAGCTTTACTATAAATGTCGAAGCGAATGGCCGATCGTCATTCCATCATGATCAGCTTGGTAGATCCTCGTAAGTAATACCCATGACGTCATCATCATCGCCGAAATGTTTGAAGAGTTTCGTTTCCAGTGTACAACACTTTTGCTGCGCGTGAAGTCGGTTTTTTCCCGCCTCACATATTTCGGGAGATTGGCAGGGCCCGCTTCTTCTGCACCAATTGCGGTGGATTGTGGTCCAAAGGTATGCTTCCTCGTTATTTTTTTTTTTTTAATACGTTCTATAATCGTTCACATTTTCTTTTTTTTTTTTTTCCAGAGCAAAAGCATTGGACGGACCGATTGATTCGCCCGTTTCTCGGCTGTCGGACGGTACCGTTCGACGTACGTTGCGAAGGGACTTCGACTATTGAAGGAAGATGGAGAAGATGGACCATCAGTGTCACTCTGTGACTGAAGAAGATTGTACGTGTTGTGTGTGTTTGAGTTAAAAAAAAAAAAACACGCGTTTCTCACACTCCTTTCGTTGCAGATTACGAATGGCTACTGACGGGAGATCTACCCCTGGTCCTAACCTTCAAGCCTCCTCCAAAGACCTTCTTTTTGCGAATCGGCGATCAACTGACTACCTGTCGCTGCGGTGGACTCTGGTCGAGAAACCCCAGCCATTGGTTAGACTCGAGCCTTCGTCCGTATTTGGGCTGCCTTCCCGGCTACGAAACCAAAGCTGGAGCCTAATTTCGTGTGTAACGAGAAATAAAAAAAAAAAAAAAAAAAAAGGTTGTCTACTCTCATTCCGTCTCAGTCATGATGACGCCCGAGCAGAGGTTTGCCACCTTTGTGCAAACGCGAATGTATCGGGACCTGCTGCGCTTACGCGATTATATTCACGGCGATAGCTGCGAGGGAGACTTTCGCTCGATTCTCAAGGCGATACCCTTACGTCTGTTCACCGTCAGTGGGAAGATTGCAAAGAAAATGAAGCGTTTCGTAGATTACAAGCTCGAGCTGTTGGAAAAGTATAGACGAGGAGAGACAGTCGACCCGTGTCTCATCAACGCGGGTTTCAACCGGCCTATCGTCCGTCGCTACTGGCTTCTCACACATCCCTCGACGTCACGCTGCAGACCGGCGACGACGAGCGTCGGGTCAGCACGTTGGAAGATCGTCTCGCAAGGGTCTTGTGTATGTCGTGAAAAAATAAATAGCTATTTTTTACGAAACGAGTTCGCTCACGAGGAGACGTTTTATTGTTTCGTCATTCTCTTCGAGGTTACAGGAAAACATGGATACACAACTTTCAAGCTGTAGCGTTTCGACATGCGCGTGGCTACGTAGATACAAAAAAGCCCGCAGTAAGGCGAAAAAGGTGATTGATACACTTGTCGTTATACTCGTCCACTACAGGTAAAGTCTTTCGAAGGTTTGCTTCGATGGGGGGAAGTCCGTAGCTGTCGAAAAAAACGGCAGACCCGTCGTAGTTTTTCAGGTAGAGCACCCAGTGCTGCCCGCGTCTTCTTCGCTCTTCCGTATTGATGATTAAATAACCGGGCTTGCGTAAAACGAAGGCTTCGTTGAAGCGCAAATGCTCTCAGCATGGAGGAAGCGAGGGGGTTCAGGGACACGAGTTCCAAGATGTCGCTCTCGTACATCTTTTCTTATGGGAAGGTGACCGTACGGTCCTTGTCGACGTACATGAGCTTGGGACACTCGGAAATCAAGAGGACGGTGACCGCGTGTGGAAGGGCTTTAGCGAAGCGTAATTGCAGGCGAACGTTTCCTTTTCGCCACTCGTTCAAATGCGAAGGAGAAGAACACTTGTCCACGTCCAAGTTAAAGTAGAGAAGGAACCCGTTCGTTTTAAATCGCTCGTAGCTATACTTGAAATGTTTCTCTCCCAGTTCTTGCAAGAAGTTAAAGTAGGGAATTTTGACGAGGTCGTTCTGAAAGTCGTACTCGGCTCGCACTTGCTGACCGTCCACGGAGAGCATCGAATGAGACAGGTCGTAATGACGGAATTTGTAGGGGTTCGATTGGATGTCGCCGAGAAAGTCGGACGTGGCGAGCAGGGCGACGCATAATTTGGAAGGCACCCTTTCGGGGTAAACGTTTTCAAAGTGAGCGTCCAAGCTCCCGGCACTCAAGCTCCGCACCTTGGTTTCCAATCCGCGTAACACGTAGATGGCCGGCGTGGTCTGAAGCCGCCGCTCGTATTCCAAAAATAGGGAAGGTGCCAGCGTCACCTTTTTCAAGTGTAACGTCATTTCTTTAATGTCCACCTCGTAATTGTACGTTTTCTTGTCTTTGGGGACCGATACGAGTTTAAATTCGTCGTTGTTTAACAGGAAAACGACGCGAATTTCGACGGCAGGTACCATCAGGCGCGGCTGTTGAAACAGGTCGGTATTGATCTGACCGACCAGGTTAAAGTATTTTCCACCCTTCGTCGCTTCGTAACGTTGTTTCGGACCGCGAGACGAGACGTCGTAATCGTCCTTTAAATGTTCGTCGTCCTCGACATAAAGTCCAGCCGCGTGCACTGTTTCTTGAGCCGCTGGGCGTGGAATGAAGCACGACGTCCAAAATACTCCTGTAGGCGTACAACTCGTTGGAACTGACGAGCTTGTTGTTCGCATAAACGGTGACCGTCTTAAACATGCCGCTCAACAGGTGGTTTATTGGGAAAACGACATCTTTCTCGTCCATTTCTTCCCGTCGTCGCGAACAATGCGCACGGTCAAAGACACGAAACTGCCGTAGAGATCCAAGTGTGCCCTTTGCAAATTTTGAATACAAAACTCGATCACGGAATTATTTACTCCGTTGACCGGATAAAAAAGTTGGTACGAAGTATCTTCCACGCCGTATTGAATGGAAGGGGGTTCGAATATCATCACATCACTCGTTAGACAGATCGGCGTCTGTATTTTTCCTTCGTTGACGTCATGACGGAGCGCGCGCAGCGGATGTGTGACCTTCACGGCGTACCAAAGATATCTGCAGGTGCGTCGTGTGTCGGCGCCTTTTGTTGTCGTTTGCGGCGTTTCTTCCCATTGTTGTTTCCAGAGCCCTCCATGGAATCCAGCACGTCTCTCCCTGTTGCTATGGCCGTCTTTTTTACTGCGCGCGATATTCCTTCGCCATCGGCCAAATTCCGCGCCAAGCGCTTCAACGTTCTCTTGGCGATCGGTTTTATTTGCTGCCAGATGGGAACGATAAACTTGGATATGTTGCTCAACACACCGCCCCCTCGTTGGAAAAGGGGTCCCGTGTACACGGGAATTATTTTGGGGGAATTACGGTACATATTTGAAATGCAACGTTAGATTGGTTCTGCCTTTGGACCGCAACGGCAAACGTCTTCCCGTTTCGTCCGCGAGAACGATCGTCACTGAAGGAATTTCGAATTGAGACAGGTTAAAATACTGGATGTTATCTAACGTGTAGGTGACGACGTGCTTGTCTTTCTCGTAATAAAAGGGTAGTATTTTTAATATCGGTTTTTTCCCGCTCCCCACGTACGTGGGTTCCACGATATCCGTGTACACGATTATGTTGTGAAACGGGGGTTCCAGGAGTACCTCGACGGAGCTCGTAGGCATCCTCATCCCCCGTGAACACGGTACGCGATTCGAAGCCCAAAAGCACGGCCAGGTACTCGGAAAGTCTTAGGGTGGAGGTGCCCTCGGAAAGCCGAATTTTACATTTCTGTTCGGTTCCGTCGAAGCTGAAGCGCGCGCGTTCGCCTACGCGCTGGATTAATCGCATTTAGAAGTGCTTGCGGCGTCGCATAATAGCCGGGAGGCACATGTACTTGCAAAGATCGAGGAATTTTCGTCTTGATCGTGAAAGAAAATTGACGCGCTACGGGGAGAGAGACGCGTAGCGTTTCTTCGTGTCCCTCGACGGGTGTGAGATGTAGCAGCTTGACAAAGGGTTCCGGTACGTGCAACCCTTTCGGTGTTTTCAGAGAGTACACGTTATCCGCGAATTCTAGCGAGGCGTCCAGCTTGTGCGTCTGGAAATACTTGTTGAGTGTGTTCCGTAGGGACGTGGTTTCCGAATTCAGAGTGACGTCGCCGAAAGCGACGCGGCTGCGGCGTGCTCCAATAAGATGGAGGTGGCTTCGCGTTCGCTCAATTTGGGGGGTTTCACCGCACGACCTGCTTCGCGGGACGCTAGCGAGGCGTCGAGCGCCTTGCGCGAGCCGAGGGTCCAATTCCACGGCTTTCACGTCCACGGGTAAGACGAAGTCGTATCGCGATTTATTGTACGCGAAAGAAACGTCGAATTCCGAAAGGGCTTTTCCCAAATCCCTCTCGAGATCCGAGGTGACACGAAAAGTTCTGCCGGCTTCCACCGTGTCCTCGAAAGAAACCTCGATTTTCGCATCTTGCCTTTCGTAGCCGATATTTAAAAAATCATTACTTATGCTGAGATCCATCAGACCGACTTTATACCGATTCGAGAGCTGAAGCGGGCTATCGAAAGCTACCGTGAAGGCGTTGAGTTTATTCGAGGGAAACTTATCCATGCTGGCGTTCGAGAGCAGGTGGACGTAGATGTCTGACATCATTTCCCAATCTTGACTACGTCGCTGCTCGGAACCCAACTGTCGTGTTCTTTGTCGTAACCGAACCAGCGAACCAAGGAGAAGCTCTGACCGTTCACCTGCTTCTTCCTCAGCACTTTCGTTACTGGCCAAGGCTGATTGGCGTCTCGGGTTACGACGAGTACCTCCTCCGGGTAGAAAGATCCGTCCACTTCCTTACCCCGGTAATCTTCCAGGTGTACGACGGGAGGAGAGGTGTCTCTCAGGCGGGAGACGGTGAAAATCTGAGGCGACCAACTCCCTTCCGAGCTCTTATGAAAACCTTTTCTGTGAAGTAGGACCCTCACTTTATCCCCAGTTTGAGCTTCTTTTTCACAGAGGGTACGACGGGCTTCCCATTTATCTTATTGAACAGCTCCAATTCGTTTTCGGGCGTGACTTCGGACGGGCTGCATGCCCAAAGTCCTGTGTTTGGTGGTGTTGTAGTCGCGCACGATCTTGGGAAGCGCGGAAACGAAGTGGTATTTTCCCGTTACTCTAAAATAACGGAATATTCTGTCGCGTAAAGTGCGTATGACGCGCTCTGCCTGCGACGCTTTGATTACTGGAGAGAAGGTAGAATACATCTGTACCTTCTTTCGTGAGAGATACTCCTTGACGGTCTTGTTGTAGAATTCCCCGCCTCTGTCGCAAAAGATGCGTGTAGGTACGTTACCTCCCCGAAAAAGTCTTATCATGGCCCTTTTCATTTCGGCGGGGCGCTTCGTCTTTAGCGGGAGGGTGCGCAGAAAGCGGGAGAGGGAATCGATTGCCACGAGAATGTAGCGGTAGCCACCGTTGAATCTCTTGTATTTTGAAAAATCGGCGAGGTCCATTTGCCACACGTCGTTGATCTTGAGCGCGATGATGCGTCTCCTATTAAACTTTCTTCTGACCGGATGGTGGAGCGTGTAGGCATCCAGCTTTCTGAGAATGGCGAGAGCCTTCTTTTTGCTCAAGTGATGCGCTTTTCTATAGCGTTCCACACCCCCCAAACCACCCTCTGGTTTCTCATATCCCTCCATAAGTCGTCCACGCAATGGAGGCTGCTGCTGCTGCTGCTGTTGAGGCTCGCGAGATTTGGGTAGAGAAATCAGACGCAATAGTTTCGAGACTTTGGGGAACCAGGAAGGTTTCTTTCCCGTCTTACGTTGCAACAAATAATTGACGAGTTCGTAAACGGAGGAGTGTCTGATGGGCTTGCCCGACACGGAGACACAACCCTCGCGATCCCAGGAAAGAACCTTCTTCAATTCCGAGACGACCCTTTCCGCTTCCTCTTCGTCCACCTCTGGAGAGAGGAGCGAATAGTCAAAGTCATTTGTAGCGTCGGACGCCTTGTTTTTATTGTCGTAGGGGTCAAATCCGTACTGCTTGAGTATACGATACAGTGCTTGCAGTATGAGTTTCACTTTGACGTCGTCACTCTCCTTCGAGGAAAGAATGTTTCCGATGGAGGAAGAGGTGGTCACTTCAATTCTCTTGGCCATTGGCGAAAAGGTTCAACACGGCGGAAAGCAGGAGCGGAACCACCGACGAAAGAACGCCCTGTCCTCGCTGCTGAGACAGATAGCGCTTCAAACGTTGCGGATTCTTGTGAATCTTTTTGTAGGCGAGCCGTCGTAAAAAGCGTTTGTGCTTCTTCAAACGCGCGAACGTATCTGGAGCTAGAGCCACCTTTCCGTTCAATACATTGAGGCAAATTTCGGAGAGGTGTTTCATGTCGGACGAGGACGAACGTCTCAAGACGTCGCGGCGGCGTGGAGGGGGTAGAGTGGAGAGTACTTTGAGTAAAGTGAGGTGAGGGCGGAGATTCATTTCGGAGCGTAGATATATTGACGTTCTCCCGGAAAGATATTGCTACGCAACCTGTGATCCTCGTGCGTGTAGTTGTGAAGATCCACGAGTAAATATGCGTGGGGCGACGACATCGCTTGTTTATATGCGTCCAGAAAATACTCCAATCTTTTTCTGCCAAATAGCTGTTGGCCGAAATGTTCCATCTGGTGCACGCTGCGCACGGTGCGCCACAGGACGACGTAACTGGCGTTGTAGGATATTGTTCTAAAATGGCTACTGTCGAAAAAGATGTTTTGAACGAGTAAGAAGATCGAGGCGTTGGCGTGGTGAGAACCCCGAATGAAAAGATCGGTCACCTCCTTCAAGGAACCGGCGTCGGTCATGTGATCGTCGACGACGATCAGCGTAGCGCGCGACGTGTCCCACTCTCGCGGTAGCTCCTTGGTAAATTTTACGGAGTCCCCGAATTCGTCCTGCATGCTCGGCGAAGCATATTTCTGCACGTAGAATATTTGTGACGGAGGCTTGTCTACCACGTCGTTCAGGTTCCTCAACACGTTAGCAACGAAAGTAGATTTGCCGCACATGGAGGGGCCGCTTAAGATACAGCGAAAGGGATGACGGAAACGAAAAGGTTCGGGGGAAGACATGCTTACGTGCGTACACGTTGCACGAAGAAAAAGAAGAGACTGAGACTCGAAGAGAAATGTATCGCTTTTATTTACACATCCTCGTCGTCGTCCTCTACATCGGAACTGCGTTCCCAATACAGATTGTCCAGGCTAAAGTTGGACTTCTTTTTCGCCAGTCTGTCCGCTGCTAAGATGCGGTCGAGCGTCTTCATCTTGTCCTGACACATTTCTTGACGCGCTTGCAACCATTCCAGGCGGTGGACTTGAAAGGCTTCCTCCACGATGCCGCGAATAAATTCGCGAAGTTCTTCGTTTTTTGTCTTTTCCTTGCGACGACGAGAAGCGCAGGAGAATAAACCACACATGGCGTTTTTCACGTATCGTCAGAATGATGACGCGAGCGCGGTGCGCGCTGCCTTTATAGAGATAAACGCGCGCGCGCAAAGAACGGAGAATGAAAGCGAAACTGAAAAGCCACCCGTCGCCGCTAGGAGCGCGCGCGCAGCAGAGAGCCGAAACCGAAAACACCCGCGGCCGGCGCAGAGGGAGCTAGCAGCGCGCGCGCGCATGCGCGGACGGGTGGAGCAGAGGGCGCGCGCGCATCCATAGCAGCCGCTGCGCGTCGCCTCTCTCAGTTTCTCTCGGACCGTCGCGGAAGACGGACGTGCGCTCCGCGCGCTCGCTCAGTTTCTGGCTGCCTCTCCTAGAGAGCAGACGTGTGTGTTCTCCGCGCTCGCTCAGTTTCTGCCTGGAAGTTGCCGCGGGGGAAAAGGTGAGTGATTTGACGCGCTCCTTTTCTCGTATGTTTGCCGTGTTTAGCGGTGACCGCGCTCGTGCTAAGCCTTTTCTCGCATGTTTAGACTTGTTTTGCGGTGTCCAAGCCTGTTGACGCATGTTTAGCGATGTGTGGTTCCCGCCTTGTGTTAGCTGCGTAGTGTTGAGGTTATGCCCGAGCGCGCTCCTTTTCTCGTATGTTTGCCGTGTTTAGCGGTGACCGCGCTCGTGTTAAGCCTTTTCTCGCATGTTTAGCGATGTGTGGTTCCCGCCTTGTGTTAGCTGCGTAGTGTTGTGGTTAGGCCTAAGCGATCGTCCCCCCGTAAGCCTTTTTCCCCCGATGTGTACTGTTTTCTGTTTAGTAGTAGCGGTTAGACCTTTTCTCTCGCATGCCTAGACTTGTTTAGCAGTGCTGTCATTTTTACCTGCCGCTAGTATCTTGTTCTCTGTCTCTCTCCTCTAGAGCTATGATGGTGGCGCCATCTGGTGTGATGCCTTGCAACTAAGTGGCCACCTGTCGTCGATCTCTGCAACTACCCGACGTCAACAAGCACTGGTCACCCCGGAGCCGTTCTTCGCCGCGGCATCGTTGATTTTCGAATAAATTGTTTCTCTCCACTCTATTTCTATCTTTTCATTTTATTTTCTACCTATTTTTTTATTTTTATCAGCTCAAGTAGCCGGCAACTCACATCTTCGTCTGGACGTGTCTTAGATGATCCCCAATTAGTGTAATGACTCTCTGGAGGGTCCTGATTAATGTGGGGGGTCCCAATTAGCTCTAATTGCTAATTAATGGCGTCCAGACGAAGATGTGTCTTGCCGGCTTCTTGAGCTGATACATTACTACTATCGTACATAAAAGTTCTTAATGTTAGGCAACATTTTTTGCCAGAACGCAAGGTTCCTCTTGATGGTTACAATTGCAGGTCCGTCGGCGACCACGCTGCGAGTTTGCAGTAGCTCCTCTCCCGAATGTTTAGCTGAGCTTGTATTGATAGAAGTACTTGTGTGATTCTGGAAGATATAAGCTGCCGTCTTTCGATACTTTTACACCGATGGAATGGTTGCGAGCGGTTTCTGCGATGGTCATGTAATTCTGTGCTGTTGCAGGGCATTTTACTTCGAGGATTCGGTCGTTGTCGATAAGGCGGTCAGGAGTGGTGCATATGTAAGGTATATTAGGGGCGACGAAAAGGACACTTTTTTCACTTCAACGTTCGGGTATCTGGCTTGGAACGCTGATGCTTGCTTCTTCCTCGTGGTCGATGCCGTACTGACAATCTTTGCTGCGGAACGACTTGGGATACATTATGGCCTTCACTAAAGAAGGGTGCTTGAATGTTTTTCTATGTGGGCGACATATACTATGTATTGAGGTTGATGGTATCCTCATCTTTCTTTGTGAGTGCCATAGATCAGACTTGTTCTGTTCTAGTGTAGACTTCTGCAGACTGTCAGCTTGCTGGCTGGTCAACTGTATGCCACGCACAAAGTCTTTGGCTTTCTCAATAAAAATTGTCCTGTCCAGATCTGGTTGTTGAGACTGTCCTCCATAGTCCTTGTCTCCAACGGTGCTTGCGAATTTGGTAGTTCTCGATATTGGAGCCCTGTCGAACCGCAACGCTCTTTTGCATTTTCGTTCGTTGTGCTTTTGTCTTGATGTTATTAGTTTCTTCAGAGCGGATGATGGACTTTTCGCGACGAACTTGCGCAGATAGAAGTCGTGCCATCTTGCACCTCTCATGTAGTATGCAAGTGCTGCGACGCGACACCTGTTACCGTAACTTTTACCCTTTGCATAGTCAACGCGTTTGCCACCGACTGTACGCGCCACCATGCTCATGTAGGTCTCACCGGCATTACGTGTTACGTCGAGGAGCAGCATATCGGATCTGTCTGCGAATACGTCTACTGCTTTCTGGATTTCAGTCATCATGTTGGATCTCAGAAGAAGATTGCCCCTTTCCGTTCCGCTTTCAAGTTCCACAACATCGCCTCTCTTGACGGAGCAGTGCTCGCTTGGACAGCCGCTGTGGATACCAAATACGTGGTATGGGCCGTTCTTCAGTTGATGGCGCAGGCTACTGACCGCAGCAGGCGATACTGCAGTGTTCTCTTGTGCATGCCGTCTTATTGTGCATCTGGCAAGACCTTTTAGGGCTTTGATGTTAGCAGTAGACAATAGCTTTCTGGCGTCTTTGCCTTCAGCTGTGGCGAATGTTTTAGTATCCTTTGCTAGGTTATACAGCCGTTTGGTATAGTTTCTTACCATGTGGTTGACGCATTCTACCTTTCTCACTCAACGGCCGTAAGGAACCTGTTCCTGGACTGCAACGAAAACACTGCTATATCCGTCTCCAATCAATGTAGTGTACCTAAGGCCATACATTTCTTCACTTTCTTTGAATCCCTGAACTATAATGTCTCGCTCCATGGACGTTGAAGACGATTTGGCCGTATAAGGCGCATCGTTGACCCGTATAGAGCACTGCACGGGCCGAATTTTCAGGCCCGTGCCCGGCCCAGTCCCAGCTGCTACGACCCGTACCCGGCCCGAGCCTGACGTCTTCTATATATTTCCAGCCCCTGCCCGGCACGATCCCGACTCCGCCGGCCGGGTTGTTTCCATGCTCAGGCCCTGTTCCAGCCCGCCTCTGCTCTATCTCTTCTCGAGGTTCGGAGGCGTACTAGATTTACTAAAGAGCACAGCGCAGCAAGGGAAAGGACGTAGCTAATTGGTGGAGAGCCAGGAGGTACAGTCGAACGCAGCAGCGGCTGTGTTTCTCTGCCAGCAAGCCGCTCTGTGCTTGGTGCTTGCTTGCTTGGGAACGCAGCACGCAGCGGCGCGTGGGCGTAAGTACATTGCGGTTCAAAAGAGCTTCATCGCCGCTCTATGGCACATGCTTCGGTGTTAGTTCCTGTTTCTTGAACTCTCACGGTAACGAAATATATGTCAGGACACCTAACCTAACCGACCCTCGTGCCGGACCCTCACGAGAACGAAATATGTCTCAACACCTAGCCTAACTGACGCTCGTGCAGGACCCCACACCAATCGTCCCCAAATGTGTGTGAGTGCACGCGTGAAATCAAGAACAGTTCACGAAATCCGCATGATCACATGTAAGAAAGTGATGGTTCTCAGATGCGAATACCTGATATCCCATACCCATTTCTTAGCGATAATAAATAGGGACACTCGGTTAGAACAGAATAGGAAAGACGAGGTCGCATCCAGAAGCGAACATCAACAGAAAAAGTAGGGCCGGTTGGTAGAACTACCAGTTCTACCAACCGGCCCTACGTTTTCTGTTCTGTCCCATACCCAATGGGGAAAAAAGTAATGTCAAAACTCAGGTGTCCCAGTCTCAAGAAATAAGTTCGTGTACACGTCCGACCATGTCTGGCGTTGTCAAGCCCGTACCCGGCCCAGGCCCGGTGGCTGGAGCCCGAGCCCGGCCCAGGCCCGCCTAAAAAACACCAAGCCCGGACCGGCCCACGGGCCGGGCCGGGCTTTCGGGTAAGCCCGGGCCCGGGCAGTGCTCTAGACCCGCACCGGAGCATCTTACATTATAATCAAGTTCCTGAAGCCTGGCTGCAATCGACTATGTCGCGTTATTACAAACGAAAAAAATGAAGAAACAGAGAAAGCTAATCAGAAAGGTAATTAACGAACTGTGCGTGCCCTCTGTCATGTGACTTCCGCGGTGGCGTGTGCACCCTATGTAAAAAAATCGATTAGTATTAGTTAATAATATAAAAATGTGTATGGAATAAAAGAGGTCACCCTGTATATTGTTCCAAAATGCATTGTTGAAAGCAGAGGCTGTCCGCGGGAACAGAACAAATCTCTAGCAGGCGCCTGTTGTTCTTCCATTCTGTCCTTTGTGGTTACATATGCGAAGTGGGCTTATTTTTTTCAACCTCTTCAACCTCCTTAATGAACCATTGACGCGTTTCATTAGTGCAAAAACAGTACGGAAGAACAAGATTACTTCGTGTCCACTCATTTTCCAGTGCACTTGAAAACGCTCACACATTCTGTGAACTTCCCATTCCATCGTCATTCCATTATTACGTGTATGCGTGGGTGTATGCGTCAAGCAGGAAGAGCGCTTCGTTTCATCATTTTATTTTTTATTTATTTGTTTTGTGTTCCACTATTCTTAAACAGGCATGCACAGGTGAGGCGCATGGCACGTGAAATCATAGCGATAATGCGCCGCTGTGCAGCATGTACTGTGTGTCCAGCCATAGTCAGAATGTGGTGGTTGTTTGGTTCCCCAAATTCGCTATCTCCAACTCGTGGGCAATTGAAGAGAAAGCCGGATACCAACATAGACAGGAGACATGGCCAGCGACTATGTCCCTTCCTACCTTTATCGCTGCTCACCAACTGGGACTCCAGCCGACAGGTAGAGAATCCTTGGCTTTCTCTGTAATACGCCACGCAAAGCTACTTGATAAATTTGTACCGCCTAATCCGCATGCTGTAAATGTACACAATGTTATCACCCAAACTGCGAAGAACGGAAAATCAGACACAAGTTGGTCGCTCGGTTTTGCTCAGTTCCGCCTCCCCAATTAGCGTCCCTCGTTCTGTAAGCAAGTCCAAATGGATTATCACTTCAAGCCATTCGCGAAACTGTCAGCAAATCTGTGAAGCGATGAGAAACCAGTCGAGACGATCGAAGCAGCTGAGCCACACGCCACATCTCGAACACGCGCCGCCGCTAAACGCAATAAAAGCATCGACAAATATAGCAGCAAACCATACGTGATTCATAGCTGAAGGTCAGGCCGAAACCCGCGTGCTCTCGACGGCTCCGCCCTTACGAGGAGTAAACCTCACTTCCAGCAAGGAGGGTAAAAAAAAGCAAAGCATAAAAATTTCTCACGCGCGCCATCAAGTAAAAGAAGAAGACGTTACCAAGCCGGAGCGTTCCCCCTTAAGTGGGGAAAGGAAGCCCAAGTATGGCCTGAGCGAAACGTAGGTAACTAAGGCCATCAGGAAAGGTCGCCAGTCAATGGAATGCAACAGCAACGAAGGCGCCAGCAGCTGGAATTAAACTAGCCACCAGCTGATTGGCAACTCCAGTGCAGGTTCGGTTCGCGTCGCCGTTGTCTTTTTGACTGCTGCATTTCATTGATCAAATTGCATTGGGCGTTATTGAGGCTTATATTGTGTCGACCTCATTGTCCCTTCATCTTATCTTCTACTGTGTCAGTGCGGCAATCAGTGCGGCGAGTTCCCCGGAGTGGAAGCCACGGAAACCACGAATGTGTACATTCCTGCCGTTTTAGTGAACTGTCGTGCGAGGTCAGACATGTTGAACATGAAGAAACGAAGAAAAAAAAATAAGATTACGTGCACAACAGAACTTTGTTGCAGGTACCAGTTGGATCACTTTGTTCGTCAACTCCACATGGTGTTCCTGGGTTTTCCCAGCGTGCTAATATCCCCGTTTGCAAAATTTTGCAGGCACAAGTTGGTCAAAGCGGGCCCAGTAACTCTGCCACTTGCTGGATGTCCCTGTCAGTCTCAGCAGCTGCCAGAAGCATTTCGAAATAAGGAGTAGCGAAGCAAGTCTATTTCTTTATTAGTACCCTTGGAGCTAGGCTTTACAGGGGAGCTGGTGAAGTGATATGATGCGACAAAATGATTTGTAGTTTAATCATGCTTTTATGTCTGCCAACAGCTGTGGCCTGGGAACAGTACAAAATAAATTACACGTTAGACAAATCGACTACACAGCACACGAAAATATATAAAACACAAAACCAACATCACACAGTTTTTTAAAAATGTTACACATTGTAATAACTCGGGGAACGAAAGATTGCAAAACTTGTATAATGCAGATTGATATGAAGTAAGACCATAGATCAGGCGCATCCCAGTCATCCCAAGAAATGCAACCCTATTATGACACCTTCGATGTTTATTTTAGGGGGTCTTTCAACTTCGCGATTTCAGCTACGACAAAATATTGTTCACAGAGCTGCGTGAAATTGAGTGCCTGTTTCTTTCACACTACATCCAGTTGAGTCGAGAGATTTGGAAATTTGAGTTTCTGAAACAAACGAACAAAAAAAAAAAAAACACGTAGCCATTGCCATCATTGCACATTCCACTACCGATGTTTGCCCATTGCTGTGATTAATACGATTCGCGGGTCATTACACACGTGGAAAAATATTGGATTGCAAAATTTGCAAAAACAAAGACCCTGCAATAATTACTACCTTACTACTAGGCAAGAATTGGCAATCATAGCGAAAGATAAGGAGAAGAGAACCTCCTTATCTTTCGCTATGATTGCCAATTCTTGCCTATTGTCCCATTTCGTCCACGTGTTCGTGAACCCCCATTTTTCTGTAACCGGTCAGGAGCCTAGATGACTTGGTTCACATAATCCCCTACACAATCTAACAAAGCGGCCATTCACTCCGGCCGTAAAAACCCGTACGGACCCTTTCTTCCCTCCGGGCTGTTGACACACAATTCGCGTGAACCTTTAAACACGTCACACCTAACCCTTTAAATACCATGCCAATGATGAGGACGGCGCCCAGAAGAAGAACAGTCTCTGTTCGAGATATCGGCGGCTTCTGTCCTGAGGCAACTCCCTTCCTACATCTCTACCGGTTCGCTGGATTTCTACCCATCTACGGTACTTATACAGTGTCTCTCAGCAAAAGCGGGCCAGTGCGCTTCACAAAGGGAGCAATGAACAGAAACCTGCGGCTATTTTTGTGGTACTTGAGTTAGAAACAGGTGCTTCTTTTTATCTAGCAACTGTTTCTAACTCAATTTCCACAAAAATATCTTCGGGTTTCTGTTTATCGTTCGCTATGTGAAGGGCGCTGGCCTGCTCTGACTTGGAGACATTGTATAGATGCATACAGAAAATACATGTGTATGAAGTCCCGGGCGCTGACTATGACACAACACACTATAGCAACATTAGCACCTCCACGCTCTGGACACACGTCACTGACCCTGACAGCACGCTTGACTGGCCGGGGTCATGAGGCTGTGCTGACTATGTACAATGGCGTTAGTGCATCATCCCAGCAAGACTCCTCTCAGCACTTGTGACTGGAGTAGAACATCTGCATAAAATAAGGGCAGCTATGGCTATGAACAGCATTTGGTAGGGAAATATGTTGAATAATGTTAGGCACTTTACGCGCCCATGAAGCCACGGTAGGTAGGTGATGGAAATACCTGCCTTGTTTTGGAGACACAGCACCCCCTGGATTTTCTATTGCCATCCTCGTCCAGGCCGACCCCAGACCCACCAAACAAAATTTGAGTAGGCAGTGAAGCGAAGCTTGCTGCAAAAGATTTCTTGTTGTAATCCTTGAGCAGTCTTTGGACTGACTTTAATTTCAATTTTGCGGTCTCGCAACTTACTGAGGGTTCAGGGGATTCAGAGAAATGTTATTGTGCAGTGCTGTGGTTTTGTTGAAACCTTTGAGCTCATTTCACTATTTCGCAATATACATGCATTATGCATAACATGCTTGCTTGGCTTGTGTGTTGATACTCCATGCAAATATGCAAAATTAGCATAGCTGAAGTAGATAATATTATATTAAAATCCCAGTCGTCCGTTACAAAGCATTTGCTGCGAAGTATTTAGATGAGTTTGGATTGTGCGCCACAGTACTGTAAAGTTCAGTGTCATGCTTAATCATTCTGACCTTTTGTCAATAAATACTGTTCCTGAAACACGTTATCAGTTTTATACTTTACCTGTTTACTGTAAGGGCACTGCCCCGTATAAGAGTGTGTGTAGTACGTTAAGCGTAGCATATTCACTTCTAATACTTCTTCATTTAAGCACAACGGCTCAAACAGATGGTGATCGCCAGTGCAGCTGACCTCCGCGCTGAAGCACATCCCCCGAACTTGGTCTACTCAGCTGCACCACATGAACTCGTCTTCATGTTTAGGTCTGCAGCAGCCGCAGTCGCACCTGCAATATCAAGGTGGGGTGAGGGGGGGGGGGTATAGGTTGATTGCAAAGGTAGGTAGGTTTTCCTTACAAGTACTGACAAAGCGGTGCCGCGTACCTGAATTCGTTTCCCGGTTCTTCCACTGGAGGTATGCTGTTCGCGTGAGGCTCTTGCTCAGCGCTCTGTTCCGTTATCGCAAGGGGCAGCGGGACCGCATGAAAAGGGCCGTCGTCCGTGTTGGCCCAAGAAACCAGTCAGCCTCAAAGTTGTCAATGTAAGGCTCGTCACTTTGGGAATCGTCCGCAAACTCGGCATCCGTGTCCGGAGAACTGTCTACGTCCGACACTGTAGGTGCCATCACCACTTTGGGAACGTCATCATACAAACAACAAACATACAAAGGCGCGTAGAGAGATGTGGCGTGATTGGCTGTGGAGCGGTGGCTACGGCTTCGGCCAGTAAAAGCCGACAACATCCGAACAGCTGTGGCATTTGCGCGCGCATGGTTTCCTCCAGAAGGTACCTCGTTAACCTGTATCCTCGAGGGTAGTCAAGTTTTCGTACCGGAATTGCCGTCTTTCTTTCGGGTTCCATTTCGCGGGTCCTGTGTACTTCAGGCATAAGATACTTGTGTTGTGCTCTAGGCTGTAGAAACCGCTCGGGAACAAACCCCAACGTATCCTATCATGTATTTCCTGTTGACGCGAGGCTACTGATTCTATGGGTGGAAGCAGTCAACAGGGAGTCATGCCAGCCATGTAAGAGCAGCAGATTGTGATCGGACCACTTCGCAGTAGATTGCTACGAGGACAGCATTCGTCTCATGCCAATTCTTGGCATTCCGCAAATGGGATGGAGGAAAAGGCTGAAACCTGGTTCAGTGCCGAGCCTATTCGCGCCATTGGCGACTGAAGAAAGGGAAGCAGAGATATCTATATATTGATATTTTTTTTCACTGCTTCTGTCTGACGAGGACACTTCTCCAGCCCTGACACGAAGCCTCTCAGAGTGCTGATCCTGGCGCATGCGCGGTAGGTGCATATGGGGAGGTGATGGCAAATCAACTGGAGGCAACACACGCAGGAGATGGAGTATCTGAATTCACGCGTTCGACGCCAGACTTAGGCTTCCAAGTGACCACCCCGTGCACTTGCACAGGTGTCGGGGCATACAACGAGGGAGCGAATGGATCGATACAAGGTACCCCTCTGTTGTGAGTAGTGCAGGTCTATTTCTCTCTCTCTCTCTCTCAACAGAAGAAGTAAGCCAGGAATACAGAGCACAGCTGCCTCCATGAATTCCTAGAACCCATCCGGTCTTCAACATCGTTCCCTGCAGCAGACGTTCCATGTCCTCAAGAAATCGATGAGTGCTTCGTCGAAGACGAAATGTATGCATTATAGCACTGTTGGCTGCTGTGTACTGCACGGCGAGGGCAGCATAACTTGAGCTTGAGGGAACAAGACGACACGAGGACTGTCAACCACTTCTGGTGTCGTTTCTTTCCCTCAGACTCAAGGTATGCTATCCTCATTTAACTTTCACCAGCTAGTTTCCTGCTCACCCTTCTTTCATCTCGGATAAGACCTATTTTACTTCGCCTTCCTAACAAGCTGTCACGTTGTCAAAACAGGGTCGCATCATGTGGCACGTCTGGCATGGATATTTCGCTTGCAACTGAAGAGAACGATGATGAAAAATGGTATGTTTATGGTTTTTTCACTGGGTTGTTAGACTCATTACTACCCACTGAGCTAAAATTACAGCAAGGTTGCCGCAAAATTAATTTGGAGGCTTTATCGTGACTATTGGGTTTAGGTTTTGCACAGTTCTGAAGCTCTGGATAAACGTTACGACGAAATCTAATTCAACAATAAAACCTGATTTCTCCCAGAATTTAGTCTGATGCTAATTCCCTCCTTAATTTGCATGAAATTTATACGTGAAGTTATTGGCCTGCTTTTTACCCCTCCAAATTTGAGGGGAAAAATAAATGAGTAAATCTCGATAACTGCAGGGTATAGTCTAGGTTGAACCTGAACCCATATATCACACGCACAGCTTCAAGCAGGGTTACTAATGCTGCAGTCGTGGAGTCAGGACCCTGTAACATCTGGGCACTGAGTTCCAAATTGTGCTGAGTGCTACAGACGGCCGCTATGCTACTGGCATCTTGATCACCTTCGGTTGAGATCTTATTGTTACATTCAGACAATTTTTCACTATATTTTTATTGTATTGTGAAATCATCCCGGTATTTTTGTGGCTTAAACAGAAATTCTAGGGTGTTTCATTTGACAAGAACCCCACTGTTAAAAAATGATGTGGCATTGCATCACAATAGGACAACCTGCATAATGTCACAAATAGCCTGTACTGTTTTAGTGTATTTTTTGTTTCACTGTTACCCAATTATTTGAGACTAAATTTGTAACTTTTTAATTATAATGTGATGATTGACTTGGCCCCGCCGCGTGACGAGTGCATCTAACGGTGGTTTCTCCCTGCCGCTTTACGAATGAAGGCATGTGTCGGTCGGCTGCTGTCTAAGGTGGTAACATACCCTATCCGTTTTGTGTAGGGCATTATCCTGTACATTATTCATTCTACATTCAATAATATTTAGTGAGATGAGCCGCACTCCGCCAGTTGGAAGCTGTTTTCAACAGATCATATGGCTTATAGGCGTCAAATTACAGCACACTGATGCGCTGCATGACTTCTTTTTTTTAATTTACACAGGCTCGATCCAAAGGATACCTCGTACCGCCCAGGTGAAGCTTCTGGGGGCGATATGTATGCTTCTAATTTTGATTTCAAAGTCTGGGGTTTACGCGACTTTCCTGTTGCAGGTCTTTCAACATTGTGGAAGAGCCAGAGGTTGGGACTGCAGAAGAACCGAAGTATGCTGTCTTTGAGTCTTGTCTCAAGCAGTTGCTCCAAAGGTGCCCGCAGTGCTCAGCCCCAGACTGTGAAGTTTTCCTTAGCTGCATTGGTACTATGGTGAAGGCAACTATCAGCTGTCCAAACTCCCACATCACAAAGTGGTCAAAGCCAGCCATCGATCCAAGGGAAACCACTTGGGAACACTCTATTGTGCTGCGCAATATTTTTTTTTCTGGCGGCAGTCCAACACAACTGCTTCGAATGTTCTCCTTCATGGCCATTAGAACCATACAGAAGACACAGTTCTTCAAGTTCCAGCGCTGTTACATGCTGCCTGCTGTTACTGAGGTCTGAATTCACGATTTTAGATATTGTCTAGAATTTATATTGATTACATGTACAAACTCTAGTGTTTCCAAAGCTACAGGTAATGAATCGATTTGTTTTTGGTCACTTGTGCAGGTCTGGCAGTTAGAGCAATCAGAGCTGCTGCAACAGTTGAAGGGAAGGGCGCTATGCCTAGCCGGTGATGGTAGGGCCGATTCATCCGGTCATTCAGCTGACTTCGGCACATATTCGCTGCTGGAAACTGACGTCAACCGAATTATCCAAGTGGAACTTGTCAAGGTATTACATGTGTATGAGGGTAGCCACATCTATGCAACCGCTTGCGTGCAATGTGTAATTATTTTAATCGCAGTCTACCGAAGTTGGTTCCAGCAACCGCATAGAGAGGGAAGGCCTGTAGCGAGCCCTGGCATTCATCAATCAGCAGGATGTGTCTGTCTCTATGCTTGTCACTGACAGGCACACTGAGGCGAAAGCATTTATGAAGCTGACCTACCCTACTATAAGACATCGGTTTGATGCGTGGCATGCTGCCAAAGGTAATACACATGGTCTTCTCTTGCTATGGGGAAACAAAATATGTGCAGCAGCTGCGGGGCACAACGTAATTCTGAAATAGTGCCCAACCATCGTGCGCCATCTTTACTGGTGTGCACTTACCAGCAACTACGATGGAGCTTTGGTGCTCGCAAAGTGGAGGACCATACTACGACATGTGCTTGCTATACACCAGCTCGCAGACTCCCTGCTCCCAAAGCTCCGAGTAACATCCGGGGTTCCTCAAGGCTCTGTTCTTGGACCACTTGTTTTTTTTAATATACATCGGATTAACATACGTATCGCGTATTGGTCATCAACATAAGATGGGAATACCGCTCCGCAAGACTGACTTATTATCTAACTCTTTTGTACCCCGAACAAGTTTGGACTGGAACCACCTTCCGTCTTCAATGATATGTATTAATCCAACCAATTTTTAACTGTGTATTGCTAATGTCATATAACCACTCCCCTCTGTAGTGCTCGGTCCTGAGGGTACAAATAAATAAACAAATTAAAGCGTTGCCCATGGCGACTTAGGGGAATGTCTGTGGCTGGAGGAGGGTAAGCTTGCTTTGAGCGTGTTTTGGGCTTTGCATTTGCTCAGCTACAGCTGCTTTACAGCAACAAGTGTGCCGATTTGTACCTTGTTTTCTGATTACCAGGGACAGACACTTATGAGAAGCTGACAGTTATCGTGGCATCACCACATCTGCTAAAGGACGTAAATTTGTAGTTTTAGTTCACTTTTAAGATTCAGACATCACTGCATGCAAAAACCTTAATTAGGATATGTATCCTGCATTTTACATACGTATATGTATAAAGTATAATACTGCATTATTACAACTGCCTTTTTGAGAGCAGCGACAAGCCTCACAGATGTTTCTTATATTTCTAGATCTTACATTGCTGCCATGCATTACAACTACAATGCTGACCGCCAAGTGGCCAAGCAAATTGTTAAGCGCTCTAAAGTACAAGCGCTGGACAGTCGTCGGTGTGAAAGGAAATGCATCATATATTCAGGTTGGCTCCTTCGAACTTACTGCCATGTGTCCAGTCCTCTTTAGATTAACTTCATTGGGTAACTAGCTATTTTTTCCTCATAAATTGCAGCAGCTGCTGCAATTGCAGAGGTAAAATTTCCTTCCACTGACTGATGGTGACACCACTCTGAATGACGATATTGCATTACTGACATTATAGAGTACTCAGGGTTTTCTGAAGTTTGCCAGATTTTATTACCTGGCTATGTGGTCAATATTCTGTGAAATGTGAGGCTTCCTAATATGCTGGACAATCTGACATGGCACAGTGAAATAACATATTTCCTCTTGTTGCTTTTACTTTTGATCAGATGCATCAGTTTGCGCTGTTGCAGGCTACGTCCAGATGTTGATTGACCGTATGCTGGGGCTCGTGTCGCAATGGCCTTCATACCGAATGGCTGAGGGGGCTGTTGCACGAACGAGGCAGGAAGCACTGAGTAGCAAATATGGCCCAAAACCAAGCCTTGACCAGGCACAGCAGGAGCACCGATCTCGCTACAGCTGCTGAGTGTGCTCGGTTGCAATTGCTCTTGGATTGCAAGGGTGACCAACAGCTTCAACCACTTCAGCACGCGCTGTGTTCACCTCATGGGGGATAGGACTCAGATACATGTACAGTTGTACATGGTACACAGTACAGCATTACAGCAGTACAGCATGGTATACAGTACAGCATTTCTGCACCACGTTTTAATACGTAGGCCCTGAAGTTTTAAGGTTTTAGTTATTTTCATCAAATTCAGGGGTAAAAAATAGTCAAATAATTCCATGCAAGAAATCGTGGAAATTAAGGTTGAAAAATAATCATCGGACAGAATTTTGAGAGTAAGTAGCATTCCAGAGCTTAAGATAAAGCCCTGTCATACGTGTATGTCATGTGTATGTGTGTGTATATATGCATGTGTATAGCTAATTGAGTACAGCTTCATGTTTGTTGGCATAGCGTTTTTCCTTTTTAATTTATTATTATTATTATTATTTTGTTTGCCGTTTTACTGGTAGTGGAATATGCGCACTATGTATGTCCCTCCTTCCATGGCGAGTCTAACGCCAGAAGTATTTCAAATAAAATAAATAAATAAATAAATACACAAATTTGCTAGCCTTTCTCTTTTCCATTGCCATCTTTCTTGTTGTGCACGCACTAAGAGAGCACCCCTTGCTCTTTTTAAATTTTCACAGTTGTCACCTGGTTCCAAACTAATGTCTTTTGGTGCTGTCCTATGAAAAGCATGTGTCTACCACCCTACACAAAGGTTGTCCAAAAGATGAGCCGCACCCTTGATGACCTTGTACAAACTGGGAAACCTGCCTGCTGCAGCGGGTGGCCAGCAAAGACCCCGACACTACTGTCGTGAGACGACTGTGGTAGAGCAGCAACTGCTATACATTATTTGCTAATATCCCTGTCCCTGTTTGGATTACACTCAGAAGCTTTGATGCAAACTTTGATCATCCGATGGGAACCGTAGGTCGTTGGGTGGTTTAGGCCTACGTTAACATTCCTGGTCAGGAGTTTCGAGAAGTAGTCAACTGGGTATTTCGTGATAGATTAGGATGTCACAGCCTTGAGGAATTTACCAGTAGTAATAGTGTTTAACCTGAAACAGATGAGCTTGTCATTTGGAGTGCAAACTCAAGGAAAATTAGACTAAACACTAAAGCTTGAGGATGCATTGTGATCAAGCTGCCAGAAAACAGAGTTACTCTATAAGTTATACCCATGACACACGTGCATACTTAGGGCCCTATATCTGAAGGAATTTTGAAAATTCCGCAGGTGAAAATGCAAATCACTGACTCAGGGCTGTTTCCCCGCTCTGTCTGGCGCCGAACTTGCTGCCCTGCCCACTAATGGAGTTGAGATAAAAGGCTCTCAGTGCACCCATTTGTCAGCGGTGTCACCTTTATCGTGGAATTGACAGAAATTAGTGTTTAAGCTAGGATGGATGGAACACATAATATGCAGCAAACTCATGACGTAGCAACACTTAGTACCCTACATCCCCCCAAAGCATTGGTTTGAGGTACGTAGCATCTGAACCTGTATCATACACATAGACACTGAAGTGGTTGTGCCGGCCTGGGTCACAGCTGTACATAACCAGGGGCTATTTTTGTGGTCCTTGTGTTAGAAACAGGTGACAGTCGAGATGTAGCACCTGTTTCTTGCTCAAGCAGCAGAAAAATAGCGCCTGTTTGTATTGTGTCGCTTTATTCATGAAGCGTTCGTGAAAGCTTAGTTTTGTTCACCCTGTATATAAAGTATCATGAACAGTAATCGGCTAAAAGCGTGTGCTTAGCAAATTGCCAATATGTAGCGTGTTATATGTATGCGTCATAAGTAATGTACTTTTCACATTGACGCAACTCACAGTGCTGGGGTCCTATCCTCGTCAAAAGTAATCGACCTCGATTACTTTACGTCACAAACTGTAGGGCAGGGCTGCCACGAATTACTCCGCCCTTAAATCCCGCCCCGTTTATATTGAAATTTATACCTAGTTTTCCTTCGCAGCCTCTCGGCCCTAATCTCGGACCGTGACCCTACGTCATTTTGACGTAACAATGGCGTAAAAGATTAGTTTCAAAGCTGAAAAGTAATGTAGCGAAATAGGGTTGATTACTTTGAGCGGCGATGGGTTTACTGATGGGTGTGCATGTGCATTTCCGTTTATTGTGTTGTATAAAGTCTGTATGTGCTGGTTACAACAAAACAATTCATATATTTCTTCGCTTTTGTTTAATAATGATAGAAAAGCACCGCGTAACACCGTTTCTGTGCGCCAATCGCGGCCTCGTATGCGTGAAAGTGACGCGCTTTTTGAAGCGTCGTCAGAGCCGTCGCACAATCAATGTTAATGCAACATGGCGGTGTGCACACAAAAAACTCATCTATCAAAGTTCACTGTTTGTTGAGTAAAACTATCAATGCTCATTTGCGGTATCATTACCACCCCCACAGCTCTCGAGCAAAAGAAGCATATTGAAATGCGAATTATCATTTCACATATTGAGCACACGAACACACAGAAAAATATAAAGAAAAGCTCATAAATAAAGCTCAAGATTTAAAGCACAAACCACTTTATCATAAACGCGTTTACGGCTCGCCCCACACTGTCCGTTCGACCCTTTGCAATGATCATTCGCTCTTTTATCGTTTTGTTGGTTTTGTTGCCTGCCATCAGCGCCATCTCACGGGCACATGCCGAATTATAAATGCCAAGTACAATAACTGTGTCACACAAACATTGCCGTCTTGCACACCTGTACGTCATGAAAAATTACAAACAGCAAAACGGAAATAACAAGCGGCTTTTCTGCGCATTTTCCACGAAACTGAGTTTTACCCGGCAGAGTGTTCTGTTTCCGACACCAAAGCAACAAGGCAGGGTGGGCATATCACAGGTGTGGCTTTCGGATTCTTAGGAGGAAACACCGATAAGGCGGGTCGCTTTCCAAGAAAACATTGGGGCCATTGGTTGATAAGAGGTGTCAACCACTTTTAATATTCACGCCTTTGTCGATTGTGCACCAATGACAGAAGAGATTTAAAGTAATCGAGGTCGATTACTTTGACCAGGATAGGGCCCCTGGCCAAGTGACTGAGGGTTAGTCATTTAACTATTATTGTTTATAACCTAGGTAGCAGTGAGTCACCTCTGGAGTGGGGAAGTGAACTAGACATGCACTATGTAGATGTCACCCAGGTGCCACACGACTTGTAAGTCATGATGGCTGTGGTGGATGATCACGATAAGAGGGAAGAATATGTGTGTTCTCTGCAGTCCATCCCCAGAATATTGAGGGTAGTCGGATTATGAGTTCTCATAAACGAAAGGGATTTACATAGCGCCTCCATTAGGAACAGACATTCCCACAGAAAAAGTTCATGAAGTGAATACTTCATACTAACATGTGTCATATTAATGCATGTCACCTGTAATACAATTAGAATTTTGGGCTACGGATTATTTATGTAATCGATTATATTCACACCCCGTGGTTGGCCGAACAAGCCCCTCTCCTGTGGGCAACCTTGTCAAGAGCTGCATTTTATCCTCGTGATTGCTTTGCGCAGTATTGGGGCTAAGTGTCGTGTCATTCTCCATGTTTCTTCGTTTTACCTTCTGCTACGACTCCGTGCGCCATGCAGGGTCACTGAAACCTCGTTAAAGCGTACTTCATGGGGGACGCGGAAAAGCTACGCATTAAGCAGTCGTAAAACTTAACAGTGCCACCTTATATACATGGGAGATAAGTCCGGTGATCAACATAACTGCGTTTAAAGGAGAACTACTGTTTAAGAGGGTACGCTTTAACAAGGTTTCACGTTAAAGGGTGCAAGCATTGCTCGTGTTCATTGCTGGGTGTCAATTGCTTTCATGTTGTGACCTACTCTAAGATGGATTGCCATGCATCAAATTGTCCGTGACAAAGTTTGCTTATTGTTGAGACACGCAGTCGTTGCGTGCTACTAGGTTGCCATTTTCTCCTTCTAGAAGCACAACATGGTATGGTAAGTGCATATTGCCTGTGAAGAACAATGCACATGTGATTGCATGAATAGATCCCACACAAGCAGTGGAATTAGACAATATTATTGAGCTACTGTGGCTCTGGCTTTGTCTTTTATTGTGATGCACGGTTAAAAAAATAATGGCAACAGTTACATGTTGCATTATTGCCTCGTAACTGATTATATTTTCAGTAAAGCGACTTACTATGGTAAAAAATTGGGCATGGTTATCAGTAACTGTGATCAGTTATTTTTAGCAACATGCACGTCTCTGTTATGTGCACGCAACGGTGGCAACCTGCACAAAAGTACCTATTGACTGGAATATATTTGCACTGTGTTGTTGCACTGTGTTGTGCACAATCCTGAAAATAATGTCCTCTACGGCCAGTAAAATATGGCTTATTAGCATAGTGCACAAGTTTTTCCGATTACGGCGCTCAATAGCAGTGAAGAAGGAAGAAGGTGTTTTTCGAGCGGAAGTCGAAGTTTATTTCTGCATTGTAGCAAAACTTAAGCTAGACCATTTGTATGCATTTGTACAAAAGAGGCCTGATCTGGCTGTTCATCCCATAGACACACCGGCATTTCCCCTTTCTCACTCCCCTATAATAGGTCAATAAATTGTAACACGGTTCTGCATTTTGTTTGGCGGGTACATACTGGTATGTATATGTCACTACAACAAAAATACTAAAATGGGGATGATTCGACTTATCCCCTTATTGTATACAGAGGTTCAATTGCAGGAAACTGAGTGACACCCAAAAGTATTTAACATAGTGTAACTTCAGTAGAGCATCTAGGTTGCGTACGTGTCAGTAGTAATAGGTCATGCCGAAGGACGGGCTATGAGAAAATCAGACATGGACGCCTGACCCCAGGGCCGACTTAACTCGCGAATTTTTTCCCGCATTTAAATTTAGCGACCGGTCACTATCGGTCTATCTGGACTATCGGACTATCGGGACTACCGGGCTATCGGTCACCTAGGTAGTGAGCGTGGGGGCGCTGTAAGCTACGAGGTATCCCACATATCTCACATGCCATCCTTCCAGCGTGAAACGTCCCTGTGGCGACAGGATATGGCACTTAATTGTTGTTCCATAACAACTTAGTCCATTACACCTCTAACACCTCTTGCAGGTCGGCGTTCTCGCTGAAGACATTGTAACGCTGTCACGGCTAAAGTAGAGTCGTTGGTTGATACTCCCTGTTGTACTTCACTCGTTCCGGCTGTTGGTGCAGAGGGGTATTGAGATACTGCCTCATTAGCTGCGCTGGTACAAGGCGGTTCTGTTGATACTGGGGTACTAATTGTGTTAGCAATGTCGACCAAGTATGGTGCAACATATGGGAACACAAAAGGCTTCAACTGTGAGATGTGAACTATTCGTTCACCACCCTGTGAAGGCTGACTTGTTCCCCCTATCTTCTGTTCGACAAAGATCAGAGGAGTCTTTTGTTTCGTGACCTGATACAGGCTCTTGATGCTGGGTTCTAACTTATCTGCTTCACGAAGAACTTGTTCTTGACGCCGTGCCCAGACCACTGGAGAAACCTCAAAATTCTGGTTACGATGTGTTGTGTCGTAGCGTCGCTTCCTTCTTGCATGGGCGTTTTCAGCGTTGTGTGCTGCACGTGCCCTATTTTAAACCATGCGAAGGGGTACGATCATGTAACCTTGTTTCGTTCTCCAGTCGATGTTTTTGCCTGGGAAGCTTGAGAATATAGGCAAATAGAAGATCAAAATGTGAAATGTGGGAGGTTACGTTGCATGATGACTTTATAGCCAATGCAACTTCAGCGAGTTTCTTTCGCCACTGATCCAGTTAAGTTTTGCATATTTCCCGTAGCAGTATTACAACTGTGTTGTTGCTGCACTCAATTAAGTCATTGCTGGAAGCACGGTACGCATCAGAGTGGTGCGATTGCGCGTCATGTAGGTGTAAGAACTGGTGATACTGGTGAGATTCAAGTCCTGCTGCGTGGTCGGAAAGGCAGTGGTCTCGACAGTGAAAGTGGCCCAGACACTGTGTAGCGGGTGGCACTTAGAATGGACTTGTAGTTCGTCATTGCAGCCATGGTGATGTGGTCATGTGCAATGATAGTGAACGGGAGGTCGCTAACGGCATGAAGTACATTTTCCCGACTGATTTGGTAATAGAGCGGTTGTTCTGCCTGTGTTAAGTTAACTGTGGCCACCAGTAACGTTCACGAATTCTAGTCAATTTGCGAGCAGAATGCATACGGCCACACCCATCATGTACGAGCTCTAGGACTGCCTGGAGGGCTTTCTAGGTGTCATGATAACATTGTGAGCAGACTTTAAACGACCGTACAGTGCAGATTTTAATTATAAAAAAATATTGTTGCAGGCATGCCTCAGCAGTAAAGTTGCGACGAAGTGCATGTCAGATATTATCCACAGTTGTCTTGTGACGTAAAGGCCCAAATATTATTATCACAGACTACTAGGATAGTTGTAGGACGACCCAAAGTCTTGTGGGCCACTACTAGGACTTCCTTATCAAAAGTAGAAGAATAGTAGAGAAGTTTTGTACTAGTTTATCTGTTACCGATAATGACAAACTCAGGACCGATCCTGATGATTTAGCTAACTCGGTCAATGATCACTTCACTGATATAATAAATCGAGATCTCTCAATAAAGAGCCGAGTGCAAGCGACTTTGTGGCCCCCTTCAAACCCGGAAAGCTTCCTTCTTGAACTGTCTACGCATGCGGAGGTTTTTGCAGTTAAAAATTCTCTTAAAGGGACCGATTTTTCCACGTTTTCATCAGAAAGAAAACATGACACTAGTACCAATTTTACCTTCGTCATGCGCCGAGTATTCTCGGGAGCGAATATAAACGGAGCGGCGAAGGGACTACAGCTGGCACCGCCCTGTGGCGAGCTGCCGCGCGGGGACACAGCAAGCAACTTGACTGAACAACGGTAGAGTTCACGACTCGTCATCGTGACATGTCGGGGGTCCCGCCAGGAGCTTGCGCCGTGGGATAACGCGTACGCGTTCATCAGGTGTGGAAATATTCATGACGCCAACTTTCGCGCGATGGTAGCAGCATGTCGCAGTCGCATCCTGTGGCACCCTGACGGCCGACATACCGAGACGACATTGGATGGTTGGTTGCCCTAATTCATATCAATGTTCACCGGGCATCCAATGTCATATGCTTCCCAGTGACGAGACGGACAGCTTTTGATGACACGAAGCAAGTGGAACCGGAATGGAAAGATGCGCGGTACCGAGCGAACATTTCCATGATTGCGATTACAAAGGGGACGCTGAATCTCTTCAACGTACTGGACACCGACCTCAGTGTCGTTTGAAACAAGGTGTCCACAATACTTGTCCGCTCCGGGGAAAGAACATCCACCTAAACGGCGCAAAAGTGTACGCACTTTTCGTTATTGGACTAACAAGCAGCCCGTGTGGTCCAAATGCCATCACAGATTTCATGACTGTATAAATGGGCTAATTCTCCTCTGTGCGTGTTGGAACCTTACGGCCGCTTGCCGCACACAAGACAGAGAGAGAGAGAGAGTAAAAAAAGAGACAAAATAGAAGTTACCGAACCTAGTCACTTAACTCAGGTGGTACAGCCCTGCTGATAGAAATGAATTCGCTTAGCGTAATCTTTAAACCATACTTTGACATAATATTTATGTAACATATAGAACTTGCGTACGCTTTCTTTTCTCTTCACTCATCGGCTTTCATGGTTACATGTAACTTCCTCAGCTGAGCCTAGGACCGCTGAGGTGGAGCAGCATGATTACTGCGACACAATATTCAGAGCAGACAAATGCTATGCACCCTCCTTGCAAATTCCTATTTGCAGCAGCGCCTTGCCTACCTTTCGGGATCTGTATACTGGACACCAGTGGATACCAACGGCCTTCCAGACATTACTCTGTTGTATATTTTCCTCCGCCGTTAATGCACGACTTGCATACTCAATACCCACATCTCTGTTGCTCTGAGTTTGAGACAGGACTGTCCCGATAGCTACAGCAGAATCATCACTTGCCATAGTAGCAAGGGCCGGTTGCAGCGTCAAAATAGTGGTCCTGCACGGACGGTCTGGAATGAAGATTCATATTCAGGGCTCCATGTGAAGATTCCAGTTCGAACTATGGCTTGTAGGGAACAACAATCTTCGAGGAATGCCGGATGAATCGTCGATAAAAGTTTACAGCTTGTATAGATGTCTAAAGTTCCTTTGTCGTAGTGGGCTTAGTCGCTTTCCCGCATGAGACAAAAGAAATCAGAGGAACTTGATCGATTCCATGCCGAATCGGAACGTTTCTAAGGAAACCTTCAAGCCACTGGCATGTGGTAGACCGTGAACCCCGTCTAAAGGTTTAATTAATTCAGAAAAAGTTGTGTCAAAAGGTAAGATGCCATAGATATATCGCACACTGTACTTTGGATGTCGAGGCTGTGAGAAAATTTCGTTAATAGGCCTCTAAAATGGTGCATTGTGAATGGTTCCGTGCGGTGCATTCATAAGCCCGAAGCGCGTTCTTGCCCATTGAAATGTGCCAGAATCATTTACAAATGACGTTTTGGGCTGGTTACAAAAGCCTACGAATCTGCAAATCGGCAAACTTCAGATCAAGGGCAACAAAGACTGACCAGCTACCAATGTCATCCATAATGTCGTCAGCTCTAGGAAGAGATTGAATGACAGACTGTTACAGTCGACAGACATCTGTTAAGAGGAGTCGATTTCACACACAGCCTTTTCATGTTCTCTCGTGACGCAATGACTATGGGCAAACCCCGTCATCAGCTGGAATGGGCCTGGTGACGGTGTTCTCATGAAAATAGTGGCACATAGAACTTATTTGACATTGCAGTTCCGGATATTGTACCCTCAAGACTACGCCATTTAATTTTTCCGCATACTCTCTCGGTATTTCATCCGCCTACGAAGGACACATTTTGATGCAGCGGTGTCAAAGGCAGTCATGTTTGTTGATATTGTTTATGTGCCTCTTGTGCTGGTAATTCAAAGCTTGAAAGTATGCCGATAATTTCGCGATATTTTCGTTCATTGAGCAAACGCAAAGTAGTTATTTGTTGGCTGCACGTAACTAATCTGTGTTTAAGCAACCATTGCATTAGAAGCTGTCTGAATATGTCAGTTTGTACTAGAAGTGCAAGACAGTTCTGGAAAGGAGATTCGACTTACAATGATGTCTAGATTGCAGCAGAAATTCAAGAGCGCGAAGCTGAAATGCGTTAATAGTGATGGTAAAGAAATTCATGCGTATTCTTACTTGTACGCTCATGTACAGTATGTCTTGGAATTTATTTTTCTTACAATATTAAAGAAAATGAGCTTGTTAATATTGCGCTGCCAACGCTACGGCTCAGTCAACACAAATTATTGGTAGAATGCAGAATTAACGTTTAGCATTGCTGAACAATGTAGAACGCAAAATGCGAACATTTGTCCGGCACTGATTGTACGTAGTCAGTTCAGCATGTAAAATGTTTTACGTGAATACGACGCATACCAATTAACGGTAGATTGTCATACGTGAAAACAGCGTCGATAACTGTAATGCAAAGTCACAGAAGGACGGACGTCGAATATATAACGTTGCTTTAGCGAAAATTTTGCCTCATACCTTTAGCAAAAAGCAGGCTGGAACGACGTGGATCTGCCGCGCAAGCCGTTCAACTGCGCTTTACTAGGATGCGTTTGTGCGAATCTGCTACTAAAGGAGCAGTTTTGATGAATAAACGAAAATGAATAACAAAGTGCATATATCCCTATTCGTCAAAGCTTCAACATATGCGTTTTCGCCTGAATTCGGGAGATTCACAACTTCTTCGATTTGAGGTGGAACAATCATTATTTCGGATGGCAGGGAGTGTTACTCTTGAATGACAAACACCAACACCTGATGAGGCACTTGAGCAAGAAAATAAATAATTTTCTAGGTGAGGTTTTTATAAGGTCATATCTGCGTTCTTATGAAGCTGTTGCGCAATCCCTCAGGTTGCTATAATGATGCTCCTGGTGAATCTAATATCTATGTATGCCATTTTTCATGAATTCCTGTGACCTCAGCATGGCTGTTTTCGGATCATGAAGTATGTGGAGTGGGGCACGGTAGGCACGCAACACAAGCAGCAGCAGCAAAACATGTGCTTTGGCAGAGGTGCGGGCTTAGGAAGGGATGCGTCCCCTTGCCTTAGTCCCTGTGACTTGATATCCTGAGCTACTCAACTTTCTTGGTGCGGTTGGTGTCCCGCTTTGGAAAATACACACATTTACTTATTCTAGGCCACCTCTAGGTCACCTTCAGTCTTCATCAGGGCCAACAAAAACGTTTTCATCTCACGTGTGCTTGCTTCCAACGATAATAGGCACCGAGTCACACATCAACAGAGCGTCTCGGCGAGACGTCAATGTTCCACGGTGACAGCGCCACCTGTACTTGCTGGCTTGCACTGCGGCCTCCACAGGTGGCGCTGTCACCGTGGAACATTGACGTCTCGCCGAGACGCACTGTTAGTGCCGACCCAAGATCGTGTCACTTCCCTACGCCGGGCTGATCGAGTCCCAAGTAGGACGAAACAGCTGTACTCGGCTGGGAGTGCACTATCAAATTGTAAACATATGCTCAACGTGCAGCCATATAGATTTAGCTATTTTTTTCCTTTGTATCTGTACTTGCTGGCTTGCACTGCGGCCTCCACAGGTGGCGCTGTCACCGTGGAACATCGACGTCTCGCCGAGACGCACTGTTAGTGCCGACCCGAGATCGTGTCACTTCCCTACGCCGGGCTGATGAGTCCCAAGTAGGACGAAACGGCTGTACTCGGCTGGGAGTGCACGATCAAATAGTAAACATATGCTCAACGTGCAGCCATAGAGCATTAGCTATTTTTTTCCTTTGTATCTGTACTTGCTGGCTTGCACTGCGGCCTCCACAGGTGGCGCTGTCACCGTGGAACATTGACGTCTCGCCCAGACGCACTGTTAGTGCCGACCCGAGATCGTGTCACTTCCCTACGCCGGGCTGATGAGTCCCAAGTAGGACGAAACGGCTGTACTCGGCTGGAAGTGCACGATCAAATAGTAAACATATGATCAACGTGCAGCCATAGAGCATTAGCTATTTTTTTCCTTTGTATCTGTACTTGCTGGCTTGCCCTGCGGCCTCCACAGGTGGCGCTGTCACCGTGGAACATTGACGTCTCGCCGAGACGCACTGTTAGTGCCGACCCGAGATCGCGTCACCTCCCTACGCCGGGCTGATGAGTCCCAAGTAGGACGAAACGGCTGTACTCGGCTGGGAGTGCACGATCAAATTGTAAACATATGCTCAACATGCAGCCATAGAGCATTAGCTATTTTTTTCCTTTGTATCTGTACTTGCTGGCTTGCACTGCGGCCTCCACAGGTGGCGCTGTCACCGTGGAACATTGACGTCTCGCCGAGACGCACTGTTAGTGCCGACCCAAGATCGTGTCACTACCCTACGCCGGGCGGATGAGTCCCAAGTAGGACGAAACGGCTGTACTCGGCTGGGAGTGCACGATCAAATTGTATAACATACATATATCGCATTTCATGGAGGCCGTCTCCACGGACTGCGCGAACGGAAGCGGTGTCATTGACATAGCGCCACAGAAGTTTGCGGTGTTCGAGAACGACCTTTACCTCCTAGGAGTAGATTAGTGGCTCTATCTGTGCATACTAAGTGACAAGTTCTACTTTTGTTTTAGTGCTGCCGCTAAAGGCTTCTCGAAAAAGACGGGATCTTCTGGATAGCTGATGTTTTCTTTTTCTATTACTTTGATTCTCAAGACGCATTTCTCGTATTTTCGCTTGGCACAGGATCTGGAGTAAGATCGGTGGTCAGAGGAACGGTTTACACGGAGGTCTGCCCTTTGTACTCTTTAGTCTCACGGCTCGGCTCGCCGCACTGTGCGCAACAGGCAGAGCCACGAGACGCATCATGCAGAATGCCTGGACTTGCTGCATCGAAAACAGCAAAACGGTTTCGGGATATAGAGTCGAACACCTACCGAGAGGCCGCCTACTTTGAGTTTTCCTGGAAGTGTGGGCCTCTGAAATGTCAGTACTCCCTTCCGTGTAGCAATGTATTCCCCATTTTTACGTAGGGTACAGCAGGTACAGACGCCGCTTTGGTAGATGGCTTTTTTCCTCTAATTTCATAACTTTTGCATGGATGGCGCTACGAACTCAGGAGAGTGAGCCTCGTGGGTGCGTCCACATTTCGCAGTGAAAGGTTTGCCGCCAGTCTTGGATATATGCATGTACGATCGTCGGCAAGTTTTTGGATCTTCCCGAAAACGCTCAATATTTTTCAGGTACTCACTTCTCCTCGACCTAGCGCAACTAAACAATGCTTGTTTTGATAGGAGTTTGTTCTCTGAGGTACTGAGGACACACATGAATAACGATAGATTTTTGAAAGAACAATAGTAATTGTAGAGGGAGAGGACACATGCGGCATCTCTACCGCGGAAACGGGAGAGATGGCCACTTTCTTGGAGGGAGGGATGCCCTGCGCCTAAAATGGTGCTAATAGAACTGGAAACGTTCCGCTGAGTTGCTGTTTCTTCTCCTGTGACAGGGAATGGGTTCGAAGTACAAAAGGGAGGATTCAGGCTGACTTCGGGGGACCTGGGGGGAGCCGTCTCTTAGAAACGCCGTACGCAAGACGTTAAAAACGGGAAAGTCTCCATCCGTGCAGCTGCTGCAAATTACGGCATTCTGGAGAGGAATCTGCGGCGAAGAATAAAGAGCGGTAACCTAAAGAAGGACCTTACGGGGGTTCTGGGGCAGGACAATGATGGGAGACTGGTTGCACAGATAAGACGCTTACAGTCGGCTGGCTATCCTCCGTGTGTCCGTAAAAAAAATGAATAAAGCACCCGAAGGGGGAAGGGACGACGTCAGAAGGTGCTTCCCACGGAACAGACATGAAAGACCAGCTCGAAGAAGTCAACATTACCGAGAAAGGTAGAGTCAACGGCGATGGATCTATCGGAGGACGACAGCAATAAATGCATCGATTGCTGTGAGAACTACTTCCTTACAACATCAAAATCGGACTGGATAAAGTGCACACCGTGTCAGAGCTGGCTTCACGAGGACTGCACATCGTACGGGAAGCCATGCAATGAGTGTGAGAGGCAAGCACGACGGGAAAAGCCGTGCAAAAGAGGGTATTCTGTATGCGGCCATCTCTCCCTGCCAACTTGGTAGAGGTGGCGCATCACGGGTGGTTGTAATAAAAGTTAACTGCTTCAGTTTCTAGTCCACAATTTCGCTTCATATTTTACGGAGTTATAGCGGAGGGATTCTGAGTTATGACTATGTGTTCATTTTGCGTGTGTTGCAATACGGCGTTATTTTAATAAGCGAAATGTCAAAGTGTGCGGCGTCTCTACCGGCTTTACCCTATATTAATCTTACGTGAGTCCACGACGTCCTGATCCTTTAGGCCCATATCAAGACCTCCTCAGCCGGCACATCAATCAGTTCTGAAACTGGGATGACACATCTGCAACTGTTCAGTACCGTGTGCAATAAATCTGAAATGCCTTTCTCATCATTTCGTGCGCGTTCAGGATACGTCTGCGGACTTTTTGTTTGCTCATTTTAAAAGGAAGTCTCCAGATCTTATGCGTTGGATTTCAACGATATTTATTAGACCGATGCCACGACTTGTTTGGTAAAAAAAAAAAAAAAAAGGTGACATCTTTCCCAGTACATTTTTGTCTTTGTGAGTGTCCGAACCAGAGAGTAGGATGTACTTCGCTCGCAGTGAAGTCTCTCGATACAGTCTGTAATGGGGTCGGGGGCCGATATCGGAGGAGAGAAAAAAGTTTATCCATGCAGAGGTGCTCCTGCTGTCACCTGCACATCACACCGAGAGATGTGGGAAGGGCTGTGAAGTTTAGCAACCCATCGGGAAGGTATGGACCGATGTCCCGACCGCCACTGTTTAAGGCTCCTACCCTTCGCCCTGCATCTCCAGAGCGAGGTACTGAAGAGACATTTGGACAGGAAACTGGGGTTCGTGGTTGCGACATCTCAACAAACAGCTGCATGTACAGATGCCCCCTGCTGGGCAGTCTTGCACAGAAGTGCATTACAAAGCGCGGTATCGAAGCTCACTGACTGCATGTGGAGAACATCTTTACAAGTTGATCGTGTCGTCCGAGCAAGGGATAGCCGTTTGCTCTACTTGGGACTAACCATGACGGCGCAGGGAAGTGACACGATCTTGCGTCGGCACAGATAGTGTGTCTACCTTCTGCAACCCAAACATTCTACATGTTTGGTGTACGGTATCGGTCCTGGCGAAAAAAACTCCCCAGTGGACATTATAAAATAAGCTTATCTAGATGTGGGTCGAACGAACTGGATGAGCAACCTGTGTCGGAACCCGATCTGATACCCAAGTCGCATGTGTGCGGTCTCAGTGCCTATTATGATTTGAAGCAACCACATATGACATGAATTCGTTTTTGTTGTTCTTGATGAATGTTGTAGTTGACCTGGAGTGTAGAAATAAGTGAAAGATTCTACTTTCCAACGCGCGACATCAACTGCTAGTGGCAAAAGGGAAGTTGAGGAAATCAGTAAAAGTGGCCGGGACAAAGACAAGGGGACGCGCCATCCGCATCTCAGCGTAGCAGATATTGGATTTCCGTTGCTTGTGGTTACCGTCCCCTACAGTGGTTTATCCAGAACTCCAAGCATGTTCGGGTGTCTCAAAAATTGGGGAGAAGCAGAAGAAGTGAGAGAAGAAGGGAGGGGGTGGAAGAGGTCTGGATAAATCACTGGCTCCGAATTTTCACACTTACGAAACGGTCACTTTGAGGTAACAGTGATTAATTGGGAATAGCACACCTACTGGGAATAGCTTCATCAGGCGCCTCATTATTCCTTCAGAGGGACTATTCAAGGGCAGTAAAGAAACCCAGGATTAACCGTATGAAAATACTTCTTTTCTGGCTCAAGTGTCTCATCCAGTGTCACTGCCCCCCCCCCCTCCTCCCCACTCAAGCATGTTCCATTCCCTATCACTGAGATGACCATAGCGGGCATCTCGGAGGGGACACATGTTGGAGAAGGTATCTTCCTGAATTGAAATGCATCCAGTCGTTCGAACGCGTCTCTGCTACGTTTTTGTCTCTCTGTGCGGGAAGGGAGACTATCCGGCTCTACTTTATCATTCCGCGATAGATAAGAAGACATAGGCGCGGACGCGCGACCAAAAGCAGGCCGAGTCAACGCGCTCATTTTCTTGTTATTTTGGTTTCGTCACTGGTCATCCTATTCCATTTCAGAGCCAGTCAAATATTGTTGACCACCTGAAGAGAAAATCTGTCCCGGGGCTTTGAGTTGTTGATAGCGCCGCCTCCTGTCGACTTCCTCAGTCATTGTACTTTTTTTGCAGTATTTTTTTCTTTAGTTATCCACTTGACACAGTAGTACTTGAGCAGACTAACACCGACACTGAGAAGTCATACAGCAAACGTCTCCCTTTCAACTGCAGAGTGCACGCTGCATGACGAACGTCTTTCTTTCGACAGCACGAGTACTGTTTAGTTGCCATCCGATGCAGCAAGGATAGGAAATGGAGGAATAAATATAAAAGAAGAACCAGCTCTGCAAGCCAGAACACCTAGATAATTACGCCATCATCTATAAAAGCACCAATATATGTACGTCTAAGAGCTGTGTGACATGAATGTTTACCTGGCTATGTGTGGTCTGTTCACTGGGCGCAACAGCTCTGCATGGCTGTGTTCTTGATAGTTCGTCGCCCATCTTGAGCTCCTGAAATAAATGATATCTTTACTGTGCGGCTGTTATACTGCGATATTTGTGAGGGTTAGTATTCCAGATAATTGTTTACATTAAACAAAGTTGTAAGTTAATCTAATTAAATGGAAAGCACCGTTCACACACGTACGTACGTTGGATTGAAAATGGTTTTGTGATGATTGTGCTTCCTTGAAGTTATTTATTATACGTTTATTTATTTGAGTATACTACAAACTTCCGGGGCTCAGGTGGGGGGGGGGGCGCAATAACAGTGAGTAGGAATGGTCAGAAAAAGCGAAGTGCTACATTTTTGTAGTATACAGATATGGGGCGTGGAATACATCATACCGTCTGTCAGTCCAGGAAAGGAACTGCATAATATTATTATTTTTTCGGTGAATGTCCACGGTGCGAGATTGCTCCAATTCTGTTTGGTGCATGAAATAAGAAGTATATGTTACACTTGATGTGTGAGTAGGCATTTTTGACTCAGCGGGCTGGGAGGTTATTGGAAAACGTTTTAAAGTTTATATTGATCTTCGCAGCGCCGGAGACAAAACGTTATAATAAGAGGGACGCCATAGCTGGCCTGTAGGAGTTCTATATCGTCTGTACTATTCTGACCTCATATCACCATGTCCCGTGCAGTAGAAAATCGATATACAGATGTGCCAACTTCCTTGCTACACCCTCTCGTCCAAAGTTTATCGTTTATTTTCCGTTCATAATGTTGCATAGAAATTTTAATACATCAAGCTTAATCATGCGCTGCAAAATACAGTAACGTTAACGCGGATTTTGTAAGGTAAGATATGCACTGTGAAACTCTCGCTGAACTTCACCCTCACTCCTTCACACCTTTCTGTCGTCTCTGTCTTCCTCTTCTTCTACTAGCTGACATATCCACATCGTTCCCTACCGCTATCTAAGCTTTCTTTTCGCTGGAGCGCTGTCATCGAGCGTAGCAGATCTCAAGCCTGCAGCGAACCTGCGAACGCACCGCCCTCCATTGAAGGTACGCATTCCGTCTACTTTCTATAGAATAACAATTAGCAGTGAAGGTCTGGAAAAGGTGTCCACATCCATGCGTGATGGTGGAAGCGGCTTTGAGTGTCCACAAGTGGACTGGTAGCTCAAGACCAGCACGGTATTTTGTACGAGAGACTTATATTTTCGATGTTGGCTTCATAGTAGAATACATTGGCATGTCTTAGTCCTGCAATTACATCAAAACCAGCGCTACCAGGGTGTCCACATTCGACATGAAAGCTTCAACTGCCTTTTGCGCTTTGCAACTTTCATATGCTTTAACTGTTTAGAGCTAATTGGAGTGAATCTCATTATATTTTTCATCATTAAACTTTTCATCGGGCCGACAAGTGAAGAACATCCGTGCCTTTCGCGTAATCAAAATCATAGACAGGAGTAAATACACATCACTGTAAGGAAATATTCCGTTTCAAAACGGGACCGAATGCTGCTATCCGTTGATGCCAGCCAATTCCCCATAGTCTTCCGTTACGGCTCTGATGGTAGACGGCGAATGTACAGGAATGCACCCGTAACTGAGAAAAACGGTGCTGAGTCTGTTGTGGACTGCCAACGGCTACCACTCAGTAAATAGTACATCATCACGGCTGAAGTGCCGTTGGGGCAAGGAACTGCTATATATCAGTAAGTATAGGAAACTGTACTCGTGATGTGCCTCTTCATTACGGCAGCAAGTCACTAATTATAATGGCGGGGCCCTGTGCAGTAATGAAACGATGATTCCGCTTTAAAACAGGGATAAATGCTGTCGACCATGATGCTAGCTGGTTTCCTGTTGTTTTCCTTTACAGTCCTTATGATCAATGCGAGATGTCCAGAGATTTTGTTTCATTGTTAATTGTTCAATTCTCATGTTTTTGTGTCCAGAGAGGATAGCTTTCAATAATAACCCTTTATTTTGGAAATTACTGAAAAGACTACAAATAACTTGTGCATGACTTTGGTGGCAGAACATTTGACCGCTATGTATCACATGAGCTGAAAAGAAAAGAAAGTATTACTGAGCCTCCTTAGTCATAATACTTCCACAACAAATTAAATTATTTGATGAATAAAGAAATGTAATATGCTCGTAGGAAGCATTTACAACTTACATGTTCCCAATTCTTGCTATATTCATCTGCGGCCCTCATTGCCTCACGCATTTATGTACGTAGCCCTCTTGATTTTTTTATGCCTGCTGGCTCCCTTCGTTCTCAATGATACCAACCAGGTGCCTAAAATCACAACCAATTAATAAAATTTCCTTATGAGTATTCAAAATAATTGCATGAAATATTCTTAGTTTCACATGGTGTAATGATCAGGACAATCACTCCATTTCTTTATCAACTATTCGAAATGAGTTTATGAAGAACACTACACGTCCACCACTGCAAGTGGCACAACAAATTTCTGAGCACATAGATAGGATTTTTTTTTCATCCGTGAAACATGCTTATGAGCATAGTTCAGCACGGCAGAGACACCACCATTTGTGAAGCATATGAATGTCTCTGAAAGGTTAGCAGTTGATATGGCCTCTGCTATACGTATGTGTTACATCGCCTGCAGTATTTACTGCAGTATGTATCATACCAGCCGAGTAAATATGTAGTAATATAAGGAGGGTTCTCGCAAGACAGGCCCGCAGATAATCTAAGCTGGAGCACCATCTAAACTTCCAAACCAGTTTTTTGTTACTCTACTACATCATGTGAGTTTCAAAATGCTATATTTTACCAGTATGTGATATGCTCTCCTATAACATTTCAATGCACGTCACAACATTTTTTTTATATCTGCTGTACTCTATCCAGGTAAGCCATGCAAACAGCAAATATACCTGTGAATAAATATCAGGAGTGCCTCCCACCTTCAATGGATATGCAGGGCCATGACGCTGCCATGTGTGCCATTTCCTGTCGTTGAGACGGAAGCAGAACATTGTCTGCTTCCAATGCATCAAGTACTGTCTTGCTGAGGCTCTCCCAAGGGTAATAAATTCGTGAGAGCAGAGGCATTTGTGGGATTGGTGAAGGTGCACTCACACATGTTGACTGATCTAAACAGGAAAGCAAAACAAAAAATGGCACTTAAAGCCCCAAGCAAGAGGGCAAAGTGGCATCTGGAGAAGTATGCACTATACCTTGTTTCCATAGTCCATTTTTAACAATGAAAATGTCATTGAGGCATTTCTCAGCACCAGCAACCATAGAGCGAAGTGATAACTCATCCATTAAATACACCTAGAAAGAAATAACTGGTGTTACAAAGATTTTTAGAACAACAATGCAATTGAAGCTCATACGAGCGTTATAAACGTTATAACAAAAGTGGCATACCTGTATGTTGCCCTCCTGACAAATTCCATGACCCACAGCAACTCTGATTAGCTCCTCAAGACATGTTACTGACACAAAGTTTTTCGTTTTGTGATCTCTACTCCTGATCTTCAGAAACGTCTAGTAAACAAGAAAGAAACAGAAAAAGAAGCAGCATTGAGCAAGCTCTGAAAACCACACACATATAGCAACAACTGTAGCATGCACAGGGAAAGATATGTACCTCTCATATGGAACTTTCTGTGTCAGAAAACGAAGTTATTAAGCAAAACCGGAAGTAGCGTATATATTTTGCAAAAATTTGGTTAAACAGACTATATATACCTCCATAATCATGGCTGAGCAGCGATATTCTGAGGGAGACAACAACAGAGTTTATTACTTCATAAGCTGAAAATGGATGACTGTCCATTAACTCTGAGGGTCGCACACAACAATATACACTTGTCTTTGAGATTCAAGATTGTATAGCCTGAGGTCTGGTAGAAAGCTTGATGGTGTTATGCGAAAAAGAAAAATTGGCATCACCTCAGGGCCAGTTTCCACAAAGATGTGTACCGGTTTTCCATAGCGCAGGTTGTACTCGTCTCTGGAGACCACGAGATAGTGTCCTGTTGTATGTTGAGTCCCAAGAATAGTGATTGTCGAAGCACACAAGAAGGGGCTGTCAACTCACAGTGCACGATGCATCTGTGATGAGGTGATGTTTTCAGCGTGCAATATCTGCTTCTTCACTGTCCACACGGCTGGCTGCAAGAAGCCACAGAACAAAACTTTCAAGACAATACTTTTTGTGTTGAATGTGTTGGCGTTTCGTCAGGATGACTCATGGAGGAATTGGTTCTATAGTTTTTGGAAGCAGCATTACGTCCCTCTATGGTACAAGGTACACCACTTGCAAAATCTTCATGTGATAGCAGATGGTCGAAAAGAGCTCGACGAGAATAAAATTTCTGCAGCAACAAAGTGCACCCGTATATCACCTACCAAGAATGTGCAAAAAAGGGATCCATTTATAAACAGCCTTCAGCTGTGCGAGCATGCAACCGTTACTGGTGAAAATTTTGACGCCGCTAAGACTAGTGAAAGGTACATTTGTTTGGAAAGACTGTGAAATGTGACCTTGTTTATGAATTGCAAACTGTAGAGGATCCGAATTTCGCAAACAGGAGGCCTTTCTATTGTGCAAATGCAACAGATTTCAATGGAAAGTATAACAGGCCATATCGGAATGATATCCACTTTGGAGATTGGGACACTTTCAGGTGAACATTCCACAACAGAGGAATTCCGTTTACTCCAGCTCCAAGGGGGGGAAATAGAGTCACAACATTTATCAATTTTTTGTGCAAGATCACAGCAAAACACAAATTATTTCAGTAGCCTCCCCCTGAACGACTGAACGTTAGGCAACTCTTCACGTTTCTACTCATGATCTACACACAGTGACACACACAGACACTGCTTTCCTGCTGTTGCACACCGTTGCTGAACAACAACAACAACAACAACAACTAAATCATGACTATGGCCTGGGGTGATTCACCGCTTGAGAGCAGTACCCTACCCCATTACACGAGAAGCATAAGATGTGAAATATGAAAATGAAGTTATGTGCAAGTACAACTCGAACTCCCGTCGTCTGGTTGCGCAACGCTATACGTCGCACAAAAGGAAGATGCACATGAAAGAAGCCAATGGTCCTTGAGATGCAGGGGTGGACCCTACAGCGTCTGGAGCAAGCCGGTAGCCAAGAGGAACTCCAAGAACATCAGAAGTCCTCGACGGTGTTGGACATGGCTCTGACATGGGCCAAGAATTACAGCCAGGTTGAACGTCTGTCGGCTAGCACCACTCAGCTGAGCACAGAGTTGCCGCCTCTCCGTTTCGTAGAGCTTACATTCTATTAGGACGTGCTCAATGTTCGCTTCAACGCCACATTTGGAGCATAGGCAGCTGTCACAGTATCCGATTCGGCACTTGAATTGGGGAGTGAAGGCAACGTTGAGACGAAGCCTGTGCAGAAGGGACGTAAAATAGCGTGGTAAACGGTCAGGAACTGAGAAGGACATAGTGGGATCCACCGAATACATGAGAGACCTGTCAGTGATGTCCCGACTCCACTGCTGGCGAGCAAGTGGCTGAATGAGCTCATTCACAAGTGATCTCCTGTCTCCTCTTGATTACACCGTTGGTACAACAGTCCGAGACTGTTGGGCAGCCGTTGCCGCTCTGTCGGCTTCTTCGTTTCCGCTCAAACCACAGTGACCCGGGACCCACTGCAGGGATATATGATGACCGTGATTGCTTAGAAGCTGAACCTGATGGAGGATATCAGTGACAACTGGGGCGAGCGATCCACGTATTCCCATGTTGGCTATACATTGAAGAGCAGCCTTTGTATCTGAGTAGATGACCCAGGCCCGCGGATCGTCACAGGGCGTCTTACGTAGAAACAACAGGATAGCATATAACTCAGCCGACGTTGATGATGTGCGGTGTGAGAGACGGTATCCATGTGACACACCGTCAGTTGGAATAACAAATGCAGACGATGAACATTCATGACTGGAGGATCCGTCAGTGAAAACTGCAGTGTGATCAGAATAGCGATTGTGCATCATATCCGCTGCAAGCTGTTTCAGAACTGATGTAGGCACTTTGTTTCGTTTGACATTAAGACCAGGAACTGACAATGCGAGCGATGGTACTGGAAGCGACCACGGAGGCGTCGTGGGCACCACTGATCTTGCAGAAAACGGGGGAACCTTAGGTTTCACTTCCATGAAACAGTTATATGCGTTACATTGCTTCCGGCGACAAACTTTTGCTATTAGTGGATGGCGGCGGTGGTGTGCTCTGAGGCGCAAGTAATGGCGAATGGTCTCCCTCTGCCGTAAGACTTCAATGGGTATTTCGCGGGCTTCTGCTATCACCATCCGCGTTTCCGCGGCTCTCGGGACGCCAAGACATACCCTTAAGCTCCGTGCTAGAATACACCGCAGTCGTTGTTCTTGCGTCTGTGAAATTCCGTGCAAGACTGGTAGGCTATATAGCAGAGTCCCTCGGACTAGGGCTTTGTGGATGGCCAGAAGAGACTTCTCATTCATTCCCCACTTCGGCCCAGCAAAGTGGCGAATGACGGAAATCCACCGGTGTGCCTTTGTGTCCAGGTGATCGATGTGTTTCTTCCAGGACAAGTTGGAGTCTAGAATGACAACCAGGAATCTATGGTGTGCTACCAGCCTAAGAGGCGTATCGCCAAGGAAGAGCTGATACCGATGCATATGCTTCCGAGTAAAAGCCATGACTGCTGTTTTCTCAGTTGATATATCCATGCCTGCCTCCGTTAGGTACCGCAAGATGTTATCCAGGGAATGCTGGAGACGGCGTAGGATTGCAGGCCTCGATTTCCCAACAGTCCAAATGCAGACGTCATCAGCATAGATAGATATATTGACTTTAGGGGCGATACAGGACTTTAGGCCTGCCATTACAAGGTTGAAAAGGATAGGACTTAAAACGCTGCCTTGTGGTACGCCCTGAGTCAAGACAACTTTCGAAGTGACTCCTTCTTTTGTGCGAACAGAGAGTGTTCTATGGCGCAAAAAATCAGCCAGCCACAAGAACATTCTGTCGGGAACGCCTGCTTGCAACAAAAGATGCAGAACGTTGGCATGACTGACGGTGTCGTAGGCTCTCTTGACGTCCAGGAACACTGCCATGACTATTTTCTTCTGGCTCCTCGCTTGCTCGACGGTGGTGACGAGATCGACAACAGAGTCTATGGAGCTACGATTCCGACGGAAGCCTGCCATCTCTTCGGGGAAGGTACGATGACCCTCAAGCCACCACTCCAGTCTATGCAAGACCATTCGCTCCAAGACTTTACCAAGACAACTCGTCAGGCTAACTGGACGAAAGGATGACAGGTCAGATGGGTGCTTTCCAGGCTTTAACAGCGGGACTACTACGGCATCTTTCCAAGACTGCGGCACTTCACCGCTTCTCCATGATGTATTGAAGGCATGGATCACACAGGAAACACAGCCGTCGCTAAGGTTTCGGATGGCTCGATAGGAGATTCCGTCTCCACCTGGCGTCGATTGTACTCGTGACAGGCACACCGCGGCTCTGAATTCACCCAATGTGAAGTCCATATCCATCTGTTCGTTCACCACTGGTTCTCTTCGTGAGATCGCCTCCTGTATCTCGGAAGTGGAAGCGCGGAATACGTCAGTGTTTGAAGCTTGCGAATTTGCGGATATAATCTTGCAGAAGTCCAGCGCAACAGAGTTCTCGGACCGCATGAGAGACAGCGCTAGCACTCCCAAAGATTTTTGGGCGGGAGGGTCTCTCTCAGACTCCTGGCCACGCTCCACACTCTGGCAGCGCGAGTAAAAGGCGACAGCGTTGCGCAGAATTGACACCAGCGCTCTCTGTCAACATTCTTTAGTTACTTCTGTACTACCCTGGCAGTATGCCGGGCTTCTATGATGTCTTGAAACAGCCCCGATCGTCTAGCCTTTCGTTCAGCTCTCCGCCTTTGCGCTCGTAGTTGTTCCACGCGAGGATTTGTTCCCATATGTCCTGTCGCGACCTTTACGGTTCGCGAACAGCATCGAAGAGAAGTAGTCAGCGTTTCGGTTAGCTGCTCTGCTGACATGTTCGGCTGCGCCAATTCTGAACAAGACGTTCGAAAGTCCTTCCAGTTAATTAACCTAACAAATTTGGTCCTGGGTTGGCCAGTATACCTGTCGCATGAAATGTAGATGGGCAAATGGTCACTTCCTTTCCCATCGACATCAGTCGACCACGAGAGACTCCTGGAAACATCTTTTGAGCAGATGGACACGTCCAGGACGTCAGTTGAGAAATCTCTACGCAGGAACGTTGGTGAACCATCATTGAGCAGACACAGGTCCATTTCGTCGATGACGTCAACCCATCTTATTCCCCTCCTGTCTGTACGTGCACTTCCCCACCGTGGATGGTGGGCATTGATGTCCCCCACTACCAGGAACGGCGGTGGTAGCCCAAGAAATATGTCCCGTATGCTCTGCTGCGACAAGGTAATAGAGGGCGGGAGATACAAACTTACAACAGTAAGTACAATGTTGCCCAGTCGAACCTTGCATCTCACTTGGTCAGCGGAAGAAATATGCGGCTCCTGTAATTGGGCAGCCGTTAGGTCCTTCCGAACACAAAGCACAGTCCTTGATACGCATTGGCTGTCAGATGTAAATACGTTGTACCCGCTGAGTCTAAAGTCGTCCTTAATGTACGCTTCGCTTATGGCAAGTATGGGAATGGGATGTTTTAGAAGAAACAACTTGAGGTCGGGGAGCTTATTGCGAAGGCCCCTCGCGTTCCACTGCAGCACTGTGGCTCTCCTATAAAGACTGTCCATGCAGGGATGTTAGCACTCCTTCCGCAGCAAGAAGGTGCTGAACTTCGGGTAAGGACGCAGCAGCAGGGAAAGAGGACACAATCGCTTTGAGTGCGGCCAGAACTAGAGGGAGGAGGACAGAAATTGTGGTACTGTCACTCGATACTGCGGTGTGTGCGTGCATCGATCGTCGGGAAACCACTGGCTTCGGCGTAGCGCATTTCCAAGGCCTTCGTATAGCCTCAGCATAAGTTGCCCGTGAAAGCTGGGGTGTATCGGCGTCAGGTGTAGGTGGCATTAGCGTCTTTTTCCCATTACTACTGTGGAAGACGCGAGCTGCGTCGCCACCAAGCTGACGAGGGGACTTCTGTCCAATTCGAGAAGGCCGCGGTGACATAGCGGGGCCCTCAGACACATGGGAGCGGTGATGTTGCACACGAGTATCGGACGCATGATGGTCTCTCACAGGTTGGGATATGCTGATAACAGACTCTTGAAAACGCTTGATAGCTTGACGCTTATAAGGGCATTGGGAATGCGAGACAACGTGGGGTCCTCTACAGTTAGCACATTTCGGCTGACGCCGAGCCGTGCATTCCTTGAAATTATGTGGGCCGGCGCAAATTTTGCAGCGTTGGGGCCAGCGACAGTTGCGTGCGAGGTGACCAAACCTTTGGCAGTGAAAGCACTGTAGCGGGCCTTCTACGTACTCATGTACCTTATGGATTGAGAATCCCAAGTGAACTTCCATAGGTAACTTTTGACTGGACTGAAACGTCAGGATCACACTTCTCAAAGGGACGTAGCGATCCGAGCCGTCGTCATTGGAGACGTACCGCATTTGCCGACGAGCCGCTATGACGCCTTCGCCTTCTAAGTAGGAGGTGAGATCCTCATTGGTATAAGCAAGCGGGACGTCATTGATTTTTCCTTGGTTCTTCACATATGACGAAGGGATGCTGACTTCGACGTCAATACCAGCGACATTTCGAAGTGAAAGGAGGTTGGAGACTGCGCCCTCCGTGGTGACGAAGATGCACATCGAGCCGTCCTTATTTACACGATGGTGCGCTATTAGCTCCTGCGCAGCAGACCGAATGTCTTTCGCAATCAGGTTGGGGTTCACCTTCCAGAAGGACTTGTCCGGTTGCACCGGCTTGAACAGAACTGGGATGCCCTGAGGCCTGTTCTTTTTGTACGTGACAAGGGTAAAAGGATCCCCAATGTCCTGCTCCTCTTCCTGATCATTCGCGGGATCAGTGACAACAGTGGTGTACATTTGGGTCGTCTCGGACCAATCATTGTGCAACAGCTGACCTTTCAACGTCAACACGCTTGTCAATCCTCCATCGCCAGAACACGGTGATAGAGATAGGCTGCCTTGGGGTGATACAGGTGGTCTGGCGGTGGCGGAAGACGGAGGTGACAGCGGTTCAGCTGCTGGGTCTCGAACCATCGGAGAACGACTACGCTCACGTAGAGGCGGATGATGAATCGTGGAAGGATCATCTCCGTCGGGTGGCCGGACCATGGCCGGCATGCGACCGTCCCGTCCCCGCTCCATTGGCACAAAGGCCTACAGAGCTGAAGCCGAGGAAGGCCACAAATTTGAAAGCAATAGGGTTAGGCTTAGCAGGGAAAGCAGGAGCAACAGAATAAGCGTCCGTGCTGAGCAAGCGCGAGCAATACGAAACCGTTGCTGAGACGCGTATGCAACGAAACAATTTTTGCAACCATGCTTACAAGTGGTGCTCGTATTCGACTTCGTATAGTGGTGGAATAACGAAACAGGTTTTGAACTCACCTTTGCATTGCAGGGGTACAGTCGGCCAAAGACCAAACACTAGATGCACTTCGAAACACTTAAAACTTCACGGAGCGTCTCATGCGTCTACGAGGAAAGAATTTCGCGGGCTTCCAGTTAGCGGCTCAGGTGACAATGCTGTATTGCTCCGCGCTGCGCACTCGCTGACGGCGAGACGCCGTCGTCCTTGAGCCTGCCACATTCATCCGAGCAAAAAGTTAGGCCCGAATATTGCGATATCACTGTTGGATCGTTCAAAAACGGTAAATATGTGCTTCGCTGAAGACATGTATCGTCTTCCATATTTCTGCTACTATAATCGTGACGTGGTCTGAACAAAATATTTCATTTTCAGCGATATTGCTCTACTCATTCCTGGAAAAGACGACGGGATAGCAACGGTTCATGTGCCGCTACGGAATTGGAGCAGCAATGAAAAAGAGAAGCTCTGGTTCCGTGGGCGGCGTTCCGTAAATTTACGGTCTTTTTTAACAGTGATGCTGTCACATAAATTTGCCGTTTAGTTCAACATCACCTGGGGAAAAAAAGTATATATATAAGGTTAAAAAAACGCTAAAAAGATTGACGAGAGCTTGTACCAGTATTTACTCCCAAAGGACCCTAGGCCTGGTAGATTTTACATGCTCCCCAAGATACATAGCCGGGTAACCTCGGAAGGCCGATTGTTTCTTGTAATGGTACAGCCACTGAGAATCTTTCATCATTTGTGGATCATCTCCTCAAGACGATTTTCCTTCAACATATACGTAAAATAAACTTTATCCCGAACTGTCTGTTAGCAACCCTAGATGTCACTTCCCTGTATACTAACATTCCTCACTCAGATGGAATAGCAGCAGCAGAGTGTGCATTTAAGAATCAACCCGATCATGGTTATGATACGTCCGTCCTCACGGAACTCCTGAATCTGATTCTAACATGCAATCACTTCGAATTCGACGACAAACACTACATACAGGTCAATGGTACAGTAATAAGAACCAAAATGGCCCCGGAGTATGCAAATATCTTCATGGCATCCTTGGAAGAACCGTTCCTCAGAAATTGTGCACTGAAGCCAATCCTATATAAGCTATTCCTAGATGATATATTCATTATTTGGCCCCACTGCGAATGCGACCTTCAGTCGTTTGTTAATAATTGGAACCAAGTGCATCCCTGTATTAAATTTACATTGAACTACTCCTCCTCAGTTCTTAATTTTCTGGATGTGGAAGTTAAACTACATAATGGAATCATAACTACCAGTCTGTATCGAAAGCCTACCAACTCCCAACAGTATCTATCGTTCCAGGGTTGCCACCCGGCCCAGACACACTAAGCTAGCTGTTGCTTATAGTCAAGCGCTGTAATACCGGGGAATATGTTCTAACGATGATGAACTAGACAATCATCTTCAGAGCCTTGAAGAAACATTCGCAGATAGAAAATATCCTAATCAGGTCGTAAAAGATGCCATAGCCAGAGCTAGATCAACCGATCGAGAGAACCTATTCCAAAGACAGCCATGAGCTGATAAGAATTCTTCAGTAAACCTCACTATTAGCTTCACCGGTTATGCCCCAGACGTAAACCGCATACTTAAAGGGCAGCAATCCTCACCCAATCTGATCGTATGAGTCAGGTGTTTCCGGTGCCACCCCGCGTTACTCATCGCCGAGCAAGGAACATCCAAGACAGACTTGTTAACACCAAGGTAAACAAGCCGTCGGAACATAACGGTTGTCAACCATACAACGGACGCAGGTGCCAGAGCTGTAAACTAATGCAAACTATTACGAGAGTAGAAAGCACAAATTCGAACTATCGCACAAAAATTAATGGTCTATGTAACTGTAACTCTTCTAACGTCCTTTATCTCCTTCAATGTAATACGTGCAAGGCCCAATATATCGGTCAAACAGCTACATCCTTCAGAATCCGATTCAACAACCACAGGTCCGACGTATCAAACAAACCTAATATGCCAGAGTCTCGGCATTTTAGTAAACCCGCCCACTCAATTAACGACATAGCCATTTCTGCAATCGGGTTTTCCATCCCAACAAAGAGAATCGTTCTTGATTTACAATTTAAAAGCCAGAATAACGAAGACCCCGGCGTCCTCTCAACTGTTCGCAACCTAAATTCCTAATTCTCTCAGAATACATACGCTCTTTTGTATCTCTTTCAGACTCCCCGGTTGGTCACCCCAGGAAATTATTGCCCTCCGGCGAAGAACATGACTACCTGTGATTCATTGTACCCTTTTACATTTGTTTGACAAACCACGTGTGCTGCCCTCTCCCCTTGTACATATTCCCCTCTCATTTTTTCGAATTGTCTTGTGTCACCATAATATCCCATTCCTGTTGAAGATAGCGCTGCTGTCGAAACGTCGAATACCCCCTCTTAGTTTTTAATCAATTCCCGCTTATATATATAATGAGGGAAAAAAAACATTAAAGAAACAAGTAAATGACACTAGACTTGTTTGAAATTCAAAATTACAGATTAAGAATGCATCTATGGCTGCACGTAGAGAAACAGATACTCATGGAACGATGCGACTGCAGAGGACACGTGTTTCGCCGTCTTTGCGGCTCGTCAGCCCTGGGTAGCTGCGCATCTTTCGGAATTAGTAAACCTATATAGTTGCGGAAGGAAAAAGACGCGGACAACAGATTTTAGGGAAGTTATAAACACTAGTTCATTTAATGGGCAGAAATTAAAAGTTGAATGAAAAAAGGGGTCGATGTTTCGACAGTGGCACTGTCAGCTCGCGAGTCAGCTCGCGTCACAATTATGTTGGAGCCTACGCTCTCTGCAGTGCACTGGTCTCTATTCTCTGGCTCTATCTCTCGCTGTTCATTCGGAACAGTGGTCACTGGAGAAACGCTATTAGACACCGAAGGAGTATTCTTGTCTTTAGAACAGTCCTGCTGTAGACTCGAGAACTATTTCGAAGGGGAGTCCTCTGCCTGTAGTTCTTGACCCAAACATAGGAAGCCCGGTCATATACGTGGCCGATACATCATGTCCCAGTCTTCATGATTCACTGAAGAAGAAACGGCGCTCGGGATCGCACCATGATGGCGATGTGGTATTGAAAATATCGATCGCAAGACTCACATTCGCTCTCCAACAAGTCTTGATTCACAAGAGCATTGGATAGCTTCATTCAATTCAGTTAATCTTGCAACTTTCAATTCCAAAAAAGCGCGTGTTTCGGTATCAGTTGCGAGGTATCCATTGGGGTTGCGGTCATTAAATTCGTTATATCATTGACGTTGCTTGCTACTGCCCAAAGACAAGTAACACGTACCCCCTCTACCACTGCTAAATCGTCCACTCTGATGCCGTCCAGTTCAGTCGATACCTTCCAGTTCAGTCGATATCTTCCAGTCCAGTTCAGTGCAATCTTCGTCCGCTGTTCTTGCGCAGCTCCTTTTTCCCGGGTTTCGGTACGAAATGTGCAATAGTATAAAGATGGGGTCGGTACAACGGAAGATGGATAACGGAATGAACTAACAATGAACGAGACCCACTCACGAACGGTGATACCGATGATGTTCCAAGTGATGTTCGGGAGACATAACATTCAACACATCCTATAAAGTGGCGGTAGCATTACAGATCTTGTTTTGCAGCCATTTCAACGCCTGCCGTTCCCCCTCTTGTTGCTACTTAAAACAAACATTCCAGTTTCAAATCGAGGCTCCCGCGTTGCTTCGTGCTACGCTGTCAATGGATACGGCTAGCTCTGAAACTGCAAATTCACCGGGTGCTTTAATCTAAGAAAGACCAGTTTGAAGTTCGTGTCTAAAGGAGACAATCTGGTTTGTGTATGCGGGGTTAACGCCTTCCCTACGGAATGCGGTTCCTATGAATTCCTGTTACCTGAAAATGAATATTTCGGGTCATAAAGTATGACAAGTCGGGGACGGTAAACACGCAACACAAAGCCTGCAGCATTACCGAAATATGTGCTCGAGTAGAAATGCAGGCTTACGAGGGGATGCGTCCCCTTGTGTTACCGCTACATTCCCACTCAGTCCTAAGGGATCTCTGGGGTAGAGTGCACCTCGAAGGGCCCCCTAGTCCGTTCTCGAAGCGCTCTCGAAGGCAGAGCCATCAACCGACAGTTCCCTACACTCAAGGGCAGGCCTGACGTCCATCGGCATCCCCTTAAGCATAATGGCGGAGTATATTGCTGAGGACGATTTGATTGATTTTGTACAACATGTCCGATTTGTCCGAGGAAGGATTGTTTGTGGCGCGTAATAAACTGCAAGACTCAAGAAATCCCTTCGACATATATGGGTGGCCGAAATTCGTCAAAAGATATAACTTCTCGAAGAAGGGTGTCTACGAACTTGTTGATCTGCTAGGACTCTCCCGCAGTGTGAATGATCGAGGCAGTTCGTGTCCGCCAGTGTTTCGCGTTCTTCTTCCACTTGTTTTTTTTTTTTTTTCGCAAGGATCTTTGCAGACTGTGAACGGTGATATAGTCAATGCTAGCCAACCAATGGTATCAAGAGCAGCCGCCGAGGTGTCGGGAGCTTCGGCAAGTCTACAAGTTACTCTTAGAGTCCACTGTTATGTCAAGCTGCGCACGCGTGAAGAAATACAAGAGGTGCCGATAACATTTCATCACATTACTTTGTTCCCTAGTGTTGCACAGTGCATTGATGGGACGCACATTTACATACACAGCCCCGATGCTGAACACGCTGCTCACGAACTCTCACGCTGGTTGTGTTTCTGGTGAACGTTAACGTGAGTGTCATGCTATTCTGTCTGAGTCAGTTGCAGCGACAGTTTTATGAACTGTATTATTCAATTCTTGCATTTACTACGGGCGAGCCAACTGTGTGCTGCTTTGCCTCCTGAACCATTTTTAACTCTAAAGAAAATCCACGTTAGCAAGTTATTTCTGGGCTCAACGTGGATTTGACATCACCCAGGAGTTGATCTCCCACCGCCCATAGAGCGGCTGTCGTTGGTGAATCCGGCCCAGCTTGCGACATAGTCGCAAACTGGGCCGGATTCACCAACGAAAGCCCTATTTTTCAGAACAGCATGATTAGGGTCAAACTCGAAACCTGGGCAATACCCGAAAATACCTGGGCAGTGCCCAGGTATTATGTTGGGAGATGCTGGATGTGCTACAATACCTACTACTGCTAACGGCTATTTTGAAAACGGTTAATGTTGTTACCGTTACATTTTGTGTACGTTACTGTCTCTCAAATTGCAGGATTGTAAAATTTAGAGCCTCGATCAATTCTACATTCTGTTTAGCCAGACTGGCTTTGTGCGATAGTTTACAGCTCCGCAGCCTTTTAAGGCTATCGTAATTTTGATATCAGTGTATGCTACAATAACTCCGTGTTATTTCGTATAAACAGACGTTTCGCACTACTGCAAGTGCACCTTGCATGCAACTTTATCCCTTAAATCTAAAGTCGCAATAATTTCCTCATCAGTACATACCACGAGTACAATTCATTGGTACTTTAAAAATAAGGCATGGTGTATTGAATGATTGAGCAAATACAGTTGAATGTTGTCTGTAATGCGACTTTAATCACATAAAACTCAGGCACTCACATAACATATGTATTGTAGGTCACTGACAAATATGTACTGAGTGATAAATAGAGCTGGAACAGTTAAGATGGTGGCAAAACGCTACATAAACGGTCGTTCCCTGTCAGCTAAGCAATCATGGAATATAATTAACGAATTCTTAATCTTCTGAGAATCAGTCGGAACTGTTTGTGTAGAGTTTACTTCATGAAAATCATCAAAAATGGTCGCATCATCAATAAAAACCAAAGTAAGCATGTCTTCACTTCTTCAAAGGCGTCATAGCTTGTATAAGTATGGGGATGGGGAGATACAGCAAATGAGCACCATCGCCAAGAATCAGAAGTTTGCCGTTCGAGACGTCAACAAGGTGGAAACTAGATACGGAGAAGCTGTGTACGTCACAATCCTGATCAGTGCGAAGGAGGTAAAGGTGTACGGGCCTGGGGAGATTCGCAAAGCTAACAGACTCGGAAATTGGTGACGTGAAACAGCTGTCTGAGGTCAAAATGAAAAAAAAAAGGAAAGAACTACAAAGGATGGTCGTCGCGCCGCCTCATCCAACATCATTTTTACCCTCGCCACGGGAGAGGACTGATCAAAGTAAGCAATGGTCACGTGTCATCTCTGTACCCTAACGGAGCATCAGCTCTATGCAACAGGAGTAGCTTTCAATTCATTTAGCTAATGTACACAATGCTCAAGCTCCCTGCGCCGTTTTGTTAAACTTCATGCACGTGCAACTTTGTGCTTTTGAGTTACATTTGCGTGAACAAAACGCATACGCCTATGACGCGATGACGTTTTTTAACAAGCTGTTTTGACTCGCCATTTTCGCCTTCCTCCCACCCCCAAATCGGGAAGTCATTTTCCTCACATCCCAATAGCCCTTTAATGAGTGAATAAAGGGGAGACAACGATGTCAGTGTTCCTAGAACCGATGCCGACTCCAACCTGATTATCAGGGACGTCGCCTGTTTAAAGGGACTATGAAATTCCCCGAACCCCCATACTTTTATCGCCGGAAACTGTTCAGCCCGCCGAGAAACTAATATGCCGATTTTTTTTTCTGACGAAATCGCTCCACTCTGTGAGAAGCGCACGCTTGAAGTCTCTCTTCCGCGCTCCTCCTCTCCCGCGCACATTCTCCCGTCGACGGTGTAAGTGTATGGACCGCACTTCTATGCCCCTTTACATCACCGGTGTTGTGCAATGGCATGTGGCTGTGGCTGTCGCCTCCAGTCGCACATAGGAGGTAACAAGGTCTATGGTCGCGTCTGAGGTTTGAAGTTGAAGCATTACGTTTTCTTTGTTGGAGGCGTTCGGATAACACGCTATAATGAACAGCTTTTTGTGTGTGAATCGTTTGCTACACTTGAGCTGGCAAGTATGACAAGCTTTTCATCGAATGTATTCGTCCTCTGCTCACCGGCCGTTCACAACAAGGAACTCAAGCACATCGTTTTCCTGACGATTTACTTGGGTCTCTAGCGATTTACCGCAATAGGTACCGTATAGGTTGTATCGCCGTCACCAATGGAAAGTGTCTGGTGGTTGGTTGGTGTTATAGTTACGTGAGTTGCAGTTATGTTTACGTGTTGGCAATCTGACAACAAAGCAATTGCGTTGTGAAGTGCGACTGTGATGTTTGAAAGATGCCCGGAAGATGTTCGATTTATTTGCACGAATTATCGTAAAACACTGGGTGGTCTAATGTTTTGTTTTACTTTGTTCCAGCTCGTGTTCTTCGTCATCATTACTGTTATTATTCAAAGCAGCTTCGCGCCTTAAGGCGATTCTGATTTACTCTCTGATTTATTGTTCTGCAGACAGGACGGGAATGCTGTATTTGTTGTTGTTTGCCCTTTCACGTCTGTTTTCAAGAATTTATCTATGAGCACGCCACATATTCTGTATTCAATGTTGAGCACGTCGTAAATCTGAACATTTAGCATTGCCCACCGCTATGCCTACAGAAACTCAACTGCAGTGTATTGTGTAAGAGTATTCTGTACATCGTATTTATTTCTGATAACTGTTTTTTCTTTAACAAATTTATTGTTCAACCAGGTTTCCAACACTATGTAATACATCCATAACCCTAAGACTGAGGGACGCAATCTAACGACACCAGTTTGCTTGTTTCATTGCCATTTTATGTTATTGTGTTACATAAGCTTGAATTCACCAGTTGAGGTAACTGGAAAAAAGCAAAAAAAAAAAACAGTGTCACGTAGCATGCCCTATATTTTGATATTAAAAAAACGACAAGTAATTCGTACTATTTCAAGTAAACTGCTTGTCGGGCTTCTGGCTGATATCTGCTTTCTTTGTGAAATAACTGTTCCATTTGCCACCGGGACAGAGTCCTCGCTATGCAGGCTCCTCCGAGGGTGTGGGCACACTTGCATGATCGTCAAGGACGAGGGCATCAGGGTCAAACAGCTGAAATGTCGACATTTAGTTCAAATAGTACAATAACTAAGATCTCACATCTACATATACACATGATATGCTACACATGCATAATTTTTATTTTTAATAGAGCACAGGATATATTCTATTTTACACTGTCACACAGGTCATCTAACAACAGTATTGGCACCAGTGTTACCAGCAAATAAGTGCTGGAGTAGCTGCACAGCCTTGCAGGATGCCCAGAGCAAGTTGAGCTGGTTAAACACAGCAGTACTCCACTGGTATGATAATGGTTGGTAGGGTTATTTTTTGGTAATGTGAAACAAAGCGCAGAGTTGTAGCAGGAACAAAATCTCACGAGGACTCATAGTGCATCAAAGATAGGTTTCTTTAATTTAGAGGTGACCCGCAGAGCACTTGCTGGAGAGGTTTCTGGCATATTACCCTGGTGAACGACTTCAGCTGCCATACACCTGGGTTGCCCTGGTTTGAAAGAAGAAAATAACACAGTATAAAACTCCAGTTCCGGTGAATGCAAATGATGTAATCCAACTGAGCACTGATTGTAAGATAAGAAGTGTAAACAGGAAAATGTCCCCCTCAATATCATATTTGTGCACATGATAAACCAAGCTGTAAATAAAAAAAAGGTAAAAAAAAACTTGTGAACAATATAGAGAGCGCGAATGGTACGCAAGAGACTCCATCAAAGAGGAATCTGGAAAGAGGGTGCACAGCATTTATCTGCTCTGAATAGTGGGATGCAATGACCGTGCTGTCTCACCTAAGCGGTTTCAGGCTCCGCTGAGGAAGCCACCTGTAAACATGAAAGCAGCTGAGTGAAGAGAAAAGAACGGATACGTATGTTCAACATATTACATAAATATTCTGTTGAAGTATGGTTTCTAAGATCATGCTAAATGAAGTGTACTTTTATCAACAGTGCACCACCTGAGTTTATGGAATCGATTCGGTAATTTCTAGTTTGTCTTCTTTTTTTACTCTCTCGTGCGCCGTAAGCGGCCGGAAGGATCAGAGTCACGCAGATGAGAATTAACCCATTTAGGCAATCCTGAAATCTGTGATAGCATTTGAACCACACGGACTAAGAGACCTTTGTTAGCCCCAACAATGAAAAATACTCACACTTTTGCGCCGTGTAGGTGGATCATTTTCCCCGGTGTGGACTGTCCCCGGTGTGGACAGGTATTGTGATGGTCCTACACCTTGATTGAGACGACATGAGCTCGTTGTCCAGTACGCTGAAGTGTATCAGCGTACCCTTCGTAAATTCAGTCATGCAAATGTCCGCTACAAACACGAGCAGTCGAGGGCACCGCATCGTCCCTCCATGCCGGGGGTTCGATTGCTTCGTGGCATCAAATGCTGTCCGTCTCGCCACAGAGAAGCATATGACATTGGATGCCAGGCGTGTATTGACATAAATTTGAACAACCAACTTTCCAACATCGTCTCGGCACGTCGACGAAAACCACAGGATGCGACTATGCGACTGCGATAGATTACGAACATCGCGCTGCCGTCATGGAGATTGCCACTCCCGATGAACGCATACGCGGGATACTAGAGCGCGTGCTCTTGGCGGGACCACGACACGTCACGATGATGTGTAGCGGACACGGCCGTGGTCCCGTCAAGTTGCTCGCTGTGTCTCCGCTCGGCAGCTCTCCACGGCGCGGCGCCAGCTGTCCTCCCTTCGCCGCTCCGTATAAATTCCCTACCGAGAATACTCCTCGCATGACGAAGGTACAATTTTGGTTCTAGACTCGGGAAAAGGTTTTCTCTCTGGTGAAAGCGAGAAGAAAGGCATTTCATAGTGCCTTTAAGCGAACGCTGTGACCCGCCAAAAAGAGAAATCTTGTATACTTAGGTAAATGCACTTTCTGTTTCGTAGCCAAAACCTCCGTCTATTCGAATGATGGCGGAACATTAATCGCGCGGAACATTGCGTTTCTTGATAAGCTGCAAGTGGCTTTGCGAACCAGTATTTTTGCATATTGGCGGAGGTGTGCCTGAGTAATCTGCTTCGCCTTGCACACTGACATGGCGTGAGCGGTAAGGTATTCTTGGCAAAACATTGAGTTGCTGGCAGGTCTGCCTCGTGTAGACTTCCTCAGTTCTTCTCCATGTCCATTTCGCGTTTTTTTTTTTCATTCAATATGGACTGGACACATTCTAACACAGAAAGTGAGAAAACCTGTACTAGAGGACTCATTTTCAAGTGCAGAACCTACACTGCAGGCGAATGACCAATGTACTTCTTCAGACACTACCAGTACGGCTTCATAAACATCAGATGCAACAACAACGGGTAATAGATAAATTACAATATAATGAATGCCAGCTCTTCATGCCAGAACACGAAGATGATTGCGTCATCTTTAGTGTCAGGATCAAACTATTCATCTGCGTAAAATGAATAATGTTTACCTGGGTGCTTGTGCACGCAAAGGCGTGTTCACTCTCCTCAGCAGCACTGCTTGGCTGTGTCATTGTCACCTTGCCCTCCTGAAATCAATGAGATTTTTACTCTATGGCTGTTATACCACGACATTAATGAGGGTTATTCCATGATAAATGTCTACATTCAACATAGTAGTAGGTAAGCCAATGAAATGCAAAGCACTGGTCATACATGTACGTATATTGCATTGATGATGTTTTTTTTCGGATGGTAGTGCTTCCTCAAACTTATTCATTATCTTTTTATTAATTCGAACATACTACACGTCCCTACTGAGGCCCAGGTAGGAGGAGATCATAACAGCACTGAGTAGGGATTGTGACAGGAGAGAAGTGTTACATTGTTTGAATAAGTATACAAATAATAGTCGTGAAAGAGATTATGATAAATGTCCATGAGTGCTAGACTGCAACTGCATTAGGCTTGTTGTGCTAAAAGGCGACGGAGGACGATTGTTGAAGAGATCGTTTATAACACCCACATGTCCACGTCTCTGCAACTTCTAATCATCCGTCCACACGGCAGTCCAACTGTTTTGAATATTTCCTCGCCCTGCGTAAGCGAAAACGACGATGTTCGGGTGCCTCTCACGCGATCCCATATCCTCAGTTCATTCCCTTCGTTTCTACGCAGAAAACGTCCCATTGACGTCCTGTGCAGAAAGCTGCGAAGGACATCACGCGCCAACCATGTGTGGTTCGGACTACACACCACGACAACCGTGCGGAACAAATGACGCGTGCTCAACGGTCAACGTTATAACCGCTGCATGTAATTTGCACGTTCTTTTACAAACCGCAACGGCTTGCGCACGTGGCAGCAAACGCTCAATCTTCGACAGAGGAAGTCACCGCACATTTTTCACTCCTCGCCTATCGAAAGCTCTCGGACGCTGACATGTCCATCGCCATGTCCATCACCATGTCCAGCACTCATTCCCATCCTTTGGGGTAATCTACCTCAGCGCCCAGAAGAACTCTACATAGTTGAAGTCCACACGCGGTCACACTGGGGGCAGGATACCATAACAACTCGCTTTGTTCTTTGAAAAAATCTGCACCTAAGTTCTCGAAGCCCCTTCCAGGGTAACTAAACAACGACTACAAAAGCGAAGCCTAACAATGGCCGACACAACCACAAGTCCAGATTCCCTACCGATACAGTTATGGATCGGGGCGAATCATTACTGGGACTCCGTAACAGGTGTCGAAACGGGCACTGAACCGTAACCGAGAACCGAAAAAAAAAAAAAAAAAAAAGACGTTATTTCTTGCCGAACCGAACCCGAACCGTAAACATTTTTTCTGTACCCCTGAACGAACCGGAACTGAAGCGAAAAATATATGATCGGTAACCGGTTCACCAGACGGTAAAAACGCCTATACTTTCTCACTCGACTGCAGCGCACCAACTCCCTGCATCGCTCGGAATATTGCCAAACTCATAGAGCGGATATAACAAATCGATAAACCAAGAAGTGGTGAGTCCATGCACCTCCTACAGCCTCACTTCCAAAACGTTCACGACATGGCTGTACATTTTTGTGACTCGAGGTGTAAAAAAAAGAAAAGAAAAAAATATGTATTACACGACGGCTACACTTTGCATTGTTGCCTCGGCTGCTTCCTTTCATTCAGCGTCGCAGTGTGAAGGCAACGTGTATTTTGATAGTTCACAGTGACACCAGTAAGCAACGCGTACAATTAGCGACCACAGGAAGGAGGTTGGTATGTGCTCCAGAGCATGGTGCAGAGCGTCGAGCTCTGGCACCAGCTAGACATCGACCCCCGAACCAAGAGACTCGGCCTCTCTCTTTTTTCTTTAGAAATCGGCGATAGCCTTCTGCCCTGGAGTTCAATGACATGCTGTACGCCATTTCCCAGCACTTTTCGGTAGAGTAAAGGATGATCTGCTGTGAACTGCGTGGTTCTTTGTATTTATGAAGTGTAGAGGTGAGGGTGTAAGAGGAAGGAAGAAGGCCATAAAATCTTATGTTACACTGATTAGCGCAGTACACGTAAACCGGTTCGAACCGATTGACCCATTTGATACCATTGTTCCCCTTTGGGAACAAAAACATTACCTTAGTCCAAGCGATCCCGCAACTTTATTAACGCCGACATGATGTCCAAATCAGATTGCACTGTATGCCAACATATCAATACTCAAAGGTATGACCCGAAATTGCGCTTAGGGGTTTACGTTTTCAGTTGACAGGGAGATTCGTGAGCCACATTGACCAAAGTTGGAATTTTTGCTGGCAACTGAGTTTCTATCACGTGCTGCAGGTGCGTTGCATTCCCGTTGTTTATGTCACTGTCAGAGGTGATTGCTGAGAGACAAATGAACATATCTGTGTAGATATAAACGTTCAGTAGCCAAATATTTCAATGTGAGGCAAACATTTCCTCAGTTGTTCCCATTTGGGAACAATGTTCAAGTACATACTTTTCCGTACTGAACGGCTGGACGGACAACGCTTCTGGATCTCTGCAGATGTCTTCAATAAACTTGTGGGACATTAGTAGAAGTCTTGGAAGTGGTTATAAAGATCAGCGGCGGACATGAGAATAATAGTGTTGGGCTATGCACAACCAAGTGTGAAAGGAGCGTGACCTATGAAGACCAAGGAGACGAAGAAGACACTCTGCCAAGTGATGTAGCGGGTATGTGGAAGGAAGAAATGAAAATTGCTGTGGGCTGTGAGTTCGCCACACGTATAGAGTACAGCGACACGTACACATTACACGTCATGGAACAGGGGCACGGCCGGTGCAAAATGGGTAAAACGGGAAGGTTGCACTATCCTGGCAGGTCACGAGTCAGCCTGCAATATTTCCCAACTTGGTGGTTTGTCGCCCTTTACACTGCTCAAAACATTTTTTTTTTAAATCATGAGTATACCTGCATTCTAGCGGCAGAGTCGGAGCAATGGGCTCGTGAAAAATGAGCTTCGAGCTTCCATGTGGTGTATCCCGTTGCACTTGCTAGCGCTTGCACCGTAGAGACTGCAAGACGGTACAGATACAACGAAGAATAGTTTGCGTTGGACCGTGGACGGCGGCAATGCGACACGACTACCGCGCGCCATTGCTGAAGCCAATCAGTTCAACCGGTACTATCGTCGTCCTAGCGTGAGGCTACGCACATCTGCGCGCTGGGCTAGTCCACTATAGTTAGTCACGAATATATATAGGGTAATACGATCTCTTCTGCAAGTTGAGAGCTAAGCTTCATGACTGTATTGGATTTTTCGGTAGGTTTGTCAATAACTACAGTCTTGTCTTTACTAGCACGAAATGGAAAGGCAACTGCTCAGACACATCCAGCAAAAACCCCGCATCACAGCCTGGACACTTCACCTAGATCTAGGATGTCAACCTAAACCCGACTAGCTGCACTGCATGAGACTTGTGGTGGAGGAACTATTCGCAGCTTGTGATGGTCCGTTCAGAAGAAGAGGTCCACTTGGCGAACTCTGTTCTATGCCAAGAGCAGGACAAAGGCATTATTGCCATCCGAAGGAAAATATCGCGGCTGCAGACAGTGCTGAGAAGAACAGAGGACCGATATACAAAGTCCGTCAAATGCATCTGTACAGTCAGTGCACCAAACTTTTCCAGGAGTGAGACTTGCTGTTAAAATGTTTCGATGTTGCGAGAGCCCATCGTTCCCATTTGGGAACATTCCATCTCTGCGCAACGGATGCATATTTTGCCTTGCAGATTTATATTTGCGTATATCTCCGGGTAATAAACGTCTCATCCAAGGCCCGTGGTTGCAGAGCCATTGGAAAGGAGGGCGGGCACTAAAGGGTTAATATCGGTTCAAGCCGTTATTTCGGTTGAGCTGAACCCGAACCGAATCGATAAGCTTGAACGGGAACTTGAACCGAACCACAAAAAATAACGGTTCCGAGCCCTGCTTCATAACAGGCAAAATTAATCATCCTTATCACGGCATTCGAGTGGTAGAAACCAACCTTGGATGGACTCTACAAGGGCCGTACTCGTCCAAAAACAACACAGCTGGTTGTCACGATGTCACCTTGCTGAATGTGAGCTCCGCACACCAGGAAGGAATAACTGATGTGTAGCGTGGGTGCGGGTATACTCGCGGGTACCCGCAGTTACCCGCACATTGTCACGAATTACGGGTAGGAATTCGCGATCGCTGCTGGAAGCGGGTAAAATGCGGGTGTACCCGCAATGCGACCGCGAGTAATGCGGGCATACCCCCATTACCCGCACTCCATGGCAAACCAAGTGAGCCCTCTAGCTGTGACACGCAAGCTCAGCAGTGCCCTAGTCGTTGGCCGTATAAATCCATGTTCCAGACTGCAGCAGGCAAGTGCTGGCGGGCGAGTTCTGTTTTTTTAATACAGACATGTATGGCTCTCTGTTGAATTGCAGCTGTATTGGCACGCGATTGAAGCCGTCCGAGACACGTAGTCAACACTGAGAATATCCAGGAAATTGTAATTCAGTCGGATATTCAGTCCCCAACACCGATGTGACTAACGGCCAGAAGGAACGCATCCATTGGTCTGGGGCAAGGCTAGTGTATCGTGCCCGCATCGTCATCTTCATCACACAGAGGGTGAACAAGGAAACGGGGGTTCGACCTGGCGCTGAGCGTGTGTATATCGCTCACTTACCCCTGCGGGTAGCCAATGCGAGTATACAGACAGCACTGCGGGTGCGAGTCACCCAGATTAAATTCTTGCGGGTGCAGGTCCCACACGCGCGGGTACTGTGCGTGTGCGGGTCCAAGTTTGCTTACCCGCACCCGCATTCAGCGAAAACAACGACGAACGACCCACTATGTTGTTGATGAATTTGAACAGTCTACAGAGTTCAGGAATGGACGATACGTCGTTGCAGTCCCATGGAAAGCTGATGTATTGAAGGGCAACAACAAGGAGGTCGCTACGCGACATTTGTATCAAGCAACTCGACGGCTCGTGCGTTCCCAAGTACTACTCGACAGATACGATACTTTCAGAGATCGTAGTGCATGACGCAGTCGTCCGTGTCGTCGTTCTTCTTTCGGCATCTTTTTTGTTGTCTACACACCGTGAATTCGTACGAACTACCCCGCCTTCATACACTTGTTTAGTGTTTGCAGCAGTATTATAGCATGGCATGAGCTGTGGGGAGCTTTTAGGCATTGATGGTGGTGATGGTTTGGCATGTAATGGGGCGATGATAATGCAGTGAAACTGCTTACAATGTAATTATGGAGTTGAGAGAAAAGCCTGTAAGGAATGAGCATGGAAAAATAGATACGTCCCCAACCAGCTGTGTAAAAGTGTTTCCTCAATAATATATTACTTTCAACAAATAAGCACAGTGCAATTATTGAACAAAATGGCAGCACAGGCTTGTTTGTACAAATTGTACAAATTCTGGATGGCTCGGAAGCAGTGTAATGGCATTAAAGTGTGGCCTTTTATTTTAACAATTATTTTGTGCATCATAGCAGATGACAAATACGCTCGGTAACCCCTTTTGTGAAATTTCATTTGAGCAAGAGACAGTCACAACGTAATGATGAATATTTGTTAGCGAAACAGAACAATCAATTTAGTGCTTAATGATTTGTACAATAATGTTATATGCTGAAATGCAGAAATAAAAGAGGTCACAGGTAAGCACATCACCGCACTGACAAGAGGTCACGACAGTGGCAACTTCCAAGCTCACAAGCAGGGACGCCCTGGGTAACATGAAGAAAACAGCACTAAACAAAGAAAACACACGCACACACAGGACGAGGACGTAAACAAGGCAGCACGGAGAGTACATTTACCGTATGAGTCGCACTCCAAAGAAACACTGCCAGCCAAGAGATGCTCTAACGCGGCGGTGCAGATATGTGACACGTTGAAAGTACCATGTCGATTTCTTAAAACTATAACACCGTAAAAGTTATGCGTGTGGGAGTTCCATGCAGGATAAGGCCACCCTTGCATCAATTTTTTTCTGTTTACATACCCTACAGTGATCAAGCACTTGAATACATGCTGTGCACCTGACACTGGGCTCGAAAGCGTATAACAGGCGCTGCCGGAATGCCCCATCAATCGAGAGGCTATCTTGATCGTTACAGTTCACCATACAGGTTGCACAACAGACGAAAACACAGTTTTATTTTTAGAAGGAGAGCGGGGAGGTGCATCGCCAGAGGCGATACTCTACCCCATTGCTGGTGGGAATGTGGGGTATGAAATACTGAGCCCATTCACAATAACAATCGGAGTCCCATGGTGTCCAGAAATATCGTTGCTGGGCTGGATTGCGCCGGTGACCAAGCAATTTCGAGAGGGAGAAGGGGTGAGAGTCCAGCTGACGAAGAGACTCGGAGAGTGCGGTTCGGGAAGGTTGGTAGTGAGGGCAGTGGAGAAGAATGTGCTGCAGATTAAAGCGATGGTCGATGTGGACTAAGGTATTATACGCAACCACAATCGACGACGGAACGCTATCAAAAGCGGAACGATCACCGGCGTGAGAATACGTACTGTTGCCTTTTAAATAGCATGGCAAACGCTCTCTATGTACACTTTTTGTAGCGACCATATCAGCCATATCTTGGAGAACCGCCGATTACCGACACGCTGATCCGCAACCACCTGCAGCAGCGCCAGCCCCGTTAACAACCTCATAATAAAAAAAGAAGAAGAAACGGGATCCTTCCGCAGCCCTGTCGTCTGCTACTTTCTCCCTCCCCTCAGCCATCGCGTGACAGTGTGAATAATGTTGATGCGTCGTTGTCAACCGTTTGAACAGCGCTTCATAGCCGGAGAGATCACGCGATCGATTTAAACATGACGTCACTTAACCAATGGTTTATGTCGGCTGCTGAATACGGTAAATATCATCGATGTCTCATCTGTGATCGAACAACTTTGATTCCATGCTCAAACTTGCTCTGTTCGTCGTCCTATCTTATTTTGAGTGGACAATTTTTGTATTAGTATTACGTATTTAATACAGATTTTAAAAATGTATTTGTATTAGTATTATAATATGCAGAAACGCGTATTACAAGTATTATAATACCCCAGTGAGACTTCTGGAATTTTGACGACGGATCTGTTCGTTCACCCTAATTGCGCTATCAGCATGGTGATAATCCGGGCAGGTGGGTCAGCACACCACACGTTTTTGGTCGTCATCTCTTTGAACACCTGTTCTTTCGGGGATTAGTCAGTGTACACTCTCTGGTCATAAAATTCCCCAGGAAGAAAGGAACAATCGAAAATGTTTCTAGCCCTGTGTCCAAGGTTAATGTACGCACCAAGGGAGGCTTCTACATCTGGTACAAGGGAAATCTTCGCCCCCCCCCCCTCCCACCCTGGTAGGGGGGTGGGGCAGCTCAGGAGGGACAGTTGCCCTCAACCCTGGCTAGGCTTAGAAGGGATATGTCTTAGACGTCTTGTGACATTTTCAATATGCCACAAGAGGTTCTTTGCTTCGACCATACAGAAGAGCACTCGAAGCAGGGGCAGACCCAGACCCTCGGTTTGAGGACAGGGGGCACTTTCTTTGTCGGGCCGCGTGGTAGGGGAGAGAGGGAAATCCAATGTATAAACTGACTGTTTTTCCCCAACCCACGATCCACCACTGACTCAAAGATTGAATTTTTGAGAAAATGTTATTAAAGCCGAATAATCCGTAATGCATCTATTGTTTCATGCAACAGGCACTGTAAATCGTGTAATCAATGTTGTGTACGCCCTGGGCTTTTCGAAAAGTTATGTACTGCTTTATTACCATAACGTATTATAATACAGTATTAGTATTATGTATTATAATACACATTTTCGAAAAGTATTTGTATTAGTATTATAACACGAAAAAATAGTATTACTGCCCACCCCTGTTATTATTTATATAACGTAACGTAAGTAGATTGAATAAAAAATAAGCACGGATGTATGTATAAATAAAATTCAACGTCTTTCTTGTTATTGTCTTGGGATGACAATCTTAACGAGGCCTAATGTTAGCGACCAAACATCTCATTTTCGCGTAAATAATGATGGCGAAGTGAAAGTTGAAGCTGATTTTGCAGATGCGTACACGATGATGTATACTCACAGTATGAAATTAGAGAAGAATCTCCGCTTCGCGGTTCCAAGCCCCATCCTCCATATTCGAATTTTTTTTTTGCCATAGCACCCACCTACCCCATGGAAAACGGCAACCAATGAAATGCGCCTAAGCTTGATTGACAGGATTATCTTTTTTAGGCTCCTCCCAATGGCCAGACTTCCTTTTAATACTCGGCAGTGGCTTGCGCTGCGCTTCCAGCGCCCTCTTCGTCACGTGATATGTATTTAAACAGCATCTGAGCGCGCTCTGGGTTACTGCACATCAGGAAAATCGAAGGAATCTGCCCTAAATATAAAATAAATGAAACAAGTGTGCGCGTGCTGTCGTAAACGCACGTGCTCTGTGTCAACACAAACCGCAACAAATGCACTCGCGGAGGAGTTAGATTTACATCGTGTTTCCTTCAAAAAGTGTGCGGCAAACGTAAACGGTAACATGCGAACATCATTAGCGCTACTGTTGAAGCGCGCAAATAGAAACGCTTGGATGGTCGGTCGGCTTGCACACTTACGAAATGATACTGCGTATCAATTAAGTGAGTCAGTATAGATGCGCACTGTGATGCGCTATCTGACATTTCCCGCTGATGCAAGTGAGTGTATCCGAAATAAAAAGTCATGCCGCATATTGCCCTGTCTTAAACACAATTGAAGAGGAGCATCTTCGCTTGCGACGAAATCAAAATGAGCCGCCAAAGTACTGAATAACGCAGTGCGTGCCATGCAGTACAGCATCTCAAAGCGAACGAAAAGACCGTTCGTGTAGAGTTTTCACAAAATGACACGATTGATACGGAATTTCCTGAAGAATTCAGAGCGATGAATAGAGCCCGAATTTTAAGGCACAAAAAGAAAACTTTTTTTAGGCGCCTATAAAAGGCGCAAATAACCTGCTTTATGCACTAAAAACGGCATTAGAGGTACCAAGATTGGCGGTGTTTCTGCCTGTAGCTCTGAATGTGCAAAAGAAAAGTGAACAAGACGGTCCCATAGCCAACAACAATACCGTAAATAGGTGTTGTGACTGTATTTTTAATATATTTTTGCTGCACGAACTGAAAAGGTTATGCATCGTAGTACGGCGACAAGGCTTCTAGGCATTGCCACCGGTTCCACGACGCTACTCAGAAGGACTTGTCGCCGCAGCATACTCGGGATATGCGATATTGGCTTCGAGCGCGAGGTTTTAGTCCACCGCGCAAACTTCTTAGTCGTCAAACATTTCATGCTTCGCCAGCTATATTTCGTTTTCGGCATTACCACAACGCTCGCAATAACAGGCAAATATTAGGGCATCAAGCCTGCTCTCACTGAACGCGGCATCACGTTCGCTCGTGTACCTATGGCTCTGACTGCCCGCGAGGAAGGTCAGCTCCTCAAATCGCCAGGGATTCTACAACACCTGTACCTACCTTCGAATGTCGCGCACCCTCCTCAACATCTTACCGTGTGCCAAATAAGCTGCTCCTAGGCTTTCATGGTTAACTTGGCACATCTAGCTAGCTTCTGCCCGGTTTCATGAACACCGATTAATTTTCAACTGAGATAAAGGTTCCCTTAAACTTGAATTTAAAGGTTCAATCTTTTTACTCATGGTAGTTGGTGATGTACCATCAACTCCTCAAGGTTCACCAGCGTTTGGGAGACATGGTTGGTTGGTAATTCAAAGTTCAGGAACCTTTGAAGTGTTAAGCGACGCTTGTGAAAAAAATAAAAAAAAAGGTTTGTGGAGACCGGGATATGATCTCACATCGCGCCGCTAACTACCTTCCGATGACTGGTTGCAATTAACGTGTAAGTGATGAAAAATTTAAGTACGGGTAGAAGTAGAAGTCGTCGAAAGTGGTTCCAAAACCACTCACAATTTTATCTATGACCAGAAGTATATCAAGACCCCCGACACCTCCCCCTAAATGTTTGGCGGCACATCCCACTTTTTTTTTTCAGTGTAGTGCTGTTACAATGAAAGTGCACCCCAATTTTGTTTGCAACGCCCCCTCCCCCTCCCTCAGGGTTCTGGATAATTTGCTGGCCACGGCATGACACGGTAGACCAGTGAGGTAGCCGTTACCGAATGTATCGTGATACCGATACCCGTTACTTGGGTAAAGAGGAGCGAAATACGATATCGATACTTCCTTAATAATGTAACGGAGTACGAGTACTGTTACTACCAGACAAGTAACTTGATACTTTATACTTTCGCTTAGAATACGAACCCACACACACACACACATACATTGGATGATGATGAGGTCGGCGATTCACCCGCCCCCAAAATACGATAGCGTCGCATGAAGTCATGCTTACGTGGGTAATCGGTTTGCATAACAACGAATTGGAAGAAGCCATTTTTGCAACAGAAAAGCTGAAAGTTTATTATATGGCCTAGACGTTGGTTGACGTTTAGGAGAGCTGGCACTCTAAGTTTTCGTCTGTCTGCGGTAGGCGGACCAGTCACAAAGGATAGAAATAAAAAATATCACCAGTTAAGAATGGTGGGGCACTACAAAAGCGTAAGTATCGGTACTTTAGACACTTTTCGGGTGGCGATTTCAAAACACATAGCGATACGTACTTCGATACCGAATAGAAAATACCTTTTTTTCTCTCGTTCTCTCTCTTCCCCCCCCCCCCCCCTCCGGTTGATGCCCTCTATGAGGAAGTGGACTAGCGATAGGCAATAAAACTTGATCACCACATCCCTTGCGATCGTGGTACAATGTTCGTGACAACCAACAGACGATATGTTGGATCTGCTGACAGAGGCTACAAAATCTACCGAAGATACTGGTATCGGTTTCATAGATGGGTTTCCGGATGTGACCGCCCCTTTAGTGCTCGTCAGGGATACCTGCAGCCTTTCAGCAGTACTATGGCTCAAAAAGCCGCGCTGTGCACCATGTGCTTCCACCTCGCCGAGGTACTGGAGGACGCGTCTATCGCAAGTTTAACCTGTAGGGTACCCAAATATTATCAAGGGCGCACTATGTGGCAGACCACACAACAAACTGAGGAGCGTTGTAAGTTTAAATTCCGCTAAGTAACGCAGGGACTGTCTTTCCATGGCACACACATGGTGCTACACTTATTAGCCCATGGGTCAATATCTAAATACCTAAAGAATCGAGATTAACATACTTAAAGAAATGAAGGTCCAGTGGTGCACCTCTGCTGCATCTTAGGGATTCAGGTTACTCTACGGCGTGCGCAGTGTTATTCCAGCTATCTAGACTCGTGGCTCAAGGAAGGAGGACGCAGTGGGATAATTATCAGATGCATGTAAAAAAATTGCGCAAAATCGATATAATGTATCCAGCTACACACAACTGTTACCTGAACGCCCCGAGGGGTTATCGAGCCGGCGCAGTGGTAATGAGCATGAGCTTGATGAACTCTTGGGTTGGAGATGTGAGGCCTGCACAGCGTGAGGTCCTTAATGTCGCTTAAGGTTTATCAAACCGGCTCGGATGTATAAGCGCATGTTTGACTATCGGCATGGCTTTGAATGTGGAATGCCCAAAGTCGCACAACTGAGTGGACATAACGTTTCCATCTCACACGCTGCGCTTGACGCGCACCGTAGTAGTTTCCACAGTAATCCACCTCTGGGGCGAGGGGTACCGAGCTACTTGGAGCTTGGAGCTTTTTGGGTACATGTCATTATCCAAAGCCAAAGTCCGAGCTTGATCATCCCGATTCATCATCTCAAAATAAAGTTGTTGTTATTGTTTGTGACAGTTTGCCGAATGTCTTCCGAAAATGAAAAAAAAAAAAAAAAACCAGCATCTTTTACAGTTTCGTCATTGATTCCGCGTGCGTGATTGTTGCGTGATTTCGTGGGTGGAGAAGCCTCTATGGGAATCTGTGTAGACAGTTGGATAAAACACATGGGTAAGTGGTACCACAGAGGCCACCACATAGATTTCCGTGAAACGCCTTATGAGTGGTTCATTAGGATGTGTGCTTCGGTGGCACAAGTAAGTAGTGAAACCAACGAACTCAAATAACATACAGAGTATATGTACATTTATTGTGCAGACCTTACATGACTTGACATACACACAGGCTACACATAAACGATTTACGCTTACAAGGAAGGCGCTAATGCAGTTGGGTTTTTTGTTGCTTAGCCTTGCGCGAGTTACTCTACGGTGCGGCGGGTGACGACATGAGCAGCGTATGGGGCGCGTTCTGGCTCGGGGCGTTCTGGCTGCATTCGGTGGCAGGCGTGTGGCTCGCGGTAGTGCCTTGGTGCCGGCGTCTCGCATTCTCAGCAGTGAAGACGGGGCTGCGGTGCGAGAAGAAGTAAGACCTCCAAACGGTATGCATACCACTGGGGAATGTCAAATCGAGGCATGATCTGCTTAGCGTGGTCTGTTGGTGTACGTCTACGGCCAGCTCAAGAATAAAAATTGGGGCAAGTACTCGCGCAGCCGCTCTCGGTCTGTAGGCCACAGGTTGAAGTCCCCTTTGAGAACGAGCGGCGCTCCGGCCTCGCCCTCCAGCCCGAGGAATTCAATCTTGTCACAGTACTTGAACAGCCACCCGGTGAAGAACATTGCCGCATCGTTAAAGCTCTGCCGCTGGTGGATGAACACGGTACCGATCACGACATACATAGCCACTTCGTCTCATGGTCAGGAAGGTTGTGGACTTGCCGAACTGCCTACTCATAGCGAAGACATCCCACTTGCGCCCTGTCCAGTATGGCACAGAGTTGGGGCTTGTCTTCAAGAAGGCAGAATGCATTTCAATTAGCTGCTGGATGAACTCGCGGTCTTCGATCTGCCTTCGCGTAATTTTTTGTGCATACCGCAAGGTGTTGTAAACGCCGTCGCTGGCCACCTTTACGTCGCTGGCCAAAAAGCTGGCCACCTTTACAATCCCGTAAATGATCTACCAGTTCCGAAGACCCGGCCATTCTTTCAACGTTTGCTCTATGTTCCCTAATCCATTCATTGAGGCTGCTTTATATACCGTGTGTCATCTTGGCCTGGCTATCGCGTCTGTCGAATCCGACATTGCACTCATCAAGCTGGTTCTTCGGCGCAAATTTGTGCCCTCCTGTGTTCTCCTGGGCTCGCAGCTGTTACTTCCGTGGCATCTCAAGTTAAAGCTCCTTTGCTGCTACAAGTCTGCTCTGGTTGGACAGGTTAGTAACTTCAGGACCCTGTCATTCAAGATTTGGACATTACACTACGGCGGCAGGTGTGCCTCAGAGACATACTTCTTAAAGCGGTCGCAGCTTCAAAGCACGGAGTTTGCTAAGCAGTTGTGCTCGAAGAAAAAGACTGTTTGCGGCTCCTCCCACGTGCAAACCTGGCAGTGCTTCTTCTGAACTGGTCAACCCTTTTGGTGTTAGCATTTCTGAGAATTCAGTTGAGGTTCTGTCCCAGCCAACCAAATGCTCTCTGCCTGTGAAACCTACAAAGTTTGATGTTGCAGCGCTCATATAATCATGTTCCCACCAAAATTACTGATAGCACTGACAAATTGGTGTGTACTGAACGCTGTCTCTCCCGCATTCCCGCTTCCGCTTGTACAACGGCCAAAAAAGTTCATCCTTAACTTTCCTGATCTGCTTCGAATGAGGGACACCTCGTTTGAAGCTGATCAGAAATGTTAAGGATGAACTTTTTTCCATTGACGCCATGTTGCTTCAACGTGATAAGTCTGGTAAATTTGCTGTTTTGTCCAGTGCAATATACTTGAGCAAGGTCAATTCTGGTATTGGTGATCTTTTCACTCCGTTTCGTGGTTCGTTACAGAAGTACAAGTCCTCTATTGTAAGCATTTTCGCCAAGGCGAACCAACAAACTTGTTTGTTGGTCCAAACGTCCAAACTTGTTGTAAACTGTAAGTGCTCTGAGCTATCGGTCAAGTTCATTTTAAAAGAACACGCACCGCAGATGCCTCTTCGTGTCGTCGTCAGTGGAATTGGTACCTGGCAGAAACTCGTTGCAAAATTTTTCCAACGCGGACTAAAAGTTCTACAGCTTCCTGGTTCTCTCTCGCTACGGAACTCTGAGGAACTGATCGAGAGCTTAAAGCCCTTCCACGGTGCTCTGGTAACTATGTTTTCCCTTGATCTAAAATATTTGTATTACTCCCTGAAATTATTGGTTCTACTCAGGACAGTCAAACATTTTATTGAGTATGAGTTGGTTGTTTTTCGCTCTGAAGTTGGTCTTTCCTGTGACAATTTTATCAGTATCCTAGAGTGTTCATTGAAATATACTGTTATCTCTTTTGACAATTGTTTGTTCGTTCAGAAAAATGGTGTATGCATTGGCTCCGCAGTTGTTCCTGCCTTATCAGAAATTTATCTAAATACCTGGGATATTGAGCTGGGCAAGCTTACGAGTTTTGGGAGTCAAAAGCGTGTTTTGATTCGTCGATTTGTGTTGTTATTTCTGATGCTGGTTCTACATGTGTGGACTCTACATTACAGTATGTTAGTGCAGTAGCACCCCATTTAAAGTTTTGTGTAGAGCAACCCTCTCATGGGATGCTGAGGTTCCTGGACCTCACATTTTGTTGTAACCCGGGTTTTTGTTGGTCATATGAAAAAGAAAACTGCAAGCCGGTCCTGCCCTACTCAAGCGCACATTCTAAACTTGTTAAGTTCGGTGTTTGTACATCCCTCTTGAATGCTGCAACGAATAAAAGCTGTTTTCATTTCGTTTGGAGTAGTTTGCGAAAGGAACGTGAAAGACTCACGCAGGCCGGGTTGACAGCCAATTGATTGCGAAGAGGGCCATGGAATTGCTTGAAAGTTCACAGTGTAGACCATGGAATGATGGAAACTCTCGTAATGTTGTTGTAATTTCCTGTTTCCATGCAGTTGCTCACAACATTCTTGCTGTCGCTAAATACTATAATATCAAAGTTGTTTTTTCCAGTGCCTTCAAATTAAGTCGTTTGACCCCCTTGAGCTCTAAATCTGAATCTTGTGGCGTGAGGCACAGGAAGCCTTTTGTTCCTTGCAAGCAGAACGCTGTGTATGCTATTCCCCTTGAGTGCGGCTTTGTGTACGTTGGCCAGACGCGCCGGTGCATCAATGAACGGATTAGGGGTCATGCAGCAAACGTTGAAAGAATGGCCAGGTCTTGGGTACTGGGAGATCATTTACGGGATTGTAAAGGTTGCCAGCCTCGCTTCGAGGACACTACAGTGCTTGCGTGGGAATGCTACGCACACCGAAGGTTGTTTCGGGAATCCATGGGAAGCGTAGTTAGCAATGCGTGTTTTATCCCTGTCGCACCTGTAGAGGAGGTGTTGTTCCTCTACATGAGTCCCGACCGACGATGATGGTACGCCACGGAGAGGCGATGACGGTGGCCTATCTATGGCCGCGCCGGTGGAACTGAGGCAGGTGCTCCAGGTGCGTGGCCGTCTTCGTCGTTGTCCACGACCCACTACAGTGCTCCCCACTCAGACGCCTAAGCGGCGATAAGAAAGATCGAAGGATCACGTCTATACCGGAGGGAGAGAGCAAGAGTGACCATGGATGACGCGCACTGCTGGACATGCCCACGGGCGGAACAGCACACGTTGTAGGCAGAGGTCGATGAGTGGGGCGGGAGCGGCGGAGATGAGGTTTGCCAGAGATGAACGTTGGCGTCGTCGAAGTCGTGGTCTGGCGTTGGAGTCGTGGCCTGGGGTGCCGCGACCGGCACGGCAGCGAAAGCTCGTAGGATCCCAGGAAGTGAGGCTGCGTGGACGTGAGGACTGCCGAGACGCCGGCTGATGCGTGCCGTGGCGTTGGCTGCCGCGACTGCCGAAACCGGCAGGCGAGCATGTTCGCTCAGGTGTCGCGGCCGGCAGCGGGTGCGAGTTGAGATGCAGAAATGAAGAGGGTGGGTCTTCGTCTTCGTCGTTGTCCACGGCCCGCTACCCACCCCTTCGAAGATTTTAGCTTTAAAGTTGAGATGAACCAATAAATTTATTGCTGTCTCTGAGAACCTACGTGTGTCGTCCTTCTGTGTCCGTGTCTATCGGTCTTCTTCATGGATCTATACCAGCTAGCCTGCACCCTTTTCCTTGTTTCTTAAACAACAACTTTATTGTGAGATGATGAATCGGGACTTTCATCGCCAGTGGCGATACTCTACCCCATTGGCTGCTGGTGGTGCGGGGGAATAAATAAGGAACCCTTTCACAATAAGGATTGTGTGCTGGATGTGGACAGGAAACAGGCAATTTTGTAAGACAGAGGGGGCGAGATGGCACCTCTCAAACGTTCAGCGGTGCTTGCGGTTGATACCATGACGGGAAGTTGAAGGGAAGACAGATGACGGACAGCTCGGATCGTCTACGCTTGTTGGAGACGTAACGTGCAGTGCGTGGTGCTCCTGCGCCACTGGACATTTCGCATTACCTCGCATTAAAAGTCCCCAGTGGAATGACGTGCTCGGCGGCTCACAAGCCGGGCCTGGACGCCATTGTCTGCTTCCGAGACAGGTGCACGGATCTTGATCTGATGATGGTGGTCGTTGGGAACTTTTGGATGGTAGAAGCCGGAATTATTCACCGAACTGAGGTGTAGGTAGTTCGGGTCACCAAATGATCTTCCTCTACATGAGTCCTACCCGCCGGTGGTATGATGTCCCAGCGGGCAGATGTTCGTGGCCTCAGGCTAAGATGGTGCCGGTAGAACTGACAAACCAGGATTGTAGCGCGTGGCAGCAAAGGTACACCATCATCGTCCATGGGCCGCCGCGCCCTGCATGTTTCTTCATACATTATCAATCACAAATGCAAAATCTACAATGCATCGTGTGACAGATCGATGTATAATTTTGCATATTTCTCCTTGATCAACTTATGATATGACAGATGGATATCATATCATATGTGGTGGCGCTGGTGCATGTTAGCGCTGAAAGAAGGAAGGAAGAGAAGCGGCCGGGACAGTTCCTTGCAGATGCAGCTCGAGAAAAGGTGCAGGCTAGCTTCGCGAGAAAAGAACAGCAGGTTTCTGCGGAGCCCATCCATTGGGTGTGCACCTTAGTTGACTTCATCCTCCAGGGCGCTTCCCGGTCTACTCCACCGCCTCTTCACTGCCACATCTTCCAGGTGTTCTCCGTCCGTTCTGCCATCTATCGCTCCCGGTTCCAGTTACCCCGTGCGGTAACAGGACTGGTTCGGCGACGTCCCTGGAAGCCCATACCATCAAGGGAGTAAAATCACGTTGCAAGCCCCCGTTTGTGCTTACGCCTCAATGTTTCCCACCATGCTCCCCACACCAGGTGTGGGCCTGCTCACCGTGAGGTGAAAGGGCTCATTCACCACCTCATATTACGTAATCATTCGAATATTTTGTAACGTTTTTCTCTCCTTTTTTTCCACAACCGACGCTATTTCCAAAGGGAGGTTATGGGCCCAAAAACCCGTGTTTCATTTGCATGTCTAAGCTGCTGCGCTGCCTCGAGGCTGCTCCGGCTCCGACCCCTGGTTTTACGTACCTGATTATGCATCGCTGTTCCGCAGCTGCAAACACACTGCTCGCCGGCACCCTGCAAAAATCTTGGTTAACCATGAAGGACCTTTGTACAGTCTGAAATGCCCTCAAAGAAATCTAATCTGCTGCATCTCTGGGAACAACACCGCACATCACTGAATATGTACCTTTTACATGCTACATTGGTGCGTAAGATAACATTCCCTCAGGAAGGCACAGTTCATCTGTTACAAAAGATACTGAATGTATAGAAGCTACTGTTAAACCTGACGCTTTTTGTGCGGCTACCTTACATTTTTTTGCGCCTTTTTCTATTTATTTTCTTTTCTCACTAGAATGTTCCGTGGGGATGACAGGAGACGCGAACAATATCGCGATTTGTGATAGCGTGGCTGTGCAAGTCGATACAGACCGATACGACATCATTGGGATAGTTGCAAAAAAATCCCGATCCCGTCCTTGGATCCCAAGTACCCACATTTCGAAATCCGGAAGTCCCGGGATTGTAAAAACGGCTCGGGATTTCGAACCATCGTTGCTACAGCACAGAGGTTATTCGCTTTTACCACTTAATCACACTAACATTAGAAACAGTTGCTTCGCGGCGCTAACGCGGAATCATAAAAATCTAACTTACCCGTTTTAAAAAGCCTTGAGGAGCGCGGCGAAACGGAAGAGGAATAACTCCAAAAATTAATGTACTTTTGAAATTACATTTCGAGGACAGTGTCATAACTTACCGGAGCCGCAAACAGTAACCCCTTCCTCAGCGTAGAAATTATGTTCGGCATCTGTTTCTCCACTTCCGCAGAGGAACCGCGAATGTCCTGCTCTGCTACATAATTGTTGACAAGCGTCATCATGTTCATGAAATCCGTAACATGATGGTTTCTCTCCAGGACCTCACGGAGCGTCTGAACGAAGTACGTTCCTTCACGTTCGCTTCTGTACGAGACAACACCTGTAAAGTAGCAGATGACATATCGAACGTCAAGTGATTTAGTGGGGGAGCAACATTTTTATGATCAGTGTGGTGTGAAAGGAGCAACTAACAGCACTTGTGTGTGTGTGAGTTGCAGTTATTATGTTCGTCATCAAACAGCTCGAATGATTGTCCTCGCCTCAACGGGATTGGTGTTCCTTCCAAGGCCTTCATTTACTTGGACCTAAATAGCATACCCGGTACTTGATGAAATGCATTTCACTTTATGAAATCAACAGCAACAACAACTTGACATGAATGGTGAGTCTCATCGCCAGATGGGTACTCTACCCTATTGCTGACGGTGATGTGGGGAATTAGATATTGAGCCCCTTCACAACAGGTATCGAAGTCCGATAGTGTCCAGAAAGGTCAAAAGAGCTTTGAGCGCATAGCGTTGCTGGGCTGGAGTCGGCCAGGGACCAAGTAATTTTGATAGGAATAAGGGGCCAGAGTCTAGCTGACTAAGAGATTTATGAAAGCTTGCACGCTAATAAGCTGTAGTTTCAGTCTGTTTTTACCTTTTCATAGCATTCATTAAAAAGATCGCTGGGGATGAAACCATGAATTCTGTTAAAGGCAAATATACATATATATATATATATATATATATATATATATATATAAGGAAAAAAATAGCCGGAGCTCTTTGGCTGCACGTATAGCATATGTTTCTAACTCAAACGTCGTCATGCCAGTACTGGACAGCTGTTTCGGCCTTGTTGGGCCTCGTCAACAGTACGCAGGCAGGCAACGTTTGTGCGGATAGCGTCAGAAGGTCACGTAACACGTGATTCCTCCCGTCAGGGTGAGATAGCTCACTCACTGAAAGCCCAGTGCAAAGCCAGTGAAGTATACAAGGAAAAAAATAGCCGGAGCTTTTTTGGCTGCACGTATAGCATATGTTTGTAACTCAAACGTCGCCATGCCAGTACTGGACAGCTGTTTCGGCCTTGTTCGGCCTCGTCAACAATACGCAGGCAGGCAACGTTTGAGCGGATGGCGTCAGAAGGTCACGTAACACGTGATTCCTCCCGTCAGGGTGAGATAACTCACTCACTGAAAGCCCAGTGCAAAGCCAGTGAAGTATACAAGGAAAAAAATAGCCGGAGCTCTTTGGCTGCACGTATAGCATATGTTTGTAACTCAAACGTCGCCATGCCAGTACTGGACAGCTGTCCAGAACTGGCATGGCGATGTTTGAGTGTTTGCGCAGTGTTTGCGCAGCCATAGAAGCCATCTTAATCTGTAAGTTTGAATTTCAAACACATCTAGCGTCATTTTTCTTATTTTTTAATGGCTTTTTCCCTCTCTTTATAATTCACTGGCTTGCACTGTGGCATTGAGGAGTGCTCAGTCACCCTCCCAGGTGTATATCGCTCGCTGAGTGACCCCTGGTTTGCCAATCCCGAACGATGCGCAGCTACCCAAGGCTGACGAGCCGCAAACACGGCGAAACACGTGTCCTCTGGTGCTGTCGCATCGTTCCATGAGTATCTGTTTTTCTACGTGCAGCCATAGAAGCCATCTTAATCTGTAAGTTTGAATTTCAAACACATCTAGCGTCATTTTTCTTATTTTTAATGGCTTTTTCCCTCTCTTTATAATTCACTGGCTTGCACTGTGGCATTGAGGAGTGCTCAGTCACCCTCCCAGGTGTATATCGCTCGCTGAGTGACCCCTGGTTTGCCAATCCCGAACGATGCGCAGCTACCCAGGGCTGACGAGCCTCAAACACGGCGAAACACGTGTCCTCTGGTGCTGTCGCATCGTTCCATGAGTATCTGTTTTTCTACGTGCAGCCATAGAAGCCATCTTAATCTGTAAGTTTGAATTTCAAACACATCTAGCGTCATTTTTCTTATTTTTTAATGGCTTTTCCCTCTCTTTATAATTCACTGGCTTGCACTGTGGCATTCAGGAGTGCTCAGTCACCCTCCCAGGTGTATATCGCTCGCTGAGTGACCCCTGGTTTGCCAATCCCGAACGATGCGCAGCTAATCAGGGCTGACGAGCCGCAAACACGGCGAAACACGTGTCCTCTGGTGCTGTCGCATCGTTCCATGAGTATCTGTTTTTCTACGTGCAGCCATAGAAGTCATCGTAATCTGTAAGTTTGAATTTCAAACACATCTAGCGTCATTTTTCTTATTTTTTAATGGCTTTTTCCCTCTCTTTATAATTCACTGGCTTGCACTGTGGCATTGAGGAGTGCTCAGTCACCCCCCAGGTGTATATCGCTCGCTGAGTGACCCCTGGTTTGCCAATCCCGAACGATGCGCAGCTATCCAGGGCTGACGAGCCGCAAACACGGCGAAACACGTGTCCTCTGGTGCTGTCGCATCGTTCCATGAGTATCTGTTTTTCTACGTGCAGCCATAGAAGCCATCTTAATTTGTAAGTTTGAATTTCAAACACATCTAGCGTCATTTTTCTTATTTTTAATGGCTTTTTCCCTCTCTTTATAATTCACTGGCTTGCACTGTGGCATTGAGGAGTGCTCAGTCACCCCCCAGGTGTATATCGCTCGCTGAGTGACCCCTGGTTTGCCAATCCCGAACGATGCGCAGCTACCCAGGGCTGACGAACCGCAAACACGGCGAAACATGTGTCCTCTGGTGCTGTCGCATCGTTCCATGCGTATCTATATATATACATATATATATATACGTGTATTTTATTACATTTTGTTCCTGTGGCTTTTTTGTGTATGGGGATATGGGGATATACATGGGGATATGTATATGTTATGTCTCACATATGTGGCAGGGAAATAAAGGGTAGAGCTAAGAGGTTTTGCTCAGGTGTATCTACGTTTGTATTATGTAGTCGGTGCCCTTAGAGGCGTTCTACGAAACCTGCAGCTTCATTGCTGCATGCCAAAACACATGATCACTGTCTGTATACCTAGCACAATAACATTAGTCTTAATTCTTGGTACATAAGTCTTAGTCTTCGCGCAATAACATTAGTCTTAGATTCTGAAAAATTATCTCCGTGCTGATTGACATTGTATTATTTCTCCACGTTTCAAATAAATACAATTACTATACCGGGGCATGTGGAGTAGAAGATAAAGAAATCACTAAATCTGGGAAGCGTTCTTGTGAAATTCCACAAGGAAGTATCAGCTGGACCATCGCGTTCAGCCCCTTTGTCCTGTTCAAAGCCCCGGCATGCCTGGAAAGAAAGCAGAATTCCGCATCATTGAAACAGGACAGCCAACTTTCAATACTGTCCTTTAAGGCTCCATTGTTTTTCATTTTTCGATGCATACTAAAGGGTTCCTGACTAGAAAGTCAATTATGCATGCAAAAACTACCCCACATCCAAAAACGCATGTGTCAAAACTTTGTATTTCCATAAAATCTAATTTTAAATACCGGAGTTCGTTGGAACGCTAGCTTCAAACTCTAGAGCCTTATGATATACAGGAAACTCGTCTGCCGACATGCATTGCGTGACACCAAATGCCCAGCCAATCTGAGTTCAGGGTACCGTCTGAATGTGTCACGTGATCATGCAACGCATCATCAGTTATCTGCATGAAACGATATTTCTAAGTAAAAACGGTGGTATTACAACATGTAAAAGAAGAAGCACATGGCGCTCGGCATATGCCTTAGGATTTCTGACTACGCTAATTAAATAAGCCCCTCAATGAAAAATGGAACTGTGCACTACGACGAGTTTCACTAAACTTTGCATTGAAGTTGGTGTGAGCATTTCCGAGATTGTCTTCCACAAGTGCTTCTGAGCACTCGACTGAATCATGAGGTAATCCAGAGCCCGACTTCCCCGAAATGTCTGCCACTGTACCCGCTAAAAAACAAGGTGTTGGTGATGGTGAAATGGCTCGCCATTGTCGGCCTCACATGAACGGGCAACGTCGCGAGTGTAGTCCTAGGCCGACTTATAAGAGAATTAAGCGAAAAAGAAAACTGCACCACATGACACGCTGATGGCCAGCCAAAGCCAAGAATGATACCGTTGTCATTTTGATTTATGGAATGTACGAGCCGTATGCCTTTTCCGGACACTTGAAGGGGCTATGAAATGATTTTTTTCCTTGTTTTCATCAAAAAGAGAAAATTTTTCTCAGTCTCGCGCCAAGCTTTTACCTTCGTCATGCAAGGAGCATTCTCGGGAACGAATTTAAACGGAGCAGTGAGCTGCCGCACGTACACACAGCGAGCGACTTGACTCAGGTACCGGTGGACACGGCTGTAGAATATGTACCACTCCGCCTATATACATCAAGCCCACTGGTCAAGACTGTGCGCGCACTAGGACTGGTCGACAATGTTATGAAATCGAATTTTGTACGCGTACGCATTTGCGTGCAGTCCCACGCGACGCGGCAGGCATTTCAGCATAGTTTCGAAACAGCATGTCTTGGCCTCGTGTGGAATATGCACCCGTCACAACTGATAAAGGCTAGGTCACAATAGCCTTTTACGTATTTCACACGTTGCGAAGTGGGTCAGTTGATTTAGAATATGCACCCGTCGGAACTGATAAAGGCTAGGCCACAATAGCCTTTTACGTATTTCACACGTTGCGAAGTGGGTCAGTTGATTTAGAATATGCACCCGTCAGAACTCATAAAGGCTAGGTCACAATAGCCTTTTACGTATTTCACACGTTGCGAAGTGGGTCCGTTGATTTAGAATATGCACCCGTCAGAACTCATAAAGGCTAGGTCACAATAGCCTTTTACGTATTTCCCACGTTGCGAAGTGGGTCAGTTGATTTAGAATATGCACCCGTCAGAACTCATAAAGGCTAGGTCACAATAGCCTTTTACGTATTTCCCACGTAGCGAAGTGGGTCAGTTGATTTAGAATATGCACCCGTCAGAACTCATAAAGGCTAGGTCACAATAGCCTTTTACATATTTCACACGTTGCGAAGTGGGTCAGTTGATTTAGAATATGCACCCGTCGGAACAGATAAAGGCTAGGTCACAATAGCCTTTTACGTATTTCACACGTTGCGAAGTGGGTCAGTTGATTTAGAATATGCACCCGTCGGAACTGATAAACGCTAGGTCACAATAGCCTTTTACGTATTTCACACGTTGCGAAGTGGGTCAGTTGATTTAGAATATGCACCCGTCAGAACTGATAAAGGCTAGGTCACAATAGCCTTTTACGTATTTCACACGTTGCGAAGTGGGTCAGTTGATTTAGAATATGCACCCGTCGGAACTGATAAAGGCTAGGTCACAATATCCTTTTACGTATTTCACACGTTGCGAAGCGGGTCAGTTGATTTAGAATATGCACCCGTCAGAACTGATAAAGGCTAGGTCGCAAGAGCCTTTTACGTATTTCACACGTAGCGAAGTGGGTCAGTTGATTTAGAATATGCACCCGTCAGAACTCATAAAGGCTAGGTCACAATAGCCTTTTACATATTTCACACGTTGCGAAGTGGGTCAGTTGATTTAGAATATGCACCCGTCGGAACAGATAAAGGCTAGGTCACAATAGCCTTTTACGTATTTCACACGTTGCGAAGTGGGTCAGTTGATTTAGAATATGCACCCGTCGGAACTGATAAACGCTAGGTCACAATAGCCTTTTACGTATTTCACACGTTGCGAAGTGGGTCAGTTGATTTAGAATATGCACCCGTCAGAACTGATAAAGGCTAGGTCACAATAGCCTTTTACGTATTTCACACGTTGCGAAGTGGGTCAGTTGATTTAGAATATGCACCCGTCGGAACTGATAAAGGCTAGGTCACAATATCCTTTTACGTATTTCACACGTTGCGAAGCGGGTCAGTTGATTTAGAATATGCACCCGTCAGAACTGATAAAGGCTAGGTCACAATAGCCTTTTACGTATTTCACACGTTGCGAAGTGGGTCAGTTGATTTAGAATATGCACCCGTCGGAACTGATAAAGGCTAGGTCACAATATCCTTTTACGTATTTCACACGTTGCGAAGCGGGTCAGTTGATTTAGAATATGCACCCGTCAGAACTGATAAAGGCTAGGTCGCAAGAGCCTTTTACGTATTTCACACGTTGCGAAGTGGGTCAGTTGATTTAGAATATGCACCCGTCGGAACTGATAAAGGCTAGGTCACAATATCCTTTTACGTATTTCACACGTTGCGAAGCGGGTCAGTTGATTTAGAATATGCACCCGTCAGAACTGATAAAGGCTAGGTCACAAGAGCCTTTTACGTATTTCACACCTTGCGAAGTGGGTCAGTTGATTTAGAATATGCACCCGTCGGAACTGATAAAGGTTAGGTCACAATAGCCTTTTACGTATTTCACACGTTGCGAAGTGGGTCAGTTGATTTAGAATATGCACCCGTCGGAACTGATAAAGGCTAGGTCACAATAGCCTTTGACGTATTTCACACGTTGCGAAGTGGGTCAGTTGATTTAGATAATGCACCCGTCGGAACTGATAAAGGCTAGGTCACAATAGCCTTTTACGTATTTCACACGTTGCGAAGTGGGTCAGTTGATTTAGATAATGCACCCGTCGGAACTGATAAAGGCTAGGTCACAGTAGCCTTTTACGTATTTCACACGTTGCGAAGTGGGTCAGTTGATTTAGAATATGCACCCGTCAGAACTGATAAAGGCTAGGTCACAATAGCCTTTTACGTATTTCACACGTTGCGAAGTGGGTCAGTTGATTTAGAATATGCGCCCGTCAGAACTGATAAAGGTTAGGTCACAATAGCCTTTTACGTATTTCACACGTTGCGAAGTGGGTCAGTTGATTTAGAATATGCACCCGTCGGAACTGATAAAGGTTAGGTCACAAGAGCCTTTTACGTATTTCACACGTTGCGAAGTGGGTCAGTTGATTTAGAATATGCACCCGTCAGAACTCATAAAGGCTAGGTCACAATAGCCTTTTACGTATTTCACACGTTGCGAAGTGGGTCAGTTGATTTAGAATATGCACCCGTCAGAACTGATAAAGGCTAGGCCACAATAGCCTTTTACGTATTTCACACGTTGCGAAGTGGGTCAGTTGATTTAGAATATGCACCCGTCGGAACTGATAAAGGCTAGGTCACAATATCCTTTTACGTATTTCACACGTTGCGAAGCGGGTCAGTTGATTTAGAATATGCACCCGTCAGAACTGATAAAGGCTAGGTCGCAAGAGCCTTTTACGTATTTCACACGTTGCGAAGTGGGTCAGTTGATTTAGAATATGCACCCGTCAGAACTGATAAAGGCTAGGTCACAAGAGCCTTTTACGTATTTCACACCTTGCGAAGTGGGTCAGTTGATTTAGAATATGCACCCGTCAGAACTGATAAAGGTTAGGTCACAATAGCCTTTTACGTATTTGACACGTTGCGAAGTGGGTCAGTTGATTTAGAATATGCACCCGTCGGAACTGATAAAGGTTAGGTCACAAGAGCCTTTTACGTATTTCACACGTTGCGAAGTGGGTCAGTTGATTTAGAATATGCACCCGTCGGAACTGATAAAGGTTAGGTCACAAGAGCCTTTTACGTATTTCACACGTTGCGAAGTGGGTCAGTTGATTTAGAATATGCACCCGTCGGAACTGATAAAGGTTAGGTCACAATAGCCTTTTACGTATTTCACACGTTGCGAAGTGGGTCAATTGATTTAGAATATGCACCCGTCAGAACTCATAAAGGCTAGGTCACAATAGCCTTTTACGTATTTCACACGTTGCGAAGTGGGTCAGTTGATTTAGAATATGCACCCGTCGGAACTGATAAAGGCTAGGTCACAATAGCCTTTTACGTATTTCACACGTTGCGAAGTGGGTCAGTTGATTTAGAATATGCACCCGTCAGAACTGATAAAGGCTAGGTCACAATAGCCTTTTACGTATTTCACACGTTGCGAAGTGGGTCAGTTGATTTAGAATATGCACCCGTCAGAACTGATAAAGGTTAGGTCACAATAGCCTTTTACGTATTTCACACGTTGCGAATTGGGTCAGTTGATTTAGAATATGCACCCGTCGGAACTGATAAAGGTTAGGTCACAAGAGCCTTTTACGTATTTCACACGTTGCGAAGTGGGTCAGTTGATTTAGAATATGCACCCGTCGGAACTGATAAAGTTTAGGACACAAGAGCTTTTTATGTATTTCGCAGCTTGGGAAGTGTGTCAGTTCATGTAGAATATGTACCCGTCGGTACTGATAAAGGTTAGGTCATATAGCCTTTTACATATTTCGCACACTGGGAAGTGGGTCAGTTCATGTAGAATATGCACCCGTTTGAACTGATAAAGGTTAGGTCACAATAACCTTTTTTGTATTTCGCACGTTGGGAAGTGGGTCACTTCATGTAGAGTATGCACCCGTCGGGACTGATAAAGGTTAGGTCACAAGAGCCTTTTACGTATTTCGCACTTTGGGAAGTGGGTCAGTCCATGTAGAATATGCACCCGTCGGGACTGATAAAGGTTAGGTCACAATAGCCTTTTACATATTTCGCACACTGGGAAGTGCGTCAGTTCATGTAGAATATGCACCCGTTTGAACTGATAAAGGTTAGGTCACAATAACCTTTTTTGTATTTCGCACGTTGGGAAGTGGGTCACTTCATGTAGAATATGCACCCGTCGGGACTGATAAAGGTTAGGTCACAAGAGCCTTTTACGTATTTCGCACTTTGGGAAGTGGGTCAGTCCATGTAGAATATGCACCCGTCGGGACTGATAAAGGTTAGGTCACAAGAGCCTTTTACGTATTTCGCACGTTGGGAAGTGGGTCAGTTGATTTAGAATATGCACCCGTCGGAACTGATAAAGGCTAGGTCACAAGAGCCTTTTACGTATTTCACACGTTGCGAAGTGGGTCAGTTGATTTAGAATATGCACCCGTCGGAACTGATAAAGGCTAGGTCACAATAGCCTTTTACGTATTTCACACGTTGCGAAGTGGGTCAGTTGATTTCGATAATGCACCCGTCGGAACTGATAAAGGTTAGGTCACAATAGCCTTTTACGTATTTCACACGTTGCGAAGTGGGTCAGTTGATTTAGAATATGCACCCGTCGGAACTGATAAAGGTTAGGTCACAATAGCCTTTTACGTATTTCACACGTTGCGAAGTGGGTCAGTTGATTTAGAATATGCACCCGTCAGAACTGATAAAGGCTAGGTCACAAGAGCCTTTTACGTATTTCACACGTTGCGAAGTGGGTCAGTTGATTTAGAATATGCACCCGTCAGAACTGATAAAGGCTAGGTCACAAGAGCCTCTTACGTATTTCACACGTTGCGAAGTGGGTCAGTTGATTTAGAATATGCACCCGTCGGAACTGATAAAGGCTAGGTCACAATAGCCTTTTACGTATTTCACACGTTGCGAAGTGGGTCAGTTGATTTAGAATATGCACCCGTCAGAACTGATAAAGGCTAGGTCACAATAGCCTTTTACGTATTTCACACGTTGCGAAGTGGGTCAGTTGATTTAGAATATGCACCCGTCAGAACTGATAAAGGTTAGGTCACAATAGCCTTTTACGTATTTCACACGTTGCGAAGTGGGTCAGTTGATTTAGAATATGCACCCGTCGGAACTGATAAAGGTTAGGTCACAAGAGCCTTTTACGTATTTCACACGTTGCGAAGTGGGTCAGTTGATTTAGAATATGCACCCGTCGGAACTGATAAAGGTTAGGTCACAATAGCCTTTTACGTATTTCACACGTTGCGAAGTGGGTCAATTGATTTAGAATATGCACCCGTCAGAACTCATAAAGGCTAGGTCACAATAGCCTTTTACGTATTTCACACGTTGCGAAGTGGGTCAGTTGATTTAGAATATGCACCCGTCGGAACTGATAAAGGCTAGGTCACAATAGCCTTTTACGTATTTCACACCTCGCGAAGTGGGTCAGTTGATTTAGAATATGCACCCGTCAGAACTCATAAAGGCTAGGTCACAATAGCCTTTTACGTATTTCACACGTTGCGAAGTGGGTCAGTTGATTTAGAATATGCACCCGTCGGAACTGATAAAGGCTAGGTCACAATAGCCTTTTACGTATTTCACACCTTGCGAAGTGGGTCAGTTGATTTAGAATATGCACCTTCAGAACAGATAAAGGCTAGGTCACAATAGCCTTTTACGTATTTCACACCTTGCGAAGTGGGTCAGTTGATTTAGAATATGCACCCGTCAGAACTGATAAAGGCTAGGTCACAATAGCCTTTTACGTATTTCACACGTTGCGAAGTGGGTCAGTTGATTTAGAATATGCACCCGTCGGAACTGATAAAGGTTAGGTCACAATAGCCTTTTACGTATTTCACACGTTGCGAAGTGGGTCAGTTGATTTAGAATATGCACCCGTCAGAACTGATAAAGGCTAGGTCACAAGAGCCTTTTACGTATTTCACACGTTGCGAAGTGGGTCAGTTGATTTAGAATATGCACCCGTCAGAACTGATAAAGGCTAGGTCACAATAGCCTTTTACGTATTTCACACGTTGCGAAGTGGGTCAGTTGATTTAGAATATGCACCCGTCAGAACTGATAAAGGTTAGGTCACAATAGCCTTTTACGTATTTCACACGTTGCGAAGTGGGTCAGTTGATTTAGAATATGCACCCGTCGGAACTGATAAAGGTTAGGTCACAAGAGCCTTTTACGTATTTCACACGTTGCGAAGTGGGTCAGTTGATTTAGAATATGCACCCGTCGGAACTGATAAAGTTTAGGTCGCAATAGCCTTTTACGTATTTCACACGTTGCGAAGTGGGTCAATTGATTTAGAATATGCACCCGTCAGAACTCATAAAGGCTAGGTCACAATAGCCTTTTACGTATTTCACACGTTGCGAAGTGGGTCAGTTGATTTAGAATATGCACCCGTCGGAACTGATAGAGGCTAGGTCACAATAGCCTTTTACGTATTTCACACCTTGCGAAGTGGGTCAGTTGATTTAGAATATGCACCTTCAGAACAGATAAAGGCTAGGTCACAATAGCCTTTTACGTATTTCACACCTTGCGAAGTGGGTCAGTTGATTTAGAATATGCACCCGTCAGAACTGATAAAGGCTAGGTCACAATAGCCTTTTACGTATTTCACACGTTGCGAAGTGGGTCAGTTGATTTAGAATATGCACCCGTCGGAACTGATAAAGGCTAGGTCACAATAGCCTTTTACGTATTTCACACGTTGCGAAGTGGGTCAGTTGATTTAGAATATGCACCCGTCGGAACTGATAAAGGTTAGGTCACAATAGCCTTTTACGTATTTGACACGTTGCGAAGTGGGTCAGTTGATTTAGAATATGCACCCGTCAGAACTGATAAAGGCTAGGTCACAAGAGCCTTTTACGTATTTCACACGTTGCGAAGTGGGTCAGTTGATTTAGAATATGCACCCGTCGGAACTGATAAAGGCTAGGTCACAATAGCCTTTTACGTATTTCACACGTTGCGAAGTGGGTCAGTTGATTTAGAATATGCACCCGTCAGAACTGATAAAGGCTAGGTCACAATAGCCTTTTACGTATTTCACACGTTGCGAATTGGGTCAGTTGATTTAGAATATGCACCCGTCGGAACTGATAAAGGTTAGGTCACAAGAGCCTTTTACGTATTTCACACGTTGCGAAGTGGGTCAGTTGATTTAGAATATGCACCCGTCGGAACTGATAAAGTTTAGGACACAAGAGCCTTTTATGTATTTCGCAGGTTGGGAAGTGTGTCAGTTCATGTAGAATATGTACCCGTCGGTACTGAAAAAGGTTAGGTCATATAGCCTTTTACATATTTCGCACACTGGGAAGTGGGTCAGTTCATGTTGAATATGCACCCGTTTGAACTGATAAAGGTTAGGTCACAATAACCTTTTTTGTATTTCGCACGTTGGGAAGTGGGTCACTTCATGTAGAGTATGCACCCGTCGGGACTGATAAAGGTTAGGTCACAAGAGCCTTTTACGTATTTCGCACTTTGGGAAGTGGGTCAGTCCATGTAGAATATGCACCCGTCGGGACTGATAAAGGTTAGGTCACAATAGCCTTTTACATATTTCGCACACTGGGAAGTGGGTCAGTTCATGTAGAATATGCACCCGTTTGAACTGATAAAGGTTAGGTCACAATAACCTTTTTTGTATTTCGCACGTTGGGAAGTGGGTCACTTCATGTAGAATATGCACCCGTCGGGACTGATAAAGGTTAGGTCACAAGAGCCTTTTACGTATTTCGCACGTTGGGAAGTGGTTTAGTTCATGTACAATATGCACCCGTCGGGACTGATAAAGGTTAGGTCACAAGAGCCTTTTACGTAATCCGCACGCTGGGAAGTGGGTCAGTCTTATGTAGAATATGCACCTGGGGATACCTAGCAGATAATAGGGAACATAGGTCCGTGCTGTGCACCTGCCAGGTGACAACTGGCCGACGCGTTTATTGCGTCGTCGTCATCATGATGGCGTCCACAAAGGGCGCAACGGGGCTCCCCCCTCTAGAGCGTCCTGCGGCTGGAGACGGTCGGAAGAAAGGGACCATGTCACCGTCCATCGGGCTCTGTGAGGTTCGGGCTTCGGTGTGGCTGAAGAGGCGGGAAGGTCCAAGTAGGTGTTAGAGGGGATGACGGAGGGGACGTACGCTGGCTTCACGCGATCCAGGGCTACCGTGTCGTGTTTGCCAGTGAGGTCGACAACGACGGTCTTCGGGGTGCGGGGGAGCACACGGTACGGTCCGCAGTAGTGTGGCATAAGGGGTGGCTTGGCGCAGTCAATTCTGACGAACACGTGCGAAGCGTTCTTGAGGTCCTGGCTGACGAAAACGGTTCGCCGCGTCGGCATGCGCGGCGCAACCGGGGTGATGGAGCGGAACAAGTCATGGAGCTTGTCGATGTACGCAGTGTGCGATGGATGGGGCTCGGCGGAGCTGGGGGTGAGAAAATCACCTGGGAGCCGGATCGGGGAGCCGTACACCAACTCTGCTGAACTGCAGCTAAGGTCTTCCTTGCCGGAGGATCTGATGCCCAGCAGTGCGAAGGGAAGGTGTTGGCTCCAGTGCGCGGGGTTAGCGTGAGCAGTGAGTGCCACCTTCAGCTGCCGGTGTAGTCGCTCGACTATCCCATTCACCGCGGGGTGATAGGCAGTGGTGTGGATATGGCGAGTTCCGAGCTGCTGCGTAAGGGCAGTGAACAGAGAGCACTGAAACTGCCGCCCGCGGTCGGTGGTCACGATCGAGGGGCATCCTAACCGCGCGATCCATGATGCGACAAAAGCTTCAGCGACTGATTGAGCGCTGATGTCGGTCAGCGGGAGTGCTTCGGGCCACCGCGCAAATTGTTCGATACAGGTTAGAATGTACCTATAACCTTGAGATGGTGGCAGGGGACCGACGATGTCCACATGCACATGATCGAATCGGGCGCGAGGTGGCAGGAACGGTTGAAGTGGAGTTGGAGTGTGGCGGCCGACCATCGCGCGCTGACAAGGGATGCAGGTCTTCACCCAGCGCTGAACATCCTTGTTCATGCGCGGCCAGGCGTCGGTCTTGGGTCGCGCGCACGCCAGGATGGGAAAGGCCGTGGGTCGAGTCGAAGATGGGCCGGCGCAACGTGACGGGAATGAACGGTCGATTAACGCCTGTGCTGGTATCGCAAATGATAGTCGTCGGTGTGGCCGGGATGGGGAGTTCGCGCAGCACCAGTGACGTGTCTTGCGTGGCTAGCAGTTGTTGCAGATCGGAGTCGTCAGCTTGCGCCGCTGCGATGTCCTCGAGACCGACGGTGCATGGCGTAGAAATGGAATCCATGCGAGAGAAGGCGTCCGCGGCACTGTTGTCCACACCGTGCACATGACGTATGTCCGTCGTAAATTCCGAAATGCGCCCGATTCCGACATCCGCCAGATGCCGGACTTCGCGGGCGAGGTACTCGGAGCGGTTGGTACGAAATACGAATGTGAGGGGCTTATGATCGGTTAAAGCATGAAATGCGCGGCCTTCCAGGAAGTACCGGAAATGAGGAACTGCTGCGCAGATGGCCAAACGCTCGCGACCAAATACACTGTAGCGAGTTTGCGGGTCGTTCTTTCGGTGGGAAAAGAACGCCACAGGGTACCAGGCTTCGTCGATATGCTGCTGCAAAACTGCGCCGTCAGCGGTGCTAGACGCATCTACAATGAGACGGCTTGGGTCGTCGTGCCGTGGGTGGACTAGCCTAGCAGCGTCCGCTAGGACCTGCTTGATATCTGCAAAGGCGGCGTCAGCGGACTGCGACCAAGGAACGCGTGACGATGGCTTCGGGTTGTTGCGGAGCATGTCCGTGAGTGGCTGAATCATTGCGGCACATCTAGCAATGAACCCACGGTAAAAGTTCACCCAGCCAAGAAAGTGACGTAGTTGACGGATCGTCGTCGGCTTGGGGAAATCGGTGATGGCCTTAACTTTATGCGCAAGAGGATGAATTCCGTCGGAAGACACGTGATGCCCGAGGAACTCGAGCTGATAAAGGTTGTGTCACAAGAGCCTTTTACGTATTTCGCATGTTGGGAAGTGGGTCAGTTCATGTACAATATGCAGCCGTCGGGACTGATAAAGGTTAGCTACTTTTACCTATTCCGTATGTTGGGGAGTGAGTCAGTCCATTACGAATATGCACCCGTCGGGATTGATAAAGGTTAGGTCACAAGAGTCTTTTACATATTTCGCAAGTGGGGAGTGTGTCCGTTCATGTAGCATATGCACCCGTCGGGACTGAGAAAGTTTAGGTCACAAGATCATTTTCGCACGTTGGAAGTGAGTCAGTTCATGTAGAATATGCACCCGTCGGGACTGATAAAGGTTAGGTCAGAAGAGGTGTTTCCGTATTCCGTACGTGGGGGAGTCCGTCAGTCCATTTGGAATATGCACCCGTAGGGGCTGATAACGTGTTGGTCACAAGAGCCTTTTAGGTATTTCGCACGTTGGGAAGTGGGTCAGTTCATGTAGAATATGCACCCGTCGGGACTGATCAAGGGTACGTCACAATAGCCTTTTACGTATTCCGCACGCTGGGGAGTGGGTCAGTTAATGTAGAATATACACCCGTCGGGACTGATAAAGGTTAGGTCACAAGACCCTTTTACGTATTTCGCACGTTGGGAAGTGGGTCAGTTCATGTAGAATATGCACCCGTAGGGGACTGATAAGTTTAGGTCACAAGAGGTTTTTACGTATTCCACACGTGGGGGAGTGGGTCAGTCCATTTGGAATATGCACCCGTAGGGGATGATAAAGGCTAGGTCACAATAGCCTTTTACGTATTTCGCACGTTGGGAAGTGGGTCAGTGCATTTGGAATGTGCACCGTAGGGGCTGATGAAGGTAGTGTCACAAGAGCCTTTTACGTATTTTAACGTATTTCACACGTTGGGAAGTTGGTCAGTTCATGTACAATATGCAGCCGGCGGGACTGATAAAGGTTAGGTCCTTTTACCTATTCCGCATGTTCGGGAGTGAGTCAGTCCATTCCGAATATGCACCCTCGGGACTGATAAAGGTTAGGTCACAAGAGCCTTTTACATATTTCGCACGTGGGGAGTGGGTTCGTTGATGTAGAATATGCACCAGTCGGGACTGATAAAGGGCAGGTCACAAGAGCGTTTTACCTATTTCACACGTTGGGGAGTGGGTCAGTGCATTTGGAATGTGCACCGTAGGGACTGATAAAGGGTAGGTCACAAGAGCCTTTACGTATTTTGCACGTTCGGAAGTGGGTCAGTTCATGTAGAATATGCACCCGTAGGGGACTGATAAGTTTAGGACACAAGAGGTTTTTACGTATTCCGCACGTGGGGGAGTGGGTCAGTCCATTTGGAATATGCACCCGTAGGGGATGATAAAGGCTAGGTCACAATAGCCTTTTACGTATTTCGCACGTTGGGAAGTGGGTCAGTGCATTTGGAATGTGCACCGTAGGGGCTGATGAAGGTAGTGTCACAAGAGCCTTTTACTATTTCAACGTATTTCACACGTTGGGAAGTTGGTCAGTTCATGTACAATATGCAGCCGACGGGACTGGTAAAGGTTAGGTCCTTTTACCTATTCCGCATGTTCGGGAGTGAGTCAGTCCATTCCGAATATGCACCCTCGGGACTGATAAAGGTTAGGTCACAAGAGCCTTTTACATATTTCGCACGTGGGGAGTGGGTTCGTTGATGTAGAATATGCACCCGTCGGGACTGATAAAGGGTAGGTCACAAGAGCCTTTTACGTATTTCGCACGTTGGGGAGTGGGTCAGTGCATTTGGAATGTGCACCGTAGGGGCTGATAAAGGTAGTGTCACAAGAGCCTTTTACATATTTCGCACGTGGGGAGTGGGTTCGTTGATGTAGAATATGCACCCGTCGGGACTGATAAAGCTTAGGTCACAAGAGGTTTTTACGTATTCCGCACGTGGGGGAGTGGGTCAGTCCATTTGGAATATGCACCCGTAGGGGATGATAAAGGCTAGGTCACAATAGCCTTTTACGTATTTCGCACGTTGGGAAGTGGGTCAGTGCATTTGGAATGTGCACCGTAGGGGCTGATGAAGGTAGTGTCACAAGAGCCTTTTACGTATTTCAACGTATTTCACACGTTGCGAAGTTGGTCAGTTCATGTACAATATGCAGCCGGCGGGACTGATAAAGGTTAGGTCCTTTTACCCATTCCGCATGTTCGGGAGTGAGTCAGTCCATTCCGAATATGCACCCTCGGGACTGATAAAGGTTAGGTCACAAGAGCCTCTTACATATTTCGCACGTGGGGAGTGGGTTCGTTGATGTAGAATATGCACCAGTCGGGACTGATAAAGGGCAGGTCACAAGAGCGTTTTACCTATTTCACACGTTGGGGAGTGGGTCAGTGCATTTGGAATGTGCACCGTAGGGACTGATAAAGGGTAGGTCACAAGAGCCTTTACGTATTTTGCACGTTCGGAAGTGGGTCAGTTCATGTAGAATATGCACCCGTCGGGACTGATAAAGCTTAGGTCACAAGAGGTTTTTACGTATTCCGCACGTGGGGGAGTGGGTCAGTCCATTTGGAATATGCACCCGTAGGGGATGATAAAGGCTAGGTCACAATAGCCTTTTACGTATTTCGCACGTTGGGAAGTGGGTCAGTGCATTTGGAATGTGCACCGTAGGGGCTGATGAAGGTAGTGTCACAAGAGCCTTTTACGTATTTCAACGTATTTCACACGTTGCGAAGTTGGTCAGTTCATGTACAATATGCAGCCGGCGGGACTGATAAAGGTTAGGTCCTTTTACCTATTCCGCATGTTCGGGAGTGAGTCAGTCCATTCCGAATATGCACCCTCGGGACTGATAAAGGTTAGGTCACAAGAGCCTTTTACATATTTCGCACGTGGGGAGTGGGTTCGTTGATGTAGAATATGCACCCGTCGGGACTGATAAAGGTTAGGTCAAAAGAGGTTTTTACGTATTTCGAACGTTGGGAAGTGGGTGGTCAGTTCACGTAGAATATGCACCCGTCGGGACTGGTAAAGGTTAGGTCACAAGAGCCGCTTACGTATTTCGCACGTTGGGAAGTGGGTCAGTTGAAGTACAATATGCACCCGTCGGGACTGATAAAGCGTAGCTCACAAGAGCCTTTTACGTATTTCGCACGTTGGGAAGTGGGTCAGAGCATTTGGAATGTGCACCGTAGGGGCTGATAAAGGTAGTGTCACAAGAGCCTTTTACGTATTTTGCACGTTGGGAAGTGGGTCAGTTGATGTAGAATATGCACTCGTCGGGACTGATAAAGCGTAGGTCACAAGAGCGTTTTACGTATTTCACACGTTGGGGAGTGGGTCAGTGCATTTGGAATGTGCATCGTAGGGACTGATAAAGGGTAGGTCACAAGAGCCTTTACGTATTTTGCACGTTCGGAAGTGGGTCAGTTCATGTAGAATATGCACCCGTAGGGGACTGATAAGTTTAGGTCAGAAGAGGTTTTTACGTATTCCGCACGTGGGGGAGTGGGTCAGTCCATTTGGAATATGCACCCGTAGGGGATGATAAAGGCTAGGTCACAATAGCCTTTTACGTATTTCGCACGTTGGGAAGTGGGTCAGTGCATTTGGAATGTGCACCGTAGGGGCTGATGAAGGTAGTGTCACAAGAGCCTTTTACGTATTTCAACGTATTTCACACGTTGGGAAGTTGGTCAGTTCATGTACAATATGCAGCCGGCGGGACTGATAAAGGTTAGGTCCTTTTACCTATTCCGCATGTTCGGGAGTGAGTCAGTCCATTCCGAATATGCACCCTCGGGACTGATAAAGGTTAGGCCACAAGAGCCTTTTACATATTTCGCACGTGGGGAGTGGGTTCGTTGATGTAGAATATGCACCCGTCGGGACTGATAAAGGGTAGGTCACAAGAGCCTTTTACGTATTTCGCACGTTGGGGAGTGGGTCAGTGCATTTGGAATGTGCACCGTAGGGGCTGATAAAGGTAGTGTCACAAGAGCCTTTTACATATTTCGCACGTGGGGAGTGGGTTCGTTGATGTAGAATATGCACCCGTCGGGACTGATAAAGGTTAGGTCAAAAGAGGTTTTTACGTATTTCGAACGTTGGGAAGTGGGTGGGTCAGTTCACGTAGAATATGCACCCGTCGGGACTGATAAAGGGTAGGTCACAAGAGCCTTTTACGTATTTCGCACGTTGGGGAGTGGGTCAGTGCATTTGCAATGTGCACCGTAGGGGCTGATAAAGGTAGTGTCACAAGAGCCTTTTACATATTTCGCACGTGGGGAGTGGGTTCGTTGATGTAGAATATGCACCCGTCGGGACTGATAAAGGTTAGGTCAAAAGAGGTTTTTACGTATTTCGAACGTTGGGAAGTGGGTGGGTCAGTTCACGTAGAATATGCACCCGTCGGGACTGGTAAAGGTTAGGTCACAAGAGCCGCTTACGTATTTCGCACGTTGGAAAGTGGGTCAGTTGAAGTACAATATGCACCCGTCGGGACTGATAAAGCGTAGCTCACAAGAGCCTTTTACGTATTTCGCACGTTGGGAAGTGGGTCAGAGCATTTGGAATGTGCACCGTAGGGGCTGATAAAGGTAGTGTCACAAGAGCCTTTTACGTATTTTGCACGTTGGGAAGTGGGTCAGTTCATGTACAATATGCAGCCGCCGGGACTGATAAAGGTTAGGTCCTTTTACCTATTCCGCATCTTCGGGACTGAGTCAGTCCATTCCGAATATGCACCCTCGGGACTGATAAAGGTTAGGTCATAAGAGCCTTTTACATATTTCGCACGTGGGGAGTGGCTTCGTTGATGTAGAATATGCACCCGTAGGGGCTGATAACGTGTTGGTCACAAGAGCCTTTTAGGTATTTCGCACGTTGGGGAGTGGGTCAGTGCATTTGGAATGTGCACCGTAGGGGCTGATAAAGGTAGTGTCACAAGAGCCTTTTACATATTTCGCACGTGGGGAGTGGGTTCGTTGATGTAGAATATGCACCCGTCGGGACTGATAAAGCTTAGGTCACAAGAGGTTTTTACGTATTCCGCACGTGGGGGAGTGGGTCAGTCCATTTGGAATATGCACCCGTAGGGGATGATAAAGGCTAGGTCACAATAGCCTTTTACGTATTTCGCACGTTGGGAAGTGGGTCAGTGCATTTGGAATGTGCACCGTAGGGGCTGATGAAGGTAGTGTCACAAGAGCCTTTTACGTATTTCAACGTATTTCACACGTTGCGAAGTTGGTCAGTTCATGTACAATATGCAGCCGGCGGGACTGATAAAGGTTAGGTCCTTTTACCTATTCCGCATGTTCGGGAGTGAGTCAGTCCATTCCGAATATGCACCCTCGGGACTGATAAAGGTTAGGTCACAAGAGCCTTTTACATATTTCGCACGTGGGGAGTGGGTTCGTTGATGTAGAATATGCACCCGTCGGGACTGATAAAGGTTAGGTCAAAAGAGGTTTTTACGTATTTCGAACGTTGGGAAGTGGGTGGGTCAGTTCACGTAGAATATGCACCCGTCGGGACTGGTAAAGGTTAGGTCACAAGAGCCGCTTACGTATTTCGCACGTTGGGAAGTGGGTCAGTTGAAGTACAATATGCACCCGTCGGGACTGATAAAGCGTAGCTCACAAGAGCCTTTTACGTATTTCGCACGTTGGGAAGTGGGTCAGAGCATTTGGAATGTGCACCGTAGGGGCTGATAAAGGTAGTGTCACAAGAGCCTTTTACGTATTTAGCACGTTGGGAAGTGGGTCAGTTGATGTAGAATATGCACTCGTCGGGACTGATAAAGCGTAGGTCACAAGAGCGTTTTACGTATTTCACACGTTGGGGAGTGGGTCAGTGCATTTGGAATGTGCATCGTAGGGACTGATAAAGGGTAGGTCACAAGAGCCTTTACGTATTTTGCACGTTCGGAAGTGGGTCAGTTCATGTAGAATATGCACCCGTAGGGGACTGATAAGTTTAGGTCAGAAGAGGTTTTTACGTATTCCGCACGTGGGGGAGTGGGTCAGTCCATTTGGAATATGCACCCGTAGGGGATGATAAAGGCTAGGTCACAATAGCCTTTTACGTATTTCGCACGTTGGGAAGTGGGTCAGTGCATTTGGAATGTGCACAGTAGGGGCTGATGAAGGTAGTGTCACAAGAGCCTTTTACGTATTTCAACGTATTTCACACGTTGGGAAGTTGGTCAGTTCATGTACAATATGCAGCCGGCGGGACTGATAAAGGTTAGGTCCTTTTACCTATTCCGCATGTTCGGGAGTGAGTCAGTCCATTCCGAATATGCACCCTCGGGACTGATAAAGGTTAGGCCACAAGAGCCTTTTACATATTTCGCACGTGGGGAGTGGGTTCGTTGATGTAGAATATGCACCCGTCGGGACTGATAAAGGGTAGGTCACAAGAGCCTTTTACGTATTTCGCACGTTGGGGAGTGGGTCAGTGCATTTGGAATGTGCACCGTAGGGGCTGATAAAGGTAGTGTCACAAGAGCCTTTTACATATTTCGCACGTGGGGAGTGGGTTCGTTGATGTAGAATATGCACCCGTCGGGACTGATAAAGGTTAGGTCAAAAGAGGTTTTTACGTATTTCGAACGTTGGGAAGTGGGTGGGTCAGTTCACGATGCACCCGTCGGGACTGGTAAAGGTTAGGTCACAAGAGCCGCTTACGTATTTCGCGCGTTGGAAAGTGGGTCAGTTGAAGTACAATATGCACCCGTCGGGACTGATAAAGCGTAGCTCACAAGAGCCTTTTACGTATTTCGCACGTTGGGAAGTGGGTCAGAGCATTTGGAATGTGCACCGTAGGGGCTGATAAAGGTAGTGTCACAAGAGCCTTTTACGTATTTTGCACGTTGGGAAGTGGGTCAGTTCATGTACAATATGCAGCCGCCGGGACTGATAAAGGTTAGGTCCTTTTACCTATTCCGCATCTTCGGGACTGAGTCAGTCCATTCCGAATATGCACCCTCGGGACTGATAAAGGTTAGGTCATAAGAACCTTTTACGTATATCGCACGTTGGGAAGTGGGTCAGTTGATGTAGAATATGCACCCGTAGGGGGCTGATAAGTTTAGGTCACAAGAGGCTTTTACGTATTCCGCACGTGGCGGAGTGGGTCAGTCCATTTGGAATATGCACCCCTAGGGGATAATAAAGGCTAGGTCACAATAGCCTTTTACGTATTTCGCACGTTGGGAAGTGGGTCAGAGCATTTGGAATGTGCACCGTAGGGGCTGATAAAGGTAGTGTCACAAGAGCCTTTTACGTATTTCACACGTTGGGAAGTTGGTCAGTTCATGTACAATTTGCAGCCGCCGGGACTGATAAAGGTTAGGTCGTTTTACCTATTCCGCATCTTCGGGACTGAGTCAGTCCATTCCGAAATGCACCCTCGGGACTGATAAAGGTTAGGTCACAAGAACCTTTTACGTATTTCGCACGTTGGGAAGTGGGTCAGTTGATGTAGAATATGCACTCGTCGGGACTGATTTATTTATTTTATTTATTTATGCGAATACCTCAAATGCCCGCGAGGGGCGTTACATGAGGGGGGTGTGAACTAATAATACAACAAGCACTATCACATAATGAATATATTAATATAAGTAATACGCGAGGTTACATATGTTCAGTAACACACAAACAAAATAATACAAGTAAATGAGACACACTTTATAATTCAAAAAAGGAACACAACTGTCTGCGAAATGCAGAAACATCAGAGATGGTGGCAATGGATTGGGGAAGGTCATTCCAAATGTCAATAGCATGTGGAAAGAAGGAATTGAGAAACTGGGATGAACGACAATGGATGTGCTCAACTTTGCATGTGTGATCAGTCCGGGCGGAGACGTAGTGTGCTGGTGCAATGAAAGAGGGTCGGATGGCTTGATTGATGTATAACTTGTGAAACAGACACAAATAAAAGTATCTTCTACGGAGTGCAAGAGGGGGAAGATCGATGGATGACTTTAACAAGGTAATACTAGACGGATATGAGTAGTTGAACAAAATAAAACGGGTTGCATGATTTTGAATGGACTCGAGAAGATCCGTAAGAGTTGATTGGTAGGGATCCCATATGCTGCAGGCATACTCTAATTTGGGCCTAATTAGGGTTAGGTAAGCAAGACGTTTGACGTCCGGGGGAGCAGGCCTAAGGTTACGACGTATGAAGCCAAGTTTACGATTTGCATCCCTTACAATGGTATGAACGTGATTTGACCAGGAAAGATTTGATGAGAAATGAAGCCCTAAATACCTGTAGTTATCAGAAGTGTTGACAACCGACTCGTCAATGTGGTATTGATAGGTGAGGGGGGACCTAGAGCGAGAAAATGAAACATGGCAGCACTTGGAAGCATTTAAGGGAAGACGCCAAAAGGAACACCAGTTGGAAATTGACGCAAGGTCTTGCTGAAGGGTTATTTGATCTGAACGGGATTTAATAGCACGGTATAATACGCAGTCATCGGCGAAGAGCCTGATGCAGGATGAGATGGAGTGCGGGAGGTCATTTATAAATATAAGAAATAGAAGAGGACCAAGAACAGAACCTTGGGGTACACCCGAAGAAACAGGGAGGAAAGCCGAAGAGGAGTTGTTTACAATGGTTGTTTGAGCTCTGTTAGAAAGGTAACTCACGATCCAGTTAAAGACGTCGGAATGTAGGTTAAGGAGCGAAAGTTTGTGTACAAGACCTGAATGTGACACAGAATCAAATGCTTTTTTAAAATCAAGAAAGACTGCATCTGTTTGGACTCCACGATCCATATTGGAGAGGATATCAAAGGTGAATAGGGAGAGCTGGGTTTCGCATGAAAAGCCCTTACGAAAACCATGTTGTTGACCAAAAAAGAAATTGTTGCCTTCGAGGTGAGACGAGATAGCTGACTAAATTACGTGTTCGATAATTTTGCGCGGAATACTAGTTAGGGAAATGGGACGATAATTGAGGGGAGATGCCGTATCGCCGCCTTTGAAAAAGGGGACGACCTTGCCCTGTCGCCAGTCGTGGGGCACGTGCCCCTGTTCAATTGCGTGAAGATGAAGGTCAGGAACATGGACGAGGGTTCTTTGGTATTTTTAAGTACCTTAGAGTTGATGGAATCAAGTCCACAAGAGTGCGATAATTTCATGTTCTCAATTACCTGAAGTATCCCGAGCTGGGAGACCACAATTTTGGGCATAGGAGTGAAAGCGCCGGTGGATGTGAGAGCACGGGGGAAACTTTGACGGTCGTCATGCGTAAACACACTGACAAAAGCTTCGTTAAAGACAGTCGCACAGTCGGCGTCACACATTGCTGATCCGTCGGGGTTAGTCAGGCGGATGGGATCGCGCGCCGGTGGATTAATAATTTTCCAAAATTTGCGAGGGTTATTAGATAACATAGAGGTAAGCTCCGTGGAATAAAACTTGCGCTTTGCATGGCAAATAGCCCTTATGTACTAGGTTGAACACTCGTGATATTTTGAATACGCGGACTCAGTACCAGTTCGTCTGGCTTGCCGGTAGAGGCGCTTTTTCTTATTGCGGAGCTTCCTTAGGTCATTTGAATACCAAGGAGCGCACGTAGATGGTTTTATTACAACTGATGGGACGTGTCTGTCAATCAGCTCATTAAGTTTATTTCGAAAGAGGATCCAATTTTCCTCAACAGAACGTTCACCACCACCGACCATGAATGATGGAAAGTAAGAAAGTAGCTCGTGGTATATTGCCACAAAGTCAGCCCTGTCATAGAGCCTTATTGTTTTACGAGCGGCTTGTCTAATAGGAGCGCATAAGCAAAGCGGCAGATGAATAGCTTTGTGGTCACTAATATGCAATGGGAATGATATTGGTCCAGTGATAGAAGGGTCATTAACAAGTATCAAGTCGAGAATTGATGCACTTGAGGACGAATTACGTGTAGGTTCAGAAATTAGTTGTGTTAAACCAAGAGTAGAACAAACATCGGCGAAATCAAATTCCTCACGCGAAGACCCAGTAGGGATGTTCCAATTGATACCCGGATAATTGAAATCTCCCGTGATACACACCTTAGCATTAGGATGTCGTGTGATAAGTGTCAACAGTGCATCAGTGAACAAAGGTACAAAACCAACAGAGTTTGGTGGCCTATAAAAAACGCCTAAAAGTAAGTCAACATATGCGAGCTTTAGTTTAACCCATAACATTTCTAAAGGAGACTCGACATGAACTGGTGAACACTGGACGCCCTGCCTTACGCCGATAAGGACGCCGCCACCACGACGACTTGCACGATCGCAACGATAGACATCAAAGTTTGGATGCAAGCAAGTGATTTCATTGTTACAAATAGCGGAGGTCAACCACGTTTCCGTAAGAAGTAGGACATCACATGAGCAATCATCTATAACACTTGAAACGATATCTTGTTTATTCAGTATACTTCGCACGTTAGCAAGAATAACAGATAACTGTTGTCGGGGTGGTGGCGACGGCGGACGTGTTTGCGTGACATTGCTCTCAATTTGCTATATTGGTACTTCCTGTACGCAATTGGCACAATGATCAAAGACAAAACACTTTCCAGCGGCGTACAGCTTGTTAAAGCGGAGTTTGAAAGGGTGACCAAGAGTGCGCCCGTGCTCAACAAGCTTACTTCTAGCGCGCCTTGTAGCTAACGAATAATCTTGACTATCAGAAACACCAGTTTCACGAAAGGCACTGCTCTTTGAGATTATATTATCTTTAACCTTAGTTGAGACCAATTTCACAATGACTGGGCGGTTTTTCCCAGGTGTGTATTCACCCAGACGATGTGCGCGTTCGATCTCGTGCGAGGCGACGTCTACCTTAAGGTGCAATGAACACGTAGAGGTTATCAGCCTTTCAGACTCCGCCCATGTCTCGGTTGACGAGTCACTGAGCCCAAAGAATATTAAATTGTTGCGACGCGAGCGGTCCTCGAGGTCTATCAGACGAGATGATACATTGTTGACCGTAGTGGATAGGGCAGATACTGAGGTGCTAACAGCTGCTACTTCACATGACAGGCCACGAAGTTTGCCACTGATAAAGCGTAGGTCACAAGAGCGTTTTAAGTATTTCACACGTTGGGGAGTGGGTCAGTGCATTTGGAATGTGCACCGTAGGGACTGATAAAGGGTAGGTCACAAGAGCCTTTTACGTATTTTGCACGTTCGGAAGTGGGTCAGTTCATGTAGAATATGCACCCGTAGGGGACTGGGTCAGTGCATTTGGAATGTGCACCGTAAGGGCTGATAAAGGTAGTGTCACAAGAGCCTTTTACGTATTTCACACGTTGGGAAGTTGGTCAGTTCATGTACAATATGCAGCCGCCGGGACTGATAAAGGTTAGGTCTTTTTACCTATTCCGCATGTTCGGGAGTGAGTCAGTCCATTCCGAATATGCACCCTCGGGACTGATAAAGGTTAGGTCACAAGAGCCTTTTACATATTTCGCACGTGGGGAGTGGGTCAGTTTATGTAGAATATGCAGCCGTCGCGTCTGATACAGGTTAGGTCACAGTGGCGTTTTATGTATTTCGCACGTTGGGAGGAGGGTCAGTTCATGTAGAATATGCACACGCCGGGACTAATAAAAGTTAGGTCTTTTTACATATTCCGCACGTTGGTGAGTGAGTCAGTCCATTCCGAATATGCACCCGCCGGGACTGATAAAAGTTAGGCCACAATAGCCTTTATATATTTCGCACGTGGGGGAGTGGGCCAGTCCATTTGCAATATGCACCCGTAGGGGCTGATAAAAGTTATGTCATAGGAGGCTTTTACGTATTTCGCACGTTGGAAGTCGGTCAATTCATGTAGAACATGCAGCCGTCAGGACTGATAAACGTTAGGTCACAAGTGATTTTTACGTATTTCGCGCGTTGGCAAGTGGGTCAGTTCATGTAGAATATGCACCCGTCGGGACTGATAAAGATTAGGTCCTTTTACGTATTCCGCATGTTGGGGACGGAGTCAGTCCATTCCGAATATGCACCCGTCGGGACTGAGAAGGGTTAGGTCACAAGAGCGTTTTACGTATTTCACACGGTGGGAAGAGGGTCAGTTCATCTAGAATATGCACGCGCCGGGACTGATAAAAGTTAGGTCACAAGGGCGTTTTACGTATTTCGCACGTTGGGAAGTGGGCCAGTTCATGTGCACCCGTCGGGACTGATAAAGGTTAGGTCACAACATCCTTATACGTATTTCGCACGTTGGGATGTGGGTCAGTTCATGTAGAATATGCGCCCGTCGGGACTGATAATGGTTAGGTCACAAGAGACTTTTACGTATTCCGCACGTTGGGGAGTGGGTCAGTCCATTTGGAATATGCACCCTTCGGGACTGATTAGGTCACAAGAGCCTTTTACGTATTTCGCACGTTGGGAAGTGGGTCAGTCCAAGGCCAACAACTTAGCTGGCTCGTCTTTACCGATCACACTGAACCCGAAATACAGATTTAGATGTAGTAGTCACAAAGCACCGTGATATCGTAGAACAGTCCACAATAATTTCCGGGACAGTGCACTGATGATTTGGGGCAGACGATAGTCCGGTAATTTTCCTGTTCATGAAACGATTCCGACGATTCCGAATACACAGAGGCACATATGGGGTTGCATAAATTTATTCATTAAATTCAAAAATTCGTTGGGGCATCTGCAAGCCATAGCACTCCATTGCTTTCTCAATAGGTCAGTGACTATTTTTCAAATTAATGTAGAAGGTCTGCGCAATCAGGGTCTGTCTTCTCTCTCTCTCTCTCTTTATTTCTCAGTGGTGCCACAACCAGTACCGGAAACATTTGATGTGTTCGTGAGTTTCTTTTGAATGAAATTTTCGATCTGTCTGCTATCACTCGCACGAATGATAGATAACACGCTGACGCTGTTCTCAAGGCGAAGAGGTAATCTAGAGGTTGAAGGTAAAATAACAAAGGAAGAGGAAAAGAGGGCCTTGTAATCTCTTCCGCTGATATGGTGGATCAGTCGCGCAATGTAACATGTAACCGTCTGCCGTCGTAGTACCAGGAGCATCCGCAGTGAGCGTTAGGTTATCAATTAGATCCTTCTGTGCTCCATCTGTCAGGCGAAACTGACGAAACGTGCAGGGTGTTGAACTCTTTAAGAGTTTAGCACACATGCGAACACTTGGTCTTCCCCGTGTGAACAGTCCCTGATGTTCTGTGCTACGATTTTGTGAAGGCGAAGATATATTTAGACAGGATGGTGCATAATATAATATGTGTGTGAAGCAGTAATTCCAGGCCATTCTTCACGAGATGTATCTCATGAGTGGCTCCACTGCCGGTTGTCGCGACGAAATATGGATCGCCTTTAAAATATCTTGATTTCGAACGGAAGGGCTCGCAGAGGAGTAATTTGGTGGTGAATGCTCCTGTCAGACATATATACTTTAATTACAGAAGATATCAAATTGTTCCTTTAACTGTCTTCGCGATATCTACGTTACTGGTTCACCCTGACGCCTAATTTCTATATCGTCGCCAAGCTCCACTTCCAACGTCAATGAGGACATGCTTTCAATTGATTCATCGCGGTCAAGGAATACAATGAACATGAACACTTGTAGCTTTATGTCGCGAAACCACTGATGAAACACGGTGGTAATGGAAGTGCTAATGAAACACAACAGCGGATGTGGCAACGAAACAACTAATGTCTGGAGAATATGACATTCGTTATGATTGAGGGATTGGGATTAAGATTGAGACAACGACGACGAAGAAGCAGCAGGACGAGTTTGTCATTGTCTTCCCTCAAGGAATGTCATCTCCATATTCTCATTAGCTTGCTTGCATCCTACTTTTATGTTCAGCCAATGTGATTGCTTCAGTAGGATGAGCAGCTTTGCTACTGTGGTCAGCCTGTGGATCAATCTTGACTACATGTGAGCTTATTGAAATTTAGACTAGGAATATGAACGCTCTCTCGCTTGAGGCACGGGAAATCGTGAAAGGAAAAAGAAGAATGCTCTGAGGAATAAATTACAGTTAGTCGTGTGAATCCACTAATGTAATTCAGAGTGCTATGGTCGGAACTCTTACCTGAATGAAAAATAATTTAGGTTTATCGATCAGGCCTCTAGAGTGTGTCGGGTCGAACTTTTCACACACGTCGGAGAGTTGAATTCGTTGGTCGTCGGAGCAGCGTATGGCATCATCTCTCCCATGGCTCAACAGAAACAAGCAGAGGCAACATGAGCCTGAGTGATCTTCACCAGCCACTTAGGAATCATGGGACCAACAAAAAAGAGAATTAAGAGAATGCAAAACGAGAAAATTAAACAAAAATACTTACACTTTTCAAGAGTTTCTAGCATTGCCTCTTTTTCGAGGTCTTCGTAGACTTCAACATCAAATCCAAGCTTTTCTCTAAACAGCTTCCTTATCCTCTCTTTGTCTTTTTCGGTTCCCTTTCGTTCATTCGATTTAGCAAACTTCTGCAAAAAAAGCAACATTCGCATGCTTGTTGGGAGGTGGACAGGAGAGAGCTGCATCAAGAGAGATACATGAGAAAGCTAAAGCTTCTAGTACCTACCTTGTAGTGAATACTTTAGGAGCTGTGACTTGGTTATTATTAGTTTTTTCATTAGATATATTCGTATCGTACATGTATAATTCACTAATCGATCACCAATACATTCGCACTGACAGTGTTGGGTATAGTCATTACAGATCACGAAGCTGGAATATATATACAGCTTGAGACAAAATTTCACGGAAGAACCGGGAGTCACGTTTTGCCATTGAGACTACATCCTAGCAGCAAACAGCAGCCGGAATAGATACCGAACAGGCGGTCACCTGGGTCACCTGTTTCTTATTTAATACATTCCTAATAACGAACACGGGGCTGACCCGATGACCAAATACGCCAGTGCCGTGTTCTGTATCCGTGCATGAAACACGCGGATGTATCGATGTTCACTAATGGCACTCCTCCATCAGCCACAATGGGTGGCTCCGGTTTGGCAATATTGTGCGAAGGAATTCACCTCCCACAGACGAATAGAGGAAGTGGGTGTGACCGCCGCGTTAACCGACAAATGAGGACACAAGTGGTGGTGGGAATACTGCCGCAGGCAGTTAGACGTCATACTTGCGAGGGGCCCTCGAAGGTCACGTGGCAGTGTTGCCAATTTCGCTATTTTGTAGTTAAATTTAAATACTTTTGGTAGCAACTCGCTACGAAAATTTTCGCTCTGCTACGAGTAGCTAACTTGGTCAATTGTTCACTATCTTGCTCCAGATTTAGCTCTTTCGGTGGATTTTATCCGGCATATTTTTTGAAAGGTTGATCAATAGACAACAGCCTCTCACAGAAGGGCTCATGTAGCCACCGAGGCCGGTTAGTTCATTTTTGTTTCGGGTTTAGTGGTAGGTGTTTCTTGGGTCTCCGCACCCTACGTCTAGGGCTGCTCCGTGACTTAGGGCTTACTGACGTATATGTAACGCCATCCTGTGCATGTGAGTGAAGTATATACTAAACATCTGCAGAGGAGAACTTACAACTAGTGCTTTGAGTTATGATGGCCAGCATGAAGTACGCTCAATGGATAGCCGCGGGGGTGCGACTTAGAAAGAGCGAAAGAAAGTTTGCGTTACTAGGGGCTGGTTTCACCAACGTTTTTCAAACTGCTGGCTAAACGGAGATTAACAAACAAGCAGTTAAACGTTGAACCACCGTCAAAGTTAACCGCGTTCGACGAGGAGCGTAGCGCGCTCACGCACTACTCGTCACTTGATCCAAGTTCCCCAGACTAGGAAAAAAATGAGCCGCGACGCCACTGGTCGGAGTTGCACACGCGACACAAATGGCGGTCTGATGGCGGCTGTTGTTTTTTTGTGGAGGACAGTGATTGTGATCATCGTCGAAAACATCTCTAATGCTTTGTCACGTCAATACATGGACAACTTCTTTCGAGATCAAGAATACAACACAGAGAGAAAGATACAGCGGAAGGATACAGAGAGAAGGATACATATTTCGAGAGAAGGATGCAACACAACATCGTGCAACTTTCTTTGCTGGTTTCGTGGATTTGCTCGCGGCGTATTGGAGCGCCAATGAATTGTGGAAGGTATTTAACGGCAAGCCATGTGCATTGTGTTGTGTTTCGAAACAGGAGCTTTTGATGAGCTCTCGCGGACTAAATTATGAAATAGTGCATGTGCGTGGTTTTTCTGTCCTACGCGCATGAGCCATTTCTTGCGAGTCATCGACACACTAGTAAAATGTGATGTCAGATATGTGTTTCAGCTTCGTATTTAACTATTGTACATGCAGCGTGGGTCATCCCGATGAATGGTATGAAATAAGTCGCTTTAGCACCGTCACAACTCATGCAGAATTGGCTTTTGTTCACGGATACTTTATGGTCCACGTAAGCAGACGATGACCGCAATGTGCATGCGCAGACGAGCTCATGTCGCAACGATTTCGGAAATTAAGCATGAATATCCCTGATATTACTGTATGTGTCACTTTTTAAAGTAAACTTCCTTGCGTTTACAGCACAGCCAGTGCGTGTAAGCTATTCTACAGAAGAACGAGCCCCTCCTCCAAAGCAGTGACCGACTTAGCAATATATTCACCCATCCAATACACCAGTACGTTACCGCCACCAGTACGTTATCGCTAACAATGCCACATCTAACCACGTTCCTGTTTTATCTGGTGTACCACAAGGGTCTGTACTTGGTCCTTTGCTCTTTCTTATCTACATTAACGACCTTCCTAAATCGTTTTCCTGCTCCGTTCGCCTCTACGCCGATGACTGTGTAATATACCAGGAAATAACTAGCGCCTCTGACTCTCTCTGCCTACAATCCGATCTTCATAAATTATCAAGCTGGTGTTCTACTTGGCACATGGCAATAAATTTAGAAAAATGTAAGCACCTCAGGGTGGCTCGTAGTAACAACACTTGTCCGTCGTACACAATCGATAACATCGAAGTAGAAAGGGTTTCCTCTTACAAATACTTAGGCGTGTATGTAACAACTAACCTGTCATGGGGCCACCACATCCAATACATTACTAATAAAGCCACACGCACTTTGGGCTACATTAGACGAAATTTCAGCCTCGCACCAATTAATATAAAACTCACACTTTATCGAACATTAGTACTTCCGAAACTGGAATATGCCGCCTCTGTGTGGGACCCTGGACAATCATCGCTCATTGATCAACTGGAAAGACTGCAAAGCCGTGCTGCTCGTTTTATTCTCGGTAACTATACTCGCACAGCCAGTGTGACCCTGATGAAGTCAACTCTTAATCTATCCCCCTTATCACATCGCCGTCAAACAGCTCGTCTGTGCTTGTTCCACAAAATATATTACCACAATCAAGTTTTAAAACGTTTATTACTTACAAGTCCATCGTACACATCATCGAGAGTGGATCATCGACAAAAGGTCGGCGTCCCCTTTTGCACTAAGAAAACCTATTTTGACTCATTTATACCAAAGACATCACAACAATGGAACCATCTTCCTAGTCATATCACCTCCATCACTGATAGCGCACAGTTTAGAAAATCGCTGTTTGATCACTTAAATGTAACATAACCTGCATACCGGGTTTCCAGTAGAGTAGTGGTGATATTTGTTCATTCAGTATTATTGTTAATTCTTTTTTCTCCTTTTTTCTTCTTTTATTGAACTTGTTTCTGTTCCACTAGTGTTTACCAGCTTTGTATTATCCTGCTCCCATCTTTAATGCTGTAAAGCCCTGAGGGTACTCAAATAAATAAATAAATACAGGTGACATAACGACGCGCAAAAAACCTGGCAGACTCCTTGGTCAATGCCAAAATCAGCAGAACAAGCACCCAGTACAACGGAACACGACCTTGCAACCTCCCGCGCTGCAAAACATGCAAGCACGTTCAACACACTAACTCCATCAAAAGCACTGCAAGCAATTACACCCACCCCGTTAACCACGCATTCGCATGCCGAAGCTCCAATGTCATATACTGCATTGAATGCGGCGACTGCTCTATGCAATACATTGTTGAAACCGGCCAACAAATGAACAACCGCCTACCGGACACAGAACCGACATGTCCAAAAAACTCCCCAAAGCAGTCGCCGAACATTTTAACGTCCCTGGTCACAATTTTGACAACATTAAACTATATATTCTAGAAACCGGGTTTAGATCCACACGTGACATGCGTGATAGGGAGTCTTATCTCACATACAAGTTCAAAGCTCTTCACCCGTCCGGTACCAACAAATCACAAGGCAGCCTAGAAACACTTCACAAATAAAATATGCTTTTGCCTTCTATCTCCATAATCATCTGTTATGTTCTGCATGGACACTGCTTTCTGCTTTCTTTGTTGCATGTCACAACTTTGTATTACAAACGTTAAAAAAAACTTTGCTCGTTCTGGAATTTTCCTCAAGTAACCGCTAACCTCCTTATCTTTCGGTATGTTTGCCAATTCTCGCCTGTTGTCCCGTTTCGTCCACGTGTTCGTGAACCTCCCATTTTTCTGTAACCGGTCAGGAGCCTAGATCACTACGTTCACATAATTCCTTGCACACTCTAACAAAGCGGTCATTCACTCCGGCCGTAGAAGCCCGTAGGAACGCTTTCTTCCCTCCGGGCTGTTGACCCAAAACTCGGATGAACCTTTAAACACGTCACACCTCACCCTTTAAATACCATGCCAATGATGAGGACGGTGCCCAGAAGGAGAACAGTCTCTGTTCGAAATATCGGCGGCTTCTGTCCCTTCCTACATCTCTACCGGCTCGCTGGATTTCTACCCATTTGCGTTTACACAACACACGTTCTGTTATGATAGTAACGAAAATCTCCAACCAAGTTACAGGACGGGGATACCCGACGTTTCGGAGCCAGTTCGGCTCCTTCCTCAGGGGTGACTGTAGTGGCCGCTGCCAACGGCCACTACAGTCACCCCTGAGGAAGGAGCCGAACTGGCTCCGAAACGTCGGGTATCCCCGTCCTGTAACTTGGTTGGAGATTTTCGTTACTATCATAGTTCTCACCCAACCAGACACACTTGTGTCGAACATGTTCACTTTCACGTTCTGTTATTTACCGCGAATGTCAAGCAGACGACAGAGTCTAGCTGGTACAAAATCCCATTGTTCAGTCTTGTCAAAACGAGGTGCTAATTTCACACAAAGCGAGATATCGCTCGAGATGTGGATCTTATAAGTAAATATACGAATATCTGAGAGAATAAAAAAAAACTGGTGGAAACACCGTGTCATAGAAAAATGCAGCGTGGGGCAGACTCTGTGACGAGTTCAACAGCCAGTCTTTAGTGTGTCGCAGGGATGTAATTCAGCTTAGACGGTATTATGATAACCAAAACAAAAGGTATAGGAAAGATATTGCAAGGTTCCGCAATGAAGTGTTCAGGACTGGAGGTGGTGGCCCACCAGCACAAATTTCAGCAACATCGGATCTGATATCTTCCATTGTACCTGGAAGTTTAGAGCCTTTGAATAATCCATATGATTTCGATGCGTCCCACATTCTTGGTAGGCTGTGCTGCAGCACATTATGCATGCAAGCTGTTGGGAGCTTAAATATACAAAATTATAATGTGGAAATAACTTCAAAAGCTATGTACAGAGAAGGGCATGTAGATTATGTAAGTCTCTCAGCTCCACATCTAAAGAAGTCAATTAAATTTGTGACTGTTTACACTTCACTAATTAGTTTTTCATTTTGTTGCATTTTCCGTTGGTGCGCACATGCTCCTTCTGAGCCAGGCTGTTCCACAAATTTGCATGCCGAGTACACCGAAGGAGCTACACAAAAGGAGGGCCCCGAAATGCGGCGTGAAACGTCACTGCTTCCAATACTTGAGCCAGCAGACTCTTAGATGGGCAGGCAGCCAGTTGCAGTAGAGCCTCTGTGTGGGGGAGATACTGCGGCAACCTCGAGGAGGAGAGCTGTACCGCCATCGAAGGAGCCCCAAACACCCGCACAAAAATCAGCCGTGTGGTATAGAAAACTGGCACAGTCGAAGATAAAATTCAACAATCAAAGATTACTGACGGAGAAACTACAAGAAGAAATTGCTAGACAGCAACTTAAACAGCTAGAGCTAGATGCCTTGTACAAGACAAAGCTTTTGGAGATGTTAGAAATAGACATGGAGATGAAACACAAACAGCTACAGGGGCATAGCAGCTAAAACTACACCCTGGACGAAAGACTTTTATCTTGATCATCTGACAAGGCTCATTGCTACAAAGTTGGATAATAATGCATGAAAATTTCAGTTGTTAAAATGTTAGAAATTACTTCATTATGAATGATACAATAAAATAAACATTTTTGGAAGAGACCAAAATGGAATATGTAAAAATGGTGTGAAGTTTTCTTTTATTTTGCCAGTATTAGGAAACGTAATAAATCATGTTTGAAGAATGTAGATTAAATCAGAATAGTGCTTGTAATACACATGTATAGCCTACTGTTTGCAGAACCACGCGACATGAGCAAAGCGGCAGTTACGTAAATGACGAGTACTACAGCGGAGCATTTCTCACCATAACACCTCAGATATGTCACTGAAGCACTGCACGCTCTGAAGCTTTGTGCACGCTGTCATATGTGTACAGAGTGAGTGATGACACCATCACATTTACTTGTGCTGTCTGGGTCTGGAGCATCCTCATTGTGAACTTCAACGTCCTCATAAGCTGGCGCTGCCTCACAAGCACAGGCTCGTGCTCACCATTTGTGCGAGCAACGTTGTGGAGCACAGCAGTGCTTATAATTACTCGAAGTGCTGAGTGCATGTTTATACAGAGACCCATTTTTAAGATCGGAAAACGATGCTTCCACAACCCATACATCCTTTCATCTGTATTGTGAGTTAATACCATGGACTCTTGGTACACCTTCTCAGCGTTGATGTGGCGGTGTCGCCAAATCTGTTAACAGGTATTGTCCACAGGGATACCTGAGCCATCGAACAGGTGCCGGCTTGACTGCGTGTGTTCCATTCTTAATCTCAGCCTGCCACTGTCAGGTATGATTGCATCTTGAGTTGAGCCTGGCTACCCTGCCAGAATGCACGTGATATGCAGTGCTGAATCGTATACACATTGAACATTAACTGTAAGTAACCTTGTCGGCATGGAACAGTTCAGCCGTGTCTTCACCAGGTTACTGGTGAAGATACATGCGTGCGATCAACAGTGTCTATGGGTTCCCATCGTATTAGTGCCTATGTCACCTGGAAAGTGGTACATTTTGTAGAAGTTGAACATTATCGCTTTTCTCTTCATCGGTCCTTGGGAACTTGATGAATCTGCACGACAAGGAGGCAAGTACATTTCTCACACCTTTAATGATTTCGCATACTGGAGCCTTGCTCACCTCAGCTATGTCTCCTAAAGCAATCTGAAATGTTTCTGTTGTAAAAAATATATATTCAGGCACTCTAGCATTTGGTTGTGTGATGGCACACTGTAACCGTATTCACCCCTTTAAAGGTGTAATAACGTGCATGGCATACGCCTTTTTCGGTGTCATTTTGGTAACACCATGATGGAGCACGGTTCAGAACTAATTTTCTTTACTCGAATATTGTCTGTCCTCCAGAGATTCAGTCTTGCAACGTCTCAACATTGTTGAACAGTATTGTAGACACTTGCACGTGCTCGATTATCGGTAGCGATGCATATATGCATTAGCACGTATCTACGATAAATAAGACACAATGAAAGCAAGATTTGCGCTGACACTTGATCTTTTGTAATGATTTCCGAATTTTGTAAAACATGGTCCTGGAGATACAATGTTGCGCAACCAGGTTGAATGTGCATAGCGCACACCTTTAAAGGTGTGAAAAAGTTTACAGTGCACATATAAACTCCTATTTGATTTGTACTCCACATATTTGTCAACATCCATCGTAAGGGGGTAATGATGTTCTATGCTCGTATTCACTTGTGACAGGAACACCCGCTCTGGCCCACAACCACCATAACATGGCACAACATTACGCTGAACTTCCTTTCCGTGGCACAGCACACACATGGACGATCTCGCACTTATGCTTTTACTCAGTGCGTTGTTACTTCCTATGATGCAAATTGCAGAGAGATATACGCTCATTTTGAGATGAGTCTTTGGGGATTAATCCGTACAACCCCTATTGGAAAAAACGTCTTGAGGTTACCCCAGAAATCCTTAGGTTACCTCAGGATATCTTGAGGTTTTCTGAGGTACCCCAGAACCCCAATCTCTGAGGTAACCCCAGGACCTGAAGCTCTGAGGTAAGTTGAAGCTCTGAGGCAACCTCAAGATCTCAGACTCTGAGATAACCTCAGGAATTATTTTCAAAAGGGTCTACTTCGTACACCATGACGGATGAACGCCGCCATATTTGACGCGAGGTTAACCGACGAGTTTAGGCGGTTCAAGTAGGCCGTCAGATTTAACCGTCCGGTAGTTTGACGGAACTTGGTGAAACGGAGTCAACACTGGACGCGCCGTCTAGGGAACGTTGATTGACGTTGAACATCTTGGTTCAAGTGCTGAACCACGTTGGTGAAACCGGCCCTATTTCCGTTTGAGAGAAGGTGCTGGCCGAACGTTATCTCTTTACCTCTACCTGACCCGTATGACCTGACTCTGCCCAACCGACGACGAAGTTTGATTCTTGGCATCTTCAATCACACACTACACGCATTACTAGTTATCAGGCGTGTACATACCCATGCCTGTGTCCATTCCTTTATGACAATTGCAATTTGCAACCTGTTGCTGAAAACTTGCGATGGTAATGAAGCCATTAGCATAAACTGCACTTTAATTCATTCAATTCTTGCAGTTACACAGCGGCCTCTTAGCTTCGTGTGGTTATGGTCAAGGCAACAGCGAGACTTCAGAGCCACAGTTAAGTGGGAGGGGGATGGTGATTTTCGGTGACCAATTCCAAACACGCACTGACATGCTGATGCCTGTTCCAGTGCACAGGCATGGCCTAGCTTTCATTCTCAAACTGCATATCAAACAGATTAATTGTCTGATCACCCACTGCGATATTTCTATCTTGTTGTGGCCCGTAAGCTATATAATTGATGCAAATTATTTCTCGGATTTTAATAAAACAGGTAATGACGTAACATGGTGGAAGGATTTTCCTTGCACATAGAAATACTCTCGTTCCCTGCGCCGGCGTGTTCGGCTAAATTCGTCATCTCGGCCACCTTTGGGGTCTTATATATCCCGATCCATTTCGGTTATGCAAATGCACTCTGGCATTCTAATACTGCACATGGAGAAGTGTCATCGTAAAAAGTTTCTCAGTTCTGCATTAAGATCTGTAGGTTCCATGCGTGGGCGCGCTCCCCCAAATTCTCGCGTGGAGCGGATGTCCTCACCGACTGCGTTATTTCCATCCTGTTGTGGCCCGTTAGCTATTTAATTTATGAAAATTATTTATAGGATTCTAATAAAGCAGGTAATGAGATAACATGGTGGAAAGTTTCGCCTCTGTACAATGAAATCTTTTGTTCCCTGCGCTGACGTGTTTGACTAAATTTTCTTCATCTCGGCGAACATTGAGGTGTTATACAGGGTGTTCAAAATTAAGCTTTCACTAGCACTTTATAAATAGGCGAACAAAAGGAAAACTGGTGCTATTCTTCTGTTCCTTGAGTAACAAACAGGTGCTACATAATTAGCAGCACCTGTTTCTTACACAAGTAGCGTAAATTTATCGTCCGGTTTCCTGTCATCGCTGTGTTTGCGTATCGCTCGTGAAAGCTTAATTTTGAACACCCTGTACCTCACAAACTATTTCACTTATCAAAATGCATTATGGGATTCTTATACTAAAGGCATTGAGTTACAAACGCGCAAATGTATTTTTTCGTGGAGAAATATCTGGTGGTTCCTGGTGCGAGCGCATTTCTTCGTAGAGGCTGTTATACTGCACTAGCTCCCCATGGAATCAAGACAACTGTTCACATAATGTTCTAATTTTGTGGAACTGTTTATTTTATCGCATATTCCCCAATTCCTCGAGTGCATGTCAATTACTTGGATCGAAATAAAGTCATTTGTGAAAAAGTGTTCCATAGGCATGCCGCCAATGGGCAGTGTAAGGGTGGCCTTCAGCCAACGACTTAATGTATTAGGTGAAGCCTCCTTCACATTTTAGCGCCGATTCTTGGGAATGACAACACATGACTCTTGTGTTGTCCCCTCAGTTTATCTGTATTTTGTATCCTTCCCATCACCCTGTCACCCTCTTGTGCCGTATATATGCCTGTGCCATGTCCATATTTTTGTAACCTGAAGAAGTGCAGTCTTGTTCGCAAAAGCCTAGTTAACCATGTGTAAATAAATAAGTTGCCCCTACCGTTTAAAATCACTCCTTGATTTTACTCATCACTGGCAACGTGACATCGCTTTTTCTTTTCTGTTTTGGCATTTGCGAATGTTTGGCTGCAAGTGTATGTGTCAGCATATACGTATGCGAACACTAATCAAATGACTAGTACCGGGTATATTAAGAGTGCAGTTGCGCTTAGGAAACACCAGCAACTAAGTTGCCAACCATGCAACCTACATATGGACTAATAGTGTAGGAAAACTACATTACATGAAAAATACAGGAATGCAAACTACAGAGAGAGTCCCAGACAACAGGTCCTCGAACTCTAATAAAAATACTAAGCCGCCTAGAATCATGTGGTCAACGGCATTTGTTCTTACTAGGGTTTGGCCACCTCTTGCTGTGCATGTCATGTAACCCAAGTATAAATATGCGATTAAAAATTATGATATATAATTTAAAATTATATATATAATAAAATAAATAAATATAAATACTACATATATATATATATATATATATATATATCATATAAAATTATTAATTTATAATTAAAATTAAATAAAATGCGAATATAAAATTAAACTTTGCGAAATGAACTCGGAAATTTATCTTGTGAAGGTCACTTTATTACCCTACCAACATGAAGAACGTGCCGAATTTGCTCAAATTCATGATAACTGACAGCGATATTCGGGATCTATCCCATCAGGAAAAATAGTCAGACATCACGCTTTTCTGACCACTTGCGCATAATGCGCGAGGGATTTCTTGAGCGTAATCACTGTCAGTCCGGCGAAAGGAAGTTGGAAACCCAGAATGATAGTAGCCAAAGTGACAACTACTGAAATTGGGAGAGGGAAGCTATTTCTCTGCTATTCGCTGCGAGATCGACCAATTGGGGGCGACACTGCCACCATCCAAGTGTGGATAACACGGGGACCGATGTTCGGTTTTGATGGTTCTTTTCCGTAATTTTTGTGTATATTCACCGGAAGATCACTTGTGCCGCGATGGTACTATACTATTCGGTTCCCCCTGCGGCACTGAACGCGGAATAAACGTGCAAAAGCAGAAGACGTGTCCACATTGCGATAGTTCTCCGTTTTCCGCAGCGCGCCGACACCGTTCGATCTCGGAATGAATCCCTCTCTACCACGCCTGTGTGAGCTGGGTTTCCAACCTCCGTTCGTCGGACTGACAATGATTGAACTAAAAATTCGCCGTACGCTGACCTCTGGGAGTTCCGTAGAGCATGACTTTCGGCAATTTTTCCATTACCTTTTTTTGATGGGATAGATCTTGAGTACCACTCTCAATTATCATGCATTTGACTATTTCCGGCACGCTCTTGACATTGGTGGGGTAAAAAAGTAACCTCTACTCGGCAAATTACCCAGCTCAGTTCGCAAGATTTACATAATTACACTTAGGTTACACGATATGTTCATCTGGAGGTGGACAAGACCTAGGAAGAAAAAATGCCTTTCACTGCGTGATTCTAGGTGGCGTAGTTTTCTTTATTAAATTTCAATGAAACAATTTCTGGGACGTCCTATACAACAAGGTGCTTGTTAATCAGTGCAAAGGTTGCATTCATTCAGAGGTACAGGAATCAAGATGGGATGTTATGATCAGCGCTGCACACTGGAAAATGCTTGTACATACGATGACGCACTTGAAATATGCTCAGTTGTCGCCAAAGCAGAGCGCACAGAACGTGCGGGGAGAAGTGTTCCGCCTCTTGTTTTACGTTTCTTTTGCCCGCTTTGACCTTGGTGCTGGGGAGAACCGCCTTATCACAAAGAAGGCGGGGACACTTCCTCCTCTAGACGCAGATTTGGCGGGCACTTTGCGAAAATCAAGCAGGTGGGGCTAAGGCCTAATTTTTACTATTTTTTTCGACTATTTCTGTTGAGGTACTGTGCATATTATTTTTTCTTGTCTACGGTTATCCGTGGAGGACATCATATTTCTGTACAAAAGTGACGTTCACTTGCCAAATTTTCAAAGTTCAGTTGAACAAAATTTCCCACAATTAAAAATTGTCCAAAGCCTTCCTCAATGGTCGCAAAAATTTCCAGAGCGTAATCCCCGAAAGTCCCACAATCATCAGGCGAGTACATAGCCAGTTATAATTTAGGTGAAACACTCTGTATAGTACTGGGATCAACCATATAGACAGCGTTGTAATGCACAATTTTCAACGAAGTAATGATTAAGATTACAATGAAATAATTAAGATTACGAATGGGAGGTTACAAACGGAGCAGGCGGCAAAAAGTGCGCAGGGTTTTACAGGCGGTTCCCGCACAATAGAATCAAACAGCACCTGCCGCATACACAAATCACCAGAACGTGCATTGAGAACTTATGTTGGTGCAGTTCACGCCTTGCCTATTTACATGACTCTTGAAGCAACAGACCTAGTATCAGGGCGCATACATAGGCCTACCACCTTTTAAGATCAATTTGTGGTTCGTCAACCCAGAAATGTGATCAATTAGAATCACATTGGCTATGGGGAAATGTCCGAACTATGTTAATAACGTTTTCCGTTACAGATTATATTTGCACCCTTTAACTTTTAGAAAATAAATCTGTCTACACTCTATTCCTCCTATCTCGCTGACATTTCAATTGAAAATATAATTTATATATTCAGGAATACGAATATGTGCAACAACACAATCTTCGCACTTATTAAGCGGAAAATATCTGCGGTAAAAGCACAGTGCGTTCATTAATATGAAGTGTATTCACTTCAAATATTTTTGTTTGCACTTTCGAGCAAAATGCTTCTCTATAATATATTACTTAAGGTAACTTGATGTAATAGCATGATCAGCGTAGCTTTGTGTCCACTCGAGCATTGAAGCAATTTCGATGTCATAATGTCATAATGACAAAAGCGCGAGCTGACACGTATCACGCTAGTTCCATCTCAAATCGAACAAGATGGTACATTTGATGTTTCTAATGAACGGGAAAGGTCTAAGGAACGGTTGAAGCATCGGTGAGTTAGGAGAAATAAACGCTTTCCGGATTCTCTGCGCTGCTCGGTTCGGGCAATAGGAGAGGAGGAACAAACTTCCTCGCAGCACACGATGTCGTCGCGCGCTGTTTGAGCGTCCCCTGCAAGGCTATTTCTTGTCGCACCGTAGTGAACAATTGCTCTTTATTTAGCCTGCCTAGGGCACAAGAGGCTCCTTGTTTTTCTGGAAAACAATGTCAAAGTTGACTCAAAGCGCCAAAAAGCACCATATTCCCCGCAACTTTCCGGACGATGTACAAAAAGGACAAGATTGAGCTTTATTGCATTCAATATATCATTCATGAAGCTATCGAAAGGTATGTGATTTGTTGCTCTACTGTATCAGCAATGTGAGCGATACCGCTTTAAGTAGCGCCGTACCTACGAAAGATGACGATTTTGGGAAGCCTTTATCTAAAAAAACACCACCAAAATCTTTTCTCGAAAATTTGATATGTCGTACATAGTCCCTTAGACTACATATAGAATAAAAGTCAAAATTCAGATTTGATCGGTAGGCGCACTGTGAATTTTTTGCCGGCCCTATACGCGGAGCCCAATTAAGCAGTGGCACCGTGTCCCGCGTGGGGCAAAATCGAATTTTTCAAACAGATTTTCAGCTTTTGTCCTCGCATGAAAACGAACTGCTATCATTTGAAGTTCTGCGCATTCCGTGTCCCTAGGCAGGAAAGAAAAAGACAAGACGATACAATTTCTCATCCGTTAAGTTGCCGATCTTCTAAGTCAGATATCAATGATGGCAAATACAAGCCTGGTTACGGGTTATTTCGTCGACCTCCTAAGCGACAGTGATGAGTCATCCTTTACACTGTACGTAACTTGGCATTGAGTTTAAACGGGGACATATATTCGGAGCAAGAAGAGCAAATCTTTGGGTTTCCTGATCAGCGTTCGTCCCGTGTCAACATCCGTCTGCCCTCATCTTCGCTCGATATCTACTCATAGTATGTTACAGTGCGGATCCCTCTGGTCTACACTTCGCAAAATAAACTTCGAGAATAAACTCCTCGAAATAAATCACGAAAAAATCCACGGTGTAAAGCTAAAGCCGTAAAAATCAACTTTTGCGATACAAACGCTCCCGATTCAAACTTTCAAAATAAATCATCTCTGATTGGTCGACAGGCACGAAGCCTTAGAGCAGCGAAGGCTTTTGGCTCTCGCGTCTCAAAATAGTTCCCCGCAGGGTGAGGCGTGAGGCTCTTTGCGGTGGGCTGGGAACGAGAGTACCGAGTCTGGACGAATCGTTTACTGTATTCTCCGCCGGCTATCAGGATTCTGTTGACACTGCAGTTAATGATTTGTTCTGCTGCTCGCCTGTCAAATTTGAGTATGTCGAACTCTGAATTCGTGTCGTGTCACCAAATGAGTTCCCGGTGTTGGTTCCAGCTATGGTGGACACCTGCTATATTATAAACATTGTCGCGAACGTCGCCATTCTCCTACAGGGCTGCCTTGGTTGTGAAATCGTACAGTTGAAAAGGGACGATCGACGATCGCTGGAGCAGACTCATATTTAGTATGCCATGTGATCGAGGGCAGTGTTTCCCAAACTTTTGGCGGTGAGGGACCCCCGGAAGCGATGAGAACCAATTCACGCCCCCCCCCCCCCCCCACACACACATCGTCACAGCCAGTGCATAACCAGCAACCTCGTCACCTGCTGCGTGCTTTCGATACAGCTTCAGAAACGATTCCAGACTGGTTTCTTCTTCTTGTTTGTATGTGTATGACGTGGACAAACGTGCATTGCAGGACTTTTCTATCAGAAATTAGAAGCTAGCCGTTCAAGCATGCTTGTAGAAATTTAGGAAGTTCTGGGTGTTTGGAAATCGGGCTGCATGTACGAGCGCGTGTTTGTGTGGACGAAAGTCCTCACTGAAATGTGAGAGACGGTCGCGGACCCCCACGGACACTCTCGCGGACCCCCAGGGGTCCGCGGACCATACTTTGGGAAACACTGATCTAGGGCAGCATTTTCTGCCATAATCATTACATGAGCGAAGACCCCAAAAAATGTAAGCACTGTTTACGTGCATTTGACAACCTGCATTTTTATTACTGAGAGGCACTCTTCGTAGCAAGAGGGAAAGGGTGCTGGCAACGTGGCACATGTTCTTAAGATGTAGAACCAGAGACACAGAAAAACATTGACAGCATATCATGATCTCAATCATGTCGTTGTGTCCGTCTATCTGTCTCCTGTTCTACATTTGTTAATCTTTTTGTGTAGTTGCTGGATTTTAGCCCAACAGCAGGGGTCAGCAATTAGAGAAAATCCAGAACATGCAAGGCATACATTTCCTCATTCTCCGCATTCCACATTCAAGTAACGTTGAAGAAATAACCATGCGAAGAAACAATACGACAGTGAAGCTGGCGTCACTGCAGTACAGTATGTCACATGTAACAATATACAGTATGCCTCAGTGTTTCCCAAACCATGTGCCAGGACCCCCATTCAGGCCGCGATAGCCCAAACGGGGCCCAAGAGAAAGCAGATGGTGTGAGCGCAATATGCCACAAAACCAAGGGAACTATCTTGCTGCGACTGCAGACTGCGACTGCGACGCTGTTAGGCAGAGAGAGTCAGTCTGATGATTATTGTCCGCGTGGAGGAAGATGTCGGGAACAAAACTGGCTAGTTGAGTTTCACACGAAAGGAGCTTCCGAAACCACTGCTGCAAGGGATAGAAGAAGCGTTTTTCTTCAAGGTACTTAACTACATTGGAGAAGATTATGTGTTCGAGAATTTTATATACGATAGAAATGAGTGAAATGGGGCGGTAGTTATGAACGACGTGGGAGCTCTCTGATTTGTGAATAGGGACAATCTTCGCCGTCTTCCAGTCTTGCGGTAAAGCAGAATCTTGGAGTGACTGAGTAAATATGTAACATATAATCTTGCTAGAAATAGATCTCGTGTTCGATAGAACCTTCATGTTAATAGAGTCCGGACCAGCACTTGACGACAGCTTGAGTGACTCAATGATTTTACAAATGCCATGAGTGCTGATATGAATGGCGACCATAGGTGAAGAGGCGATTACTGATAATGGAGTTTGGGTGTACCCGTTATCGGTGTTGAAAACGGATGAAAAGAAGGAAGAGAAGACGTTTGCGCAGTCGTTGTCAGCGATAGTATCGCCGTTGGTGTCAGACTGATAAGGTGGGATGTTGGCGGAGATGAAATTTTCCAAGATTGTTTTGGTTTATTCGTCAAGAGACACGGGAGATGGTAAAGAGATTATGCTTCACTTCCTTGATCGAGCGCCTGTATTCCCGTTCACACTGGTGAAATTTAGCCCATGATACGTCGTCGACGTCGCCAAAACGCTTTTTCTTGGTTAGCAAGATTTTGAGACTTTTCGTGAACCAAGGTTTGTGATAATAAGATTTCACTCTTATCTTTGGAACATGGTACTCTGTATGTTGTCACGAAAGAGGGACCAGTTATCCTCAGTGGAGCGAGGCGAGGTGCCATGAAAGGAAGTTTCATACAGAGCTTCAACACCCTCGTTGATGGCTTGGAAGTTAGCTCGAGCGTAGTCGTATATGGTTTTATCGTTGAATTTACGAACGTTTGGACGACTTGAAGAGATATCGAAGAAAATGGCCTTGTGGTCACTGAGACCATCAGTGGCATGCAAAGAAGTGATGTGCTCAGGATGGGAGGTTCAAACCAAGTCAAGGGATGACTGCGTGGTATGAGTTATTCGGGTAGGATCTGGGACGACCTGCGATAGATTAAATGTAAGGCATAAATCCACAAACAGTGTCTCTTGTGAACTCCGGGAAAGACTGCAGTGGAGCAAGTCCCAATTTATTGACCGTACATGTATCAGGATATATTGAAGGTATATATTACTGTATATATCTCAGGGCAGAGTTCAAGCTTCCTGAGCGCGCACAGACGGTGATCTCAGTTGTCTCGCGACGTAACAGACGGAGAAAACAGAGAGACTGCTGTCACACACACAGCCATTCCGAAAGCTATGCTCATCTTTGTTGATGAACCCACGAATCCACAGGGAGACTGCCGATGCTCTCACACTCGTATTAAGTCCCTGTAGCTTGAACTACAAACCCGCAAAACGAGAACAGCTGATTGCTGATTTCATGGGCGCTGCCATGCGAGCCGAGAAGGACACTTCAACAGAGGAGCAATTTTAGGTGAGTTCGAATGTGGCGCTATTCGTCTGTGCAACAATTTCAAGAGTGAACCGACGTCGAGCAGCTCATATAACGCTTGTTCATTCTTTCTTTGTTCTTGTTCAACTCTTTTTCTTTTTAGTATTACTTATTATTATTTTTTCTTCATTTCCAATTCTAATTCCAATTCCAGCTCAACCGCTGAGCGCGCAGACACTAATGCAGCGTAGTGTCAATAAATCTCTCGCTTTTGTAAGGAGAAGAGTACTTGAAGTATATTCGTGTTTTGTGATTCCTTTTTCCTCTCTCTACGTTCCAGAAACATACGGTTTCCGAGCCAAGACAATAATATAGTTGCGAGCGCAGCTGACACACAGAATTATATACAGATCCCGTACCGTGAAGACCACCACCCCAAACGTGGTTGCCACGGTTTCGTTTTTGGCCAATTTGCATGTCAAAATTCAGGGATGGATATTTTAAAACACGTGCGTGTTTCAAAATTTTTAAACGTGGTGTGGATTTTAACTAGGACCGTCTCCCATATCGGTATCTGGCTTTTGTTCAAGACGTCCTTACTGCATTGATCACCATGTGCTGCCTACTGGCTGTCACCCAGGTTTACTTGTCAATTTCGCCTGCTGTGCTCCCTACTTGTGCCTTTGGTGGTACTTCCCACCACGCCAGTACATGGACTACGTCAAGTGTCGATTTCTACGAATCTACAAGCCTAGGGACTGCACATAACTCTTCGGAAATAGCTACCGACCGTTCCACCAACCATCACGAACACTTATCCCGTGATACGTCACCGGTCACAAGAATTTTTCATTCAAAAGCAGAGCATCGCCTTTCCCTCCCCATTGGATTGGTAACCGAGCAATGACGACAATGGTAATCTATCCTCCTGCATTTCCACAGCTGCCGGTTACTGCATTGATCACCATGTGCTGTGTACTGGCTGTCACCCAGGTTTACTTGTCAATTTCGCCTGCTGTGCTCCCTACTTGTGCCTTTGGTGGTACTTCCCACCACGCCAGTACATGGACTACGTCAAGTGTCGATTTCTACGAATCTACAAGCCTAGGAACTGCACATAACTCTTCGGAAATAGCTACCGACCGTTTCACCAACCATCACGAACACTTATCCCGTGATACGTCACCGGTCACAAGAATTTTTCATTCAAAAGAAGAGCATCGCCTTTCCCTCCCCATTGGATTGGTAACCGAGCAATGACGACAATGGTAATCTATCCTCCTGCATTTCCACAGCTGCCGGTTACTGCATTGATCACCATGTGCTGCCTACTGGCTGTCACCCAGGTTTACTTGTCAATTTCGCCTGCTGTGCTCCCTACTTGTGCCTTTGGTGGTACTTCCCACCACGCCAGTACATGGACTACGTCAAGTGTCGATTTCTACGAATCTACACGCCTAGGGACTGCACATAACTCTTCGGAAATAGCTACCGACCGTTTCACCAACCATCACGAACACTTATCCCGTGATACGTCACCGGTCACAAGAATTTTTCATTCAAAAGAAGAGCATCGCCTTTCCCTCCCCATTGGATTGGTAACCGAGCAATGACGACAATGGTAATCTATCTTCCTGCATTTCCGCAGCTGCCGGTTACTGCATTGATCACCATGTGCTGCCTACTCGCTGTCACCCAGGTTTACTTGTCAATTTCGCCTGCTGTGCTCCCTACTTGTGCCTTTGGTGGTACTTCCCACGACACCAGTACATGGACTACGTCAAGTGTCGATTTCTACGAATCTACAAGCCTAGGAACTGCACATAACTCTTCGGAAATAGCTACCGACCGTTTCACCAACCATCACGAACTGTAATCTCGTGATATGTCACCAGTCACAAGAATTTTTCATTCAAACGAAGAGCATCGCCTTTCCCTCCCCAGTGGGATTGGTAACCGAGCAATGACGACAATGATAATCTATCCTCCTGCATTTCCACAGCTGCCGGTTACTGCATTGATCACCATGTGCTGCCTACTGGCTGTCACCCAGGTTTACTTGTCAATTTCGCCTGCTGTGCTCCCTACTTGTGGCTTTGGTGGTACTTCCCACCACGCCAGTACATGGACTACGTCAAGTGTCGATTTCTACGAATCTACAAGCCTAGGAACTGCACATAACTCTTCGGAAATAGCTACCGACCGTTTCACCAACCATCACGAACTGTAATCTCGTGATATGTCACCAGTCACAAGAATTTTTCATTCAAACGAAGAGCATCGCCTTTCCCTCCCCAGTGGGATTGGTAACCGAGCAATGACGACAATGATAATCTATCCTCCTGCATTTCCACAGCTGCCGGTTACTGCATTGATCACCATGTGCTGCCTACTGGCTGTCACCCAGGTTTACTTGTCAATTTCGCCTGCTGTGCTCCCTGCTTGTGCCTTTGGTGGTACTTCCCACCACGCCAGTACATGGACTACGTCAAGTGTCGATTTCTACGAATCTAGAAGCCTAGGAACTGCACATAACTCTTCGGAAATAGCTACCGACCGTTTCACCAACCATCACGAACTGTAATCTCGTGATATGTCACCAGTCACAAGAATTTTTCATTCAAAAGAAGAGCATCGCCTTTCCCTCCCCATTGGATTGGTAACCGAGCAATGACGACAATGGTAATCTATCCTCCTGCATTTCCACAGCTGCCGGTTACTGCATCGATCACCATGTGCTGCCTACTGGCTGTCACCCAGGTTTACTTGTCAATTTCGCCTGCTGTGCTCCCTACTTGTGCCTTTGGTGGTACTTCCCACCACGCCAGTACATGGACTACGTCAAGTGTCGATTTCTACGAATCTACGAGCCTAGGAACTGCACATAACTCTTCGGAAATAGCTACCGACCGTTTCACCAACATCACGAACACTTATCCCGTGATACGTCACCGGTCACAAGAATTTTTCATTCAAAAGAAGAGCATCGCATTTCCCTCCCCATTGGATTGGTAACCGAGCAATGACGACAATGGTAATCTATCCTCCTGCATTTCCACAGCTGCCGGTTACTGCATTGATCACCATGTGCTGCCTACTGGCTGTCACCCAGGTTTACTTGTCAATTTCGCCTGCTGTGCTCCCTACTTGTGCCTTTGGTGGTACTTCCCACCACGCCAGTACATGGACTACGTCAACTGTCGATTTCTACGAATCTACAAGCCTAGGAACTGCACATAACTCTTCGGAAATAGCTACCGACCGTTTCACCAACCATCACGAACACTTATCCCGTGATACGTCACCGGTCACAAGAATTTTTCATTCAAAAGAAGAGCATCGCCTTTCCCTCCCCATTGGATTGGTAACCGAGCAATGACGACAATGGTAATCTATCTTCCTGCATTTCCGCAGCTGCCGGTTACTGCATTGATCACCATGTGCTGCCTACTCGCTGTCACCCAGGTTTACTTGTCAATTTCGCCTGCTGTGCTCCCTACTTGTGCCTTTGGTGGTACTTCCCACGACGCCAGTACATGGACTACGTCAAGTGTCGATTTCTACGAATCTACAAGCCTAGGAACTGCACATAACTCTTCGGAAATAGCTACCGACCGTTTCACCAACCATCACGAACTGTAATCTCGTGATATGTCACCAGTCACAAGAATTTTTCATTCAAACGAAGAGCATCGCCTTTCCCTCCCCAGTGGGATTGGTAACCGAGCAATGACGACAATGATAATCTATCCTCCTGCATTTCCACAGCTGCCGGTTACTGCATTGATCACCATGTGCTGCCTACTGGCTGTCACCCAGGTTTACTTGTCAATTTCGCCTGCTGTGCTCCCTACTTGTGCTTTGGTGGTACTTCCCACCACGCCAGTACATGGACTACGTCAAGTGTCGATTTCTACGAATCTACAAGCCTAGGAACTGCACATAACTCTTCGGAAATAGCTACCGACCGTTTCACCAACCATCACGAACTGTAATCTCGTGATATGTCACCAGTCACAAGAATTTTTCATTCAAACGAAGAGCATCGCCTTTCCCTCCCCAGTGGGATTGGTAACCGAGCAATGACGACAATGATAATCTATCCTCCTGCATTTCCACAGCTGCCGGTTACTGCATTGATCACCATGTGCTGCCTACTGGCTGTCACCCAGGTTTACTTGTCAATTTCGCCTGCTGTGCTCCCTGCTTGTGCCTTTGGTGGTACTTCCCACCACGCCAGTACATGGACTACGTCAAGTGTCGATTTCTACGAATCTAGAAGCCTAGGAACTGCACATAACTCTTCGGAAATAGCTACCGACCGTTTCACCAACCATCACGAACTGTAATCTCGTGATATGTCACCAGTCACAAGAATTTTTCATTCAAAAGAAGAGCATCGCCTTTCCCTCCCTAGTGGATTAGTAACCGAGCAATGACGACAATGATAATCTATCCTCCTGCATTTCCACAGCTGCCGGTTACTGCATTGATCACCATGTGCTGCCTACTGGCTGTCACCCAGGTTTACTTGTCACTTTCGCCTGCTGTGCTCCCTACTTGTGCCTTTGGTGGTACTTCCCACTACGCCAGTACATGGACTACGTCAAGTGTCGATTTCTACGAATCTACAAGCCTAGGAACTGCACATAACTCTTCGGAAATAGCTACCGACCGTTTCACCAACCATCACGAACTGTAATCTCGTGATATGTCACCAGTCACAAGAATTTTTCATTCAAAAGAAGAGCATCGCCTTTCCCTCCCCAGTGGGATTGGTAACCGAGCAATGACGACAATGATAATCTATCCTCCTGCATTTCCACAGCTGCCGGTTACTGCATTGATCACCATGTGCTGCCTACTGGCTGTCACCCAGGTTTACTTGTCAATTTCGCCTGCTGTGCTCCCTACTTGTGCCTTTGGTGGTACTTCCCACCACGCCAGTACATGGACTACGTCAAGTGTCGATTTCTACGAATCTACAAGCCTAGGAACTGCACATAACTCTTCGGAAATAGCTACCGACCGTTTCACCAACCATCACGAACACTTATCCCGTGATACGTCACCGGTCACAAGAATTTTTCATTCAAAAGAAGAGCATCGCCTTTCCCTCCCCATTGGATTGGTAACCGAGCAATGACGACAATGGTAATCTATCCTCCTGCATTTCCACAGCTGCCGGTTACTGCATTGATCACCATGTGCTGCCTACTGGCTGTCACCCAGGTTTACTTGTCAATTTCGCCTGCTGTGCTCCCTACTTGTGCCTTTGGTGGTACTTCCCACCACGCCAGTACATGGACTACGTCAAGTGTCGATTTCTACGAATCTACGAGCCTAGGAACTGCACATAACTCTTCGGAAATAGCTACCGACCGTTTCACCAACCATCACGAACTGTAATCTCGTGATATGTCACCAGTCACAAGAATTTTTCATTCAAAAGAAGAGCATCGCCTTTCCCTCCCCAGTGGATTGGTAACCGAGCAATGACGACAATGATAATCTATCCTCCTGCATTTCCACAGCTGCCGGTTACTGCATTGATCACCATGTGCTGCCTACTGGCTGTCACCCAGGTTTACTTGTCAATTTCGCCTGCTGTGCTCCCTGCTTGTGCCTTTGGTGGTACTTCCCACCACGCCAGTACATGGACTACGTCAAGTGTCGATTTCTACGAATCTACAAGCCTAGGAACTGCACATAACTCTTCGGAAATAGCTACCGACCGTTTCACCAACCATCACGAACTGTAATCTCGTGATATGTCACCAGTCACAAGAATTTTTCATTCAAAAGAAGAGCATCGCCTTTCCCTCCCCATTGGATTGGTAACCGAGCAATGACGACAATGGTAATCTATCCTCCTGCATTTCCACAGCTGCCGGTTACTGCATTGATCACCATGTGCTGCCTACTGGCTGTCACCCAGGTTTACGTGTCAATTTCGCCTGCTGTGCTCCCTGCTTGTGCCTTTGGTGGTACTTCCCACTACGCCAGTACATGGACTACGTCAAGTGTCGATTTCTACGAATATACAAGCCTAGGAACTGCACATAACTCTTCGGAAATAGCTACCGACCGTTTCACCAACCATCACGAACTGTAATCTCGTGATATGTCACCAGTCACAAGAATTTTTCATTCAAAAGAAGAGCATCGCCTTTCCCTCCCCAGTGGGATTGGTAACCGAGCAATGACGACAATGATAATCAATCCTCCTGCATCTCCACAGCTGCCGGTTAGTGCATTGATCACCATGTGCTGCCTACTGGCTGTCACCCAGGTTTACTTGTCAATTTCGCCTGCTGTGCTCCCTACTTGTGCCTTTGGTGGTACTTCCCACCACGCCAGTACATGGACTACGTCAAGTGTCGATTTCTACGAATCTACAAGCCTAGGAACTGCACATAACTCTTCGGAAATAGCTACCGACCGTTTCACCAACCATCACGAACACTTATCCCGTGATACGTCACCGGTCACAAGAATTTTTCATTCAAAAGAAGAGCATCGCCTTTCCCTCCCCATTGGATTGGTAACCGAGCATTGACGACAATGGTAATCTATCCTCCTGCATTTCCACAGCTGCCGGTTACTGCATTGATCACCATGTGCTGCCTACTGGCTGTCACCCAGGTTTACTTGTCAATTTCGCCTGCTGTGCTCCCTACTTGTGCCTTTGGTGGTACTTCCCACCACGCCAGTACATGGACTACGTCAAGTGTCGATTTCTACGAATCTACGAGCCTAGGAACTGCACATAACTCTTCGGAAATAGCTACCGACCGTTTCACCAACCATCACGAACTGTAATCTCGTGATATGTCACCAGTCACAAGAATTTTTCATTCAAAAGAAGAGCATCGCCTTTCCCTTCCCAGTGGGATTGGTAACCGAGCAATGACGACAATGATAATCTATCCTCCTGCATTTCCACAGCTGCCGGTTACTGCATTGATCACCATGTGCTGCCTACTGGCTGTCACCCAGGTTTACTTGTCAATTTCGCCTGCTGTGCTCCCTGCTTGTGCCTTTGGTGGTACTTCCCACCACGCCAGTACATGGACTACGTCAAGTGTCGATTTCTACGAATCTACAAGCCTAGGAACTGCACATAACTCTTCGGAAATAGCTACCGACCGTTTCACCAACCATCACGAACTGTAATCTCGTGATATGTCACCAGTCACAAGAATTTTTCATTCAAAAGAAGAGCATCGCCTTTCCCTCCCTAGTGGATTGGTAACCGAGCAATGACGACAATGATAATATATCCTCCTGCATTTCCACAGCTGCCGGTTACTGCATTGATCACCATGTGCTGCCTACTGGCTGTCACCCAGGTTTACTTGTCAATTTCGCCTGCTGTGCTCCCTGCTTGTGCCTTTGGTGGTACTTCCCACTACGCCAGTACATGGACTACGTCAAGTGTCGATTTCTACGAATATACAAGCCTAGGAACTGCACATAACTCTTCGGAAATAGCTACCGACCGTTTCACCAACCATCACGAACTGTAATCTCGTGATATGTCACCAGTCACAAGAATTTTTCATTCAAAAGAAGAGCATCGCCTTTCCCTCCCCAGTGGATTGTAACCGAGCAATGACGACAATGATAATCTATCCTCCTGCATTTCCACAGCTGCCGGTTACTGCATTGATCACCATGTGCTGCCTACTGGCTGTCACCCAGGTTTACTTGTCAATTTCGCCTGCTGTGCTCCCTACTTGTGCCTTTGGTGGTACTTCCCACCACGCCAGTACATGGACTACGTCAAGTGTCGATTTCTACGAATCTACAAGCCTAGGAACTGCACATAACTCTTCGGAAATAGCTACCGACCGTTTCACCAACCATCACGAACACTTATCCCGTGATACGTCACCGGTCACAAGAATTTTTCATTCAAAAGAAGAGCATCGCCTTTCCCTCCCCATTGGATTGGTAACCGAGCAATGACGACAATGGTAATCTATCCTCCTGCATTTCCACAGCTGCCGGTTACTGCATTGATCACCATGTGCTGCCTACTGGCTGTCACCCAGGGTTTACTTGTCAATTTCGCCTGCTGTGCTCCCTACTTGTGCCTTTGGTGGTACTTCCCACCACGCCAGTACATGGACTACGTCAAGTGTCGATTTCTACGAATCTACAAGCCTAGGAACTGCACATAACTCTTCGGAAATAGCTACCGACCGTTTCACCAACCATCACGAACTGTAATCTCGTGATATGTCACCAGTCACAAGAATTTTTCATTCAAAAGAAGAGCATCGCCTTTCCCTCCCCAGTGGGATTGGTAACCGAGCAATGACGACAATGATAATCTATCCTCCTGCATTTCCACAGCTGCCGGTTACTGCATTGATCACCATGTGCTGCCTACTGGCTGTCACCCAGGTTTACTTGTCAATTTCGCCTGCTGTGCTCCCTACTTGTGCCTTTGGTGGTACTTCCCACCACGCCAGTACATGGACTACGTCAAGTGTCGATTTCTACGAATCTACAAGCCTAGGAACTGCACATAACTCTTCGGAAATAGCTACCGACCGTTTCACCAACCATCACGAACTGTAATCTCGTGATATGTCACCAGTCACAAGAATTTTTCATTCAAAAGAAGAGCATCGCCTTTCCCTCCCTAGTGGGATTGGTAACCGAGCAATGACGACAATGATAATCTATCCTCCTGCATTTCCACAGCTGCCGGTTACTGCATTGATCACCATGTGCTGCCTACTGGCTGTCACCCAGGTTTACTTGTCAATTTCGCCTGCTGTGCTCCCTACTTGTGCCTTTGGTGGTACTTCCCACCACGCCAGTACATGGACTACGTCAAGTGTCGATTTCTACGAATCTACAAGCCTAGGAACTGCACATAACTCTTCGGAAATAGCTACCGACCGTTTCACCAACCATCACGAACACTTATCCCGTGATACGTCACCGGTCACAAGAATTTTTCATTCAAAAGAAGAGCATCGCCTTTCCCTCCCCATTGGATTGGTAACCGAGCAATGACGACAATGGTAATCTATCCTCCTGCATTTCCACAGCTGCCGGTTACTGCATTGATCACCATGTGCTGCCTACTGGCTGTCACCCAGGTTTACTTGTCAATTTCGCCTGCTGTGCTCCCTACTTGTGCCTTTGTGGTACTTCCCACCACGCCAGTACATGGACTACGTCAAGTGTCGATTTCTACGAATCTACAAGCCTAGGAACTGCACATAACTCTTCGGAAATAGCTACCGACCGTTTCACCAACCATCACGAACTGTAATCTCGTGATATGTCACCGGTCACAAGAATTTTTCATTCAAAAGAAGAGCATCGCCTTTCCCTCCCCATTGGATTGGTAACCGAGCAATGACGACAATGGTAATCTATCCTCCTGCATTTCCACAGCTGCCGGTTACTGCATTGATCACCATGTGCTGCCTACTGGCTGTCACCCAGGTTTACTTGTCAATTTCGCCTGCTGTGCTCCCTACTTGTGCCTTTGGTGGTACTTCCCACCACGCCAGTACATCGACTACGTCAAGTGTCGATTTCTACGAATCTACAAGCCTAGGAACTGCACATAACTCTTCGGAAATAGCTACCGACCGTTTCACCAACCATCACGAACACTTATCTCGTGATACGTCACCAGTCACAAGAATTTTTCATTCAAAAGAAGAGCATCGCCTTTCCCTCCCCAGTGGGATTGGTAACCGAGCAATGACGACAATGGTAATCTATCCTCCTGCATTTCCACAGCTGCCGGTTACTGCATTGATCACCATGTGCTGCCTACTGGCTGTCACCCAGGTTTACTTGTCAATTTCGCCTGCTGTGCTCCCTACTTGTGCCTTTGGTGGTACTTCCCACCACGCCAGTACATGGACTACGTCAAGTGTCGATTTCTACGAATCTACAAGCCTAGGAACTGCACATAACTCTTCGGAAATAGCTACCGACCGTTTCACCAACCATCACGAACTGTTATCTCGTGATACGTCATCAGTCACAAGAATTGTTCATTCAAAAGAAGAGCATCGCCTTTCCCTCCCCAGTGGGATTGGTAACCGAGCAATGGCGACAATGGTAATCTATCCTCCTGCATTTCCACAGCTGCCGGTTACTGCATTGATCACCCTGTGCTGCCTACTGGCTGTCACCCAGGTTTACTTGTCAATTTCGCCTGCTGTGCTCCCTACTTGTGTCTTTGGTGGTACTTCCCACGGCGCCAGTACATGGACTACGTCAAGTGTCGATTTCTACGAATCTACAAGCCTAGGAACTGCACATAACTCTTCGGAAATAGCTACCGACCGTTTCACCAACCATCACGAACTGTTATCTCGTGATACGTCACCAGTCACAAGAATTTTTCATTCAAAAGAAGAGCATCGCCTTTCCCTCCCCAGTGGGATTGGTAACCGAGCAATGACGACAATGGTAATCTATCCTCCTGCATTTCACAGCTGCCGGTTACTGCATTGATCACCATGTGCTGCCTACTGGCTGTCACCCAGGTTTACTTGTCAATTTCGCCTGCTGTGCTCCCTACTTGTGCCTTTGGTGGTACTTCCCACCACGCCAGTACATGGACTACGTCAAGTGTCGATTTCTACGAATCTACAAGCCTAGGAACTGCACATAACTCTTCGGAAATAGCTACCGACCGTTTCACCAACCATCACGAACACTTATCCCGTGATACGTCACCGGTCACAAGAATTTTTCATTCAAAAGAAGAGCATCGCCTTTCCCTCCCCATTGGATTGGTAACCGAGCAATGACGACAATGGTAATCTATCCTCCTGCATTTCCACAGCTGCCGGTTACTGCATTGATCACCATGTGCTGCCTACTGGCTGTCACCCAGGTTTACTTGTCAATTTCGCCTGCTGTGCTCCCTACTTGTGCCTTTGGTGGTACTTCCCACCACGCCAGTACATGGACTACGTCAAGTGTCGATTTCTACGAATCTACAAGCCTAGGAACTGCACATAACTCTTCGGAAATAGCTACCGACCGTTTCACCAACCATCACGAACTGTAATCTCGTGATATATCACCAGTCACAAGAATTTTTCATTCAAAAGAAGAGCATCGCCTTTCCCTCCCCAGTGGGATTTGTAACCGAGCAATGACGACAATGATAATCTATCCTCCTGCATTTCCACAGCTGCCGGTTACTGCATTGATCACCATGTGCTGCCTACTGGCTGTCACCCAGGTTTACTTGTCAATTTCGCCTGCTGTGCTCCCTGCTTGTGCCTTTGGTGGTACTTCCCACCACGCCAGTACATGGACTACGTCAAGTGTCGATTTCTACGAATCTACAAGCCTAGGAACTGCACATAACTCTTCGGAAATAGCTACCGACCGTTTCACCAACCATCACGAACTGTTATCTCGTGATATGTCACCAGTCACAAGAATTTTTCATTCAAAAGAAGAGCATCGCCTTTCCCTCCCAGTGGGATTGGTAACCGAGCAATGACGACAATGGTAATCTATCCTCTTGCATTTCCACAGCTGCCGGTTTCTGCACTGATCATCATGTGCTGCCTACTGGCTGTCACCTAGGTTTAGGGCTGTTATCTCTTGATACGTGACCAGTCCCAAGAATTTTTCATTCAAAAGAAGAGCATCGGGTTTCCCTCCCCAGTGGGGTTGGTAACCGAGCAATGACGACAATGGTAATCTATCCTCTTGCATTTCCACAGCTGCCGGTTTCTGCACTGATCATCATGTGCTGCCTACTAGCTGTCACCCAGGTTTAGGGCTGTTATCTCTTGATACGTGACCAGTCCCAAGAATTTTTCATTCAAAAGAAGAGCATCGCGTTTCCCTCCCCAGTGGGGTTGGTAACCGAGCAATGACGACAATGGTTATCTATCCTCTTGCATTTCCACAGCTGCCGGTTTCTGCACTGATCATCATGTGCTGCCTACTAGCTGTCACCCAGGTTTAGGGCTGTTATCTCATGATACGTCACCAGTCACAAGAATTTTTCCTTCAAGAGAAGAGCATCGCCTTTCCCTCCCCAGTGGGGTTCGTAGCGGAGCAATGACTACAATGCTAATCTATCCTCCTGCATTTCCACAGGTTGGTTCTCGCTATTCGTTGTTTTGTAAGAGAAGCAATAACGTATGTTTGCTCCTGTTGCCCTCCCCACAAACATGTTTTTATGTATTCAACGAGTGTACAAAAGTCAGACGTACGTATGTACAAGATACTCAAAAATGTATTTAAGGTAAGATAATAAATACTGGCGTTAGAATGTAAGTTAGACTACAAATACATGCAAATTAAAGTAATTCAGATAGAGTACAAAATACTTCAAAAAGTATTTGAAATACAATTAAGATTCTATTTATCCCTGAACGCAAAAAATCAGCAGCCACTGGTCAACGCGGCAAGTTGCCGCTATGTGACTAAAAGCACCTAAACCCCGCGTACTTCTTAAGCCCTCGCTGTGTGATAGGAGCCATCTAAACACAAGTCCCAAAAAGATGACAAAAGAGAGACCACACAACTCCACTAAGTATATGTAACCCAGAACGAAGAAAACTTGTAGCACGTCCCTGGTCGTCTAGGTCTGAATTCAGCGTTACCGTGTCAGGGCACACACGATAGAACCCTGACTCGCCAAGGATTAGCACACAGGGGGCAAGATCTCTAAATTGAGACTTCCAAGAAGGGCCAATGTCCGGATCAAGTCTGTGGGACTGAGGAAATTTCCACTGAACAAGCAAGATAATGGAAAGCCGAGACACAGATAGTTTGAGAGCCCATACCCCCTCCCTCCCCCTGCCACCTCGGCCGGTGGGCCGGCATTGGTTTGCCCCCCCCTCCCCGTGGAGAAAATCCTAGCGGCGCCCATGGTTCTGACGAATAGGAATCTTTAGAATACTGTTTGTAATTTTGAATGTAATCGTATTGACTAGGGATATCTTCTTTGATTAAATGTGCTACTGCATTTTAATTCTGATTCATTGAAAACTTGTATGATGATGAAAACTTGTTTCATGATTCATGAAAACTTGTGTATGACTGAAGTTAATAAAAATATTGTGTTTGATCTGTGATACCTACTCAATGCTATTGTATCGTACCTGCAATAAGTATATTCTTTGTTGTATTGTATTCTGTTTCTTCGGCTTCAGGTTTTTTAGCTGGGTTTTTTTGCCTCCACATACAGTCACAGTATATTCCTGGCACTATTGATTTTAATAAATATCTTTTCACTTGTACTTTTGTGTATGGCTATCCTTCGCAAGTCATGCATGTAAACCGCCCACCTCACACCTGTTGTAGGGGATAAATTGCCAAAGACGTCGACCCAGGTCAAAAAATTGGCTCAGTAACCCGATGCTTCTCAACTTTTACGTTTTGCCGTTTCTCGGCAACGCAATCCCTTGTCCGTGCAAAGGCTCGCTGCTGATTTTTTGTTTCATACTACGTTTGCTGGCGCCACTCCTGCTGCCCTATCCGCCAGCGATTATTTAATGGAAGATACATATCCGTAGTCAGGATAATGTACAGCAAGCCATGCCACTCACCTGTAACTCCTCACGTGAAAACCCAGCGATTTAGTTAACGAGGAACAGAAGGTTCATTACGCACCGCACCAAGCTAACCACGTAATAACAAAAAAGAAACGAAACGTGATTGTGTTCAAACGACCATGTTTGATGGGCCAGGGAGCCTGGGGCCAGGAGAGTATGCAACTGCCCCCTTGCCCCCCCCCCCTTGACGGCGCCCCTGGTGCGAGGGTAATCGCACGCGAAGCCATCGCCGTGCGGGAAAAAATACGCGAAGGGCCCAGAGGTCAGCGGCACAGGGGCGAGGAGTCCAGGTTACTAACTGGACACCCCTCGAGTACGACAGGACTCAGTACTACTCCTCCGCAATTGGGACACCGCGGCTCACTGCAGGGCGGCCTTACGTCATGTGATTGACTTCTATGAGGCGACATGCCTAAATGACCCACTATGACCCCAGCAGCGCCCTCGGACATTCCCACCATCACGATTACGTTCAGCGTCGCCATCGCCGCTCCGATCACTCCTGTCATTTCTCATCGTCATGACTCATCATTGTCACCACTCATATTAGACTCCCGAGCTGTGGTGTAGCGTTCCTCTCCCAGAGTGGAAAACCTCCCCACTTCATCATCACAATATATATATCTTGTTGTTGGTGTTCAACTTTCGACAGAGAATTGTTAAACCTACACGTGTCACTGCCGCAACCGCTAGTGTCCTTGATCTGATACGCACCACATCGCCAAGCTGCTTCGGCCTGGTATCACATATTGACGGCTTAAGTGTCCACTGCTCCATTCATACTGAATTAACCGCAACCATTCCGCAAATTAACCCAAGACGAAAGGTGATTAGGAACTGTGCGGCAGGCAATTATGATGCCATGGTTTGTGGCGATAAGAGAGCGCCACGGGTTACGGCGATAGGGGGCAGCCGTGCTCCTGGGGGCGTACCCCACGCACAGGGATAAAAGCGGTGATCCGCTGGATAAGGCCCCATTGCGTTGTGCGGTTTTTCGCTGGATGCAAGCTGTTCTGAACGGAGAATAAACCTGGTATGTTTGATTGAATCTGTTGTGCTGCTTGCTTCCTCGCGCACGGAACGGACGGGCTGACGCCCCGAGGTTGTGGGATCTTGGGTTTCCACAACTGGCGCCCAACGTTTGGGGTTCGAGCTCGTCTGTTCCGTGGCAGGGAACACGCGGCACTGTTTGTAGTTTTTGAGTAGTTTATTGAAGTTCTTAGTTTTTTTGCTGTTAGTTTTTTGTGCGTGTCTTTTTTTGTTTTGTTTTCGAGTTTTTCAGCTCCCACCCGGAGGACGAGCCCTCGGAGCTGATGGCTGACAAGGCGAAGGTGCCCACGCCGCAGTCAGACGCCATCGCAACGGCAGAACTCCTGTCACGCATGACGGAGTTGTGCTCGTTGGTGGTTCAACGCCTCGATGCCGGGTCGGTTTCGCCGTCGCAGGCACAAGCACCTCTACGACTCAACTTACCGGTGCCTACCTTCTCAGGTTACACCGATAAGAAGTCTGTTGCCGATTTCCTGGATGACCTCACCGCCTATCAGACGGGTATGGGAATTTCGGATGAAGTCCTAATCCAACGCATCCTGCAGGTTGCTTTGGTCGGAGACGCCGCCCGCTGGCTTCGGTTGCAATCGGAGTTTACGTCCTTGCAGGACTTCCAGCAGCGGTTCAAAAACGAATTTCTTCCCCCGGATTACGAATACCGTGTCCTAGAGGAATTGCATAAGCGTACTCAACATCCTGAGGAAAGCTTATCTGAATTCGTCCGGGCATTGCAGGATCTGTACAGCAGAGCGGATCCCACTGCTACGGAAGAGGAGCGCGTCGCACGGGCGATCCGTCAGTGCCACCCGCGCTTCCGGCCCTACTTAAGAGCCCATCGCTTTGAAACACTTGAGGCGTTGGCCCAGGAGGCTCGCTCAATACAAGGCGACCTCCTGGCAGAGCTTCAATACCGGCCCCCTCCGCCCCCGGAGCTAGCGTTGGAACCGCGCTGCGCGTGGTCGGGAGGAGCCGCCTCGGTCGAACGCCTGCATGCAACAGGTTTGGGTGACAACCCCCGTAATTCATACAATGCGGAGTCATCCCACCGATCCCTAGATCCGTTCCTCTATGACCAGAGGATGATCCCCGCAGGAACGAGCCTTGACAGACCCGTCCCGCCCCGAAGTCGCGGTCAACCTGGCCTATCAGCTAGCGAAACCCCACGGCAGCGGGAGCGGCATCGTCCTGCGCCCCCGCAGCCACGAGCGCCCAACGGCTGTTGGAATTGCGGCAGCCCTGACCATTTTCGTCGGGAATACCCGCGACAAAGACCAAACACCCGTAATGTGCCATCGGGAAACGGTCGCAGCCGGCGTCCATGAATGCTCGCTCGACGACGTCGGCTAGTTGCGAAGAAAGCGAGCAGACGGTACTATCCGTGGCCTTGATCAGTCAAAAACTAGCTTTGCAAGCGGTAAGATAACGCAAAGAGATGCTTTGGCGCCTCTTGCTTTTTCTGTCCGAGATTACATCGAGGATAAGGAACCAAACATCGCCGTTCGAATTTTGGGTAAAGATTACATCGCCCTTATCGACACGGGAGCTATGCTTTCCCTTATCGGGGACTGTGTTTACGAACATTGCGTATCACGACATGTGGAATTGCAATCCACAGATGCCACTCTTGGTCTTGCTTCCAATGACGCCATTCCAGCACAGGCTGCAGTTGTGCTCTGGGTACGTTTGGATGGGAGACGACGAAAGCAGCGCTTCGTGCACCTTCCTGGCCTGGCGGTTCCTGTTATCCTGGGCAGAGACTTCATCATCCGGCAGAAGTTGGTGCTGGACCTGCCCAATGGAGGATACGTGTACCACGGCTCGTCGGGATTTTTCCGCTTCGCCGCAGCACGGGAACACTGCACAGCACAGCAAGCTGTGGCAGCGTCCGTTGAAACGTCTGGGCTGCCGACTGTCTTGGGGTCATTCCATGGTCCCGAGGAGCAACGCCGTCAGCTTGAACAAGTACTGCGGCAGTTTGACGGAATCTTTACTGAAAAACCGGGTAAGTCGTCTGTGTTACAGCATAGCATAGACACCGGTAACGCTAGACCCTGGCGTTGTAATCCCAGACCATTGAGTGTGCATAAGCGTGCTTTATTAGACGCTGCCATTAACGAAATGCTCCAAGCCGGTGCAGTTCGAAGGTCCCAGAGTCCTTGGGAATTTCCTGTTGTTCTGGCTCCGAAACGTGATGGTACGGCTAGGTTATGCGTCGACTACCGTCGACTTAACGCAGTAACTGTAAGGGACTCTTACCCCTTCCCGTCCATTGAGTCAATCTTGTATTCCCTGGGCAATGCAACTGTGTTCTCAACGCTTGATTGTAGTAGAGGATTTTTGCAAATCCAAGTTGCCCCGGAGGATGTCCCAAAAACAGCCTTTACGTGTCATAGAGGTTTGTTTGAAATTGTACGAATGCCTTTCGGACTGCCTAATTCACCCGCCAGTTTCCAGCGGTTGATGGGTACAGTGTTGGGAGATGCGAAGTACAATTTCGCAATGGCATACATGGATGATGTCGTAGTGTTTTCTAGAAATTTTCAGGAACACTTGGAACACCTGTCAATCGTCCTTGCAAGGATGAACGAAGCGGACATAACGATCAGCCCCCGCAAGGTGCAGCTGGCATCGTCTAGGATCAGCCTTCTCGGCTTTCTGGTGGACGGAGGGACCGTTCGTCCTAACGACGACAAGCTAAAGGCGATCACGGACTTTCCGGTTCCCGATAACGTCAAAGCCTTGCAGCGCTTCCTGGGTATGGTTGGTTTTTACAGACAGTTCATTCCTAATTGTGCTGAGCTAACGCAGCCGCTTAACCAGTTGTTGCGCAAGGACACGCGCTGGAATTGGGGAGAAGAGCAGGAACGATCATTTCGCGCTCTATCACATGCAATCGCTGATACGGCTAGGCTTTATCTGCCCGACCTTAACAAACCATTTGTTGTGCAAATAGATGCAAGCGATTACGGTGTTGGCGCAGTTCTCTTGCAGGAGCATGACGCTACTCTTTGTCCAGTGGCTTTTGCAAGCCGCACGCTGAATCCGGCAGAACGGAACTACTCCCTCACGGAAAAGGAGTGCTTGGCGATCATCTTCGCTTTCAGGAAGTTCGACCTTTACCTGGACGGCAGTACCTTCACTGTCCAGACTGACTACCAGTCACTTTCTTGGCTGCAGCGGCTCCATAACCCGTCTGGACGACTTGCCAGGTGAGCCCTGATGCTACAAGGCTACTCCTTCAACGTGGAGTACAGGCGGGGCTCAACGAACGTGGTAGCAGACGCACTGTCCCGCGCGCCTCTATCGGAGGGGGAAGAGGAAGGCACCGAGGCGCCTTCTCAACTTCTGGCAGCAGCACAGGTGGCACGAGACGAATCTTCGCCTTGGGGCACGGTCGTGAGCAGAGAGCAGCTCCTAGACGCTCAGTGAGCGGACGGCCTTTGTCAGCGGGTGTCGCAGTGGATAGCTGAGCAAGACTCGGCGGACACCGGAACGACTGACGGATGGCACGACTCCTATCTGCTGGGCGAGGATGGCATCCTGTTCAGATACATACCCCAGGCGGATGAGGACGACGGCTCATCCCCGTTCAGAGTCGTGGTGCCACGGAAGTTGCGTAAGTCTTTCATACGTTACTTTCATGACTCGGCCTTGGCAGGTCACAGCAGCGGCAGGAAAACTTATGAAAAGTTATGTCGTGTTGCGACATGGCCAGGAATGAGGCAGGATGTATCAAAGTATGTTCGTACTTGTCCCGTATGCCAGAGAGCAAAACCTCGTGGTGGTTTACCCCCTGGGCGCTTACAGCCTGTTCAGAGCAATAGACCCTGGCAGATAGTTGCTTGTGATGTGATGGGACCATTTCCCCGTAGTCCTAGAGGTAACCAGTATTTGTTCGTGGTTACTGATCATTTCACGAAATGGGTTGAGCTGTTTCCTCTCAGGACACTGACTTCCCAGAGAGTGTGGGAAAAACTACTCGACACCTTTTGCCGGTTCGGGTTTCCCGCACAGCTGATCACCGACACCGCAACCTACTTTACAAGTAAGGTGTTCTCAGATTCTTGCGCTGTCTTAGGCATTCAGCATAAGAAGACTTCCCCGTATCACCCTCAGGCTAACATTACCGAACGTGTTAATCGGAACCTGAAAATAATGTTTGTTGCTTTTACTAGCCAGCGCCACCGTGATTGGGATCTTCGCCTGGCCGAGCTGGCGTTCGCTACACGGACGACGGTCAACAGGTCTACAGGTTTCACCCCGGCGTTCCTGAACTTGGAACGAGAGGCCCCTTTTCCAGTGGAGAATGCTCTGGGCCTCCAGGATGGTGCTACCCGGCCTCCTTATTCAACGTTTGCTGATGACCTCCGGAGTCGACTGGACGATGCAGCACGGACGGCTCGGGAGAACCTGGACGTCGCAAGGTTGGACCAGGCTCGCCAGTACAACCGTGGACGTCGGAACCTCACCTACAGCGTCGGTGGCCTCGTCCTTCGACGGACTCACCCGCTTAGTGATGCGTCACGAGGCTTTGCAGCTTCACTCGCAGATAGGTGGGATGGCCCCTTCGAGGTAAGTGCGTGCTCCTCCGGCCTCACTTACAGGCTTCGTCGCTGCGACTCCGGCGAAGAGACTGGGCCAGTTCACATCTCGGACCTGAAGTCTTACCATCTCCGAGACCCTGACGAAGAGGAGCCCGATTTGCAACCTGCCTCCCTCCAGGACCTGGACCCGGATCCCGTTCCCGGACCTGCGTCCAGTCGCTACGATTTGCGTCCCCGCAGGCGGCGCACGTAGCTGCCACTATCTCCATCGCTAAGCCTAGTGCTCGTGATATAGTGCTTTATTAGTGTGATTTCTGTTGCACAGTTTTCCGCTGGTTGTCTTAGGGAGTGCCCTTTCGGCGCTCGCGGATTGGGGATTCCCCCTTACCGTTTCCCCTTCTTCTCGCAGATGCAACGACGCAACCAGCAGTCCGCCCGCCGTGCACCTTCCCGCTCCCGTTCCCGCTGAAAGCCGCCAGGATCCGGGTCCACCCCAGCACCACTCCGTGGCCACATGGACAGTTGTGTCCCACGGACAGCCGGTTTCCTGGGCATCCCGCACGCGGTGGGCTCACCAGCCCAGTCCCCTCCGGGGGGCGTCCCCCCGGAGGGGCCTGGGCTGGTGAGCCCACCGTGTGCGGGACCCCACTCAGACTCCGGCTCCGTTTCGCGGTCTGACGCTCACCGACCGCCACCCGGCCGATCCCATACAGCCCCTCACTGCGGAGGAGAAGCGGATCCTGTGCCTGCTCTGCTTGGTCCCCGAACTGCACCGTCCGACACACCGCCGGGGCCCACTTCACCAAGCCCGAACGGAGGCCGCCCGGACAGCCAACGACGTAACAACAGCCCTGTCCACCCTCAGGCGGCTCAGACCCGAACTTCTGGTGGAGACCAGGCCTCCCCCTCCTCCACCGCCTGCCCCCTCTTCAGCCATGGACGACGCCGTACTAGACCTGTCGGACGACCTCATGACCCTGTAAGGGAGGGGGGTGTGGCGATAAGAGGGCGCCACGGGTTACGGCGATAGGGGGCAGCCGTGCTCCAGGGGGGCGTACCCCACGCACAGGGATAAAAGCGGTGATGCGCTGGATAAGGCCCCATTGCGTTGTGCGGTTTTTCGCTGGATGCAAGCTGTTCTGAACGGAGAATAAACCTGGTATGTTTGATTGAATCTGTTGTGCTGCTTGCTTCCTCGCGCACGGAACGGACGGGCTGACGCCCCGAGGTTGTGGGAACTCGGGTTTCCACAGGTTCAAGAACTCACCTCTTTTTACTGTACCTCTGAGTCTGAATTTTCACTTAGGTCAGTTGAGTGCAACTGAACCTTATTCAAAACGAAGCTTAACACCCTCACAGAAAAGTACGTCTCTAGAGTTATCATCAAAATGCAGGAATCCGTGGTTCAACCACAGTCACCTTCGTCTTGGGAATAAAAAAAGAAGCGCTTGTACCGGAAAGCCAGGTTATCTAACGCTCCTAGAACTTGGGAAGCCTATCGGACTGCCGCTAAAATATACTCCAGGGCTGTGACCAGGTCCAAGCGTTTCTTTTTTAGAACCACATTACCTGCACTACTCTCGAGCAATCCTCGTCAATTCTGGAAAGTCATCAACCCAAAGGAGGAACCTGGCACCTATCTCTGTACCACTTCTGCTGATTTCCTCCCTGACGAATCATGTGCATCAGCATTCAACTCCATCTTTCTGTCTGCTTCCACCAGGAATTCCTCGTCACGTCCACCAAGCATACCCGTATGGAACTTTCCTCCCATGGAAAATATCACTGTTAACGCTGGCGGCAATGAAAAGTTGGTCGATTACTTGAAAACATCCTCATATTGAGGATTAGACAATATCCACTCAAAAATCTTGAAAAACACTCCCTTCCTACATCTCTACCGGTTCGCTGGATTTCTACCCATCTACGTTCGCTACTGACGATCCGATGGCCTCAGGAGGTAAGCAACCCGTCCTCTCTTTCTCACATGTCGCACTCCTAGGGGATAGCTGTTACAAGTACATACACGAACACATCCCGCACGGAGAACACGGACCTCACATACACTTCTCAAGCGGCGCAAGAATACGAGACATCATGACACACGTAACCGCCGCCCCACCGAACATCACGCACTTCATACTCCACGTAGGGACCAACGACATCGCACGCTCGACAGCACAACATGTCATCCAGGAATTCGAAACACTAGTTTCCTTCATCACAAACAACAGACCAGGCGCTGAAATAGTACTGACAACGATACTTCCCCGAAGACAGAACAAACACCGAACATACATATACCAGGACACATGGTTACACGAGTTCGACAGGAAGGCGCGCGCTGTCAACAACCACCTCATCCACATGCGTCAGGTACACACCAACGTTATGGTTATCACACACGCAGCTTTCGAATACCACGCTGAAGCACATCTCGCTCGGGACGGCATCCACCCAAACCACGCAGGCGTACGAGCTATGGCACAGAACATCAAACACCTAATGGTCCATAGATGCCGTCCTGCACTGACAAACGCTCAAACACAACATCCTCAACCAGCTTACACTTCAAGTGCCAGCACCGCAAACACGCCAGAACACACGATGGCATCAAAGGGGACCACAACGACCACTGCACCCACGCATACACACGCAGCAAACGACAACACTCTAAACACAACCCGCACACACACAAAGTTCACGCAAACTGTGACACGGAAAACCACAAGCACGCAAACACAGACAGATGACATCGAGGAACACAGCGAGTCTCCCCAGCCACTGACCCCACAGCCACCGACCCCACAGACACGACGCACGCGCACATCACGCAGAAAACACCGTTGACTATCTAATCACCAGCCTACCATGCAGTCAACGAACTTTCTACGAATGCGAAAACTCATGGAGAAACGTAGCCGATACCTACATCATCTACGGATCTACACCTACCACCTGGCTCACAACACAGTACCTAAAGGCCTCACCCCTAAAACAGTTCCTGCATTAGGAAAACTGACACCTGAACTAGAGCTAGAGTGGGCATCAGCCCTTAACAACACAGCCCGTACGTTTCTTGAAATACTAAAGAAACAGTGCCACGCGCAACTCGCTACGATCCAGGCCCATATGAACAATATCAGTCTCACCGACGCGGAGGCAAACACTCTCGAACTACACATTCAACAACTCAACCGCGAGCTAGCTAACAAGGAACACTCAAAACTCGGAAAACCTAATTCCAACAACGACACGGATACCGGACCCACTAACACGACACACGCAGCAGCCGAACAAATCATTTCCAGCACCACAACCACAACTCTCCGCAACATCGCTGAGCCACCCCGAGAAAACGCTGACGCAAGCACCGTAATAGATATATCACGCTCACTAACCAGCGACGAACTACAAGTCCTCTCTAGGGGGTTAACATTCTGCCCTACACTCAATTCTGTTAACGAATACGAAATCCACAAAGACATATCAGACTTTGCGAGACGGCTACGCCTTAGAGAATTCTTCGCTCATACAACACAAGAAAACAACAACGACCTCCGACTACCATCAACCTGGACACCAAATCACGGCCGAGAACCCGCACTAGACCTGTACATTAAACAAGTAAGCAACGACATCCTTCGCGGTATTTCCCAAAGCTCGCGTGGTCACAACCTCACTAAAACACAACGTGACATCATCAATGCGCTAGCTGACAGAGATGATATCATTATCAAGCCCGCAGATAAGGGTGGGAGTATCGTCATCTGGCCCACAGATAAATATATCTCTGAAGCACGTAGGCAACTCAACAATACGCAACACTACCTCAAACTGGACCATGACCCAACAAAGGAGTACACGGCGCTAATAACCCATACCATACAGGACCTCCACGAACGAAAGCTCATCACACGTGATGACCTCAGATATCTCACCCCATCAAACACAGACGCAGGTCGTTTCTATTTACTGCCCAAAATCCACAAGGTACACGCCAACGAGCTCTATACGGCTGACATCCCCGGCAGGCCAATTGTATCTAATAACAACACACCAACAGAAAGACTCTCGAAATTCCTGGACCACTATTTAAACCATATTCCGACAACACTGCCATCGCATGTACAAGACACTCCCCACCTCCTCAGAATAATCAGAGATATAAACAACACTCGTACATTTGGTAGGGACACAATACTAGCCACGCTGGATGTGACATCACTGTATACTAACATCCCACACAACGACGGAATCACAGCCCTCTGCAATACCCTTTCTACTACAAACACCAGAAAAGACACGGAAACCATACTCGCTCTAATGGACTTGGTTCTTAAACTGAACTACTTCGAGTTCAATGGTGAATACTACCTACAAGTACACGGTACAAGTATGGGCACACCTGTTGCACCCACATACGCAAATATCTTCATGGGGTTCCTAGAAAACAAAGTTCTCAGCGCCCTCTCATTAAAACCCACGGTGTACCTTCGATACATCGATGATATACTGATAATATGGGAACACGGGGAACATGAATTTCAAAAGTTCGTAGATCTACTGAACACCGCGCATAGCAACATAAAGTTCACATCACAACAGTCAACTCACTTAATTAACTTCCTCGACACCACGATATCACTAGACAACGGCAACCTCGTCAGAACCCTGTACAAAAAGCCAACTGACAAACAACAATACCTTCACTTCAAGAGTCACCACCCGCGTCACTGTAAGGTTGGAATTCCTAATGGGCAGAGTGTAAGACTACGCAGAATTTGTTCAAACGACACAGATTACGCTGAGAAGCTTGACGAACTCTGCAGTACACTTGCCCAAAGGGATTATCCAGACTCCCTCCTAACCGAATTCCGTCGCAAGGCACTCACACTCGATCGAAACGAGGTTCTGGAAAACCGAAAAAATCCCGACGCGTGCCAAATAAGCTTCATCACAAGATATTCCAACGCACTTCCAAACATCAAAGCCATTCTACAGAAGCACGAGCCCCTCCTCCAAAGCAGTGACCGACTTAACAACATATTCACAAATCCCATACAGGTGACATACCGACGCGCAAGAAACCTGGCAGACTCCTTGGTCAATGCCAAAATCAGCAAAACGAGCGCCCCGTACACGGGAACACGACCCTGCAACCTCCCGCGCTGCAAAACATGCAAGCACGTTCAACACGCTAACTCCATCAAAAGCACTGCGAGCAATTACACCCACCCCGTTAACCACGCATTCACATGCACAAGCTCCAATGTTATATACTGCATTGAATGCGGCGACTGCTCTATGCAATACATGGTGAAACCGGCCAACAAATGAACAACCGCCTTACCGGACACAGAACCGACACGTCCAACAAACTCCCCAAAGCAGTCGCCGAACACTTTAACGTTCCTGGTCACAATTTTGACAACATTAAACTATATATTCTAGAAACCGGGTTTAGATCCACACGTGAGAGACGTGATAGGGAGTCTTATCTCATATACAAGTTCAGCGCTCTTCACCCATCCGGTATCAACAAATCACAAGGCACCCTAGAAACACTTCACAAATAAAATATGCTTTTCCCATCTACCTCCATTATCATCTGTTATGTTCTGCATGGCCACTGCTTTCTGCTCTCTTTATTGCATGCCACAACTTTGTATTACAAATATATATTTAAAAAAAAAATTGCTCGTTTTGGAATTTTCCCCACGTAACCACTAACCTCCTTATCTTTCGCTATGCTTGCGAATTCTTGCCTGTTGTCCCGTTTCGTCCACGTGTTCGTGAACCTTCCATTTTTCTGCAACCGGTCTGTAGCCTAGATCACTACGTTCACATAATCCCCTCCACACTCTAACAAAGCAGCCATTCACTCCCGCCGTAAAAACCCGTACGGACCTTTCTTCCCTCCGGGCTGTTGACCCACAATTCGCATGAACCTTTAAACACGTCACACCTAACCCTTTAAATACCCTCGGCGTCGGGAAATTGGCGCCCCCATCGCCCGGCAGCAGCCGCAGTAGCCCCCTCCTGCACTGACGGTTGGGTCGCCGCAGGAGGGAGACCCCCACGTATGGCTGTGCGTGGCTGTCCCGTGTCTGGGGAAAGGGGGATCCTGGCAGTTGAGTGGACTCGGAGGTTGGTTTGGACCCTTCGGGGCCCCTCCGGGAAAACAACACACTGCTTTGGCCCCTGCTTCCCATAGACGGGTGGTCCTGGAAGGCCCGGCCAGGACTATTCAGCTACTCGCCATCTCACTTTTCATTGCTTTCTCTTTATCTTCTCTCCTCCCTTCTCTCTTTCTCTTTTCACCTTCTTTGGCGGCAAGGGTCAACCTTGGGCAGTTCCTTTCACTCTCCAGAAAGCTGCACTTGGGTATCATGCGGAGGTACCTGCTACTGCGTTGTTTGCGGTCCCCTGGTTGGGCTCCGTGGTGGGCGGCAGGACGTCTGCACCGAATGTCATTAATTATTTCCTATGGACACAATCACCTCAAAAAAACCCGATCGGCGCCCGAAGAGGAGCCGCACCGAAGAACGAACATTGAATTTCTCTGACCTAAGTTGTCCGGAACCTTGGTTTGCCAAGTTCCTGATTCTTCACTCAGATAACGAGACTAAGCAATTATCCAAATTATCTCCTTTTCTTGTTGCTAGGGCACTCGAACACGTAATAGGAAAGTCGTTTCAGGCCAAGAAACTGAGCTCAGGAGACATTCAGGTAGAGGTCAACAATAAACAACAAAGTACAGCACTGCAATCTCTAAAGACCATCGGGGAGATACCTGTCTCAGTTACAACCCACCGAACACTGAACACCGTTAAGGGAGTCATTTCCGAAGAAGAGTTAATCGAGTGCAGCGAAACTGAAATCGAAGAGGGATTGAAAGAGCAAGGCGTCGTCTCTGCCAAACGGATAATTATGCGGAGAGATGGCAAGGAGATCCCGACAAAGCACATCATCCTGTCGTTTAAGCTGCACACACTTCCTTCTACCATCAAAGCCGGTTATGTCAATTGCCATGTCAGGCCATTTATTCCTAATCCTCGTCGCTGTTTCAAATGCCAGCGGTTTGGGCACAGCTCCCAAGTCTGTCGAGGACAGTTGGTGTGTCCCAGATGTGCTGGCAAAGAACATACTTCGGAGTCGTGCACAAAAGACTTCCACTGTGCTAACTGTGAAGGGGGGCACCCGGTCTATTCTCGGTCCTGCCCACGATGGAAAGAAGAAAAAGAAATATTGAAAATAAAAACAGAGCAGAACTTAAACTACAAAGATGCACGAGCACAGCTCGAGTTCAGAAAGAAAGGAAGTTTTTCCGACGTGGTGCGTAGGGGAGTGGCACCACCGAGGAAGTCCGTGGAGACACAGACCTGTTTTTCGGGTTCTGAGTCCCCACTCTACACTCCCCAACCTGAGATGGCTGGAGACACTCCGGTGTCTTCTGCCGTGACGGAGGCCAGCCGTTCAACTGGCCACAGAGAAACAGCCACGGCCTCCTCTAAGGTCGATGGAACACAGTCAGTTTGGGACGGGGTCGTAAAAACCCCTTCCCAAAAAGGCACCCAAGGTATGGAGGTCGACGATGACGACTGCATGTCGCAGAAGTCATCGTCGAGCCTCCCAGCATTCCTTCACAAGGGAAGGAAAAACGAGAAAAAGGACGAGGAAGGAGTTTCAAAGGGAATGATCAACAGAAACAACCCCCGCGAAGGGTCCAACCCCCCTAAATGGTACAAGTCTTTTCTAGTAGGTGTCACCAAGTGCTGCGCTTTCTTTTCCTCCTTTTTAGTGTGACCGTTATGAACCACTTCCTCCAGTGGAACTGCCGTGGTTTACTTTCTAACTTAGACGACATTAACGATCTCTTCGACAAGTACAATGCAGCGTGTTTCTGCCTTCAAGAAACCTATTTAAGCACACACACACCAAATCCAATCCGTAGACACAATGTATTTCGAAGAGATCGAACCGACGCCACCCGCGCATCTGGTGGTGTGGCTATCGTCACACGAGGAACTGTTCCGTCCAAAGAAGTCCACTTGGTTACAGACTTGGAAGCCATAGCTGTGCAGATGTGTCTGGACAGAATTGTCACCATCTGCTCGGTCTATTTGCCACCATCAGGAAGTTTTGCACAGAGGGATGTAGAACACTTAATCGGCCAACTTCCAACTCCATTTATACTCTTAGGCGACTTTAATGCCCACAATCCGCTTTGGGGCAGTGCAAGAACCGACGGCCGAGGGAAAATGCTGGAAAGGGTCTTGTTATCAACCTCCATCTGTCTTTTAAATACAGGAGCACCGACGTACGTCCACTGTTCAAGTCAGTCTTTCTCGGTCTTAGATTTATCGCTTTGCAGTCCATCTCTATATCAAGATATAGAATGGAGCGTGGAAGAAAACCCACTTGGGAGTGATCACTTTCCAGTGGTCTTAAAATACATCTGTGCAGTCAATAGTCTGACAGCATGCCCCCCTAGATGGAAGCTCCAACATGCTGACTGGAATGCTTTCTCTAAAAAATGTGACCTGTCGTTAATCCCTGTGGAGAGGATGACGATTGAAGAGGCCAACAATGTAATTACCAACGTCATCCTCGATGCAGCAACACAATCCATTCCCCAGACTTCCGGTCGTCTACCGAAACGACCCAAGCCATGGTGGAACAGCGAGTGCAAGGAAACTCGTAAACTTCAAAATCGTGCGTGGGGTACATTTCGGAGGTACCCCACATCACAAAATCTTCTTTTGTTTAAAAAGGCGAGAGCCAAGGCCAGATGGATGCGGAAACAAGCAAAGCGGTCATCGTGGCACAACTTCGTGTCTTCCCTATCTCACAGTACCCCATCCAAAGTGGTGTGGGACAGACTTGGCAAAATCAAAGGAGAACACCGCAGTTATACAATCCCTCTTTTAGAAGTCAATGGGCAGGTGTGCGGAAGCCTACAAGAACAGGCGGATGCGCTCGGACAACATTTTGAACGCATCTCTGATTCATGCCATTACAGTCCCGAATTTCTTAGAGTAAAAACAAACGCTGAGAAACGAAAAATTCCAATGAGTGGTGGCGATGAGTACGTATACAATCAGCCGTTCACGATGGTGGAGCTTCAGCGATCTCTATTCGCTGCTAAAGCCACTGCCCCGGGCCCAGACAGAGTAACCTACTCCATGCTGTGCCACCTGTCTGATGACTCTAAAAAAATGTTGCTCCTTTTCTTTAACCGCATTTGGGCAGAGGGAACACTACCATTATTATGGAAGACTGCGACCGTCATTCCCCTTCTCAAGCCAAAAAAGGAAGCATCCAATCCAGCCAGTTACAGACCTATCGCCCTTACGAGTTGTATTGGGAAGACGTTTGAGCGAATGGTCAATAACCGGCTGGTTCATCATCTGGAACAAAATAATTGCCTTTCTGAATTTCAATGTGGTTTTCGAATGGGCTGCTCCACTATGGATCACCTTGTTCGGCTAGAAACCACTATCCGTGAAGCCTTCGTGAGAAGACAACATTGCTTATCCGTTTTCTTTGATTTAGAGAAAGCGTATGACACCGCGTGGCGACACGGTATTCTGCAGGATCTTTACTCTTTTGGCGTGAAGGGCAGACTCCTTAAATGCATTTCAAACTTCCTCCAGCACAGATCCTTCAGAGTGCGACTGGGAACCACTCTATCCCGCCCCTTCGTACAAGAGAATGGTGTCCCGCAGGGATCCGTTCTCAGTGTTGTCTTATTTATTGTGAAAATCAACTCAGTGACCAATGTCATCCCACCCTCCATATCTTTCTCCTTGTACGTGGATGACATTCAAATATCTTGTTGCTCCACGAACCTGTCAATATGCGAACGACAGATGCAGGTGGCCATCAACAATATGGCCAAGTGGTCTTCATCAAATGGATTTAAATTTTCAGCTGAGAAAACTGTGTGTGTCCATTTCTCTAGGATTAGAGGACTGTTTTCACCACCTACACTCCAGCTTAACCGACAAGATATCCTTGTTCAACCAGAAGCCAAATTTCTTGGCATCACTTTTGACTCAAAGCTGACCTTCAAGGCTCATATCCAAAACCTAAAGATAAAGTGTGTCAAGTCACTAAACATTCTAAAAATCATTTCTCACAGATCTTGGGGTGCAGACCAGGAAACACTGCACCAAGTGTATACTGCATGTATTCGCTCAAAACTTGATTATGGGTCATTTGTCTACGGCTCTGCTCGCGAGTCGGTGTTGAAAGCCCTGGACCCTGTCCATCACCAGGGGCTCAGGCTTGTGCTTGGCGCCTTCCGAACGTCCCCAGTACAGAGTCTGTATGTTGAATCGAAGGAATGCTCCTTGCAAAGACGGCGTTCTTACCTCGGTACGTCGTACGCACTTAGAATACGTAGCCTACCCCAAAATCCTGCCTCAACTTGCGTCAAGCACACACGTTTTAAACAGCTGTTTATTAACAAGCCCTCTGTTGTCCCTCCATTCTCTTTACGAATTGCATCAGAGTTTGATTGTCATGGTTTCTCATCCTGTGACCTACAAGTTGTAGAGTGTAGCAGGAAGATCCCACCCTGGGAACCACCTCCAAGATATGACACTTCCTTGGCAAAATACAAGAAACAAGACACTGCTTCATCAGTACTTCAAGAAGAGTTTGCACACTTGAAAGACAGTTTTGATAACCATACTGAGATTTACACAGACGGGTCCAAGTCTAGTGCAGGTGTGAGTTGTGCCATGATTTGTGGCACGCACACAAGGTCTCATCGTATAAAAACCTCTGCATCGATTTTCACTGCCGAGGTTTACGCTATCATCTTGGCGCTCAACTACATCTTTCAAAATTCCATAAAGTCTTCGGTTGTATATACAGACTCCTTGAGCTCCATTAATGCAATCTGTAATCAGCACATAACAAAAAACTTTCTTGTGCAGCGAGCAAGATCCTTAGCCAGTTCGATAAAAACAAAGGGCTACTCTCTCATCCTATGCTGGGTGCCCAGCCATGTAGGCATCAAAGGAAATGAGTTGGCAGATCAAGCAGCTGTAGCTGCTCTCCAAAATGACATCACACCTTTTGATATGTCCGTGCAAGACATGAGATTGACACTCAAGAAATCACTGCACAGAATGTGGCAATCATTTTGGAACACACAAACAAATAACAAGCTCCACTTAATTAAACCTCAAATTCAGGATACAGGAGACCGGCTGGAAAACCGCCTGTTGTGCACTTTACAAGCAAGGTTACGTATAGGCCATACGTACCTTACACACGGGTTCTTACTTCGGGGAGAGGAGCCACCTCAGTGTGCGCACTGTGGTCAGCTCCTGTCCGTTGTACACATACTCATCGCATGCACACATCATGAAATCCATCGCAAACATCACTTCAATGTATTTTATAAATACTTCTTACCTTTTCACCCAGCCCTATTGCTTGGTGACGAGGCTCTCGTCCCTTTTAGAAGCGTCTTTGATTTCCTGAGAGACGTTGGCGTTATTAGCCTTCTGTAGTCTTACACGAATACACTCATCTTTTATTAGTCATCGTGTTTACTCTTAAATAATCATAACATCACCACTGTCTCAATCATACCTCAGTTTATGGCGCATTATGATCTTTGTTGTCAATGCGCCATTAAACTCCCAATCATCATCATCACCTTTAAATACCATGCCAATGATGAGGACGGTGCCCAGAAGAAGAACAGTCTCTGTTCGAAATATCGGCGGCTTCTGTCCTGAGGCAACTCCCTTCCTACATCTCTACCGGTTCGCTGGATTTCTACCCATCTACGTTCGCTACTGACGATCCGATGGCCTCAGGAGGTAAGCAACCCGTCCTCTCTTTCTCACATGTCGCACTCCTAGGGGATAGCTGTTACAAGTACATACACGAACACATCCCGCACGGAGAACACGGACCTCACATACACTTCTCAAGCGGCGCAAGAATACGAGACATCATGACACACGTAACCGCCGCCCCACCGAACATCACGCACTTCATACTCCACGTAGGGACCAACGACATCGCACGCTCGACAGCACAACATGTCATCCAGGAATTCGAAACACTAGTTTCCTTCATCACAAACAACAGACCAGGCGCTGAAATAGTACTGACAACGATACTTCCCCGAAGACAGAACAAACACCGAACATACATATACCAGGACACATGGTTACACGAGTTCGACAGGAAGGCGCGCGCTGTCAACAACCACCTCATCCACATGCGTCAGGTACACACCAACGTTATGGTTATCACACACGCAGCTTTCGAATACCACGCTGAAGCACATCTCGCTCGGGACGGCATCCACCCAAACCACGCAGGCGTACGAGCTATGGCACACAACATCAAACACCTAATGGTCCATAGATGCCGTCCTGCACTGACAAACGCTCAAACACAACATCCTCAACCAGCTTACACTTCAAGTGCCAGCACCGCAAACACGCCAGAACACACGATGGCATCAAAGGGGACCACAACGACCACTGCACCCACGCATACACACGCAGCAAACGACAACACTCTAAACACAACCCGCACACACACAAAGTTCACGCAAACTGTGACACGGAAAACCACAAGCACGCAAACACAGACAGATGACATCGAGGAACACAGCGAGTCTCCCCAGCCACTGACCCCACAGCCACCGACCCCACAGACACGACGCACGCGCACATCACGCAGAAAACACCGTTGACTATCTAATCACCAGCCTACCATGCAGTCAACGAACTTTCTACGAATGCGAAAACTCATGGAGAAACGTAGCCGATACCTACATCATCTACGGATCTACACCTACCACCTGGCTCACAACACAGTACCTAAAGGCCTCACCCCTAAAACAGTTCCTGCATTAGGAAAACTGACACCTGAACTAGAGCTAGAGTGGGCATCAGCCCTTAACAACACAGCCCGTACGTTTCTTGAAATACTAAAGAAACAGTGCCACGCGCAACTCGCTACGATCCAGGCCCATATGAACAATATCAGTCTCACCGACGCGGAGGCAAACACTCTCGAACTACACATTCAACAACTCAACCGCGAGCTAGCTAACAAGGAACACTCAAAACTCGGAAAACCTAATTCCAACAACGACACGGATACCGGACCCACTAACACGACACACGCAGCAGCCGAACAAATCATTTCCAGCACCACAACCACAACTCTCCGCAACATCGCTGAGCCACCCCGAGAAAACGCTGACGCAAGCACCGTAATAGATATATCACGCTCACTAACCAGCGACGAACTACAAGTCCTCTCTAGGGGGTTAACATTCTGCCCTACACTCAATTCTGTTAACGAATACGAAATCCACAAAGACATATCAGACTTTGCGAGACGGCTACGCCTTAGAGAATTCTTCGCTCATACAACACAAGAAAACAACAACGACCTCCGACTACCATCAACCTGGACACCAAATCACGGCCGAGAACCCGCACTAGACCTGTACATTAAACAAGTAAGCAACGACATCCTTCGCGGTATTTCCCAAAGCTCGCGTGGTCACAACCTCACCAAAACACAGCGTGACATCATGAAAGCGCTAGCTGACAGAGATGATATCATTATCAAGCCCGCAGATAAGGGTGGGAGTATCGTCATCTGGCCCACAGATAAATATATTTCTGAAGCTCATAGGCAGCTCAACAATACGCAACACTACCTCAAACTGGACCATGACCCAACAAAGGAGTACACGGCGCTACTAACCCATACCATACAGGACCTCCGCGAACGAAAGCTCATCACACGTGATGACCTCAGATATCTCACCCCATCAAACACAGGCGCAGGTCGTTTCTATTTACTGCCCAAAATCCACAAGGTACACGCCAACGAGCTCTATACGGCTGACATCCCCGGCAGGCCAATTGTATCTAATAACAACACACCAACAGAAAGACTCTCGAAATTCCTGGACCACTATTTAAACCATATTCCGACAACACTGCCATCGCATGTACAAGGCACACCCCACCTCCTCAGAATAATCAGAGATACAAACAACACTCGTACATTTGGTAGGGACACAATACTAGCCACGCTGGATGTGACATCATTGTATACTAGCATCCCACACAACGATGGAATCACAGCCTCTGCAATACCCTTTCTACAACAAACACCAGAAAAGACACGGAAACCATACTCGCTCTAATGGACTTGGTCCTTAAACTGAACTACTTCGAGTTCAATGGCGAATACTACTTACAAGTACACGGTACAAGTACGGGTACACCTGTTGCACCCACATACGCAAATATCTTCATGGGTTTCTTAGAAAACAAAGTTCTCAGCGCCCTCTCATTAAAACCCACGGTGTACCTTCGATACATCGATGATATACTGATAATATGGGAACACGGGGAACATGAATTTCAAAAGTTCGTAGATCTACTGAACACCGCGCATAACAACATAAAGTTCACATCACAACAGTCAACTCACTTAATTAACTTCCTCGACACCACGATATCACTAGACAACGGCAACCTCATCACAACCCTGTACAAAAAGCCAACTGACAAACAACAATACCTTCACTTCAAGAGTCACCACCCGCGTCACTGTAATGTTGGAATTCCTAATGCGCAGAGTGTAAGACTACGCAGAATTTGTTCAAACGACACACATTACGCTGAGAAGCTTGACGAACTCTGCAGTACACTTGCCCAAAGTGACTATCCAGACTCCGTCCTAACCGAATTCCGTCGCAAGGCACTCACACTCGATCGAAACGAGGTCCTGGAAAACCGAAAAAATCCCGACGCGTGTCAAATAAGCTTCATCACAAGATATTCCAACGCACTTCCAAACATCAAAGCCATTCTACAGAAGCACGAGCCCCTCCTCCAAAGCAGTGACCGACTTAGCGACATATTCACAAATCCCATACAGGTGACATACCGATGCGCAAGAAACCTGGCAGACTCCTTGGTCAATGCCAAAATCAGCAAAACGACCACCCCGTACACGGGACCACGACCCTGCAACCTCCCGCGCTGCAAAACATGCAAGCACGTTCAACACGCTAACTCCATCAAAAGCACTGCGAGCAATTACACCCACCCCGTCAACCACGCATTCACATGCACAACACAAGCTCCAATGTCATATACTGCATTGAATGCGGCGACTGCCCTATGCAATACATTGGTGAAACCGGCCAACAAATGAACAACCGCCTTACCGGACACAGAACCGACACGTCCAACAAACTCCCCAAAGCAGTCGCCGAACACTTTGACGTTCCTGGTCACAATTTTGACAACATTCTATATATTCTAGAAACCGGGTTTAGATCCACACGTGACAGACGTGATAGGGAGTCTTATCTCATATACAAGTTCAACGCTCTTCACCCGTCCGGTATCAACAAATCACAAGGCACCCTAGAAACACTTCACAAATAAAATATGCTTTTCCCTTCTACCTCCATTATCATATGTTATCTGCTGCATGGCCACTGCTTTCTGCTCTCTTCATTGCATGCCACAACTTTGTATTACAAATATATATATATTTAAGAAAAAAAGAAACTTTGGTCGTTCTGGAATTTTCCCCACGTAACCACTAACCTCCTTGTCTTTCGCTATGCTTGCCAATTCTTGCCTGTTGTCCCGTTTCGTCCACGTGTTCGTGAACCTTCCACTTTTCTGTAACCGGTCTGTAGCCTAGATCACTACGTTCACATAATCCCCTCCACACTCTAACAAAGTAGCCATTCACTCCGGCCGTAGAAACCCGTACGGACCCTTTCTTCCCTCCGGGCTGTTGACCCACAATTCGCACGAACCTTTAAACACGTCACATCTAACCCTTTAAATACCATGCCAATGATGAGGACGGTCCCCAGAAGAAGAACAGTCTCGAAATATCGGCGGCTTCTGTCCTGAGGCAACTCCCTTCCTACATCTCTACCAGTTCGCTGGATTTCTACCCAAACAAAATATTAGGTATGAGAGATATTCGTTTATAGAAAGTGGATCAAAATGGACACATTTCACAGCCGCGCCGATTTTTCAACATCGGCGGAAGCGGCGGCGGCGCGCCGACAGTTTTAGTACGGCGGCGGTGGCGAGGCCTCGACCCATGGAGGAAGGAAACACAAGGAGCCGCTCTTCCCCCTAGACTAGCGTAGCCACCCTCTGGCGGGTGCTCGTGTCAAAACCGCCATTGCTTCCTGTCCACCACGCGACCTTCCTTCTGAGTTTCGGTTTGTGTCGCTGACAGCTTCCCGGATGCGCCGAAGGAGTTTGCTACGCAGTTCGCGCTGGGCCTGTGTTCGTGAGGTTTTTATCTGACATGAAGGTTGAATCGTGAAAACACAGTGATGGTTACTTGTTCCTGTCCTGGCTGTGGCTCTCGGTCAACAGAAAGTAGCGCAGTCACTGGGATAATGTTTCACTCGTGAGTACATATCTTGTTTCAGTTTGTACAGTCGAATATATATGACAAAGGCGGATTCGTGGGCGATGTTTTTCTTTTCTGTTCTTTTTTAATCGGTAGCTTCCCTTCTGACCCTGTACTACGCAATGATTGGGTTGTTGCCATCGGGAGGATAGGATGGTCCCCAACGAAGTGGAGCGTACTGTGTTCAAAACACTTCCACAACACGGACTTCTATAGAACGTCCCGATTGCGTGTCCGACTCCGGACTGGTGCCGTTCCGCAGGTTATTCCTGTCTTCGGCGCTCGTCAGGTAACTTTCTTAATGCGTGTCATGTGTTGTTTCTCTGTATATATGTTTGGCAATGTGACGCGAGTTGTACTTGCATATAGGATGTCGCCTGCACACAAAGCATATCAGCTTCAACATCAGACGTGACACCTGCTTCAGAATGTGCAGAGGAAAGTCTTGACCTCAGTAATGTGAGTGAAATCGCGTTTGTGGTGGCATATATTTGCAGTATGTTCTTTCTTGTAGGACAGCACTGGATTCACTTGTGATATCGCATTCAACCCTTTTGTAGGGCTTGGTATAGTCCTTTCTTATAATACATTTCGATATTGAAAAAAACGCTAATACAGTGATTTTCTTGAGAAGAGGACTATATATCTGGCTTGTACAATTCCTTGATGCTTCCATTCACATAGAAAATATATATGATGATGACTGTTCTTCCCAGGGCAAGATACGCTATCAAGAAGGACAGCAACTGACTGACGTGGTGAGCTGGCTCTCTGGCACAGTTTTCATTCTTGTGTTCAGCTTAGCAGCAGGAAATTGTAAGACTTATGTTTTATTCTATACCTCAATTAGGACACGAGTACACATGGCCACCCGGATATCATGGAAGTGGTAAGCCACTGTGTGTCATTTTCAGCCTTGCTTTCTTTTACCAGCAGATGATATCGTACTGAAGCTACATTTTATACGCTACCAAAGTGATCTATCTATGTGTGTAGAAGTCCACGCTGCATAGCTAGTTACAGTTGTTCCTTGGACCAGTTGGTACACTTTGATGCCTAAAAAACACTAATCAAGAAAAGATTGCGCATGTAGGATGGACACAATACTGAGCACTCATTTTCAACAGGGGGCATATTCACAATGTCATATGCATTTTTATTAAGCAGGAATTGGACTTCACTTCGAAGCCTTTTCCCAAAACTAAAGAACCTACGCCGACACACATGCCTCCCCTTCTTCAATTTATAGGAGCTAACAATTCACATTTTTAGCACTTTTAAAGACCTCACATTGTTTAGCCAGCCATATGAAATAAAATAGCCCAAATGTGGGGGACACTCATATACTTTGGGCACAATAACATATCAAAAGATAAAAGCTTCAAATTTCAATATCAAGTCTGGTTCTATCATCATGATGTAGACTAGTGTATACGATGAAACAATAATGAAAAAATCTGGACATAAATGAGCGACGAGAAGAGGGATGTCATGAAATGGACAGGTAAGCAGACAGAAAATGTGGGCTCTATTTGGGCTCTGGGAGAAAGTATATCTGATAAAAATTCGAGAAAAACACAGTAACAGGAAAATAATAATGTATGTTGTGCAGTCTCCTTGCAAGTATCTGGACTGAACACTCCAATGTGCAGTACAATTGTCAAACAGAGTATTGGAGCTTGCATTGAACCTGGGAGGGACATTATAATTTCCATGGTCCAAACAGATGGTTTGGGTACATCAAGCAGTGTCACAGAACTGTGGTCCACTTGCACTGTGGAGCATAGGGGATTGTAGACGTATATATCAATGATTAGAAAGTCTTTAGAATACATGCAATGGAGGCTAAAGTAACCAAGTAATGAAGACCATGATAGCTGATGATTTTGGATGGGTTAATGAATGGGTTTGAATGACTCAACCAATTTCACTATAAAGTGGTTCTAATCTTAAAAGATTTGCATGTCTTGAATATTTATACAATGATCAACATACTTTGATTCTCGTTCATTTGCATGCACCAGCTGAAACGTGAAGTGACAGGTACGTGCGTAAATCTTTCTTATAAATTGCATACCATTTTAATTTTCACAAATCTTACAATTAAATGTCTCTCTACAATTACAATGCAAACTCATTTACATTACTTTGTGGGGGCTTTGAAAATTGCCAAATACATACTCACATTGTACCTTTAAAGAAAAAGCCTAATACCGAAGCACTAGAAAATTTGCATAGTAAATGATGTTCAAACTTGTCAGGTCTACCCAAAATGCATTTTCTGAGATTGTTATTGGAGAGAGCCACTGCAATAACTGTCTTGTTTCTAGCATGTGTGGATTACATAACTAAAACTACTAAAACATTCTGTATTAAAAAATTTATTTATTGAATAAAGGTTGCTACACCCTTGATGAACTGCCATTTGTATGATTTGCATGACTCCTGAATCAAACTCTTTCTCACAGACAATTCTGATTACATGACAACATCAGCTTCAATAAAACGAACGTGCTCTTCCAGTGTCACACATTGAATTTCCTTTAGAAACACTGTGGTAATGGGCATGCTCCATACTTCATGCACAGGTTGTCTTTCTTTTTTTACGTTCTGCAGTAGACAAGGCAAAAATTTGGTTGCTGGTTAATTAATTATGGTTATTGATTATGAAAACAAAACAATGGTTACATTCTAATTACTTAAGTGTTCTTTTCAAGTAAAGTTACAGAAAGTATCTACCCACTTAAATACATTGGAAATTTATAATACCAGCAACGTGAGTAACGACACTCTTGCTGCCATCTCCTGCTGTAGGGAGCATCACAAGTTCAGGACATACCTGTCAAAGCCTTCTTGAAAAAGGAGGTGAAGCGGCTAGTCAACCTCCAGACAACAAGCAAAAAAAAAGGATAAAAGCACTACAGCAACAAAGGCGTCGCATGAAGCGCAAGATTGCAAAGCTCGAAAATGTGATTGATGACCCGACATCGAAAAACATCATTCTTGAAGAGAATGCTGATATTCTGTCCAGCCTTGCAGGAGCAAAGAGAGACCTGCTAATGAGGCATGCTGGAAAAGAGACAGCAGCACACAATCAAACAAATATAGTTTAGAACTCAGAGCATTTGCACTGACGCTACATTTCTATTCAAACGTATGACTATGTGAGAGAGACATTCGACACCTGTCTGCCCAACCCACGAACACTCAGAAAATGGTACGAATCAATTGATGGAAATCCTGGATTTTGTAGAGAGGCTAAAGCAGCACTGAAAATGAAGGTACTTGACGCTGCAGCAGAGAACACACCGACATTATGCAGTCTGATGGTAGACGAGATGGCAATTCGAAAACATATAGAATGGGATGGAAAAAGCATGCGTGGTTATGTGGACTTTGGTACAGGTGCCAGAACAGACAACTCTATAGCGAAGGAAGTCTTTGTCATTAAGCTTGTTTCTATCAACAGCAGATGGAAGCTTCCACTGGGGTACTTTCTAGTTAATGGGGTTTCCGGGGAGCAACGAGCAAATCTTGTCCGTCAAGGGCTTTCTGCTGCCCATGAAGGAGGAGCTGAAGTGGTCTCACTCACCTGTGATGGAGCTGCAGCCAATGTTGCCATGCTTAGAAGCCTAGGATGTAGCCTAAACCACGAAACTGGGCTCCAAACAAGCTTTTCGCATCCAGATTCCGGACAGCCAGTTGTGGCGTTTTTAGATGCCTGCCACATGCTCAAGCTTGTGAGGAACACACTTTGTGACAAGCACTGTGTTTTCAACAACAATGGGGGCATGGTGCGCTGGATTCACATTCAGGAACTTCATACACTGCAACAAAAGGAAGGCATCCATGCTGCAAATAAGCTACGACAAGCACACATTAATTGGAGGAAACAGCCGATGAAGGTCCGCCTAGCAGCTCAGCTCTTCAGTACATCCGTTGCTGACGCACTCAAGGAATGCCGTGAGCTCTCACTACCTCGCTTTGCAGAAACCGGAACAACAGAAGAATTTATCCGCATAATCAACAACTGCTATGAAATATTGAATTCACGGAACATAAGACAGCGATCATGGAAAAAGCCACTTTTTCCGGAAAACATTAATGAAACGAGAAAGTTTATCCACGAAGCATCTAAGTATATCTAAACACTTAGAACTAATAGAGGTGGACCACTTCTGCTGAAATCCAATCGCAAGCCAAGCTTCCTTGGATTTCTTGTTTGCCTAAACAGCATTGATCTCCTCTACAAGAATTTGGTGGAAAATACATCCAAACTAAAGTATCTTCCAGCATACAAGGTCAGCCAAGACCATCTGGAACTCTTTTTTTGGCGCAATTCGTGGTTACGGAAGATGTAATAACAACCCAACTGCTTCTCCGTTTGCATCGGCATTCAAAAAACTGATAGTTCAAAATGAGATTGGAAACAAAACTACTGGCAACTGTTTTCCTCTTGACAACATAACAATTCTCCGTGTGAAGCACAACCATACATCGCTCTGAGGATGTCATTAATTGGTCTACACAACGAAACCAACTATCTGCAGATGATGGTGAAGTCCCATTAGCAGTCGAGCATGACCACAGCTATCTCCCGCAACCTGGTGCCCTGTCAGACTTTGCACATAGGGTTGTCACATACATAGCCGGCTATGTAGTACGGTATCTGCAAAAGTACCTGAAGTGTGAAATCTGTGTTTCGGCCCTGATAGTGCCTGCAGCTTGTGTCACTCAACACTCTGTTATTCGTCAGAAGAGTGTCGGTCGGTTATTATACCCTTCTGAGGGCGTAATTGAAGTGTTCATGCAAAGTGAAAAAGTGTTCCGGTCCACTGTAGAACGATCTGGACTCTCATCAAGTATGGTAGTTCAGAGGATGCTTACCAGAGTGCTTGAGCATGTTATTCATGGTAACATATTTGGCTCACTGCAAGATAATTACATGCTTGTGCAGGCACCACTTAAGAACCATTGCTACCATCTAATGAAAAGCAAAGCACACAAGTATTTAGACATACGCCTGCGCCATGCTTCGAGAGAAGCAACAGCCAGCCTGCATAAGGAACACATCCGTCAAATGTTCAGAAAACTGACATTGTTCAAAGGTCAGTAAGTTCAGGTTTCAAGTAGAATGGGGTCTGTACATTATTCCATAGTTATATTTTATGTTCTGGTTTCTCTTAACTTTTTGCTGTAATATTATTCAAATGAAGCATTAAACTAGTGGCCAGAGGTGCGTGTAGCCACAAAGCGTAATAATACGCAGCATAATTCCCAGAGCTGCGTTCACTCGATTTCCTTTCTGGAAACTATGCTAAGGTAGTATTAGTTTGTGGCTGCACGCACCTGTAGCCATAGGAGTAAAACACGATGGTGTTATGTTCCATATATGCCGTGGAGAGAGTATTTTGTAGCCAGCATTTCTTCGTCTCCGAAAATCACGTGTCCAAGACCGTGCTTTGAGTCGCGACACCTGACATGAAACAAAAATAACCTTCCGAAATGGTGGAGCAACATCTTCGAGCGCCGAGCGTGGGATGGTGTGTGAGGATAAAGTGTCCACCTGCCAGAAGGCTGCTGACGTACGGTTGAGCACACGAGTAGCGAGGAACAACTGCCTTGTTACTTCAGAGAAGGTAACATCTTCAGTTCTTGTATCCGATAACATTGTCACGATGAAGTGTCCGCACGACGGGTGAGCCACACACGTGCCAAATTCAGCTATAAATGTTGTCCAGTTATCCAAGCAGAGCTCAAAATATTCACCTCTGAACGACAACATTCAACAGATAAAGTAACTTAGCGCAGTCCAGCTGAACAAGTAACTCTGAAAGCAGAAGACACAGATTCGGGCATGATCTCAAGGGGCCGCCATGTTGTTTGGGTGACGCGCATGGTGACGTGACCTGACCACGTGGTAGACAGGAGTATCCCAGAGTTCTGCGCGCCGGAGGCTACGCGGGCTTCCTATAGAAAAGCAGAGGGAGGGCCGCTCCTTGTGTTTCCTTCCTTCATGCCTCGACCTCCGGCGGCGGCGCACACCTCTACTGCTGGCCCCGCGGTGCGGTAATCTGCCGCGCGGGAACACAGCGAACAACTTGGCGGGACCACGGCAGGATCATGCGCCGTAGGATCCCGCGTATGCGTTCATCGGGAGTGGAAATCTTCATGACGCCAGCTTCTGCGCGAAAGTCGCGGTTGGTCGGAGTCGCATCCTGTGGTTTTCGCCGACATGCCGAGACGATGTTGGATGGTTGGCTTCCCTAATGCACGTCAATATTCGCCGGGCATGCAATGCCATATGCTTCCCAGTGACGAGACGGACAGCTTTTGAAGCCCCGGAGCAATCGGACCGCCGGAATGGAAAGACGACGCGGTGTCATGGGTGCCATCGACTGCTTGTGTTTGTAGCGAACATTTGCATGATTGCCATTACGAAGGGGACGCGGAATCTCTTCAACGTACTGGATAGCGAGCCCAGTGTCGTTTGAATCAAGGTGTAGCACCATCACAGTACGTGTCCACACCGGGGAAAGACCATCCACCTAAACCGTGCAAAAGTGTGAGTACTTTTCTTTATTGGGACTAACAAAGATCTCAGTCCGTGTGTGGTCCAAATGCTATCGCATATTTCAGGATTGCGTAACTGGGTTCATTCTCATCTGACTTGGTGTGCGTATTGTCATCAAGCAAGATAACTACCTATGGCCGCTGACGGCACACAAGAGCGAGAGAGTAAAACAAAGACAAAATAGAAGTTACCGAATCTAACCACTAAACTCAGGTGGTGCACTGTTGATAAAAACATACTTCGTTTAGTATGATCTTAGAAACCATATTTTAACAGAATATTTATGTAATATATTGAGCATATGTATCCGTTCTTTTCTCTTCACTCATCTGCTTTCATGTTCATGTTTACAGGTAACTTGCTCCGCGGACCCTGAAACACCCGAGCAGAAACACCATGATCACTGCAACCCACTATTCAGAGCAGACCAATGTTGTGCAGCCTCCATCCAGGTTTCCTTTTTGCAGCATCGTCTTGCCTACCATTCGGGCCCTGTGTGTTGTTCATAAGTTATTTTCTTATTATTATTTGATTTCAGTCTTCTTCATCATGAGCTCAAATATGATAATGACGGGGACATTTTATTGTTTACACCTGAATAAGCTAGGATGCTTTTAAGAGGGGCACACTTTTGTTCCTTGCCTTATAATCACTACTCAGTTGTATCGCTACATACATTTACATTCACTGGAACCGGAGTTTCATACTGTGTTATTCATTTTCTCCTCTTAAACCAGGGTGGCAGCTGGAGTCTTTCACGAGGGTAACATGCCAGAACAACACCAGCAAGTGCTCTGCAGTTCACCTCTAAAATAAATAAACCCAAGTCTGATGCACTATGCCCTCACGAGATTTTGTTCCTGCTACAACTCTGCACTTTGTTTTACATTACCAAAAATAACCTTACCAACCATTACCATACCATTGGTGCTCTGCTGTGTTCAACCAGTTCAACATGCTCTGGGCGTCCCGTAAAGCCTGTGCAGCGACTTCAGCCCTTATTTGGTCGTAACACTGGTGCCAATACAGCTGCGTGACAGTGTAAAATAGAATACATCCCGTGTCTGCATATGTATACAAATTATGCATGTGTCGCCTATAATACGTATATGTAAATGTTATAGTTATTAGGTCTTATGTATTTTAGTGATGGTACTATTTGAACTAAATGCCGACATTTCAGCTGTTTGAGCCTGGTGCCCTCATCCTTGACACATATACAAGTGGGTCCACATCCTCGGTGAAGCCTGCACAGCTGAGGACTCTGTCCAGGTGGCAAATTGAACAGTTATTTTACAAAGAAGGCAGATTTCCGCCAGATGAGTAAAAAGCAGTTTATCTGGAATAGTACCAATTGCTTCTCGTTTTTCTTTTTTATTGAAAATATAGGGCATGTTATCTGACTACTGGGGCTTTTCGCTTCTTTCCAGGTACCTCAACTGGTGTCTTCAAGCTTATGTAACACAATAATATAAGGTGGCAATGAAGCAGGCGAGCTGGTGTCGTTAGTTTGTGTCCTCAGTCTCGGGGTTATGGACGTATTCATGGTATAGGAAACCAGGTTGAACAATAAATTTGTTAAACAATAAACAGTTCTCGAAAATAAATACGATGTACAGCATGCTCTTACAGAATACGCTGCTGTTGAGTTTCTGTAGGCACGGTTGTCGTTAATGCTAACGGTATCTTACGAATTGACGACTTGGTCAACATTTATAAGTACAAGCTCAACACCTTAATTAAGTACAAGTTCTTGCGTGAAACATAATCTTAGGCAAACAAGTCCTTCGACGGAAGGAAATACAACCAGCCTGTCCCGTCTGTAGACCACGAAATGCAGAGTAAATAAGAACCGCTTGAAAGTGCGAAGCTGCTTTGAATAATAATAGTAATGGTAACAAAGAACACGAGCTGAAACACAGTACAACAAAACATTACGCTACCCAGTCTTGTACGGTACCTCGTGCAAACAAATCGAACAAAAAAAGGGAGGCAGCTTCCAAATATCGCAGTCACACTCCACAACGCACCTGCTTTGTTATCAGATTGCCAACACGTAAATACAATTGCAACGCCAGGCATCCATCAGACACTTTCCATTGGTGACGACGATACAACCAATACAACGCTGCGGTGAATCCCTCGAGGACACGTAATTCGTCAGCAGAAACCTCGTAGCCACGGAGATGCTTGCTTGCTTGTTATTACTGGCTTCCTTGTTGTGAACGGCAGCCGAACAGACGACGATTACATTCGGTGAAAAAGTGCAGCTCACACGTCATACCTGCCAGCGCAAGTGCAGTAAATGATTCACACACAAAAAGCTGTTCATTATAGCGTGTTATCCGAACGTCAGAACGCCGGCGACCAATACAAGCGCTTTACTCCTTTACAAGCTTTACCCCTCAGACGCGACATTCTAGATACGATTGGCTGCAGCCAGCGGCAGCCGGCTCAGTTGCATATGGCGAGCATTACTTGCCATTGCGCAACGTCGGTGACGTAATGCGGATCGAAAAAGTGTCCGTAGTGTTGCTCCATATGCAGGAGAATGCGCGCTGGAGAGGAGGAATGCGGAAGAGACACTTCATTCGCGCGCTTCTCACGGAGAGGAGCGATTTCGCCCGGAAAAATTTCTGGCATATTAGTTTCTCGGCGGGAACAACAGTTTCCTGTAAAGAACCTTTCCACATTCCAAGAGCGCCGAAGTGAAGCCGAAGACGGCGTTGCGTATCACGGGCTGCGGCACGTGACCACTGACGCTCAACGACACAGCACCAGCACGTATAAGCAGCGCGTGAGCCGAGATGAAAAGACAAAAAAAGAAAAGCAGCTTTTACGTCACGCGGGGCTCGTCTCTCTCGCCCGCGACTGTCTTTTGTAAATTGTATTGCGCAGTGACAATACGCCGGAGATCGGAAATACTTTGCATGGTGACTCCTTGTGGACAACTTCACAAATGTAGCATGATTTGGAGTCACGTTAATTGTCACTTCCGCCCAAGCAGCACAAAGGACTGGGATTCGGCTGGGAACGTAACGGGAGTGATGGGTTCGAGGTGGCCGATATCGCCGTCACGAGCCCGACTGCTTCCCGACTATGTGAGGGGGAAGAATTGAGGGAGAGGGAGAATACATAAAATTATTTCCCGATAGATCTCCGTTCGTGTCCCGGTCAGAATTCTTTCCAGATAGATTCCCGTTTGCGTCCCGGCCAGGATTCTTTCCTGATGAATCCCCGTTAACGTCCCGATCTGCTGTGGTGTACTGGCTAAGTATTTCTTCCCGCTCCTCTCCCGATGATTATGCAGATTCGGTAACACGTGTTCGGATAGTACAGCTTGAGACAAAATTTCTGAAACACAGGTATTCTGTATTGGACTTCTCCCAGCCACCTTTGGGGAATGCTTGTTGAACAGAATCCTTGGGAAAAATCTGCTCAAGGATTCTGTTCAACAAGTGTTCCCCTTAGGCCGCAGGGGAGGCGTGGAGAAGTGAAGTACAAAACACCCGTGTTTCAGAAACTTTTGTCCCAAGCTGTACGAGACAGTCAAGCATCCCTTCACGGGAAGGAATTTGGCTGCCCGGTATGAGGTGACTCTTTCAAACATTAGGCTGCAGTTCACTTCATGTGTTGTATAGTTCGCTCAGTTTCAATGACTGAAAACATGCACACCCAGCAGCCTGAACAGAAGTATTAATAGAGCCTCACTGCAAAGCAGGCAAGTACAAGATACCCGGGAAGAGTCGGCCACGCCCGAACGAAATGACCGAATCCCCCGAAACGAAAAACTCACGTGAAACGAAACGAAGAGAGCTTTAGCAAGTCGAACTGATCGGACGAAAACCCGTTTTGCAAAGTTTGGTTCGGAGGGAGTATGTAACGCCGTTTTGTGGTCAACGTGGCCAGAGTGCCTCAAAAATACTCCTGCCGCATTCTGGTCACTGTTATAAGTGTGTGTCCCTGACACCACCAGCAGCTTTTAAGTAGATTCATGGCACATAAGGAACCTGTGATGTACACGATCGCACACAGTCAAGAAAATTGTAGCATTTAACCTTGCTTTCTTTGATTATAACAAAAAAAGAAAGAAAGAAAGAACGCTAGAGAAAGGGTCGGCAAAACAGTGAGTGTTTTGTTGTTGTTTTTTGATTCTATCGATCTCTCGCTGTCAGATTGCACTGCCGATCTGTTGACAATCATAACGAACTAATAGCTTAGCTTTGGCCAATCTCATGTTGCAAGTTTGCTTCAAACACAACATTCAGTGATTCTTATGAAAACAGCAGCATTTCTCGAAAGATCCTGGAACGGCCACTATCTCAAGAGGTAGTACGATTCTACTCGTCATATTTCGTCCCCCAAGCCATTGCGCGGAGATGTTGGCTCCATGCCCATTTCACCACAGGCTCACCCGCACTCGCCCGTCGTCGCTTGTCTTCCATGCCACCAGCCAGCGCTGCCTGTCGCGCTTGCGCTGTTTTTGTTGGGTTTGCTTCAACTGCTGTAACGGTCGTTTCTCGTCGCCGCGTCCCGCGTGTAGTTCGCGTAATTGCGAGCGTTCCAGTAAGTCTAAAGCGTTTTAGAGCCTTTATATTGTTGTTCTCACCTGATGCTGCCGTTCTTGCAACCCGTCTGATATTGCAACTGTCCGTAAGTGGAAGCGTTTCTTCTAACCGCGAGCAGACCAGTCGGTCTCGTTTGACATGTCAAAGAGTGAAGACGCTGCCACGCTGCCTTGCATGTGAAGCCAAATCGTTCTTCGCCCTCAGGATTCTTGCCGTTTCAGGTGTGTAATTAATATAACTGTGAAGTAATATGTTCGACTGCGCCATGCATTCTCATTGTCCGTTTTACTCTATTTGCACAACGACAGGGAGATAGAACGCCAAGTGAAGTCGACTGTATGCTTTGTGCAGACGGTATGTCATATGTCTCTACACTGCTCTACATATAGGTGTCCTGTCATCGTATTTTCTGGAACGATATTTCTTGCATGTTCAGCGTGTATGACGCAGCGGCCTCCAGCAAGAGAAACTCAAGCACCGTGTTCAAATGTGGTGGGGGCTCGTGCTCGACATGACAACGCTTAGAAGTGCTTTTTCGAAAGGACAAGTTGGACCGGAAATGAGGACCTAGGCGTGCTCTTTTGCGTTGTTGTTCACCGTTCGATCATTACCAATTTTTTGTGCCCCCGTGAGTTCAACGCTCAGGTATGTTGATGATAAATGAGTATGCGTTAAAAGGTACGTACTCCGGAGTGGTGAATAAGGTAATTTGTTGCTGCTATCTCCTGTTTCGTGAGGGTTCTTGTCGGTACTCGTATACCGCAGGCATGAGGGGCTTTCTTTGCAGAACATTTCAGGAAACCAAGACTGCAGCATTTTCAAGATTGCCATAACCAGCATCATTGCAGCTCGGGTCAACATCAGCATCAAGACAGCTCTGATGTTAGCATCAGCCAAGGCAGCTCTGATATGATTTGGGACACTGTCTTGATGCTAACATCAGCTGATGTTAGCATCAAGACAGTGTCCCAAATCACATCAGACCTGATGTCGCTTTTTTTCAATAGGGATGCTTCTCCTTGACCATGTTTTTTTTTTTTTTTTGCTTATTGACGTTTTTGTGAAGGAACGCTGGATATGTGCACACCATTGACTGTCAGCTCTAGTCCCGGTCAGCTGTCGTTTTTGACAGTTTTCGTTGTAGTAATTGCTAGTCATTTGCACCAAAGGCGCTGGATGTGAACTATTTTCTCTTTCCTGGACTTGCATTTCTCCCTAGTCGTTGGCTTTGACATTTTTTCATAACTTAAATTTTCTGTTGGTAACTCTTGAGTTTCATAATCGCTACGCTGTGCATTTTACCATTTTTGATAAAGCTCATTCCACATACCGTGCACAGACTATTTTGTGCTGACATGCAGCAATTGTTGTGTTACGTCTAGTATTACATGCCATTCATTTTTGTGTCTCGGCAGTTGAAGCGAGAGCAGATAGGCAGACTGCCTATTACTGCATAACTTTTTCTTTGAGACACCACCACTTGTGCAGGCAGACCGCCTCTTGCTGTATACTTTTGTCTGTCTTTTGAGACACCGTTCACGTGCCAGTGGTTACGCAGGCAGGCTGCATATTACTGTATACCATTTCCTCCCATGCAGCAATTTTACCGTTACGTTTAATGTTAATGCTACAAGCCATTCGATTCTTCCTGGGCCACTACCGAAGTGCAAGTGGTTAGGCAGACTGCCTACTACTGCATATCTTTTTTGTTTCCTTTGAGAGACCACCTCTTACTCTGTACGTTTGTCCCCCTTTTGAGACACCATTGAAGGGCCAGTGGTTACGCAGGCAGGCTCGATATTACTGTAAACCATTTCCACCCTTTTCTGTTCATGCTACATTGCCAATGACAGTAGTTATGCGGACAGGCTGCATATTTCTGTATACCCTTCTTTTTTGTTTTTCATTTCAGACACAATTGGCATGCATTGGGTGATGCAGGCAAGCTGCTAATTTGGTATGCACCACTCGTCGTTTAGTCTATTGAGGTGCTACAAGTGTTGTGTCAGTCTATTTCCTTTCCGAAAATAAAGTGTTGGGCTCTACACACACACTGTTTACACTCGAAATTATTGTAATTCATAAAAATAAGCATATTAATGCTAAAATATGCATGGGGGGTAAATATGCATGAGGGGAGCCCCTGCCAGCATTATCGGGGATCCGTCGGGGACCTGCTGGGACCGAATACTTGCTGCCGATGTCGGTCCTTAATCATCCCGGTGTTGCAAACTGGAGGAAGGACCGGTATCGGCTGGTGGCGTGCCCCCGACTTTGTAGGATTCTTTCCCGATGCTGGACCGGCTTCGCCCCGGTCCTTTGTGCTGCTTGGGCGTGCTCCTTTAGAACAAGCAGTGTCGTGTGTAGAAGCAACATGTTCAGCCTGAAGATTCCAATCACCAGTTGTTTTACGAATAATGATTTCAGAAACGAAGTGATATTACAATGGGGAAGCTTAATCATATGGATGTAGTCCAGACGATATGAAATGTAGTTAGCAGGGACTAGGAGATGATCGCGAGCGTTTGTGTTGTGATACATTTTATGGAAGAGGCACAGCCTGGCTATTAACCGTCATGACGAGAGAAGATCAACGTCAAGGTTTTTCTTTATACGTGAAACACTTGCGCTCTGGAGTAGTTAGACGTAGTGAAACACATTTTGAACTGACTCTAATGCTTGAATGAAGTACTCTTGATGGGGATCCCATATGGCCGATGCGCATTCGAGTTTGGGCAGCACGAATGCACGATATGAAGGCAGTTTTACATGATGTGGTGCAAGATGCCTACTACGATTTAATTTGGTAACTGTAAACATAACTCTACAAACAGCACGCCATCATTGGTCCCATATCGGTCCAAGATTGGCAGCCAATATGAGTTACGTTGCTCCAGTATATAGGCCGTGCAACAAACGTCTGGTAATACGCCGATGAAACTGTCAATATTGTCCAATATTGCAAGCCCGTGGTGAGCCAATGCAGAATACGAATCATCTGTAGCTATAGTAACTGCCACTCGGGTCTAGTTTTAATTGGTTACAAAGGCAGCACGACAATGCGAAGACATCACAGTACAATGCATTTTTTTCGTCTTTTTTTTTTCTTCTTATATTTATCTGCGTAGATACTGAAACACTGTCATGGGTAGCACTGTGGTGAGATAGTAGGATCTCGCTCGGTCTGGGATTCGAGTAGCCCTACAAAAGTACCCATCACTGAGAACATGTCGACCAAAAAAGTAAGAAATAGTTGTTGCCAGAATACTTCGCGGGACCGCAAGTTAAATTTTAGCAATACTATTCTGGTTTTTCCCTTCATATCACGAAATTTCGGAATACGTATTGAAATATAACCATTGGTTGAAAGTTGGCTACATTGGCACTGTGGTTTGACGGCAGACCAATGTAACGCCAACAAACGTCATCGTTCACTAAGCAATTCGAGAAAGTAAATTTATGGACGACATTGCTTCAAACCCAAATAACAATGATATGCTGGTCATTTTATAACACGACGTGCCTCATTTGTCCATTTTTGTGTACCTGCGGTTGAGCCAAGGTAACACAACTTATTGCTCTTCATTGGATTGATTGGCCCTCCTTAGGATCAATGAAACCGGGACAGTGCCAATATTGGACCAATATCGTGTGCTGCTCGGGTAGTTAGAATCCGCAAAAGCACCTGTAATAACAACTTACGCACACATCACAAGCTTTCACAAGCTGGCCATAACTATAACTTGTGTCCCCTCGACGTACGTGTCCTTGTCTGCTATGAGGCCCTAGGACATATCCTGCGCTGTGTGCCGGCCGCTAATTCTGCATCTCGTTCATGACGAAGAACAACAGAAGAACGGTCCAGAAGAATAGCAGTCTCTGTTCGAAATATGGGTCCTCCTACATATTTCTTTACCGGTTCATTTGATTTGCTACCCTTCTGCATCTCTTGATGACATCTAACTGGACACATTACTTCAAAGACAACTGCATGTAATTATTTAATCACACGCACACAAATCCAATTTGTGACGGGCATTTTTGAGTCAGTCGTGATTCCTTTACACAAACCGTGATTACATCAAAGTAGTATCTTCCGTAATCGGTGACTATACTGTAATCTGTAATCACAACTGGCGCAGCAATTTGGAACCGGTACATTTATTTTGCCGTAATGAAAGTACGAGTGTCTCTATGTGTGTTTCGCTCGACAATAGTAACTTTACACAACTCTGTAGCGAAGTGAGCGAGAGTTCCGAAATAATTTGAAATAAGCCTTCTCCCATGTGCGAAAAACACTGTTTTATTTACATTCTTGGATATTTGGGTATATACATTTGATACCAAGGGCGGTAAACTTAGGACCCATATATCTCCAGTGTTGAAGCGTACCGCCCTGGCAGATGGATTGAACTTCACACATCGTTTGACTAACATTTGTGATAAGCAATTACCACCCTAAAAGGTATAAGACTGACCAACTGTGTTTTTTTTTAAGAATGTGAGGTTCAATCGTTGTATTACAGTTATCTGCAGTAAATGTGAGACCCACTATATAATCACATGCAGCACGTATTCGAATACTGTGGTATAACGTAGCTAACCATATAACAAGCACATTAGTAACAAACACGTTTTTACACATTTTCGGACCACCCTATTACCCTACTACGGAACGGCACTTCGTAACATAAGGAACAAGAAGAAGGAAAAACGCGTTAGCCATGACCATCCTAAAAGTGATTTTTTGCCTGTTTTTTTACTTTGGCTAATATTTGTACTTTCTCGGATGAGGGTAATTAAGGACTCAGTATACTGCTGCTGATACCTCTATTAAAACTGCCATATTGTCTGCAGAGCTCGTGTCCACTGACAACTCCGTGCCACTTGGTGCTTAAAGGTCAGATATGCCGATTTTGAAGTGCCGCAGAACTGAGCGATACTCGCGCTGTGTGTTCATTACCGAACACTGAATATGTGTGCGAAATATCTTGCTCCAACTGTTCGTAGTTTTTTAGAAAACAGTTTTTTTAGTTCCCACGCCCGGCCGTCAGACCGTCGGCAAACCCTGCGCACGGGCGCACCGACGTCACTGTTCTCGGTTTATCTGTCTTTGGCTTGGCATGGACTCTTGGCTTGGCTGCTTGGCTTCTTTCGTTTCCTCCCCTGTGCATCGTACATAAGCGAACAACTGTTATGTTGTTGCTAAGCCGGAAACAAAGCATGTGAATGTTTTTTTTTGGCACAGCGTCGTTTGGAAAGTGCACTTCCTTGTTCTGACCTTGCCTTTTATGGGCTGGAGCGATATGAATCGTAAATATGCCACGGCGAAGTTGTCGAAGATGCGAGAGTGCTACGCTGTTAGAACAATTCATCGGTGCATTCAAGTGTTACCTATTATAAGCTGCCAAAAGACCAAGCAGTGCGAAGCTCTTGGCTGACAGTGGTGCCTGCTAATTTCCACTGCAAGGATTTCGTTCACGAATGTTATCATAGGTTACGCGCGACTCCAGAGGCAATTTGGAATCTCGGCACGAAATCGTCTGATGAAAATCTGAGGTGCCCGACGCATAACATTTTGAACGTGCCACGGAGGATCAAGGCAAAAAACGAGAGCAAAAAATGGTAAGTCGAGGTTCAGATATAAAAAATAGCAAGCTTAATGAATCGATTGTGCAGCTGTCCTACTGCGCTTACTCTGATATAACCACGATTAACAACACAATAGTACTATTGATAATCTAACTTCTGAATTATCACAGGTGCACGCTGAAGGCGGAAATGAAGCATGATCTGGCTTGCATCTGGTCATGAAGAAATTGCTGACACGTTAGTTGCAGTCCACCTCCACCAACAGGTATGACAATGTGATGTTATAATTTGAGTATTCATCTATGTTCAACTTTTCATGTGCACTCGCATGCAGACATTTTGACACCACTTTTAAATCTGCCTGATAAAGTTACAACCTGTGCTTCCAGGGTGGAAAACAAAGATCGCCATTCCGATTAGCTGCTATCTCCCAGTTCAAGCACTTTTGTGTCTGGACACTGGTTCCTGTGGATGGGGTGTTACAAGCTTTACTGTCTGATATAGAAGGTACGTTACATTAGTTCAGTTAATTTGTCTTTTGCACATTTTTGTTACTGTTAGCTGGATTACTGTTGGACATACAATCCTTTGACACACCGAAGCTGATGTCGCCTCTGATAACATTTTAGAATTTTCAGTGTCATCAACGTCCATTGAGGAAGGTGCCTTTACTATCTGTGAATCTTCAACAGAAGAATAGCCCAGAATTCATGTTAACATTGTCTACTCTTATTAATTCACTGTCTGTTTTCTGAGAGCTTAGAAAAATGGAAACTATTTATTTGTTTGTTGTTTATAACTTCACACTGGATACTGGTGTGGTACTGGCTTGACATGTAAGCTAAAATACCTGGATTCTACAATAATTGTGTTCAACTTGGTGCATTACCGTGGGCAATGCCACATTCACTACATTTTTAGTGGGTCCGGTGCACAAATACTGTGTGCATACTGCATACATACATACTGTTCGATAGGCAAAAATACCTGAGCAGTGCTGTGTAGTCTTTTTACCCAAAGTCCATACTCTTACTGCAAAGTCACACTACATAGAACAGCAATGTGCAGGTATGCTGCGATAGAGATTCACAACAGAAAGAAGACTGTTGAGAGCATCTAAATTTTAATGAGAGGAGGCTTTCGTGCACAAGGCTGCTCTTGTTAATGTCTGACATGAAGTTACAAAATCCCAGAATATATAAAACATGTTGTAATGTAGAGAGCGAGGGGTGGTACAGACATAAAGATAATTATATAATCGTATATAATAAAATAAAAAGGGGGTACAACTGCCCCCTCAACTCAACTCGACAACTCAATAACTCTACTTATTCTCTACTTTACAACATGTCATATATTCTGGAATTTTGTAACTTGATGTTAGACATCAAGAAGTACAGCCTTCTGTGCAAAAGTATTCCTTCTGTTGTGCACAATCATTATGCAGTAAATGTGACTATCCATTTCTTGTCCATTAAATGCTTTTCCTTTCTTTCTTTCTTTTTTTCTGCAGTGATGAGCATCCATAAGGACACATGCCAGAAAGGGAGTCTCTTTGGGATGACAAACCCTCATCACCTCATGAGGATACAATGGTTGACGAATGGTTCTCAAGCACATCGAAACTTCCAACAAATAATTCATGAAAAAGCCAGTGAGTGCTAGCACCAGGAATTGAACGTGGGCCATCCTGCTACCAGTCAGAGATGTTCAGTGGTGTAGCCACGAGGGGGCTAGGGGGGGCTCGAGCCCCCCCTACCTGCCAAAGACCGACCCACACAAATCGTGCAAATCCGAGAACATAATATATGGGGGGGGGGGGGGGGGGGACCAGTGTGACTATCGCGAAAGTTCTTGCAGTTCATGGCGTCTATCTAAGAAGCATTCTTGAATGGTTTTCAAAGTTCAATGGGTTTAAAAAAAAATGGGTTTCAAAAATGAGGTTTTCAAAATACTTCCAATGTCGTGACACCACTTCATTGGTCATGACAGCCTATACATGTAATCGTACTGTGAACGTCTAAATAAACTATTTTCGTTCCCTTTTTTAATCCTCAGTTTGAAGTGTGCACAAGTATGTGTGTGTTGTCGACACAGGATCAGCGGGGGGGGGGGGGGGGGGTTCGTATCGAGCCCCCCCCCCCCTACCTTTGAGGTCGGGCTACGCCACTGGAGATGTTACATTTCAGGCGCTCATTGACTTTTGGTGAATTACTTGTTGACTTTGTCCCAAGGTGGAGCTCGCTACAGCTCATTTGGTATCTGTTAATGTTGTGGCGTGTGTTGCGTTTTTCTCTTTGTGTGTTCCAGACTCAGAACGGTTAATTTGGATCAGGTCAGGTACGTTTCATTTACACATGGCAAACATAAAGTGGTGTTTCTCAACACAACTTAGCAGTGGTCTTCATGCATTACTGATACAGGCCATTAAGCGTGAATGGAAACCTAGCCAGAGCAGCTGATACACAGAGAGAACATAGCCCGTGTGTGTTTGTCTTTTCCACCGCAGCCCTTGGGTTTCCTCCCTGATGGCTACACATGTCAGGGATAGGTTTCAGAACCGGTAGTTCCCGCCAAGTGTGAATTGCTTTTCAGGGGATCATCACGCTGGCAGATGAAACATGTGGTTTAAATTATTTGCAGGACAGGAATTGCGCAGCTTCACACAAATACTACTACTACGACGTAAGAGTGGTTTAAAATCTATATTTTTTGTGTTCCTGACATTATCGCACAAGATGTAGTATCCACTATGATCCTTTATATGGGGGGTATGTACAGTGCAATCAACAGATGCTATTTACAAATCTGTGTTTTCTACTGTGTTGAAATGGGGTAGTTTGTATCTGAGAGCCATAGTGAAACACAGGCCCTCGAGAAACATGGCAACACATTGCAGGGACCCTGGATGCTGCCTAAATTTCCAGAACACACAGCTCAAGGCAGCGGTTAAATAACAAGTGGTTAGAGAAATCCAAGATAGTTGCATCCGTAAGCAGTCCGCTGTTGGATTTGCTTCTGTCAGAGATACGTTATCTCAAAGGGAACGCACGGACACACTCAGAATGATACTAGGGCTGCCTGTGAAATAGAATGAGGAGAGGGGAAGATATATAACCTTTTTCTTGTCTGTTATTCTATTGGTTAAATTGTCATTTTCTTAGCAGCATATGTGTGTATATTCCAGAGTCTGCTAATAAATATATCAGTTTAGAACTAGCAGTCGCATTGTAGATGTCTCATCCTGTCCTTGGTTGCTTGTGATTCACTATGGCCATGCTTGCTAATGCAAAAACAGAAAACAAAAAAGACAATAGAAAAACACGGAAAGAGCGACCTAAAAAGTTGCCTGTTCTACTGCTCACATGGAGGCAATGCAATGAGGTAACATGTTCCATTCATGAACTGTGCATAGTAGTACATATCACAACGGCAACCGATTAATCAGATTTTTCTTGAAGTACTTTGTTTTTTTTTTAGCTTTGTTTGCACAGTCTATTATTGGAGCTTTATGTGATTCCCCTCTTCAGATACTTTAAGATTGCTGATGCTGTGCAGTTTGTTAATTTTGAAACTGTACTGTGCTGAGGAACAAAAACAGAATTGTCATATCTGCATTTGAGCACATAGGAATAATTTGTAAGTACTTTACTTGTTGACATTAATATTTGCACCAGGTCACAACATTGTTAATTTATGGAAAATGTAAATAAATATATTTATTTACTTTCCAACCAATGCACAAATGTCTTCTTTTCTAGTGAGATATTCCTTGTTCACCAGACATAAATGATGGTAGAGTCTAGCGTTGCTTTTTGCCACTTCACATATATGCACTGTTATTCGTGTGCACATGTAGGAATAGGAAGGTAGAGGATGCGCATAAAAAATTTCGTATGCAGCCACACATATGGTTCAGAAGATTAATTAGATGATGTCCAAGCATATATAATTGTGCTTCATGTGTAATGGGTATGCTAACGGATTGCTTCCATGAAGCCTTTTCATTTATTTTTTATAAATTCTTTTTATGAATGTTATTTTTGATTTTATATAAATTTCATATTACATATTGTATACTTATATTTTTATAAATTTTATACTAAAAACTCAGGTTACACGGCCCCTGTAAGAGTGCCCTTTGCAAATGGTTTGATAACGTGTCTCGAACTGTAAAGGTAAGAGGCAATCGAGAATGCTGCAGACAAGGTTGCAACTTTGTACAATAATTCCTGAGCACGGAATTAATCCCGAGGCTGGCCAGTGATGTCACCCACGACGACAAGTCACATAACTGCCTTTAATACTTTTACACCCCATGGGCTGAGTTGTGAATTGAAAGAGCACTCTACAGAAGGATACGGTGCACCTGATTTCTAGGATCTATGCTATGCCCTAACTCTTCAGACACCACATTTCTAAGTGGCAATATGTGCTCTGGTACTTCTTTTGCGTCTGCATTGTGTGCAACCACATGGCTATTGGAGCTTTCGTGTGCATCTTTCTGTGCGACGGTGTTCATTACAAACAATATCCAGATGTTAGACATAAAATGCAGTAGTTTGTAGCGTACCACACAACGCAGCGTGGCATGGGAGTGCGTGATTCAAAGAAAGCTTCTGGAAAATGCACAGAATCCCACAAAAAGTTTAAAATGTGATTTGTATTTCGTTTTACGTCTTTCGTCGTTACATACCATCGTCGACGCTGTTGCACATTGATAAATCGTACGTAAAACTTGTCCCATAGCAGTATGCGGTTTCTCAAATACATAGCACAATTTTCCTGCAGTAATAAAACGCTGTCGGCACTTTCTTGCTGACACGGCTGTCGAAACGTCAGCCTCTACAATGGGCAAGTGCTGTAAAGGGGCTAACGCAGACGCGACTTGATACAAATTGTACGTGCTCACAAAACACAAACGACGAATTCCAGTCACAACATCGCACAGAGGTTGGTTCGCGAATGAGTTCGCAGCTGCTGCACTGTTTACTTATCGCGGAACGGTGGAACCCGGCTGTCCGCCATCTTCAAGCACAGATACGTGAAGCCGCGAGAAGCCGTAGCTGAAATCCACTGACAAGTACGAAGGCGCGTACACGTCACAATGCCCGTTCGGGCGCATCTACGTCATAAAAATGGCTGCGCCCATGTGTGTTTCGGAATGAATTACCTATTTTTTTTACATGGTACTGTACCGAACTGAGAGAATGAAGGTGTATTTTGGGGAGAGCTGGATGTGGGCTTTCAGAATATCACAACCGTTTCGACTATTTGGGATATCGGCATAGCTGACCTTTAACCAAAACAGTTGCCAACAATCGTCAGCATCATGAATGAAAGTCACTCAAGCGAGCAATTTCTTAGGGAAGCTAACAGAGTCGGGATCGTGACTACTTTCTAGGACATATTCTAATATTTCCTGGACTTCATCGTCCATTTGTCAGCAGAAACATTTGTATGAGGAAGCAAGAGAGAAATATAATTCCGGATTAGTGATTTCTTAGTCTCTTCTAGACGGGGGAAATGATCTCCAACTTCGTCGAGTGTTTCACGGAAACACACGTCTACTGCACTGACATTTGATTGGAGAACCATAAGTTTCAGAAAAGGCGTAGTTGCAGTACTCATATCGTTCTTACAAAATGACAGCAGCGGGGGAGACGTCAATAAACTCGCAGCGTCATAATCACAACAATATGGCAATAATGTCACCAGCTCTTCTCTCATATAATTTTCTGCACAGATTCGCGTTGGTGAATCGCCTATGAAATTAGGACAGTTCATGAGAGAGTGCGGGATGAGGCATCTGAGAACATTCATTGTCCCATTTCTCGCAAAAAGGAAGAGGCACGTTCCTCCAGTGTTGTCGCGCATATTAGCGAAGGAGTGCGGAAGAAGGAAGTTCACGATGTCAACGTCACCACTTTCACATGCCATGTGAAAAGGTGTCCGTCCATACTTGTCACACGAACTCACTCTAGAGCGGGGTAATAATAACTTCACAACATCCAGGTGTCCATTTGAGGCGCACACATGCATGGGCGTCTTTCGATCCATATTCATCACGTCCACTGATGTATAAAAGGGAATCAGACGCTTCACCACATATGTGTGTCCGTTCCACGCGCTCAAGTGCAATACAGTGTTCTCTTTTTCATCGGTAAAACATACGGATGAAGGTGAGAGGTGAACTTCTACAGGTTCCACATTACCTTCCCGTGTGCCAGTTAGCAGCTTTGTATTGCCATCGTCTTCGACCATTTCCGTGACGACATCGTCAATGTGGGGATCATCGGTGTTATTCATGTCCGACCATCCCCGATATAAGGTAACACTGTCGTCATTCTTTACTCTACATTCTACATAATCGTGCATACGCAGATTTAAATGCGGTAATAACAGCTTCATGTAATTAATGTAATTTATTTCTTTGATCTCGCGTAGCTTACTCTTGGCCATATCTTGTAGCAGTCTACGGCTATAAGGATCACCAGCGATGACGTCTAAACGGAGGACGAGAAGTTTCAGACACCAAATTTCTTCTTGGAAATCCTTGATCCTTGTCCGCACAGACACGGAGTTACTGCTGATCCTATCTGCATGCCCAGGGTCAGTGTGTCGCAAATAAGGCCATAGAGTTTGCAACGCTTTTCTTCCACCTTCCGAAACGTACAACGGTGATGAGCCGAACGTTTCGGGTGAGTTCACGAGCGAGTGTGGGATGAGACACCTCATCACAGCTTTCTGCGCCGAACTCAACCGATATTTCCAACTCACTGTCCATGCAAAGTCTAAGCACGTTTTTCCTTCGTAATTAAGCATGTGAGCACTTGTGTGATGTAGAAGAAACATCACAGCGTGAAGGGAATCATTCATAGAAGCCACATGAAGTGTTGTGTTCAATCTGATAAAATGTGCGTCATATATCCGAGTGCGAAGGATTAACAACTTCATGGCCTGCAAATCATCTCTCTTTGCACATATATCCATCAGAGCGCATTGCTTATGATGAAGATCATTCACTGAGGTATAATGAGGAAGAAGTAGTTTCACAATCTCTGCATCTCTACTCAAGTACAAAGGGGTTTGAAAGTACATATTTCTATTGGTAGCGGGTAAATGTGCGAGGTAAAACTTTGTTGTCTCCAGATTCCCTTCTTCCGCGCTAATGTGCAACATTGTGTTTCCATCCTCATAAAAAATTCCAATGTCGCAGTAAGGAAGGAGCATTTTACAAACAGCCTCGGACTTTCCGTAGAAAGGGATAGTTCTATTGCGAACATCTGTTAAACCATCAAGATTTCCAATTAGCGAGGACTCTGCAGAAGATTTCAAGCTTCGTTTCTTGCGTGATTCTAATTGGTCCCTGGTGTCTTTGTCTAGTACTCCTATACTCTCTCTCGGGGCCACATAGCTCAGATACACGTCTAAAATTCCTCGTAGGTCATAGATCACAGCTGTGAATATAGCTCGCTCTAGAAAATGTCTCTTTTGCTCGAAGGTTTCACATGAGCGCAGATTTTCGCTAGACTGCTTCACTGCTTCCTCACTGCATCGAGTGTACAATACGTTGAGTCTCTCTTCGATACGTAGAGCATGATCCCACGAAAGTGTCATCAAAATATTTGTCAACGTATATTCCGTATTAAAAGCATCCCGCAAACATTCCATCCGCTTTGCCATCCACTCTGCGTCCCATGGGGAAAAGAGTTCTACGTACTGGAATGGTGACATCTTAAACAAATCATCCACGATTAGTTCATCATCCATTGGAAGCTTCTCCAATGTCGTTTTATCAGCATGCAGGGCAGCTACGTGCAATGGAGTCCTTCGGAGTTCATCGACAACGCGCATGTCTTCTGTTTGAATATCACGTTGCTCAAAATATGAAGCGTCGTTGTTTATCACAGCAGAGTGAAGTGGGTAGGACGCCGACGCCAGTCCGTCTAACAACAGCATTACTCCCTCGTAGTTTTCTTCACCATACAATCCGACGACTTTCTTCCAAAAGCTCGGTTTTCTTCTTATCTTTGCCTTCTCCAGTAGGTACTGAGCTGCGAAAAATTCGGCGAAAGTCTTGTGAACGAACTCGGGAATTCCTCCATCGTTAATTCGATTGACGAAACCTTCTTTGAGAGAATTGTCCGCAACGCGTTTGATGAAACTTTCTTTGGGATCTAACTGCTCTAGTTCGTCTTCATTCAATAAGGTTTTCAAGACAACCTCAGGAAATATACACTTCATAGCGAGGACACAATGGCTTGTGTTGACTGAAGACTGCGCTGCATCGTACTCCCCACGCACGGAACTTAATGCGATGTTTTCCTTCACCTTTTCGTTTCGGTGCACAAGGTGCTTGTACTCGACAAACATCTTGTAAATGTGTACAGTGTATATACTTCGGCCGGCGGAGACGTCAGCAATTTTAAGCAGCGAAAAGTAATCGTGGGACTTCGTGATTTCCCCGCTCTCTATCTGAGCCATCATATGAAGCAGGAGAGGGGTTTCCAGGATTGTCTTGTTTTTCTGCTTCAATGACGAGTACAGTTGCTGGAATTTTTGAGCAAACGCGTCATTCCTGGTGGCTGGAGTTTCTCTTTGTGCCCTCTATTTTTTTTAGGAAATCATTCTGGTTTTCATCAGAGAAAGGAACGAGATCATATGACACCGTGTGCAAAGCATCTTGGGCATGGGGTTTAAACACAGTGCGAGTAAAAAGGTACTCCTTGTAAACTTTTTTGTTAGCTAGAAACAGTATAAGTTCCAGCACACACTTCCGACATTCCTCGTTAACTTCATCGAAGCTATCCAACATGACGACGATGGATGGATAGGGATGGGGGAAATAAAAACAAGTTTTCTGTGCACACGGTAAACGGTACTCTAGGTTCTTTAGCCATTTGAACTGGGAAAGGTTAAAGGGGTTGGGACGCTTTCATAGATGTGGTTTGTTACATCATGGGTGCATGTTTACCACACCATGACACTGATTAAGAAATGATTATTTTTGTTACACGTTATGACTCGCAAGATAAAAACCCTCGAACAGATAACCGACTAAAGCACACATGCCACATACCTCAGAGCTACAACCAATCCCATTGGAAGCCAGTCTGTGGCATTAGTGCTTCAGGAGTTTCTATATTCACGGTACCATTTCATACACTGTTATTCCCATGTTCGTTGCAACGCACACCTTGGTACAAAGAACCTTCTTTTACGTTCATGTGGAATGATTCTGTTGCAGAATGATTAGTGGGCATGACCTTGTTTTTGCTATTAGACTGACCACAGAACACTTGAACGGCACCGAGGATTTGTTCATCTTGCAGTGTCCTAGCTCACCTGTGGTAAGGACCATGCAGGTCAGTGAGGCAGTTTAATGATCCCTGCTTATGGCAACAAAATTATGTGTTATGCGGAAACAGCTTATTTAAAGCAGGATGAGGCGAAGGTGAGCGCATGCCCCGATGTTTCCTGACGTGACCTGGTACGTTGAAGAGACAAACAACTCACTTAACGAATCTGTTGCTCTTATCAGTGTGACTTTTTTTTCTGTGTTGTTACACACAACTCGAACACTACTTGTTTTTTGTTTCCAGATAACGCTCTCCTGCCGTTGGTCGGCTGCTCTTATGCCTGTCGGCTAGATAAAGCCAGGACTTATCTCTCACTGCAATTGGCGTGCGACTTATTTGTTGTTCGACACACATTGCAGTCTGAAAAGCACTCTTGTCCGACCTATCAGATAAAAAAGCAACGGATTCGTTAAGTGGAGCTCACGCTAAGCACACACAGACACATACACTCACCTTTATCGCATGACACTATCGCATGAGCTATTTCTATTGTAAAGATGTTAAAATCGATAAAACCCCAGTGCGAAGGTAAACAAAGGGACGAGTCGAATACAAACAAACAGACGACACTCAGCACTGACTGCAACCATATGAGTTTATTTCCGTCACTACCTTCCTTTGTAAACTCACATGGTTGCAGTCAGTGCTGTGTGTCGTCGCTTTGTTTGTGTTCGTCTCGTCCTTTTTTTTACCTTCGCACTGGGGTTTTATCGATTTTAACATGTCATGCCAACCCGCCCAAGTTTTAACCTTGTTCCAGATTGTAAAGAATTCTAAAGGTGCTCTACTGTGTGCTACTGCGTCAAAACTTCTTAAATATTTCAAATAGACACTCCCATTTTACAAGTTTATGTTCGAGGTACATAATGACCCACTGAACAGTACAATATAATAAATAGTATAAAATTATTAGTGCGAAATAAGTTGAGTGATCGTTTACCCTCGCGCATGAATACATGTCCAGCACTTGCTAAACCTTGACGTAGTCCCACGTGGAGCACGTGTTGCGTTTGTCATCCTGTGGTACTGCCGCAGCTGTGGCTATGAAATGCATGCAGACATGGAAATATGGAAGAAGACGACCACAGGAAGTAGTGGAGGATAAGATGGTTAACATGGGTCCTGGGCTGACTTCTAGAGTAGCAACTAGAGGATGCGGGCCGCGACATGAGGGGGCTGTCAGTCAGTAAATCAAATACATTTCAATTCGCAATACACCATGGCTACTATTGTTGTTTATATTTTAATCGCTATCATTTTCCTGTTTATTTACACTTTGTGTGGCAACTTGGGAAATGTGGCTATCTGCGCAGTAGCAAGAACAGTGTTGAAGGTTGAATTGGTCTCGGGAACGATTAGTTTTACCCCCATGGTGCATTCTCTCTTTTCTCTTTCTTCGGTGACGTCGAGTTTAACCGTCCCCACGGTTTGTAGTTTTCGTACTACCGAGCGCGCACATGATATGGTTTGACTACAATGTGTTTTCTTTACTGTATCCTACACTTGCACGAATATGAATAGAGAATGTCGCGGAGAACTCGCTGAACTTGCACTTCCATTTCCTCCTTATCGTCAGCATCGCGATAGTTGATCATGATATCAAGACCATTCATCCTCCCACCAAGGCATCTTCATGAGCAAAGCTTGCGCATGCTGTCTTGTCAAAGGAATGCTTCATTAGCCAACACATCGGAACGCCGAGGAGGAACACGCGGAACCTTGCGAGGAGGACGTGGGAGCTCTTGTCGAACTCTTGTAGCCGCCTTTTTTCGCATTTCGGGCACCATTCCACACACAACCGGGAACAAAAGAAAAAAAAAGGAAAACACCGTCGTCAAGCAGGCTCGTGGAATATCATGTCACACGACCGCTTCAATCGAATGTGCATCACGTTTCATCTGTCCTTCCTTTCGCTCTTCCTTCCTTCGTTTCAAGGCTGAACCAAGACTAGCACACTGCACTGTGCATCAGGAAAACGCTATTGTCGATGGTAACGCGATCGCGTGCACAAATCCTTCGTTGTATTAGCGAGGAAGTGTCAATTTAAGAGCAACAGGCGCGCATTAAAGATTGCTTCGAACGTGATTATCATACATTCATTTCAGTTGCTTTGCCAGTGATAAGAGGCAGTACTACATCAATCAAACACGGTGATACGTATGCCTTAAAGCGACAGCCCGGACCTCTGGACAGTATTCGGATTGCGACGGCATTCGATTGTCTTCCACACTTACGTTATTCACATAAAATAGAAAGCTTCCCTGTTTTACAGAACACGAATAAAATCCGTCGTACTAAGGTTTTATAAGCTAGTAGTTTGGTCTCCATCGGATAAGTTTTTAAGGATCGCTTTAGATACCCTTAACTTATCTAAGGCGTTGGAAGTAATTGACTCAATGTGATCTGACCACCCGAGGCGCCACAATGTGCTAAAAGTCGAGTGCAATGGGGGTGGGCGGTATGTGTCTTATCAAAGTACTTCAGTTTCACGAAAGTGTTCAAGGCCTTCCACGTACCCGTCTACCCCCGTTGCACTCGACTTTCAGTACATTGTGCCGCCTGGGACGTCAGCTTATATTTAAATCTAACTCCTAGATATTTTAACGAACGCACTAGTTTCACATTTTGCCGAAACATTTTCTAGTCAAATACCATCGGAGTATTGCGGTTGGAGAACGTAATGGTAAGACATTTGTCAATATTAATTTTCATGTCCCAGTTGCGACACCAATTCAATATCCTATTTAATGATTCCTGGAGAAGGACCTGGTCATTTGCCGATGTGGGTTCGCTATAAATTTCCCAGTCGTTGGCATATAAAAGTATCTTTGTTGGTACTTCCTTTACAATATCATCAATAAACAGTATAAACAACAGTGGACGCAGCACTGATCCCTGGGGTACCCCCGACGTTACAGGAACTTCTGTAGACAAACAATGATTGAACAAAACTCTCTGTGTACATCCAGATAAGTAACAATTCATCTAGTTCTGTTATTATTATTTATCAAACTGTTTAGTTTCGAAAGGAGCTTCTGATGTCAAACTTTATTACACGCCTTACGCATGTCTATAAAGATAAAATCATATTGGTTATTAGCATTAATGCGAGATGCAAGGCAGAACACAAACGCAATCAACTGGGTAGTAGTTGAATATCCTTGCCTAAAACCGCGCTCACGATTAGACAAAAGCGTGCTATCTCCCAAAAAACGACGCCTAATGATTAATCTTAAAATCATATGAAAAGCACGTTTCTTTGATTTAATAAAGGTGTTACTCGTTGCCGTTGCTGCTGTATGTGCTCCCCATAAAGAACACTATAGGGCGTGCTACTAATACCGTAAAACTGGAAATTTTCAGGACAACTTAATTTTATAGAATTTAGCGATCGAACTGTTTTTTCGCGAAATAAGGTTTTATGGTACCACGTAATATAATAGCGGGAATGTAAAAGAATAACCACTGGAACTCGCGAAGAAACGAGCCCCACAAATGGAGACCTACTTATTAACTGTCTTCGTTTCAGAAATTCGTTCTTCTCAAAGATACCACCACTTCAACATCAATAGTTTATTCGCATATTGTATCACTTTGGATTGTAGGCTTGGGGGAGGAGGTTGTAGCGCATAAAGGGCGAGAAAGGGAAATTCACTGTATGGACTGACGCTTCGGGGGCCGACCGCTTAACCCCACCCCCCTCCCGGCACCTGCTTACACAACAACGGGCATTTATGTCATTCTCGCGGCATTAGAGTTCATAACAAGCCTACATAAGCCTGGGTGCATGTAGAGGCTTGATGACACTGCCGGGAGTGTCATGAAGCCCGGAACCCGCGATTTCCACTTCCGTCCGTTTCCACACAGGTTCACGAAATCGCGGTCTCGCGAACTATTCCAGCGACGCACTCCCAGTTTTACAGTACGGGGGAGTTTTAGCGAATATTCGTCTATCAAATGTTTTGTTAACCCTTTCCCCAGGGCTCAACCAGAAGACGCATCGTCTACCCAGTGGTCACAAACGATGCCGCCTGGCCGAAACGATTAATTAAAATTCCCTATAAGCTCTCACACTGGATACACAACCTGTCACGTGGGTACGCTACCTGGGACATTGGGTCGTTTACCGTGCTGCTGCATGCAACTTTGTGCGGCACATCCTACAGGGCTAGAGTACGCTACAGTGAATCCCTCAAAATGCGCGGAATGTCGTGCCGTTTAGTGCAGGTGACACAGCGATGCAGTAAAGTGCTCCTGATTAGATGTCACCAATTTAAGAGTGAACTGTTACTGCCTAACTGACTACAGTGTGGGTATCCTGATAAAGGGGTTACGCTATGAGCAACTGATAAGATCGTTCTGCAATTTTCCCGGCACGTGAAGCAGCTCGCTTCCAACAGTTCGCTATCAGATAATAAGGTGAAGCTGTGTGAGCCTTTGTGACTTATTCGTATAAAAGCGGGTGGTACCCAACGGTCACTTGTGCAGTCGTTGGGTAACGTCAACTTACTGTTGTCCTGACAGGAAGTGGACTTTCAGAGGTGAGCCATTCGCAGCATGTTGTAAGTGAATTATTTCATCTCCAATCTTGCAAGATATATTGAGCATCAGCTTTGCATATGCTTATCTGTTTAAAAATGGTCCAAATGCAGGGAATAATCACGTTTATGTGGTAAATAGGGACAGAGGCATGCACAGCAGTTGAAAAAAATTAAAATCACTTTTCGGGGTCCATACGGATTCCATCATCTTCGTGATCAGAAAGATTCTGTCATCCTCAGAATAATAAAATAATGAAGGAACGAGACTCATCCACTGCGCCGTTTGTAATTAAAACATTAATAAGGGTGTCAGTTTGGAGGTTCCTCTTTGCTTCGTATGAATCGGCACAAAATGGCAAGGGTACGTCTCCACCAGCGCATCTAATTATGAAATCACGCATAGTGCGCGAACTGCCCCTTTCCGGATTTTGTTGTCCAAACAACCAGATAACGGAACTGGTATTTCTTAGAACCTCTCACCAAAAAGAAAAAAAAAAGAAAAGAAAAGCAGTCAGCCGTCGGGACGTTTACAGTGGTTGGAACCGTTACTTTTTTCGGTCCTGGTTTAACGGGTACTGCTCCATGAAAGCGAGCTTACCCTCACCGTACACGGTTGTAAGAGTGCGAGATAACAGTTTCAGGTGAAAACACAAGACTAGTAATAAACACATTGATTAATTACTTATTATTTTACTGCATTGTACTCTCGTGGTCTTCTGCGGAAAACAAAAAGCGAAGTGCCTTTTGGCAGAATCCAGTCAGTGCCATCGTTTGCTCCGACAAAAAAAAATGGCATCACAAAAGTCACAAACTTGTACTCGCATCTGGCATAATACAAAAAATAAATAAACAAACAAAGAAAGGTCGGTCGGTGGTACAATTATTTCACCTCTGAAGTGATTACCGAACCGGTAGCCGTATCAATTTTTTGTTCATTTTCCGTTCGGTTCAGGACAAGCAAAAAAAAACTGTTGGGGTTCGGTTCGGTACGGGTGCGACACAAAATAACGTTTTTTTCCGGTTTTCGGTTTGGGTTCAGTTCCGGTTCCGATCCCTGCAACGAACGCGGTGCGAAGGAAGCTGCGACTTGGCTGAGACACGTAGGAATACACACCTTGTCGCAGGGCATCTGTATGGTGAGCTAGAATGACTGGTGTGCTTACCGGCCTATCCAATGCATGGGAGCGCTTGGTCGCGGCCTTGGCACTCGACCACGTGCGATTGTTTACATGGATGCGCTAAAGCTCGCCGCGCGCCTTGCGGAAGGATTTTTGTGGGGATCCGAGGTACTCTTCTGTTTCGTATCACATGACCTTTCAGAGAAATGCAGAGGACCGCACCGCGCCGGCCGAGAAACGGAACAGTGTCGATGGGTGGTTTATCAAGAGCATCACGAGCTCAGTGCAAGGTCGTTGCTCGCTGAGGTTATCTCTCACTCTCTTGCAATTGATAATTTGTTGCTTACAACAATGATCATAAGTGATGCAACAGTGGTCGGTCTATGCATATCGCCGTATTCTCGCTTAGGCTTGAGGGATATTTGCGCTTCGGGGAACCCTTCGAGTTGGATTGGCAATGCGTTGAGCGTTCGCTCGCAGCGCGTGAACAATCTATAAGCAACTTGTCCAACTTGTACCCCGTCGAAAAGCTGATAGCCTCCTCAGCCAGAATTGAATCCATAACCTGACCCCAAGCAACTGAGGGTTTTAGTAAGGGGGCCTCCATAAATCACTGATTGTAAAATACACGTACAGTTCGTTAGACGAAGTGCAATGGCTATTCCTTGCAATCTAACTGTACTTGTTTTCTCGCATTCGAAATCGGCTATCGCATAAGGACCGCGTCCATGCGCAAGTATGCAAGGATTGTGTATCGAAGGGAAGGGAAGGGCCGTTACAGGACCTCACAGTATTACCCGAGACAGCACGGTGTCAATAGAGAAAGCAGCAGCAACAAATCGTATATTTTCTCATTTCACACAGTTTTCAGAAACCGTTTCTCGCAGTGATTCACAGGTTAGGGCGCAGGAGTCATATTCGTGCGTAGTGCAAGAATTAAGGGTTTGGGATGCGTATTCTTTGGCGTTTTATTAGGCCGGTAAATGGCCGGGATAAGTATAGGGAAGCGCACCAAGTGTGCGGATAAACAGTTTTCCACGGTTTAATCATGGGTCAGATAAACCTTCGTCGCTTCAGACACTGACCGGATGACAAACGTAGGGCCGCGCAGTGCTTTACAGAGGATTGCCTCATCAAATACCGCGATCATATGTACTACACCGCAATGTAGTTGATGCGATATAAATTACATCTAAGCATGCGACACTATCTTCACTTGTTATCCCTTAACGATAGGCAACCCGACGTTTCGTTGCTTTTCTATTCATCCTGTTCTGAACCCCTTAGCTGGTGTACGTACAAGTGGAAAGAACTTCGGCGATAATGTGCCAGCTGTTCACAGTCACATCATAACTAATGCTTGTTGCTCGCTATTTTCAAGAAATGAGACTCCGTGTAAGAACCGAAGGAAGTGTGTTTGGGGAACCCACTCATTGTTTTAGCTCGTACAGACTTATGTGTACATCTCGCGCTTTTTTTATTGTACACACCAGCATATAAGGCCAATAAAATTTCTTTATATATAACTGGTTTGTTGAATGCCAGTATTCAATAGCAAGCAATGGAAGAGCGTCGCTAAAGTTGGAAGTAAGAACGACAAGATAAAATCTGCAATAAAATAAACATTATACCGTCCTTGGTTTCCGAATATTCACCAGATAACAATGCCGAATTTCTGAAGAAAAAGACTATAAATTATGGAACAGCTTCGTTTGCAGCGGACACAGAAAATAGCAGCCGCGCTCGGCATGTATCATGATACCTGATAACAGCGCGACGATGTCTTTCTGGAAATGATAAAGATTAGTGAAGTTACGGGGGGTAACTTCTGAATGCTGTATCAAAATAGGACGGTATACACTGTCTGCGTAGCATAAAAGGTGGTGGATACTTCCGAGCGACCTGCCTGCTTGTCTGGCGGCACATGCTACTCTGGGGCGGGGGAAGGGGGGGGGGGGGGACGTTCTTCATAGGCAATTGAGCTGACATTTGTCTTAAAGTGTACGAGGAAAGCCCATCCTCAGACAGCACAGCTTCCTCCGAGATTCGAACCCGGGTCACCTACCAGTTTCGGCATGCCATGTCAGCAAAAAGGGCACCTCACATTCTAACGCATACTGCGCCCAGCACCAGGAGGGCCGCCGCAGATTTACCAGCGTATACACGGAGTGGCCCGGACTTGACCCGCTTTGGGGTTGCTGGTTCTGCTGAAGCTATCTTCCAAAATTTGGGCGGATTTGTAGGAAGACATCTGCTCCTGAGCACTGAAGTTATGAAAGTTCTCTCTCTCTCTCTCTCTCCTTTTTTTATAATTAATGATGTACTTTGCGAACTTGGCTGCTCTGTGGTGGCGTCCATGAAAACAAAGTACAGGTCACTGCCCAGCATGGAGCGAACACTATAGGAACTGTTGCGCTGAGAATGCGCCCTCGCTTTGAGAGACGCTCACCTCAGCCAGTAGGACAAGCCTATTCTGCTGGAACTGTTTTTGTTTTCCCCTTTGGTACAGGTACCAAAGGGGAAAACAAAACAAGGTATCTACACTGTGTCACTGCTCTCCTCCTTTCCCGGCTTTTCACGATGCAATAATCTTAAACAATATGAAGACCAATACACAAAAATGATCCTGAAATTCTGTTTCACAGTTGATATATAATCAGAATGAGTCAGCTGGACTAGAAAGCATACCATGCTTTCTAATCCAGCTGATTCATACTGATTATATATCAACTGTGAAATAGAAAGCTTGTTGCATCGCGAAAAGCCGGGAAAGGGAGAGAGCAGTGACATAGTGTATAAACCCTGTTCTGAAATCGTAAGCAAAAACCATTGCTTCTACGACGAAAGTATAAAAGAGACAGTGCTCCTACAGGATGTGACTTTCTGTCTAAACAGGATCTCACCTTCTACTACCTCTAGTACGATGTTCGCGACAAATACATGGTGCACCCCGACTTTTGCTTGTCAAACGACGCGATTACATGTTATGAGGTAAATAAGGAGATGCTCTTCAGCTTGCATAATTTGATATCAAGAATTGGGTGAGGTATCTGGCTGATTTTCCAAATACTCTGCATCTATTAGTACACGACGCTGTTTTTGGAAATGGCGCCTTAAACAAAACTTCAGGGGCATGAGTATGGAAGGATTTGTGTGACTTTCAGAGCGTGTATCACGATGGTCAGTCTGTCGCGCCCAAAACTTTATACATTGCGCACCAGTGTATCATTGCATTATACCACAAGCGCATCATGTTGGGTTGTACAACAATGGCGTGTAACAAATCCTGCAGCCAAAATTTTAGCAGTCTTCCAACATGTCTCAAAACGGAGGTATTTTATTACCAATCATGGGCTGGGCATATACAGACAAGCAGCAAACGAGTATGTACCCTGCTGTGAATGCTAACTGTATACCTCAAGTATATCTTTATGACTATCGAAGTCACTTCCATATACATTAATTTATACACAACGTATCTGTGTGATGTACCCAAGGAGACTGGAATGGAATGCATTTGTGCTACCTCACAAAACATGTAAGAGCTTCACACAGAATTGTACATAACAAAAATACTCTACTCAAGTTACTTTACCTTAAGTGCTCTTGGGAGTAACTTGGTATCTTACAAATACTTTTAAAAGGCATTGTTTAGTAACTTGACTTGAATGCTTTTTTAGTATATTCTACAAGCTTGCAGCAGTGAAAGTCCACTCCATTCCTCCCTTTTGTTTATTTATTGCTTTTTTTTCTTTGACTTTCTATATGGCTAGGCGAACACTCTCTCGAAGAAAGTATGTAACTACAAGGTCACTAATTACCTAAAATTCATTAATTAACCTCTTTAGTTAGGGGATTTCGCGCAGAAGCGATGTAGCCGAACCAGACATATTCCTTATCCCAAGAAGAAAATTATCTCCCAATTATCCCAAGAAGGAATCGAAAGGCATTGAAGCACTGCCTTTACCAGAACATTCCAAAACGCGAACTCCTCCGTCCGTCGTAATCGTATCGCCGAAGCGTGACGTATCAGCACTAAAGAATGGGATGCCTCAATGGGCATACACACAGGGAGCTAGTATTCAGTCACCCTACAAAGGACACTTTCGCGAAACGAGTTCCTGCCGGTGATACACGGAAAGAGCGAACCCTTTTTTTCTGTTTGTAAAATATACAGGGTACGTGTTTCACGCAAATCGCCCGGCTGAATAATTCGTGAACAGGGGGCGCCATCGAAGAAATTTATTTTTGGTAGAGATGCCTAGGACATCGACCATGAACTCAGTAGCGAGGGGCTCATTTGCATACGCTCACTAATTAAATAAATGTGCTAACTTTTAACTTTTACTTCGCACGCTTACGGAACTTCTGTTTTACGCATCGGGACCTTCGGCAAAAAATATTCCAAGAAAAAATTGGCGGTGTACGCTTTTTTTGTACTGTCAATTATTCCGAACATAGGGAGGAAAAGCCCCGCATACCGTTTTCAACAAATCGAGCGAGAACGTTGTCGTTCGGTATGATGGTTGGCTAGGAGCGTGCTATGTGGTGTAGCCAATTCTTAACAGTGTACCCCACTTGTTCACAGCGCTCGAGGCGCATTCGTCATCATCCATGATAAGAGCACGCTATCTCACCTGCGGAACGACACAACCGCCAGCGCCCTTTACCATTCGCTTTGTGAAGGAATATCAAACCGTCCCTTGCGGCTGTTCCTAATCTTCCGTCCACCCCGTGTGTGTCAACCAGTCGGATGAACACGAAATTGACAGCCGGATAGCTGATCCAAAGAGCGCATTCCCAAGCAGCACAGTGTACTGAAAGTCGGGTGCAACAGGGGTGGACGGTATGTGTCTTATCAGTGTTCTTTAGTTTCACGAGTTTGTTCAAGGCCTTCCACCTACCCGTCCACCCCTATTGCACTCGACTTTCAGTACATTTTGCTGCTTGGGTTGGTGCACTGCTCCGCGCAATAAACATGTAAACCGAAACCTATTAATTACTCGAAAAAATCACGAAGCGTCGATGTCTTTTTTTTCCTTGGAATATTTTTCGCCGAAGGTCTCGATACTTAAAACAGAAGTTCCGTTAGCGTGCGAAGTAAAAGTTAAAAGTTAGCATGTTTATTTATTTGGTGAGCGTATGCAAATTAGTTGCTCGCTACTGAGTTCATGGTCGATGTCCCAGGGATCTCTACCACAAGAAATTTCTTCGATGGCGCCCCCTGTTCACAAATTATTCAGCCGGGGGATTCTCGTGAAACACCCTGTAAACAGGGTGTCCAAGAAAACGTGTCATTGAATTATAATAAAAAAACTACGCCACCTGGAGAGTCATGGGGTCAACAGCATTTGTTCTTACTAGGTTTTTGCCACCTCCTGACGTGAATGTCGTATAACGTAAGTTTAATTATGCAACTTTTTGAGAGCTTAACAACGAAATTTACCAAGTAAAGTCACTTTTTTACCCCACCACGGCATCGCTGAAAGAGAGAACACCGGTATGGCTTATCGCGTCAGACTTTCGCTAGGATCGCGCTTTCCCTCTACCAATTTTGGGAACTGTCACTTTTTCTACAATCACTCTGTGGGCTGGCTTTGAAACTCCTTTCGTCGGACTGCGAGCGATTGCGCTCAAAAGGTCATCGCGCGTTATCGCGAAAAACTCATCGCGCGGTCCGCTGCTCCGAAAAGCATAATGTTCGCCTATTTTTTCCGATGGCATAGCTCGTGAATATCACCGTGAATTATCATGAATTTGAGTGAATTCCGCACGCTCTTTATATTGATGGGGTAAAAAGTAACCTTTACATGGCAAATTTTTGGGTTCAGTTCGCAAATACTTACATAATTAAACTTACAATACACGAGGTGGCAAAAATCTAGTAAGAACAATTGCCGTTGACCGCATGGTTCTAGGTGGCGTGTTTTTTTTTTTTATTATTATAATTCAATGACACGTCTTCCTGGACACCCTGTATAACGATATATCAGTCGGGTATAGCTAAAAAACAATACAACCGACCGATGACAACAATACGACCAATGAAGATGTGGCGGCCCGTGGACGACGACGACGACGACGCGCCTCTGCTGCCGCGAGCCTCAGCGCCTGGCAGCCAGTTCTACCGAACGGTCCTAACGTGAGGCCAAGACCATCTGCCCGTTGGGGCACTCCATCATCGCCGGTCAGGACTCATGTAGAGGGACTCCACCTCCTCTACATTTCGTCACCCGAACAACGAACATCATGTTCGGCGTAATTCGGCCATTCAACCGAGGATCATCACTTCAACATCGGGGAACATCCACTCAAACGTTGCCTGCCTGCGTACTGTTGATGAGGCCCAACAAGGCCGAAACAGCTGTCCAGTACTGGTATGGCGACGTTTGAGTTACAAACATATGCTATACGTGCAGCCAAAGAGCTCCGGCTATTTTTTTCATTTTATACTTCACTGGCTTTGCACTGGGCTTTCAGTGAGTGAGTTATCTCACCCTGACGGGAGGAATCACGTGTTACGTGACCTTCTGACGCCATCCACTCAAACGTTGCCTGCCTGCGTACTGTTGATGAGGCCCAACAAGGCCGAAACAGCTGTCCAGTACTGGTATGGCGACGTTTGAGTTACAAATATATATATATATATATATATATATATATATATATATATATAAGCAGGAAAAATCAGAAGACGACAAAGAGCTTACAGGAAAACACAAAGGGGAGTTTATTAACACATATAGGGATAGGAGTCGACGTTTCGGCAGTCAGCGCTGCCTTCGACGGGACTGGGGTTTGGTGACAAGAACAAGCTTTATATATGGGAGAGGGTTATGTACAAGGGAAAGAGAGCAGCGCATGCGCTTTTGTCATGACTAACATAGGTTGGTGACTAAGTGAAAGGGGAATGACCGGGTCTGTGCAGCAGGACCTTGAGGAAATACCCGTGAGCCTGAAAAAGAGACAAAAGAGTGTATGTATTGTGCTGGATTAGGAATGCAGGTTGCGAATGGTAGAAAGGATTCCTGGATCTTCGTTTACCTGACACTGGAATTTATGAATGAGATAAGACTCGCGCTGTTCCCTGAGCCGCTGGGAAAGAAAGCCTGACTGCAGGATGAAAATAGATATATTGGTGATTGATTGTCCTGGTTTACTGAAATGGCGCGACACTGGCAGATTAGGTTTCTTCGCGACGTCAGATTTGTGGTTATTGAATCGCGTTCTAAATGAAGTAGCTGTCTGTCCGATATATTGGGCGTTGCATTCATTACATTGAAGAAGATAGACAACATTGGAAGAATTACAGTTAAAGTCGCCATTAATGTTGACCCGATAATTAGAATTGGTACTATCTGCAGAGTTAGCGGCTTGCATTGATTTACAAATTTGGCATCTAGTTGCATTACAAGGGTGGCAACCAATGTTATTTTCTGGAAGTTTGTTAATTTTGGCATTTACTAGTCTGTCTTGGATGTTCCGCGCCCGGCGATAACTTACGCGCGGTGGCTGTGAGAATATTTCCTTCATCCGATCAGATTGTGAAAGAATTGTGTAGTGGCGGTTGAGTATCCGGCTAATGTTAGGAACGCTGCCATTGAATGTGACAGTGAGATTTACTGCAGAATTTCCGTTGGCTCGAGGAGATCTTTGGAGCAATTGTTGGCGATCTGTGGATCTTGCTCTGGCTATAGCGTCTTTAACAAGTTTGTCCGGGTATTCACGATCAATGAAGGCTTGTTCTAGTCGTTGGAGATGGTTGTCTAGTTCGGCATCGTTAGTGCATATTCTGCGGTAGCGCAATGCCTGACTATAAGGTATGGCTAACTTAGTTGCTAAAGTTTAGCTAAAAGTTAGCCATACCTTATAGTCAGGCATTGCGCTACCGCAGAATATGCACTAACGATGCCGAACTAGACAACCATCTCCAACGACTAGAACAAGCCTTCATTGATCGTGAATACCCGGACAAACTTGTTAAAGACTCTATAGCCAGAGCAAGATCCACAGATCGCCAACAATTGCTCCAAAGATCTCCTCGAGCCAACGGAAATTCTGCAGTAAATCTCACTGTCACATTCAATGGCAGCGTTCCTAACATTAGCCGGATACTCAACCGCCACTACACAATTCTTTCACACTCTGATCGGATGAAGGAAATATCCTCACAACCACCGCGCGTAAGTTATCGCCGGGCGCGGAACATCCAAGACAGACTAGTAAATGCCAAAATTGACAAACTTCCAGAAAATAACATTGGTTGCCACCCTTGTAATGCAACTAGATGCCAAATTTGTAAATCAATGCAAGCCGCTAACTCTGCAGATAGTACCAATTCTAATTATCGGGTCAACATTAATGGCGACTTTAACTGTAATTCTTCCAATGTTGTCTATCTTCTTCAATGTAATGAATGCAACGCCCAATATATCGGACAGACAGCTACTTCATTTAGAACGCGATTCAATAACCACAAATCTGACGTCGCGAAGAAACCTAATCTGCCAGTGTCGCGCCAATTCAGTAAACCAGGACACTCAATCACCAATATATCTATTTTCATCCTGCAGTCAGGCTTTCTTTCCCAGCGGCTCAGGGAACAGCGCGAGTCTTATCTCATTCATAAATTCCAGTGTCAGATAAACGAAGATCCAGGAATCCTTTCTACCATTCGCAACCTGCATTCCTAATCCATCACAATACATACGCTCTTTTGTCTCTTTTTCAGGCTCACGGGTATTTCCTCAAGGTCCTGCTGCACAGACCCGGTCATTCCCCTTTCACTTAGTCACCAACCTATGTTAGTCATGACAAAAGCGCATGCGCTGCTGTCTTTCCCTTGTACATAACCCTCTCTCATATATAAAGCTTGTTCTTGTCACCAAACCCCAGTCCCGTCGAAGGCAGCGCTGACTGCCGAAACGTCGACCCCTATCCCTATATGTGTTAATAAACTCCCCTTTGTGTTTTCCTGTAAGCTCTTTGTCGTCTTCTGATTTTTCCTGCTTATTTCATTCTCGTGGTCAACCGCCCTCCTAAGCTTCTAATCTATATATATATATATATATATATATATAAAAGTGAAATAATAAGACTTGGACTACACACTGTTAAAACAGAACTTCACCACATAGCACGCTCCTGACCAACCATCATACCGAATGATATCATTCTGCGTCATGATTTGTTCAAAACAGGGGGGAGGCGCCTATCTGGGACAAGATAATCTGTCCCAGATAGGCGCCTCCTCTCATTTTCCACAAATCAATGCACAGAATGATATCATTCCGAATGACGGTTGGCTAGGAGCGTGCTATGTGGTGAAGTTCTGTTTTAACAGTGCAGATTACAGGAACGTTAACAAAAACTAATTTATTTAATGGGCAATTTAACACATAGATTAAAAAAAGAATGGTCGACGTTTCGACAGTGGCACTGTCTTCGTCAGGACAAAAGAGGTCCAAGGGTTGCATATTGCTTAAATAGGTTTCCTGGGTGACGTCACAATCGGTGCAAGTATGCCACGTGGCAGTTATATATATATATATATATATATGTGAAATAATAAGACTTGGACTACAGATCACAGGAACGTTAACAATTTTTTTTTGTCCTGACGAAGACAGTGCCACTGTCGAAACGTCGACCATTCTTTTTTTTTTAATCTACGTGTTAAATTGCCCATTAAATAAATTAGTTCTTGTTAACGTTCATGTGATCTGTAGTCCAAGTCTTATTATTTCACTTTTATTCAACTTCGTAGCCGTCTGATATATTTAGCTATTTGTTCTATATATATATATGTATATGTGTGTGTGTGTGTGTGTGCCGCGTAACAATGAATCACCCATAAAATGTAGACTATCGCAGGCTAGGAGCGAGCTGCGCTGCGTCATTCCCTATTCACCTTCCAATTCTTGACCATGTTAATCTTGCGTCGGATCCGTTTGGACAGCGCCAACGTTATTTCCAGGTGGATCAAAGATGCTGCGTAACCAATACTAGCAAGAAGTCAGTCGAAGACACGCCGCACGATATCGCAACCAAGCCGTTTTCCATCAATATTGCTATCAAATTAACAATATTAAGCATTCTGACACACTTGCAGCTTACTGTGTTGGTTCTGCCAGTCAAGAGCTCAAGAGCCTACTAAACTACGCTTGTCAACTTAACATGTTTCTCAGTTGTTTTACGGTGCATTTAAGGTTATGTACTTCTGTAAATTTCTGTACTCGACTGCTAAAGAACTACAGAGTTTTAGACTTTTGTACGACTTGATCGAACAGCTCATTTCTCCCTTTAAGGCGAAAGACTGATTGCACGCTTTTCATCAGCTCATGCTATGAATAGAGGCGAGCCCATGGAGGAAATGTCTCAAGGTAACGTGGTATCCTTCTAATCCCGACTAGGTAGGCCAACTATAGACCATAATGTGAGCTGTGTGTCCAAATATTGCGCGTAACAAGATCCCCTACAAAAGAAAAATATAGAAAAAAACATGTCGTTTGATGTAGATGAGGTGCTGGTCAGCCACGAGTTACTGACGTACGCCTTTATTGCGCGAAGCTCTTTACCACACCATGCCTTATGATGCAGTGATACGAATTCTACTGCCTATTTTATGCCCTACGGATGTGTTTTGTGTAGGTAAGACCCCGCTGCAGCTAGAAGCGTCATCGTTAACATCACAATAAACTTCTTCACAGCCTGCAAACACAATATACCATTGACAAAGTTTAAAGGGACTATTGCATATGAAAACATGTGTATATGAACTATACTGTAATCTTCGACTGCATATCAGAAGAAGGAATGCCGACTTCCAAAAGAATGAGTTCTATAACCTCTGGACGCGCAAGAAATTTCATGTGATGTCCTCCACCTTTCCATTGTTGCGATGACCAGCTGCATCAGCCATTCCGTGCTCACATTGGCCGTTCATTGTACTTCGCCACAATCTAGAGGCTGAATCAGATTACTGCATTTACGGCTGCCTACAGCGTCTTACGTGTGCCGTCGTTCCATATAAATGATGTTCGGTTGCCATGATTCGGTGTTAGTGGCCGTAACAGGCAAGCGCAGCCGTAACCGCACAATTGTGAATCAGCGTTAAAGAGGTAGCTTTTAAAACAATCCAAAGTACTCTTTAGCGTCTGCGAGGGCAACCTTAGAGACGACACGAGCAAAAGCAAAGAGGCGCGTACTAGCACGACTGGTCACCTCTCAGCCATCGGATGATTATCACCCAGTCAACGTGAAGAACACCCACATCAATATTCTTAAGGCCAATCAGGAGTAAGGAATCTGAAGCAGCTCTTCCGCATATTTCCGCCAGTGGCGGCGTTGTTCTGCAAGCGGCGCTTTCCGCTGAGCTTCCGGCCACTGGCCAAACGCCCCTCAAGCCGCTGCTTGGTTACAGAGTAAATCATTTTACGCCTGTATTCGCTCAATACAGGGGTATTATCATAGAAACAACCTTTCTATCCCGCAAACTGTAGCAAATGGTGTAAAAAGAGCATTACTAAAGGTGGAATATCGACATACACCACCTTTTTTTCCGTGACGATCATTTAGTGTGTAAAGCCAGGTGTTCAAAGAGGTGTTTACGTCCTATAAGCTTTCTTACACCCTATTTGAACTGGGAATATGGTTTTTAAAACGGCGTTTTAATTGGTCAAAGGAAAATTATACTCATTTCGCAGCTCCACTCAGCAGTTAATGACATTACAAACGATAACTTGAGTCAGAAACACAGTATTTAGCAGAAAATGATATCAGGAATTTAAACGCTATCCTTGACACGTTGCAGGCGTACGTTTTAATTGCAAAGACGAATTCCCGTCACCGTTACAGACGTTTTCCGCTACTACACTTAACGAACGTGCCCCAAACAAATTGTATATAAGTATATGATCCATCCGATACATCAATAGAGGCTACCGAAGGTGACCTCTATTCTTCTCTTCACGCCTTGTCGCATTGACGCATTGACCTCTTCAAGCTTCGGCACTCACGCCTACAGTACCTAACAAGCCGTGCCTGTGACGCATTGCGCTTCGGGTTTGGTTGTACAATGAAACCACGGCTGGAAGTCTGCCGTGTTCAAGGCGGTGGTTGCCGTAGACTCAAGAACATCGAACTGTATGTGTTGGTATGCTGTCGTTGGAGCTTGTATTACACTAACCATTTGTGAGGCAGTATTTGCCACAAAACAATTCCATTCTGAAATGTGTTTTCAACAGAATACTCCCCTTTTACCGGTGTTTTGTTGTTAAACACCCATTATAAGAGTGTCTTATGAGGAAAACACCCTTGAGACTTCAGACCCTTCATTTTTGTGTAAAGGCAACACCAAAAAGTTGTGCGCCATGGGACAAGTCATTTACACCAAAAACTGTAAAAACTTTACTGTGTAGACTCGTCCGCCCAAAGGGCTGATTGGTTTTGGAAGTGTGATGTCTTCTCCGATTTCCAGAAAGGGAATTCCGGGATACTCTCAACAACTGCCGTCTGCTCTTACTATGCATCACATAAAACCGCACAGGAACTACTCCAGAAATTTGCGTGAGACTTTCAGGGTTATCGTCGGTAATGAACGAGGAGTAAAAGAGCGCTACAGTTTCGGAATCGACCGCGACTAGAGTCACTATATAGAGGGCAGAGTAGCGACACTCAGCCACGTCGGTGAGCAAGACCACCATCTTGGGTCCGGAGCGACTGCGACGCCCATCTCCCCCTTCTCCGCAGTAGAACTGCGCGCAGTCGAGTCAGTTCGCAACCAAGGATACAGATTTTGGATGGAGGGGACTCAACATGGGCGACGCGTTCTTAGAAAGAGGAACCACGTGGCACGGCCGGCCCAATTGCGGACACTGAACGGCGGCTTCTGCAGAGAAAAGGAAAGCGATATTCTGTACCCTTATTTAGTGACTCTAACCGCGACGGATGCAACAGTCACTTTAATGCTTGTTAATGCTTCAGCGGCGCCATCCCTTTTGACGATCAACCTGCACTGTAGCGTTAACGGCAATGTGTATTTGAAAACTTTGAAAGAGCGTATGTTTTCTGTGCATACAGGATGTCCAAGCTAAATGCGAACATATATATTTTTTTAAATAGTTGTATCACTTTTTTTCGAGATGAAGTCAGTTGCAATATGGCATATGCTGAAGAGTGCTCCTTAAGAGGGTTCCAATAAAGTCCTGAGGCTATGTTCAAATTAACTTCCAATAAACTTTTTAACTGCAAGAGCTAAGAAGTTGTCCCAATGCGAACATGCGGTCCCCTCGGTCACCTGATACCGTAGCCGTTTTCTGAACAAAAATGGGTTCGATAGATTGTCCGCAAAAGTTCGTGAAGAAACACCCTTTTTTATTATTTTGCTCATTGTGCATCTTCGGAGACGCGTCTTTCTACAGCTTTCTCATTCACACTTTGGCTCTAGTACTTATGGTTAAAACAACAATTAACTTCATTTAAATAATTCATTACAAAACAGAAATGGTTTGAGTGTCCTCACACCGATGGTAACACCATGCAGTCCGTCTTTTTGAGGTGCGACGTGACACAGTTTTACAACTTTGGCCCATTTTGCGTGATGCAGCCTGAATATTGTGTGCAATCGACAAGCATTAGTCCATGATATGTTGTTCCTGCGAACCTTTGGGAGTACGATATTCTAACTGGCCCTTTATTCTTCCTGAAGAAGACAACCATGACTGTGTGTCCTCGAGCAATCCTGCTGGAAGCCCCACATCTCGTAAGATACCTTTCCTACTCTGACAAACATAACACGAACATTAGGGCGTTGTTGTGAGCTGTAAAGTGACCCACTGCAAGGCGTAAATCACAGCTATCGACTTTCGACGCCGATAGAATGATCTCTGAGCGTACCTTTTGGGAAGTTTTGTCCGTATAGATTGCGATGAAAATGGGTGTTCTGAGGCTGGAACACAGAAGAAACAATAACACCACATACAAGTATCAACTGCCTAGGACCCATCAAAGAGTGAAGTCACTCTGAAAGGTTAGCCGACTGTAGGACTCGAACCCACACCATCTTTGTTATCTGTCGAGGGCTGTACCAATTGAGCTGAGCTAACACACCTCCACACAAACGCACACATTCATACGACGCGGCGACGCAAGCAGTATCTGTTGAACACGATGGAAACTGTCGTATAAAACGTGTTGAAATAAACGTATGAATGCGTGCGTAAGCGAGAAATCATGTAAGAGTGAAAGGGGAACGAGTGAGTAAGTGAGTGAATGTGTTTGTCCCTACAAACGACGCAACCTTGGGAGGGGTTGGGGAGTTGTGTTGGCTTTGCTCAACTGGTAGAGCCCTGGGCCGACGGAGCCCTCGACGTCAATATCGAAGATGCGGGTTCGATAATAGGCAAGCCTGTGCGATGGGCAAGACACGTAAACGAACACAAACACGAAGGCTCAAGCTTTCGAGCCTTCGTGTTTATGTTTGTTTGTATGCATTTACGCCATTCTGCCAATGTGGGTTCGAGTCCTACAGCTGGCTAACCTTTTCAAGTACTTCCTCTTTTCATTGTATAGAGTGCTCCCTGACTGCTTTTTATATTAAGACGTATAGCGTACTGCTGAAGGGACTATCAAACGACATATTCTCTGTCTTTTTCTTTTTTGCACCGAAAAGATGTTTGTGAAAGCACGACGAAAGCCGACTCTTTTTTCGTGAACAAGTATAGACGACATACAAGAACCTATACCAACTTTGTTCACGTAGCGACGCAGCACAGTGGGCGATTGCACATGGAGTTCGGTGTGTTATTACCCATTTACCATTTTCCCAAGGTGCCTTCGCCGCATACAGTAGACCACCAATGTTGCACACACAAAGCATGCTTGTCAAACTACCCACAATTTTACTGTTTCGGAAGAAAAAAATACGCGGTAAGTGTCTCACGTGACCCCTACGCTGTTCGAAAAATTGTGCGCTTGCACATTTGTTCGTCCTGGCTCCTTCACTCGTACGTAAAGGAGTATCATTGGAAAACCTTGAGCATTCCATCGCTTGGGCCTTATGACACCACCGTAAACCGCAGTGCTACCAGGATTGGCCTACGCTCCTTGGTGAAAGTCGCTTGCAAACTCAATGTAGGGAGGCACCGATAACACGCGTCAATACCGTTAACAGAAGACAAGAATTGGGAGGAGCAACACGAAAGGAACATGGATGTGCAATGAGGAGGGGGTTAGAACCGTACGTGGTTCCAAAATCGCGCACATTAACGGCGAAGAATTTATGATATAAAAATTTCCTAAGGGCAAGTGCTGTGTTCAGCAAACATTTAACAATGTGCTTTCGGTATAATTTACTGCCCATTAAATACTTCAGCTGTGCCAAAAGATTTTGCCATCATACTGCATAGTAACGTGAAAAAAGGAATGTTCGTTGCCTGACGACTTTGAAACACATATGCCTAATGGGTGTCTGACTCGAAACTCCCGTGTAAGTCGTTTCGGTCGTAGTTGGTTCGCGACTAAAGCCTCGAATGATGAATTATGAACGAAATTTCGTAGAGCAATTATCAGCGCTGCAAGTTTATATCTTCGTCGATATTCAGTCCTTAACGTAACACTACCATCAATATATCGGACGATCCGATGTTATGCCGATGATGCAAATAACTGTTTGCGTAGTTGTGAAGTATCATGCACTCACATATCTTTCGTTTTGGGACAGGCACTGTCATGGTGGATGCTACCTCTGAGATGAGACCTGAACTAGCCTACAGTTCAGAAGACGTCTGTGGAAAGAAGTGCTCATACCTCGCTCGTCCAGAATCGCATGGAAATCGCGTGAAGGAGTATGCTGTGGCCAACACCAGGCCCATACATGAGAGGTACGCGTCGTTCGCTAGCAGAGAATCATCATTCGACCTTCATCCCGCAACTGCGAAGGGAAACGCAGAAAAAATGGCAAAAGCTGGATTCTTCTACACTGGTAATCAACCTTTTTTGTTTCGTCAACTGATGCCTCCGTGTACCAGTTGAGAATTCCCCGGTTCGAAATTCGTGCATAGTTGAAAGTACATGCAACATTCAGATGCTTAGGAAAGAGTGCAAAAGAATAATACGAAGAGGAAATAATAGGATATTCCCCTTTACCCATTTATGGGCACAACGCCTTGAAATAACACTTAACGAAGTGGTTGCCTTCGTCCGCTCTACGGGAGACAACCGTAAACGTGATGGGAGTCTTAGGCGGCGGCAGCATTGAGCCCCCGTAAAAAAAAAAAAAAAAAAAAGAAGAATGGGTCCAGTTTGAAAATTCGGAATTGGTACCAGCTCGTCGTGCTCAATTGGTTCCAGTTGTGTTTTCGGCTACCCATTGGTCTCATCCAATTGGATCCAATTGGCGCCCCCATTGCAATTGACTGGCATACCGACATTTACCAATTGAAAACATACTGGCCTCTCAGCTCGATCCAATGGGTTCTAGCCAACCGAACCGTTTGGACCAGTTGGTGCCAACTGGCCTCCCAGCTCGATCCAATGGGTTCTAGCCAACCGAACCCTTTGGACCAGTTTGCACCAACTGGCCTCCCAGGGCGACACAATGGGTTCCAGGTAACCAAACTATTTGCACCAATTGGCACCAACTGGTCTCCTAGATCAATCCAGTGGGTTTTAGGCAGCCTTGTTGGATGCAACGATTTGGAAGCTATTTGAGCCCCAATGGGGAATAACTGGCAACTCGTGATTTACCGACTGGTGCCTTACTGGTCCTTAAAATAAACCCAAATGGTAAGCTTATTGGGTAAACCCAACTCGAAACAAGTATTGATCAATATGAGCCGACTGACAAAAAGGTGTACTATGCAACTGACTGCTGTCCACACTTCGTTGTCGCCTCGACGAAGGAATAGTACAATGCACAAGTACACCGCTAGGAGATGGTGAAAAAAAAAATAGATGTGAATTTATTATACTGCCTTTTTTGACTAGAGTTAATGACTGTATAGTAGCATATCGATGGAGAGCTGAACCGTGCCACCGGACAAATGAATAGAGTGCTTCAGTGTCTCTTGAAGGCTTGAAAACATGTTTGGCAATTAGAGTTTGGGTACATGCTTGGTTGTCGAGCTGCCAACAAAGCATACTCTGCTGCTGTTACCCTCATATTCGATGTTATTTACCTTTTTGTAGAGTATCACCTATTCCACTGGAGTGCTTCAGTGTCCCTTGAAGCCCTGAAAGTATATACAAGCATGAACAGGACTAGCATATGTTCGCTGTATACATCTGTACACATATATGTAGTGCTTGTGCTGCCTTTATGTTCAGTAGTATCCACCTCCTGCAGCAACCGTTTTAGGCACTGTCATGTGCAAAGACTCTATATGAAATCTAAATAGATTTGAAAGGAAAGTAAAGTGATTTCCACATTGTAAAATCATCAATGTGGCCCGATGGGCATCTGTGGAACGTCTAAAATCCCAAGCGCTGGGAAAAAGACAGAAATAAGGACACGGCGATTCATAAAACGCATGCACAAGCACTCTGCCTGAATATGTGCCGTACCGGAACCCCGTTTATAATAAAGTTTACGAGCACACGATTAGGGTAGTCATTTATCACGAACGCACTGAATTACGCGGCTGAGATGTCACCGCGCCTCTCGTGGCCGTTGGTCGCTCGCGGATTCAAAAATGCCAGTAGCAGCCAGCCGCTTTACACCACAGTTTAGTAAATGGCAGCGATCATGGCATAAAAATAAATTGCTTTTGCTGATATACGTCTAATTAATTATTACGGTATTTTCAAGTACATTGTGTCTGCACTCGGTGAACAATTGGTATCACGAAATGAATAAAAAAGGATGGCTGCAATATATCGGCTGGATATCACTATAACATGGCGGCCGCGGCGGCCCTTTTTTTTTTTCATGGATATTGATTGTTGTTGATGTTGATTTTAATTGATGACGATGATCTGGGTGTTTTGTGATGCACAAACTAGTTTGTTTAATCATATATTTTGAATCACCATCCCCGCGTATCGGCAACATGTATGGAACGTTTACGTGATGACAGTTTAAAATTTGAAAAATAATTGGGAGTGCCAGTTAGATTTCCAGTTCGCAATGGTGGTGTGTCCAATTGAAACTTAGGAAATTAAACCTTAGTTAATTGTTACAAAGTAGCTAAGGCAACTTTGTCAAATTGGGTGGTCAATTGAAACATGTGACGTGACAGACTATATTTATTTTCCTTCTGAAGTATGAGTATTGGAATTTCAGTTACCAATTAGCATGAACCATATGTGACTCCAGCGTCTAATTGGTTATCCAGTTCAACATTGACCGACAACTAATATGGCTAGGAAGCCGGCTGGAGTTGGAATTTGGTTTATGAATTCCAATTGGGCAGCCCAGTTGGAACTGAAGTGCCCAGTGGGTCCCCATTGGATTTTGTATTGGTCTAGTTGATTCCAATTTCAGCTTCCAATTGGACCTTGACTTTCCAATTGGCTGTCCAACTGGAGTCCAAGGAGCCAGTTGGACTTCCCAATTTGTTTTAAAATCCCCAAGTGGACATCCAAGTTGAATTAAAAAATCCAGTTGGCTTTCGTGTTGGTCCAGTTGAGTCCTATTGGTATCAATTCAAATTTCCAATTGGACCTATTCCTTTTTTTTTTACTGGGGCGACAGGCAAACCCAAAGCGAGTGATCCAACCACCGTGTTCGTTCATCTCCGTGTTTGAGGAAAAAAAAAGGGTCTGGATGCTTCTCGTCACACGCAATGGCATACTGGAAATCAGCAGCGTTCGAGCAACCGACGCCTCAAAACTGTGCCTCCAGTACAAAAATCGCCCTTAGCACGAATGGCAGCTGCGAATTACGGTCTCCACTTTATATTCACTTTTACACTGTTTTGTGTGAATGAAATAGAATTCGTCACGCTGATGGAAATTTTGGGTTAACTGCTTTGAAAGTTGTGCACCTACTTTTTCAAGTCATTTTCTTCAAGCAAGGTCCCCTGAGTAGTTCACAATCAAAATGGGAAGATATTCTGCTATCCAACAACAGCAACAAAAAAATCGTCATACCTATCATTTTTTTAGAGTTTAGACAGTCCACAGGCAAAACAAACGATACGCTATGAGAATGTTCGTAGAAACGTCGCAATGAAATGAAAAGGTCGGCACGCGTAAATTAATCTAATTTGGCAGGTTTACCTCGACAGTTAACAAAGTGAACATATCGTTTTTAGTTCACCACCTTGTACCACTGCAATACGAACACTGCCACTTTTGCATTGCATCTGCGAAATTTTTACATATGAAAATTACCTCTTGAGCAAGTGTCGCACGTACGTCGCACTTCACTTTCGCCTGAAGTGGATCCATTGTGGAAGAATTGATATTATTTTCTATTTTTCTAGCTCAGTTAATCGGATTAGTTCAATTAACGCGTGACATTAGAACAATCTGCTGTAGCGTATCTAACAGGCGTTTTGAGCATATAACTCAACGGTCTACACTATTATTAATTGCTAAACTACCCCCTCTAGACACAAGTACGGTCCTCCTTTCTGAGAGATCCCGTCAAGTTCGGACGCCATCCAATCATATTTTTATTGTAAATATATCGTTTCTACTTCATCAGTATCAATCGGAAGGGAAACTAAAGAGCCTTTTACCTTTTGTAATAATCTTGGGCATCCCAACGAGTGTGCCCACAAATCTGCAAATAACTAAAATGAACACAGCAATCGCGATATCCGCGAAAGCCGAGGATTGTTGTTGAAAAAGAAACAATTTCTCACGGGTTCAGGAATTTTGACAGATCACATCCGGCGAGTTACAACCCGCTGCACTTCAAGCTGTTGAGGCGGTTTGTCTGAATGCCAACAACGACATGTGAGTTATGTCGTAAAAATTACTCACGTTATAACTAATATGAAGCCATCCTGCGAGAGCGTTGCAAGTAAAATGGACGAAAACGGGCGCAGTGTCGTGTGCTAGTGCTGAACGTCTCCCGAAGCATTTGCGCACTTTCGGCAGGGGAACGCGACGCAGCGACCCGCTGCACAGCGCACATTTCGAAGTCATGATCGCATGTTATTGCTCCTGGATCACAGACCATGGTACCGAAAAGTTCCATGCGAATTACTGGAATAGCTTTTGTGCGATTTGATTAACTTCGCTGCAATAGGAGACGTTGGTTTGTGAGAGTTTGGCTGCATTTCTTCTCTAGAAAAGTTACAATAGCAACAAATGACTGCACGCCTCCGAGAAAGATGAGCTGCATGCCTGAGCGGCGGCCGTCTTGAAGCTGCGTATCACTCATGCTCCGAAGACACAAGGAGCAAGAAAACAAACACAGTTGCCAAGCAGTGGAGTTGTGACGTGTCAGCGTTACACACCTTTATCAGGGTAGAACACTTAGAAACAGTGAAGCGTAAGCGAATTGTGGAGGTACCACACAGAGATGTGGTCCTCACACGACACGCTTAGGGTAGCCTTCACGGAGGCAAAGTCATTGTATGCTTATGGTCAATGCTTATGGTGAGGTGTGTATACTCAAAATGCATTCTCTCTGTCTCTCCAAATGCACGACACTAGCGATTCTGACCATAGGGCACAAAGGGCTAGTTGTGAATAGTCTGTTGCTTATCGGCAATGCTCATCAGTGTCGAACTACCTGTTCGAAACAATTTATCATAACCACGAGAAACTTGCATTTCAAACCGACAAACAGACAGGAAGAATCTTGACACTGGAAGTGATTCCACATGGCCTGATTACAAAGGTGCTTACGTGGTTCTTATACTTTGCGTGATCACGTTCTTCCCTCCGCGCAGGTGCTCAAGACCGCATAACCTGCTTTCAGTGCGGCAACTCCCTCTACAACTGGAGCGATGAGGACGACCCACTATCTGAACACGCCAGGTGGCACAGAGACTGTCCTTACGTCATCCTGCAGCTTGGTGATGAGGCTATCGAGAATATTAGACGCGAACACAGCAATACACTGGCAGAGGTAAGTTACCCTCCGCCCGCGATAAAGCTGAACAACCTAGAGGAATCTAGTGAAGCAAGCGCTTGTACAACCGCAACGTGTACCGTGCTAATAGCATGAGGCGCAAATTGTACGTAGTAGCTGATTTGGGACAAGTGGCTTTGGGGTGTTTGTTCACGTCCCTCTGTTCCTGTATTTGGTGGACATTTCCCCCTGCAAGCGCTCCCCCTTTATTTTGTATACTGAACATACTAAGTTATTTTGTTCTAAATTTGCTGAATATTTTTCGATTTTTTTTACTTTGTTATGCACTGCACCTTCTCGTTGCTGTTTGGCGTACGTATTTAGTGCACGCTTTCCTGCTGTGCGTAGTGTCCGTTCCTCGTGGTTTTGTTATAAAGATCTCGCTGAATGCTTTGCTGTTGAATTTAGTCGGCGGAGTTGTTACATGCCCAGAACTGCACATAGTCTGATTCGTACTGGATGTCCCTGTTGTCGCTGTTGTTTGTATGGTAAAAACACATCATGTTAAATTTGCCTCTAACAATAATAAGTCCGGCTATGTGTGACGCACATGTACAGGTACAGGGAGGACAGTAGTAACGAGTAAGACAAAGAGAAGTTAGTATAGAGAATTGAGGAGGAACCGTGTGGGGCATCGATCTGCGGAATCTGAGCTCAGATTCTCAATTATCATGTGTCAATAGGCACAAACGCCATTCTAGTAGACGTCTTCCTCTGGAAAAGCCTTAATGCTACCCGTGTATCAAGGGTGGAAATGGGTTCTAACAATGTCACCATTCTGCCTTCCAGAGAAGTCATGCAGAAAGGAACAGGTCTGACAAAGCAACAGAGTTCTTGCTAGAAAACCTAAAATCGTCCTGTCTTGTCCGCCGCCTGGTTTTACAAGGCATCAACCCGGACATCGTGGAGTCAGCGATACGAGCAAGACTTAACAGCACGGGGTTGGTAGATGTACTCGACGAGCAAGACCTACGCGGGGCGGTAGGTGAAGTCCTATCTTTACCACAAAACGTGAGAACAAGTGAAGTTCCAAGTGAGTACTGCGTCTATTTGCAATGCATAAAATACAGCATGATAACTTGCGGATGCGACTGTGCTGCACAAAACGTGCAGACACGTAAGAAGAAGGAAAGAAGGAAGTCACTGAAAAAGGTTAGCCAGCTGCAGGACTCGAATCCACATGTTCTGGATTGCCTGTCCAAGGATCTACCAATTGTGCTAATCCTACACACCTCCCGAACGACACTCAACTGTGCGTCACCCGAAGAGACAACAACATCCATTCACTCATACATTCCACTTTCATTCTTACTTACGCACACTTTCGTACGACGGGGCGACGCAACCGGCATCTGTTGAACACGGTGGAAATTCGTGTTCTGAGTGTTGTGTTGTCCTTTTTTCTCTGTTCCAGCCTCGGAATATGAATTTCCGTCGTGTGCATAGGAGGGATATGACTGTCGATATCTTCAGCATGTAAGTTCGCGAGGCGGACTTACATGATGACACTATTTTACTACTACATTACTTCCTGCTGGACACAATGAAGCATGACAGTGTTTTAGTGTTTTAGCAACCGCCGGTTGGTGCCATGCAGATTATGTACCCGCTAGGTGGCTAGCATGACGTCGGTGGTACATGAGGGACAAACTCATGAACCGCTTCAAGTGACTTCATTTGGCACTGAATTAAGCGTTGTAAAGTTGTCAAGGTTGTCTCAGTTTAACTAATCATTAGTTACCGGTAACTGGAGAACTAGCATGTTAAACGGTGGTAGCACTAACTATCACGCGCGATAAACAAAGAAAAACGATTCAATATTCTTTATAGATTGATCAAGTGTTTCATTTGCATGCGAATCAATCCAACATATCTAATGAATTCATTTCATCACTTCGTATGTTTGACATATATTTGTCACTTTTCTGAAACGGTGTTTACGTACGATAGATTGGATTACAGGTCGGATTTCTCTTGAAACATGAAAGCTTTTCCGGAAGTATCGGTGAATTATTCTTCCATATCCCTCAGTGCAGAAAAAATCTGCGAGTCACACAATTGAGCCTGTGCATGCAATAAGATGATAAGTTAACATATATCTTGTTGAGAATTTTTGTTGCATACCAGTGTGTACCTGCCAAAAGAAATTTAGCACCGTATTACAATTATTTAACACGCTACAGGAGAGCAAGGAACGGAAAATGCACGTGGGTCAATGGGATGAACAGTCGGACACGGTCGGTTTGTTACACATACATGCAAATGGTGTACCTTAAATTTTGCTACGGTGCGGAAATGACCTTTGACTTCCACTCCGAACAACACGGTCATCCTACCCCACGTCTCTCCCAAGCAGCACAATGTACTGAAAGTCGAGTGCAATAGGGGTGGACGGTATGTGTCTTTATCAATGTTCTTTAGTTTCATCAGTCTGTTCAAGGCCTTCCACCTACCCGTCCACCCCTATTGCACTCGACTTTCAGTACATTTTGCTGCTTGGGCTGTGTCAGCAGTGCTACCGAGCGTTGTAATCGAGCAATAAAAAACAAAGAAGAAAAAAACGTGTGCAGTACAGGTGACTCCATGCGTCTTCACGTCCGACTCGTGAATTGTTTTTCAGCGCGATAACTATGTGCACGCGGTGTTACATTTGATAAAGAGGGCGCAATTTTTTCGTACAAAAAAAAAAGCAAAGCAAAGATAAAGCCATGCAGCACGCCGGCTTGTTGTTGCGACTCGAAAAACGGGGTACTCATCATGCTCCTGGGTTTGTTTAAATTTCTGCCAAGTCGCACACCCAAAAAACGATGCTACCTGGACATTCATGTAGAGTAGGCACATGCCAATATATTTCATTTGCGTTATTCGAGCGAACCTAGCTGCAATTACTTTACCAAAGACAGAGTCGAAGTTTTCTCGGTTCGTGATTTTTCAACTTATCCTCTTATTGCATAGAGAGGCTCAGTTATGGCAGGTGGACGCTACCAGCTTCTTTGTCTAGTGCGCTAACACTGTGGGCTACCTTGCTTACCTCTCCTGGTCGCCAAGTTCCCCGATGAATTTGTTATCGAGCAGAGGTGACCTTCGTCAAGACTACAAGCTTCCTCAGTATGTCTTGTATTTGCTTTCTTGGGATTATTCTAGTATAAAGTTCGCATGTCGTCTTATTTTCTACTTCTTACGGCACAATAGCATCACATTAATACTGATTGGTAGAAGGCATGGGGGCAGCGTTGGGTGACGTGAGGAAGAAATAACATTACGTTGAAATGTATCATTTCAAGTTAATGAAGGTTGTGGTAGGGACGGCAGATTCCGCATTGTCGAGACAAATCAGCGTTTATGTTCCCATGGAGTGGCTGGTCGCGCGATCTATTGTTCCTTACCCGACGCTCACTCCCAAGCGGAGTACAATGCCAGCACGTAGGGTCCCTCTTCCACACCCCTACCGCCTGATTGGATGAAGATTGATGGGAGAAGCATCATTACTTTCTGTGCCATGAAACTTCCGGTATAGACCAAGGGGTACGGCCTCAGACGGTATCTCAGCGTTGCTCGCTCGAGTGGAAGGAATATCTCATGTTGCCGACGCTCGAGGCAGTTGCCACTTTTATTGTAAATAAATTATGTTGCCACAACTTAATGTCTGGGCTTGTACCGGTGCTCCGGACACGAAGACGTGCACCGTAGGTTCCAATTTGTATTTGCCCCGTAACCGCTCTACGCAACGCTTGTTGGACATTCGTCTCTAATGTCATTGCACTGATCACACCACACTGATACACGCACTCAAGAGGCCACATTTTAAATAAAAATAATTGTATCTTCCCAAACAATCGTTACATATCTGCTGTGAAGGTATCATTTTCATTTAAATCAAAGACAAAACGTGACGGTGCACCAAGCAACGTGTCGTGCTTGAGCAATCGTCCCGTCTTCGTGACTTTGTAACGACGACTTCGTGGTGTTGATGGTTTGCGGTTTGCAGGAAAGACTGCAAGGGAGGAGCCAACGCGGTATCCTGACGACCCCAAAGTTTCAGAAAGTGCTCTCCTCTCTCTCAGAGTCACACTCCTTCTGAAATCACTGACAGTTTGAAAAATACCCTTTCATTTGAAATGTAGATGAGTAGTATGTTCGTACAATATTCTGCGGGCTGAATGAGGATTCTCAACCGCGGTTAGTAGTGTCGTCGTAGGCTCAGAGCCGTACAGTTTAACTTTTAATATTCGAACTTCTCTTACAGAAGCTGATAGAGGTGACTTGAGCAAGTGCATCATCTGCAAGACGGGAGACAGACGCATCATCTTCCTTCCATGCAATCATCTTGTCTCCTGTACTGGATGTGCCGCATTCAGCACCGTCTGTCCCTCATGCGAGCGCAAGATCGCAACCACGAGGGAGGTTCTCTTGGCCTGAATAACATTGATGATGATGATGATTATTATTATTATTATTATTATTATTATTATTATTATTATTATTATTATTATTATTATTATTAACGATATTAACGATTTTAGAGGTAGCATTGATAAGATTATGACTGAATTGTTGTCAGTTAAAGCAAGTGTAAGTCAAATTCCTCAACTGAGTGAGAAAGTCGAGGACCTCGTATCACTAAAGCTCGTAATTGAAACACTCCTACCTATCAGGGACACCATCAATGAGCTTAAAAGCTCAGTTACCTTCCTCTCTGCAGTTTACGATGAAGTTCATGAGACAGTAACCAAACACAACAGTGAAATAACTGACATCTCAAAGAAGGTAAACCGTCTGGAAGATAAGGTGAAAGACCAATCTGAAGTAATTCAGAAACTGCAGATTTCTCCAAATGAAAGTGAACAGTACAGTCGAAATTTGAATCTAGAAATTCGTGGTGTTCCTGTTGAGGCGAATGAAAACATAGATGATATAGTCAAAGACATTGCTAAAAAACTTGGTATGTTTGAATTTAAACCAGAACATGTGCAGGCTGCCCACCGCCTTCCAGTGAAAAGCGACAAAGTACCGCCAATATTAATCAGATTTATCTCTTCGGCGATAAGAAACACGTGGCTGCAGAGCGGAAGCTTGTCCGTTTACTGTTCGAAAAAGGTGATCTGCCGTTTCCGTTGTTTGTCAGTGAGAATCTAACACGCTTCAACAGAGAACTGTTGTGGATGGCCAAACAACGCGCTAAAGAGTGTGCATACAAGTTTTTATGGGTAAAAATTGGAAAGATTTTTGTGAAGAAGGATGAAAAGTGTTCCATATTGCGCATTACCTCTCAGAGTGATCTTGTTAAAATTGTTTGAACGATATGGATTTATGTACTACATGGTCTAACTTCAATGAATTGCAACAGAAGGTAAACGTTTTTAAGACTTCTGGAACTTCTATTGGTGTTCTGCACATTAATATCAGAAGTATGCGTAGGCATTGGGCGTTATTGCACGTTACAATTAGCAAAGTGAAAAATTGGGTCGACATTTTTGTTATAACGGAAATAAACATTTCCGCTGCTGAATTAGATCTCTATCAGATTCCTTGTTACTTATGTTTTTCATTCACACGGGGAAAAGTCGTGGGGGCGGTATAGCTGTTTTTGTTAGAAATGGTATTCTTGCTAGCATAGAGTCAACCATGTGTAAAGGGATAGAGCGTGTGGCCTTAAAGATAACTACAGACAATGCTTCATTTGGATTGTTAGACATATACCGGCCACCTAAGAGTAATATAACTGTATTTTTCAGTGAGTTAAGACAGCTTCTTTCTAGTTTTTCTTCTGCTGACTTATGTATGACTGGTGATATTAATATTGATGTTATGAAACCGGAGAAATCTATTGTATGTGATTATTTGAAAATTCTTGCGGATTTTGGTATTTCTTCATTGATACAAGTACCGACTGGGGTTGAGTTTCTGGGTGATCATCTTGTTTCTTCTTGTTTAGACCATTTTAATATGAGATGTCGTGGCACTTCCGTTTGGGGAGGTGTTGTTGAGGAAAAACTTTCTGATCATTTTTTCACCTTTGCATTTGTGTGTTGTCAGGATTTGTTCAAACCCCCTGCTACTATGCATCAGTTTGTTACTGCTTATGTTATTGATAATGATATATTTGACAGACATCTAGCATCGCTTGATTGGAATCATGATTTCTAAGATTGTACGAATTTGGAAATGTACGATATTTTAGTTGGCAAGTTTACAAAATGTTATGACATATCGAAAAGGCGAGTAAGATTCCACAAGCGGAAGGTTGAAAATGCGTGGCTTGATAATAATATTCTTGCTCTAATTAAGCAAAAGGAAATTCTGTAGCATAGGTGTCAAAGGTTTCCCTTTGATCAAGACTTAAAAAATAAATTCAAGGCCATGCGTAATAGGATAACCGCTCTCATTCGATCAGCGAGGAGCGCTTACTTCAACGATAAATTTAGTAGTGCGAAGAACAATTCGAAAGAGACCTGGAGTTTAGTAAACCAGTTGCGTGGTGTGCACGCGGAACGTAATCTAGATGAATTTTTGCTGAATAGCTTTGGTAGTGTGGACAATCTTGCCGATAAGTTTAGCAATCATTTTAGTAGTGTCCTAAGGCAGCAGGGTTATTCTACTTCCTTTGGTTATGAGTTGCCAGTATTTTCCAATAGGGATTCGTGTGGGTTTCCCGAGTTGAATATGGATGATCTGTTGTTTATTGTAAACAACCTCTCTAATACAAGAAGCCCTGGGTGCGATGGCATTCGCTCGATTGACATCAAAAGAAATATTCATGTTATTAAACATATTCTGATTTCTATTTTAAATGGTATTTTTTCTACGGGTCACATACCTGTTTTACTAAAGCGAGCGGTGATTAGGCCTGTCTTTAAGAAAGGCAAGCGTGACGATGTTAAGAATTATCGTCCAATATCTATTGTCCCGGTTCTTGCATAAATAATGGAAAAATTTGTATTCTCGATAATGAATAACTTTGCTGCCCGTTTTAAGTTTTTTTCCGACAACCAGTTCGGTTTCATTGAAGGTCGTGGTACAATAATGCTCTTGGAGAACCTTAGCGATCTACTTCATGGTGCTTTAGAAAAGAGGCAGCTCGCTGTTGGATTATCGTTGGATCTTTCTTGGGCCTTTGACACCATATTCCATGATATTCTTTTGCGTCTTCTCTATGCTTACGAGTTCAGAGGTCGTATATACTCTTGGTTGGTCAATTTTTTAAGTAATCGAACTCAGACGGTTTTTGTGGGTGGTGCATTTAGTAACGTTGTAGTAGTAGACATTGGTGTTCCACAAGGTTCTGTGTTAGCTCCCATATTATTTAATTTCTACGTGAATGATTTATTTCGTGTTTTGAAGTTTTGTAAAGTATTTCAGTATGCTGATGACACTTTATTGGTAGCGGTACACGTATCTCAACGTGAGGCCATTCGGTTGCTACAGATTGATGCCACTAATGTTTGTAACTGGTTCTCTAAAAGCGCTATACAGTTGAATATTGACAAAACCCAGCTCATCTGCTTTCGCAATCCCTCTAAGGGCTTTGATGATACATGTTCTATTGTTCTACCTGGCTCACAACCATTGACGTATTCACAAACTATCAAGTACCTTGGCTTGTATTTTGATTCGGACATGACATGGAATTCTCAGTTATCGTATGTATGTAAGTGTCTGCGGCAAACATCCTGCGTACTTTTTTCTCTTAGGTATGTAACGCCTTCGAGAGTTCGTGGGTCAGTGCTAGATGCTCTCGGTTAGAGTATATTACGATATGGTATAACATTGTTCGCACATTGTAGTGAAACTTGGAAAATTAAGGTTAACAGCATTCTTAGAAGCTGTCTCAAAAGTGTTGCTTATAAAAATTGCTGCATGGGGCATTCTGGGGACCTTTTTCGTGATCTGTCTTTTGCATCGTTTGATATTTTTTTTTTAAATCCACCATTGTACTAAATCACTTTTGGGAATCTTCCTTCAAAATACCTGTCACGGCGAACCGTTCAATGAGAACAAAATCATTTAATTTTGTTGTACCATTCTCTTTCACTAGGTATGGGCTGTTTCGCAGAGCATGTTATGTCCCTCGCGTTTTTAATGGCCTTCCTTCTCAGTTTTTAACGATCCAGTCCAAGTCAGATTTGAAAAGGTCACTGCGTCAATTATATTATTGTGCCTAATTAGTGTACTATGTAGTTGTATTTGGTTTGCTTTTTCTAGCTAAGTTGTGTTTAGCTGACTTGCTGTTGACTGCCTCCAGGCCCAGCGTCACAAGCCCTTCGGCTTAGGCGGGCCTGCTTTGTATTTTGATTTGATTCACAAGGAATAAAAATTATTATTATTATTATTATTATTATTATATTAGTATATTATTATTATTAGGACAGGAGCACCTCATGTATTATTATTATTATTCAATAACACGTTTTCTGGACAACCTGTACATGAGGTGCTCCTGTCAGGGTACAGCACATCTCGCAGTTCACTGGAAAAATCCTTCTAGAAAAACAGCATATCGGGACTCGTATGGTCTGTTCGAGCTACCGACGGCTGATATCGACCATTTTCAAATCACATCTTAAAATAATATTTAAAAAAAAGCTTACTCACAGCAGAATGCACCGTCAGATTGACAACAGGTGTATCTTTCAAAAGTGATACTGCACGTATATTTAAGAACCTTCATAACATAAAAATACATGACTAATGTAACGATACACTTCTGAAGCACTGACTCCCTGCAATAAAACTAAATTGACCTATTATCCGCTTCACTGTATGGTTTTGTGCAAAATAAGGGTACTATATCTTAGTTGGAAGACTTTGCTGATTGTTTGTATTCTGCACTTGACATGAACCTTGTAGCCGTTGCGCTTTCTTTGGATTTATTCAAAGCTATTGATTCTATAAATAACGAACATATTTTGCGAAATTTATACTTGTTTGGGTTAACCCCCACGAGTATAATATTCGCAAAAGACGCAAAAGATGGTCTTTTCTTTAATTGGCTATGTAGTTATTTACAAGGACGTTCACACAGAGACATTGTTAGTTGTCAACGCAGCAAGCCAGTAGCCTTCCATACGGGCGTTCCCCAGGTGACCTGTTTGGCCCCTGTACTCTTCCACATCAGTTAACGACCTGTCAGACGTGGTGAAGAAGACTTCAATATTTCAGTACGCTGATGACACCGTCTTGCTCTCTACTGATTTGTGACTGCAAGATGCAGTTCGATCTTTACAAAAGGATGCCAAAAAGGTTATAGACTGGTTCTTTGTAAATTGTATAACAGTCAATGCAATAATAAATAAATAAATAAATGAAATGAAATGCAGCGAAATCAAAGCTAATATGTTTCAAGAATTCTCACAAACGTATTCATCTTTGGTTGTCTGCTCTACAATATTAGGCCGTGTATTCCTTGCTCAATTCGCAATCACATATTGCTGTTTTTGGGTTACTCCATAGTGAGATATGGTTTAACAAACTTTTTCAACTGTTCATTTACTTGGAAGAACAGGATTAACCATGTCTTAAGATTTGCCTTAAAAAGTGCGTCCTTTGGCCGACAGACGCGTTCAGACAGTTTATTTAAACAAAATAACATTGCTCAATTTGAAAAGTTATTTGCAGAGATAGTGATTCGGAAATATTACTAGACCGAAAATTTTAAGACTGTACGGATTCTTCCAATAGAAACCAGACTTCGTGAAATATACATTGTCCCTGGAATCTTCACTTCCTATGAAACATGGCAACGGTCTCTCTATGTTCACTCCGTTTTTAACTTCCTGCCAGCTGATGCTTTGAATTTATCATCGATTGCCTCCCTACAAACATTGTTTCGTTCCTTATTCTGTAACTGAATCCGCTTAACGTGTTCTTTTATTGTGAATCTATTGTAACTTTGTCTGTTTCGTTGTAACGTGTTCGTTGATGCTGTATTCCGTGTTCTTACGTACAGTTTTTAAGCGCGGTTTCCACTGTCAGGCAGGACTGCTCACAAGCTCTTGTTGGCTTAGGCGAGTCCTCGCATTGTAATCATTTGAATGAAGTGAATAAAATACTACTACTACTACTACTACTACTACTACTAATAATAATAATAAAAGTAATTATTATTATTATTATTGTTATTATTAATCTGCCTTTTCGGACCATTTTTCATCTCTCTCGTGTCCTCACCTGGGTGCTGTTAATGACAAGATGCCCTACTCAGTGAAGAACTCTTGTGCATTACCTGAGAGGCTCGAGGAGGACTTGTGCTTCACGATTACGAAGATGCGTAATACTGCTGCGGGCTTAGACAACATACGCATATGTTATATTAAGCGTAGCTATAATCTTGTGTGTGAAGCCGTTCTGCATATTCTAAACTCTACTTTTGTTGCGTGTATAACTCCCGTGCCCTTAAAGAGGGCGATTATTCGGCCAGTTCATAAAGGGGGTAGAAAGGATGCCGTTGAAAGCTATAGGCCCATCTCGATTTTACCTGCACTGGCGGTCATCATGGAGACATACATTTACTCCGTAATGGTAAACTTCGTTGAGAAGAACAGAATTATTAATGAATCCCAGTTTGGTTTCGTTGCCGGAAAGGGCACTCAGTGCCTTCTAGAGGACTTTACGGATGATATCTACCAAGCTTTTGACAAAAACTGTGTGGTGACTTGTTTGCTGGTAGACTTGTCCAGTGCTTTTGACACCGTATTCCATGAGATACTGCTGTATAAGTTATACCCTTATGGGTTTCGTGGTCCAGTGTATTCTTGGTTATATAATTTCTGAACTGAGCGATCGCAAGTGGTTAAGGTATGTGGACAGTTTAGTGGTGATGTCGGTCTCAAGATGGGTGTTCCCCAGGGCTCTGTATTGGGACCATTGCTGTTTAATCTTTACGTAAACGACCGTTCTAATGTGATTTGTTTTTGTCGGTTGTATCAATATGCAGATGGCACTTTATTAGCATCTGCACATATCAATCATTTGGAATCTGTAGCCTCGATTCAACAGGACGCATGTGCCGCTTACGATTGGTTCACTAATAATCGAATCCGCCTTAATGCATCAAAAACTGAACTGATGATATTTTACAACCCGTTGCGGAGACTATTATCTTTCCCTGATGTTTGCCTTCATGCTTCCTCTTGTTTACGCTGTAAGTGTTCACCCTTATCCTATGCAGAAAATGTTAAGTACTTAGGAATTCATTTCAGTAGTGACAAGACATGGAAAACGCAGATATCATCACTATGGACTAGGTTAAGGAAGGTGTCTTGCTCTCTCTATCGCATCCGTGTCGTCACACCGCTATGTATAAGATTGATGATTATGCAAAGTCTAGGCTACGGTGTTTTGCGTTACGGAATAACTATATTTGCCCATTGTAGCGAAACGTGGAAGGACAAGATTAACTGAATTCTAAAAAGCTGTCTCCGAAGTGTTCCATATAGAAACCCGACATTTACTGCTGAAAGCGATATGTTTTCCTTTCTGGGGCTACCAAATGTTCAAAATCTGTTTAGATACCCTGTTGTTTTAAAGCATTTTTTGGTGTGACCGGTTTAAAACCCAATTAGTCCGAAGCAGAGTTCTTAGGCAAGACTCCCGCTTTTGTTTGCCACACAATTTCACGAGGTATGGTACCTACTGTCCTGCCTATTATGTGCCGAGCCTATTTAATGCAATTTCGTTTGACAACACTGAGGTCGAGTCTGTACGTGAATTAAAGTGTCTGTCGAAATTCCATTTCTTTAGGTAACAAATGTTAATTATCATGATTCTCTAGGCTCATTCCTAATATCTTGCATTGAACTGTTGTATCTTTGAGTTGTTCTCTATATGAGAGTTAAGCAGCCATGACATTATTGGTACTCTCCAGCGATTTGTCGTTGACGCCGGGTCCAGTGCAACAAGCCATGTGGCTTAGGCGGACCCGCCTCAAGATTGTTACTTCATGAAATAATAAAGTATTATTATTATTATTATTATTATTATTATTATTATTACTATTATTATTATTATCTTTATATGGTATTGGATTGAAGTGAAATCACATCGGCACATCGGGAGTCGTACGGTCTGTTTGTGCTACCGACGGCTAATATCGACCATTTTCAAATGGCATCTTTACATAATTGTTTAAAAAGCTTACAGCAGAATGCACCGTCAGATTGACATCAGGTGCACCTTTCAAAAGTGATACTGCAGGTATATTTAAGAGCCTTCATAACATCAAAGTACACGACTAATATAACGATACACTTCTGAAGTCCTGACTGCCTACAATAAAACTACCTAATGTGTTAATAAAGCAGGAAATGTAGTAACTGAAGTGGTGGTTTTCCCTCCCACCACCACCACCAGCAATTTGTATGTGAAAGTCATACACAAATAATTGGTCCCGGGGGTAAGACATGCGACCACGCATCGTGCAAGCAGATGTTACATAAGATGAGCAATACCGCAGAGAGTGACAGTAGTGACATACTGCGCTCAAGCGGAACCCACTTATACACAACCCTATGCCGGGGCCATGATGGGCCTTCTCGCACCCCGAAAGATTTGCAGTTAGAGGCTCCTATCATGCACACCAAAAGCATAATGATAAATACTTTCGAGGTCATTATGCTGGTACCAAAACGGTTGTGTGGCGATCGCAAGACACCACATAAGCATCGTTCTTTCTCATCGTCTATGGTGAAAGGACAGTTGACTAAATCACGGAACGGCGGCGCCTCGTCAGTTTTTCAAAGATATTTCTCGATTGGCACGATATGTTTCTCTCACTAGAGGGGCTCCTTGCCCTACAGATGTTATTGTCTGCAACTGAGCTCATTGTAGTGATATGACATGTGTACGGAGCTAAAGTAAAATCTGTCTAATCAGAACATGAGTAACTAAACAAATGCACTGATTGATTGATTGATTGATTGATTGATTGATTGGGAGCTTTTGGCGAAAAAGTGACAAAAGTCATAGAGCGCCAAAAACAGTGGTCATATAGAGAAATGAATATGAGAGTAAAATTAAATTTAATGCTATGAATTTGAGGTCACGCAAACGTTATCGACTCAACATTACAAAATCCCTCTCCCCCTGCGGAAGTCCTTTAAAGGGTATCACACGACTTAAACAAACAAAAAAAAAGAAGAACGGAAAATGCTCAAACCCCGACCCGGGCCCGACGGGCCTGGTGTGAACCCGATCCACATCGACTAATGCCAGGTTCTCGTTCGGTGGGCGAACTGAACCTTACTATAGCTTGTACTAGCCTGATCAAAACCTAGGTGTTCTGGGATCCAGCAAATTGCGGTTTTGTTCAGGCAGGATAATGGCTGATCCATCCCGGAACTTACTGGAAGAGGCTGACCTCGGATTTCTCTTGATCCGGCCTGATTAAAACCAGATCCGGGCTGATCAAGTTTGATCCGCAGTTGTCATACGGGAAAGTAAATGTAAAATAATGACATTAAGAACAAAACATTGTGAATCCTGTTAAATGAAATACTAAGAAGTACAAATTTTACAACTTACCAGTGAAGCCAATGTCCTGGAGGAAGGTAAAAGCAGTCTCGAACTGAACGAGTGGCTTATCACCCAGCAAGAGGGCTTGGTGAGGGGGTATGAAGTGATTCTAAAACCTGCTAAAATAACACTGACATTGACTTTGAAAAAGATGACATAAGATGAGGACATGGACAACAGAGGGCTGCTCACCACAGTGTGTGCACTTAGGAGGCTCCCCTCCTCGGAGTAAAAACCTGTGAGTCACATAAGTCTGCCCTATTCTCACTCTGCATTCCGTGTTTTAAGAGGATACCCGTGCCATAGAATGTTCCTTTCGACAAGGTGGAGCTTATTATTTTCCTGTGTATTGCAAAACTCCTGCCGCTCGGAGTTTATACAGTTTTGCAGGAGCCGAATCAGGTCCTGGGCAGGAATATCAAACGGTGTGATGTCGTTGTTCATTGCTTTAGATGCTGCGCTGTCAGAACACTTGTTTCCCGGTATCCCGTCATGGCTGGCTACCCAGCAGAATATGAACCTGTATTTGTGTTGATGATTTGTGATGCAAGATACCGCGCCCTGTGGGCAAGGGAGTTTTTTGTTTTATGTGGCCTGCATATTGCCTGCATAGTCCCAAAAGAGCTGTGTAGATGACTGATCAGACGATGTTGTGCTGCAAAATGTAATTCAGTTTGAGAATATTCCGTAAACCCTAGCACTAAAAATGGACATGTACCAGTTCAAACGGATTGCCCTGGTGCATCTCAAAGTCACCATGGCACTCGATACACCTGTGTCGCTTTTGGATCCATCTGTATAGAAACCCGTGTGCTCTCCCAAACTCCCAAAATCTCAGATGTTCGAACTCCTGTTGCAATACGGCCGTGTTGGTATCATTTTTCTCGTATCTTGCTAAGGATCTGTTAGACCTTGGGGGTGGTGTCCATGGAGGTAAAAGTCTAGTAGATTCTGATACCTGACAGTTGAAATCACAAAAATGGTACTGTTGAGCTTGTTGTGAGATACGCATTGCAAGAGGAGGAACAACTGAAGGCTTGTTCAAGAAGAGTTGTTGAAAACTTGTGCCCCCAACACTCGAACGAGCAGCGTGTAGTGGGTAATTCCTCACCCTGAGTGCATAAACTATATAAAGATAGACTTGTCGTCTTTTCAAGGCCGCTCATTACTTTCAACATATAAGCTTTCCTCTAGCGAGGCGCGGAAAGCACCAAGCAACAGCCGTAGTTCGTGATGATGTACGGGATTTATGCGTTTTAAGACAGTACGACGTGCTGACGCATAAACTATACACACGCGTAATCGAGTCTAGACCGAACCACAGCGGTACACACCCGGTGTAAAGTCTCTTGATCTGTTCCCCAAGACCTGTGAGATAAAACTTTTAACAGATTTAATGAATTGGTGCATTTTACCTTCACGTTGTTGATGTGAGATTGGAACGTGAGCTTCTTGTCAAAAGTAAGCCACAAAAGTTTGTGTTCCGATTGCACAAGAAGAGGTTGACCATTTGTATTCAGAGATTGCTCCGGAAACAGCCCTCTTACCCGTGAAAAAGGCACACAAACCGCTTCATCTGGAGAAAACTTAAAACCATTCTCAACCGATCGCCTAGTCAGTCTACTGATTGCAAACTGCGGCTGTCTCTCGCACATGGCAAGATTGGACGGTGAACAGGATATTTGCACATCATCCACATAGACTGAATATGTGACCGAAGGTGGTAGTGATTGTGTCACAGAATTCATCTTACGAATGAACAAGGTAACACTCAGTACAGGTCCCTGAGAAACACAATTTCCTCTATGAAAGCACGAGAGGAGGTACTTCCCAGTCGCACTCTAAACATTCTTTCCCGAAACAAATCTAGAATACATTTGAAAAGCGTACCACGTATTCCGCAAGAGTGAAGGTCTCGTAAGGTGCCGTACCGCCATGCCGAGTTATTCTGAAGGTCGAAGAATACGGACACGCAGTGCTGTCTTCGTACGAAGGCTTCATGGATGGTGGTTTCTAAGCGGACAAGATGATCGGAATTGACTTCCCGTATTCACTTCAGTTCTAGCTCGACTTCCAGTTGTCAACCCGGTCTAAAATGACTTCTGGTTGTCCATTTTCCATCTATACTTGACTTTCCGGTAAAACTCGACTTCCGGTTATCCACTTCCCGTCTGTGCTTCACTCCCGGGTGTTCACTGACTGTCTAAACCCAACCTCCGATTGTCTACTATCCGTCCATACTTGACTTGCGGTTGTCCATTTCAGGCCTAATCGGACTTCTGGTTGTCTCCTGCCTGTCTATAATTGACTGTCAGGTATCCACTTCTAGTCCAAGCTGACTTCCAGTTGTCCAGTTCAAGTCTAACCTTATTTCCTGTTGTCGAGTTCAGGCCTAACCTTGCTTCCGGCTGTCCACTTTCCCTCTATACTTGAGTTGCGGTTGTCCGTCTACACCCGACTTCCGGGTGTCCAATGCTGCAGACCCGACTCCCAGTTATCCACTCCCGGTCTAACCTGGCCTGCTGTTGCCTACATTCCATGTAGCTGGACTTCCGGTTGTCCACTTCCCGTCTATACTTGACTTGTGGTTGTCCGTCTAAACCCGACTTCCGGGTGTCCAATGCTGCAAACCCGACTTTCGGTTATCCACTCCCGGTTTAGCCTAGCCTGCAGTTGTCTACATCCCATCTAGCTGTTCTTCCGGTTGTCCACTTCCTGTCTATACTTGACTTGCTGTTCTTCAATTTCGGTCCAACCTGACTACGTTCGTCCACCTCTGGCCTACACTTCACTTCTCTTTCGACACTTTCAATTACGACATGTGAGGCCGTTTAATTAATCTTTCATTGGCCTCTATTACCCTGTAATTATCGACGGTTACCGCAGGATACTTGTGGTAAACTTGAATTTCATTCAATTTTTATTAATTACATTTACTTGCTTTAATTGCACTCAGTTTTCCTTCAATTGACGTCAATTACCTGTAAATACATTTAGCTACCTCCGATAACATGCCTCCTGCCTTCCGATACTTTAATTTGATTTAATGTTTCTCTATTTTACATTCATTTCCTATACTCAACTTTCTTGCTTTAATTGCCTTTAATTACCTTTAGTTACTCTTACCGCATACTCCTCATTACCTCCGACAACTTCAATTTCAAATCAATTACCCCATTGATTTGGATTTCAACGGAGCCTCAGGGGATATTGGTAGCGTTATACAGCATCGTAGATGAGGCTTCACCATGTCATACACGAGGACACACACAAACACATACATGTATACATACAGCTTTTTCCATTTTTGACACTCCTAATGCTAACGCATTAAAAATTGGACACGTTCGGGTAATAAAGTCATCACCTCACTGTTCCAACTCGTGCACTTTTTGATATGTGTTATTTTGATGTCGCACGTGAAGAAATTCTGATGTACTGCATAGCGGTGAAATATGGAACTGTGGTGTCACCATAGACGATGAGGAGCTTTGCAAAAAAATCACTTTAACAAAACGAGAAATACTCCTGCGCAGTCTTGGGTAGTAACTAAGTTACTTTTAACTTGTAACTGTAACTAGTTACTTTTGGGGGTAACTAGTTACCCTACATTTACACAGTACTAGTACTAGTACCCTACATTTACAGTACTAGTAACTAGTTACATTTCCAGAAAGGTAGCTTCAAACTGTAACTAGTTACTATTTTTGTGAAAGTAACTGCAAAATGTAACTAGTTACTCGAATAAATGTCGTTCCTTTTTTTTACTTTACTCTACCTTCCCTTACTACCCCCTAACAGTATCTTGCTTCCTTTTATCCGTAATCGGTATGTGCCCCGTGCCTTGGGCTCTTGACCAAGCAGGGAATTCCAGCTTTGCGAACAGAAATTTGTCGAAGTTAGTGACCCTCAACCGTCGGAGTGAGTCATATGTGAGTAACAGTGTCACTGCCCTAGCACGGGATCCTGCCTCCTGTGGATATGGACAAGGGAATGATTATGCACAAAGAGAAACTTTCCAATCAGCTCACTTGCGCTCCGACCAGTGCAATGGCTAATCCTGCTCCAGTTGCTGCTACCATAAGCTTCCGTGGCCGCTCTATGAAGCAACCTTCGAGTTTGTATCATGGAAGGACGAGAATAATTTAACTGTAAAGTGCAAGCGATAGGATAAGATGTACTCGGCAAGCAGGACGTCAACTTCAAACCTGAAAAAGCATCTTGAGGCGAGTTCCTTCTTCTTGCGTATGCCTCTCTCTCTCTCTCTCTACACGTTACGAAACATGTGCGTATCACCGTGCTCTTCTTTTTCACCGCGATGCGCCAGGTCGCATGCACATGTCGTATTTTTCCGTGTGGGATAACCGCGTATTAACTTATACTGCTTTGGTTAAGTGCAAGACAACTTTTATTGCACTTGACTAAATGTAAATAAATGTATGTTTTTAACAATTGTATCACCCTCTCATGGACATTTTTATAAAAAGTAACTGTAATGTAACTAAGTTACTTTCTCTCAGTAACTGTAACTGTAACTAGTTACTCGACCAAGAAAGTAACTATAACTGTAACTTAGTTACTATTTTTGGCAGATAAACTGTAACTGTAACTCAGTTACTTTTTAGAAGTAACTTACCCAAGACTGCAGTCCTCCGCAATGCTGCGACGTCCTTCTCGTTTCTTCTACGGTGTTGCGTCGAACGTTTCACCCGTTATAATGACTGTATCCCTCAACTTTTGAAACTGTCATTTCCCATAGAGATTTACGGCACGGTATGTTATTTCTGATATCACCGTTGTCACGTTTTTCTCTCACCCTTTGCCCGAAATCTAATTAAGAGTGCATAATGAATTTTTTGCACATAGTCATCTTCTAGTCGCACATCTTCAAGACGATGTCAGCCTGGCCGTAGAACTCGACTGAAAAAAAAAAAAAAACTCTCAAATTGCTTTCAATAAAAAAAAGACCCAATAAAGAACATCCTGTATATATTATATTAGTATTTTGAATGTTTACTGTTATTTACCAGATATGGAAAAGATATACGTTTTTTTCCCTCGCAAGTACGGTCCTCCTCATGTGAATGTCGTGTAACGTAAGTTTAATTCTGTAAATTTTTGCGAGCTTAAGTCGGAAATTTGCCTAGTAAAGGTCACTTTTTTACCCCTCCAATGTGAAGAGCGTGTCTAATTTAGTCAAATTAATGATAATTGACAGGGATATTCAGGAGCTATCCCATTGGAAAAAATAGCCGAACATCATGGTCTACGGAGGTCGCACAGAATAGCGCACGATGAATTTTTCAGCGCAATCTTTGTCAGTCCGGCGAAAGGAGGTTGGAAACCCAGCCCTCCCCGACATAGCAGAAAGAGATAAAACAGGCACGGCTTATCACGTCCGACTTTCGCTGGGATAATGCTTTCCCTCTCCCAATTTTAGGAACTGTTACTTTTTCTACTATCACTCTGTGGGCTGGCTTCGGAACCTCCTTTCGTCGCACTGAGAGCGATTGCGCTCAAAAAGTCATCGCGCGCTATGGTCCGATGCTCCGAAAAGCATGATATTCGGCTACTTTTTCGGATGGGATAGCTTGTGAATATCACTGTGAATTATTATGAATTTGAGTGAATTCGTCACGCTCTTCATATTGATGGGGTAAAAAAGTGACCTTTACTTGGCAAATTTTCGAGTTCAGTTCGCGAATATTTACATAATTAAACTTGGAGTACATGACATTCACATTAGGAGGTGGCAAAAACCTAATAAGAACAAATGCTCTTGACCGCATGATTCTAGGTGGCGTAGCTTTTTTATTATAATTCAATGACACGTTTTCTGGGACACCCTGTATATATACATATGCATCTAATAAATCAACATCAGAGCCAAAGGCACTGCATGTAGTAGTACATTCAAAATACAATCAAACCAGCATAGTGACATAGTAATTAATTCCTGTTTAAAAGGAAAGTAATAAGTAGCTTTTTGGTCATTAAAGTAGGGTCTAACATGTCTCGAATGTGTTGGTTGCAAAGTGAAGTAGCCATATACGTAGCGCTTGTCTACCACAGTTTGTTCTGCACCGAGGAGTGATCCATAACTCATTTCGAAGTGGGTATGTACATACCTGTTTGTTTAAGTTACATAGTTATGAAAATTATGTGTTGCTATTGCGAATACTAACTGAATATGTGAGTGTCAATTTGTAATTACAATACGTAGATAGAGGAATAATCTTGTAGTGATTAAAGAAATATATAGTGCATGATGAACAATCAGAACCAGCGACCACATTTAAAGTTACTTTTTGCAAAGCGGAATACATATTTACTCAATGGAAACCACGCATGATGTGATGTAGCTCTCAAGGAAAAACCCTCGCGGAAACTGCACCGCAAGTGATAATCCCCCGACGACCACTTGATGGGAAGTGCCTTCAAAGACACGGCCCACACGGAAGCGGACCGCGTCATCAAGGGGCCCCTCTCCAGTATATGAGGGACCGGCTCCCATTTGCCTCGTATTGCCAACTGTAGGATGGGACAAGTGTAAGCTTTCTCCCATGGGCATCAGAAGACATTCGATTCGAGAAGAAGTTGGATTCCTAGCGTCAGCATCTTTTCGTTTGTTACTTGAATTGAATTGAATTGAATTGAATTTATTTCACACATGGTGTGAGAGACTATGGCAAAAAAACAAGTGGTTTGACAAAGGCCATAGCTTCTTGTATTCTTTATTTCCGGGTGTTTTACGTGTCTGTGTCGTCCACACCCAGCAAACCAGATATATCCATCCAATGTCCAGCGGATATCCAATCTGGGATGTTGGGAGATCCTAGGGAGTTTGCCAGAGAGTCTGTTGATATCCCCAGGACATACTGGAGACCAGCGCTTCTTCCGCGTTTGTAGATCCCCTGTCAGTCCCTGCAATATCCCCTGAGGGACATACGGACAAATATGGGACGCAAAATGGATATAAAATTATTGTGAATTTTCGTTTAAAATTCCATATCCATGCAGTCTGTATATTTTAGAGGCGGTGCTAACTCCATCAATAATTTTAAAAATGGTCCTCTAGGTTGCTGAGCTTGAAACAGGTGCTGTAGTCAGGAATTATTTTGCTTGTATCCATTAACTACATACGATTAGATAACTGCAATTTCAACTTAGAATTTACTGAATTATGCATTTTTCAAAACATCTCTCCAGTATTTTCAGCGGACGCCAGAAAAAGTGAGCGCTTTGCGAGAGAGCTTTATTTTACATTAAGCATGCATTATACCGGGTGTCTTTTTTAGGCGATACAGGTTTTTCGTTAATAAACTAAGGGCTATAGACATGCTGTTTTCATTTCGATCATCTCTGGGCCGGCGGACGTTCTTGGCCATATGTTGCTCAACCGTCAAATGACTAATTACCTAAAAATTGTTAATTAACTTTTTAATTATAAAAGCTAAGAAGTTGTCCCAATCAGAACATCTATTCTCATCGGTGACCTGATATCGCAGCCGTTTTCAGAACAAACATCCGTTCAGTAGATCGTCCGCAAAAAAATCCTGAAGGAACACCATTTTTACTTTATTTTGTTGGTTGGGCATCTTCGGAGACGCGTCTTTCCTTCACCTCCAATGGGAGAGGGTGACGGAGCCTCATGGGTCGAAGATGAGCTTTAACTTGCGGAAATAAAACAAAAACACATGTATGGGGTCACGCTATCGGAACTGCCCTTAACTTGGGTTGCATTTTCTGTGTTCTTTTAATCTTTTTCCAGGACGCAAGAGGCGACAGTGTGCTCTTTCACCCTTTCGAGGTGATTTGTCTCTTCTATGTTCTAACTCTTTTTCCGCGTCTAATGCTGCAGTGAGTGGATGTGAATGAAAATGCTGGCAATTAGTTAGCGTCCCTATTTCGTCTGTCCTTGCGGTCTTTTGCATGGCGCAGCCACTCTTTTATCTGCTTTTCCACGTCGAAGTCGGGTGCCTTGCTGCCTTTCTTGCTGTTGCGTACGGCCCCTAAATTGAAGAAGTAATGGAGCTCATGAGTTATCTGAAGCCTGGAGATCGAGAGATCGAGCATCAGGTCATATCAACGCTAAAGAACGTTACATTGCAGTGTTATTCGCCTTGACAAGGTACTGATCCGGAGAACCCTCGTGAAAGACCTGTCAGACGTGAGTGTTTCTTGTGGGAGACGCTGCAAAGTTCAGAAGAACGAAATGAAAACAGACAAGAGATCCAAGCAGTCTCCACAGAAAACGATGGTAATAGTAGTGGTGGTGCAAGGAGTATGGCATAAGACACAATTACTGGCTATTATTCCGGATAATTTCAGTTCCTTGAAGACAAGTTTGCGGTACAATTTTTCTGGTTCGTGTCAAAGTTAGGGTTTTTGCGTGAATGACTCGCGAACATAGCCATTTTTTCATACAGGCCACTCTTTCAACGTGTGTTCCTTGCCAGCGGTGCCAGATAGAATTATGTTCTGCACAACGATGAAAAGACGAATGAACCAGTTTTCGTCTGACATGATTTTCATGAGCTATACCGGAGGCAAGCAAACAAAATAAAGACGTAAAACCAGTGTGAAACTGGAGTTGAAATGATTTTCCAGCCTTTGCAGAAAATCTTCATCTCGTCAGAGATTGAAATTATCCTGCAGAGTCAAAGTCCAGAACGAGGTGGACCACAAGAAAATATATTTTGTGGTTATGAGTTATGTGTGCGGAGATACGGTGCTCGAAAGTGGACAAAAAACATGAGTAAGACAACATAGATGTCGCCCTGTTACCTGCAGAAATTTATATCTAGGGATCCATTTGCAGGATGTGGAACCAATGATAATATTCATGAAACAAACAGGCCTATCACATAAAAAAAAAAAAACTAAAAGAAATTAGAGATACAGAGGTTACGACCCTGCTGGAATCTCAATGAAATCGCCCACCAGTTATGTGAAAATTGTAGTTTTAAAACCAGATACACACAACGGCCACATACGCAAAGTGACCTTCACTAGCAATAGCACGCTCCCAGCCACCCATCATGTCATATGATATTGTTCAAAACAGGAGGTGTGCACCTTTTTTGAAGAACAGCATAAGTGTATCATAAAATGCAACCTCCTCCCGTTTCCAACAAATCAATGGAGTTAATGATATCATTCGAGATGATGGTTGGCTAAGGGCGTGCTATGCGGTGACACTCATTTCTAAAAGTGCACAGTTCAAACCTGTGTAAATCTCTCTTAAAAATGCACTTTTGATGCATGTTAATAATAATAGCTGTGTACATCAACTTCTACACAATGTGCAACGTGTGAGTGCAGACATAATACCAACAAATTTGCGATATAGCTGAGAGCACGACCGTGACCATTTTTGGCCTCCCACTGTGCACAGGCTGGGCAACCACGAGCTTGCGAAGCTATGTTGTGGCAAGAAACTTACCCCAGGAGAAGCTAGAATATGTATTGGTTAAAACTGTGGTTTACTTAATAGCCATGGCGGATAATAAATATAAGCCGAGTAACCTAAATTTTGAAACAAAAATATAATATTTATCCCCCAGATTTTGCTAAAAAATATAACATTCAAATTCAAGAGGCCCTACTAGCGCTCCATAGCCCAATATGCGTTCCCCTTGACTATTTAGGTGGCAAATGTACCTTTCCAGCTTCTTATGATTATCAGCGATTTCCTGTCTGGAATGCACTCACCAACTGCTCTTCTTTCTGTTTCGTTAGGCCACGTTCGAAGTCTTCCAATTGTTCAACAGATACGAGTGGCTCTGTGATGACCAGTGGAGCAGAGTGGCTAGAAGCCTCCATGGGGAGAAGACTGGAAATCAGGTCGCCTTGTTGTTGCATAGCCAAGGGCAATATGTTCAGCTGTCTTAAGACCTGGTGTTGAAACTTTGGAAAAAGATTTGACACGTATTGGGCAGAAAATGACAGCACAATGTACTCAGTATATGTCCATCATACTCTGGCAATCTCTGCTGCACATATCTTTCAGTTTCAAAAGCCCTGCTTCTATCATCGCTTCCTCTAACGCTGAAGCGGAAAAAGGCTACTTCCTGTATATAAGATGACTTCAAAATCGTTCCTTTGACTCTGCAAAAGATACCCGGCTCTGGTGATGCCCCTTGAGAGCACCTCTGCTGTCCCAAATCTCGGTCTGGTGCACCACTTTCTCTAGTGTTGCAATGACGTGGGATATGCCCTGCAGCTGTGGGGACTTTACGATGTGCACCCTTGTAAAGAAAAGCACATGCACACAGTAACAGCTGACGTCTTTACCAATTCTATCTTCAAGTTGAGGAGTCATCAGAGTATGCATGTGCTGTACAAAGAACAGGACATGCTGATGGAAGTTTCGGTAACCGCTACACACTTTAAACTGTGTAACCAAATGTTTACTGTTTTCCTATCCAAGATCTCATGTTATTCGATGTGTACTTACTCTCCATTTCAAGAAAGCTCGAGGTTGTGTAGTTATCTGCAATAACACATGCTAAGTAAGACTCAAAACTGAAGCAGTAAAATGTAGGTACCTGGTTCCTAGTTGGTTGAGCTGGAAGGATCGCAGGGAGTTGAGCCTAGTCAAAGAAGACAAAAGCACGTCATTTGATGCTTTAAGGAGCTCACGTTTACAGTATCACACAAATTATGGATTACACATTTACACATGAATGATGTGACGAAGAGGCGAAGCAATTAGTAGCTGGAAAGAGAAAGTATTTCACTAGAAGAAAGCATTAGAATGTTGCCACATCGCAGGAACCTCCTCAACGACATTTAACTTGCTGTTTCAAGCCTGACGCCCATGGGACCACATTTCATATCGTAGCGCTAACTGCCCAACCCACCACGGGCTTAAGTCACCCTGCCTCAGCAGTGCCTACAGTGAGATAAGGGTTTGCCTTGGTGAACACCGATCCATATACACTCTAATCACAACTCTGTGTGGGATAGGTAGGTATAGTGTGATGGATGATGAATCTCAGCCAGTATGATACGTTTTTCTCACATCTATGTAACGACATCTACAGTATCCAGAATCCAGCTAGAAAATGGCTTGGGTGGCATCCCTACACCACATAGCACTGTAGCGCCCTCTGTGGACGCAAGCTGACGACTCCGAACTCCAACAACTGCTAGCCACGCAAGACACGTCACTGGTGCTGCGCGAAGTCCCTATCCCGGCCACACCGACGACTGTCATTTGCGATACCAGCACAGGCGTTAATCGACCGTTCATTCCCGTCACGTTGCGCCGGCCTATCTTCGACTCGACCCACGGCCTTTCCCATCCTGGAGTGCGCGCGACCCAAAAGCTCCTGACACAACGCTACGCCTGGCCGCGCATGAACAAGGATGTCCAACGCTGGGTCAAGACCTGCATCCCTTGTCAGCGCGCGAAGGTCGGCCGCCACACTCGAACTCCACTTCAACCGTTCCTGCCACCTCGCGCCCGATTTGACCATGTGCATGTGGACATCGTCGGTCCCCTGCCACCATCTCAAGGCTACCGGTACATTCTAACCTGTATCGATCGATTTACGAGGTGGCCCGAAGCAGTCCCGCTGACCGACATCACCGCTCAATCAGTCGCTGAAGCTTTTGTCGCATCATGGATCGCGCGGTTCGGATGCCCCTCCATCGTGACCACCGACCGCGGACGGCAGTTCCAGTGCTCACTGTTCACTGCCCTTACGCAGCTACTCGGAACTCGCCATATCCACACGACTGCCTATCACCCCGCGGCGAATGGGCTAGTCGAGCGACTACACCGTCAGCTGAAGGTCGCACTCACTGCTCACGATAACCCTGCGCACTGGAGCCAACACCTTCCCTTCGCGCTGCTGGGCATCAGATCCTCCGTCAAGGAAGACCTTAGCTGCAGTTCAGCCGAGTTGGTGTACGGCTCCCCGATCCGGCTCCCAGGTGATTTTCTCACCCCCAGCCCCGCCGAGCCCCATCCATCCCAGACCGCGTACATCGACAAGCTCCATGACTTGTTCCGCTCCCCCGTTGCGCCGCGCATGCCGACGCGGCGAACCGTCTTCGTCAGCCAGGACCTCAAGAACGCTTCGCACGTGTTCATCAGAACCGACCGCGCCAAGCCACCCCTTACGCCACACTACTCCGGACCGTACCCTGTGCTCTCCCGCACCTCAAAGACCGTCGTCGTCGACCTCGGTGGCAAACACGACACGGTAGCCCTGGATCGCGTGAAGCCAGCGTACGTCTCCTCCGTCATCCCCTTTAACACCTACTTGGACCTTCCCGCCTATTCAGCCACACTGAAGCCCGTAGCCCACACAGGCCGAAGGACTGTGACATGGTCTCTCTCTTCCGACCGTCTCCAGCCGGACGACGCTCTAGAGGGGGGAGCCCTGTAGCGCCCTCTGTGGACGCAATCATGATGACGACGACGCAATAAACGCGCCGGCCAGTTGTTACCTGGCAGGTGCACAGCACGGACCTATGTTCCTTATTATCTGCTAGGTATCCACAGCACCATGAAATGGAAAGAGAGAACCTGCAAGACATACACGTGCCAGCTGGTGCTCGACGATCGCCGCCTTTTCTGCTGATAATCTGCTGTTCCTTTGAGGGAATACCTGCGAACATAGTTTTAGTGCATGTCTTACTCACTTGACATCAAATAACTGTACTCGTACACTTAGCGAAGTCCGATGGAACTAGTGGATAGTCGTCTTCATCATCACTGTCGAATGCATGAGGGGCACGACGAATTCTCTTTGGTGGCAGCTCACGTGCAGCACTGAAGTCCGAAGTGTACTCTGATATAGCAAGGTTTTCTCGTGCAGCCTTGTAGCATGCTGTAAGACAACGAAACTCACGTATCAGATAACATCCCCAGACACTGAGAAAGGAAACTTACGAAAGATTCATTTGACTACAGCTTGAAAATCTTCTGAGTTGTCAGTGGGTGGACATCCCTTTTTAATCGTGCTCTGTACTTTGCTTGTTGGGAGTTTAGGCCATCTGCATATATTTCCTGATGCCTATGTGCAAGGCACAACCTCCACTTCGTCACGATCAGGGAAGTATGCAATGAGATACGACATCTGAAAGGCAGGGTTGGCATTGTTCCGAAATGATGTGAAGTTTGCAGCGTGAAATGGTTAGCATGTGTGGCTGCCCTTGATGACGTGCTACATTAGGGAAACTGGTGCAAAACAAAAGGGCAGTCTGGTAATCTATCATCAGCCAGTCAGGAGGATCTCTGCACCAAAAAAACAATAAACACAAAAAAGTTGTGATATGATGCTAAAGCGCAATGTTAATACAGGTGCACATGGGCGCTTATGTTTAATTGCTCGGAGGCGCTCAGAGCTCATACTTTTTTTTAATTACCATCGTCATTGCCATTGACATTGCCACAGGGCTGACTCATACGTATGAAAAGTATTAGCTCACTTTGCTGAGAGTCTGGAAAGCAAGCTTACCATATCCTTCCTCAAATTCGTCAACTAGATGATTGTAGTTAATTTGAAATGGATCTCTTTGCTGCCTAGAATTATGGAATTAGTCTCAAGTGTTTGAAATTGCTGCTGCTGCAGTAGGTACAAAAATCACTTGATAGTAACGAAAATGTCCAACCAAGTTACAGGACGGGGATACCCGACGTTTCGGAGCCAGTTCGGCTCCTTCCTCAGGGGTGGCTGTAGTGGCCGTTGGCAGCAGCGTTCTTGCCGTGGTTCGAATTTCGTGATTCGCTGGATTGTTTTTTAGTCACGTGACGGAGGCCGCTGACGTATACGCTGGGTAACGCTCCAACAGATCGGTTAAGGTTTCCAGGTGTGGATTGTATACGCCAGGACTCTACAAACATTCTTTTGATCTGATTACCCTCAAGGTCGATGATGCAGGCGTTTTGAAAGTCGATAGGATGGTCTCGAACTTGACAGTGTTCACCGTGTACAGGAAGCCCACTCATACGGGACGATATCTAAGGTTTGATTCCAATCACCCTACGTGTCACAAGGCTTCGGTGGTTTCGTCCCTTCTTTCGAGAGCTAAAAATATTTGTTTGTAGGAGAAAGACAGGAAAAAAGAAGAAGCAACACTCACTTCCGAATTAAAAAAGAACGCAGACACAAGTAGCAACAACAACAACTTTATTTTCGACCTTGGAGAGTGGGGAGTTTCATCGCCACAGGCGATACTCTACCCCATTGCTGGATGGAATGGGGGAATGCAGAGCGTTGCTGGGCTGGATTGGGCCGGGGACCAAGCAATTTCGATAGGGAGAAAGGGCGAGAGTCCAGTTGACGAAGAGACTCGGAGAGTGTGGTTCGGGAAGGTTCGTAGTGAGGGCAATGAAGAAGAATGTGCTCCAGATCCTCAAGAGCACCACAGTGGCAGCAGGAGCGAGAGTCAACTTGCCTCAAGCGGTAACGCCACTGAGCTGTAAAGGCCACATCGAGGTGCATTCGGTGGATTAATGCAGCATCTTGACGAGAGGTGTTTCGTGGCATGCGGAAAGCGAGCGTAGGATCAACTCTGTTCAAGATAGAGGGGGGAAGAATGTCGGTTGTCCGTTGGCGGGAAGCCAGGGGTGTCAATAGGCGTCGCAGAATGGAACGGCGGTCTCCTGTCAGCAGAACAATACGGGTCCGTTTCCGATACAAGAGTGCTGCTTCTGCGGCGCTGTCGGCCTGCTCGTTCCCCACGACACCACAGTGGGCTGGAACCCACTGGAGAACTAGCCTGTGGCCTGCGGCGTAGATAGTGTGGTAAGCCATTAGCACGTCTGTGACTAGGGGTGCGGATGGGCCTCGTATGCCGGAATTTTCAATTGCTTGAAGGGCAGATTTGGAGTCTGTAAAGACTGCCCATTCCCGGGGTGGAAAATCAGCGATGTGTTGTAGAAAGAAAAGAATGGCATAGAGTTCCGCAGCCGTGGAGGAGGTTGGATGTGAGAGGCGTCTTCCGTGCACGACGCCTTCAGATGGAATGAAGAAGGCTGAGGCGGACTTGTTGTTTCGGGATGCGCCATCAGTATATGCTGCCGTAAACGTAGAAAACTTCTCGTCTACCAGAGCATGAAAATGGGCTCGGAGGACTTGAGGGGGGACCTGATCTCTTCTTTCCAGAAGGTTTGGGAGGCGTACAAAAGTGCGCGGTACCGGTAGAGACCAGGGGGCTTCCGACGGCATAGTGTCCTTAGTTATGAAGCCAGTGAGAGTCTGGCGTGTCCTCTGCGTTACTCGATAGAAGTCGCTTTCAGGGCGGTATCGAATTTTCCTGAGTAGCGGGTGGCGGGGAATGTGAGCACGCAAACGGAGGTAGTGTCGAGCCGTTTCCCGTTCACGGATAAGTTCAATCGGGAGCTCACCAGCTTCAGCCAGTACTTGCCGTGTTTCAGCCATTCTTGGAATTCCGAGGCATCGACGAAGGCTTCGAGCAAACAGGGACCGAAGTGTATTTAATGAAGTTGTTGATATCCTGTGCAGAATAGGAAGGCTGTAAAGCACAGTTGCCCTCACCAATGCCGCGTGAACCGCGAGCAGGGAACGCTGATCACAGCCCCATCCTGAGCCAGAAAGATATTTAATTGCGGGGAGCCATCGCTGCACTTTAGTTTCAAGATGTTTAATGTGCCGAGCCCAGCGCAAGTCCGAGTCGATTACCACGCCAAGGAAGCGGTGAAAGCGTACCGGGTCAAGCTTCTTCAAGCCAAGCCAAAGAGGGAAATTGGCCATAGCTTTACGCGTGAAAGGGAGCTCGACACACTTTTCGGGTGAAAGGTCCATCCCGAGGTGCGTGAGGTACGTATGGATATTGTTTAAAGCGAGCTGCAGGCGGCGCTGGAGAGCCGGGCGTGATTTTCCTACTGTCCAAAGGGCGACGTCATCTGCATAGACGGAGAACGACACTTTGCGAGGAATTACTGATTGTAGACCGGCCATCACCACGTTAAAGAGTGTCGGGCTGAGAATGCTTCCTTGGGGGACTCCTTGAGGAACAGGATGCTGAGGGCTTTGGCCTTGGGACGTACGGACAGCGACAGTTCGGTCCGTAAGGAAGTCTTGGAGCCAAATGAAGAGCCGACCGGATACTCCAAACGAGCGCAAGGCGTGCAGCACACAAATGTGCGGGACGGTATCATATGCGCGCTTGATGTCGAGGAAGACCGATTGGACGATCCGTCTATGGGCTCGAGCATGTTGAACTGTGGAGACTAGGTCGAGAACTGGATCCATGGAGCTTCGATGGCGACGAAATCCAGCCATTTCGTGAGGGAACGCACGTTGTTTTTCAAGCCACCAGTCGAGGCGATACAAAACCATTCTCTCCATCAGTTTCCCCATACAGCTTGTCAGGCTCACCGGGCGAAAGGAGGATAGGAAATTTGGGGGCTTGCCTGGTTTCAGGATGGGAACAACCAATGCCTCCTTCCATGTATGTGGTAAAGATCCTTGTTGCCAAGACGTATTATAGACATGAAGGAGAGCTTGGAGTGACCGCCCGTCAAGGTTTCGTAGGGCGGCATAGGTGATTTTATCGGGCCCAGGGGACGAGGCGGCGTTGACAAGCTTCAACGCAGCCGTTAGCTCGATTAGTGTGAAGTCGCGGTCCATAACTTCCGGGGGACGGGGCCAATCGTGGTGAACTTCAGCCGTCAAACTGTGGACAAAACTGCGGTGTAGGGGCGTGGTCCAGGCAGCCGCCGGAGTCGTTAGTACCACACAGAAGTCCGTCGCAAGCGTGTTTTCGTCTACACGCTGAACGATAGCCAAGGCCGCGAGAGGATTCTTTTGAGGGGGCGCCTCCTTCAGAGATCGGATTGTCCGCTAGAACTTCGTGGCCGGATCAAACGGTGAAAGGTGGTGGCAAAACTTACGCCAACGCTTTCTGTCCTCGTTTTTAAGTTCTCGTGTTACTTTAGCTTTCATCCGACGGTATTCCACAATGTCCGTAAGTTGCCCTGTCCGACGAGCCGTTCATTCTGCTCGGCGACGTAATGCTCTAAGGTGATTAATGGCTGGGGAATGGCCGACGTGGCCTGTTACCCTTTTAGACATGACCACCGCGTCCTGAATACGGCGGGTAATTGCTTGAGAGAGAGCCTCTGGGGACATACCGGTGTGCACAGATGTTCTGAGACCCGCACGAAAACGTCTCCAGTTTGTGAAGAAATCAGTCCAGCAGTGGCTGAGAGGGGCAGTCTGTCATGCGAAATATATAGATGAAAATTATCGCTACCTCTAGTGTCGACGTCCGTAGCGCACGACAAGTGGCAAATTATGTCGCTTGAGCACAATGAGAGGTCCAATACATAAAGTGACGTTGGGGATCGCATGTAAGTGGGCTCGCGGTTGTTCAGCAGGCACATGTTATTATTCTCCATTGCCTCCAACAACCTCCTTCCCCTACTGTCCGTCCTTCGGCTTCCCCAGGCCGAGTGATGTGCATTGAAGTCCCCTAGCACAAGCGCCGGGGCTTCCAGAGAACCAAGTAAGCGTTCGAAGTCACTCCACGGGACCTGTACCGCGGGACGGATATAGATACTGACGACCGTTAACAGCATGGGGCCAAGGCGGATCCTGCAGGTGACGTAATCATAAGAGCGATGACAAACTGAGCCGATGGGTGCAGCAACGAGGTCATTGCGAACGTACAGCGCTGCTCTGCTCTCAGGGGAATCATGAGAGCGATAGATTCTGTATCCATTAACACGATGTGTACAATCCATGCCGTGTTCGCATATAGCTATGAAAGGGAACTTGTACAGTTGTAGATGGTAAATTACGCTGCACAAGTAGCTTTGTTCATAGAGTCGCCCGACGTCAAGCTCGCGGTCTCCGAAACCGAACACGTCCAACTGACGACCAGCCCTGTCAGACTAGACGAATCACCATGCCATATGTGAAGGGAATCAGCGAGTCCCTGACACGTATACCAGCGAAGGAAGGAATACGCGTGTCTCACGAACCCGTCTCAACAATCGGACACTATATACCGCGGCCGAAAGATCGCCCACCGAAAGAAAAATTACAAGGTGTAGTCTATAAAATTCCATGCACCAAATGCAGCGCATCATATATCGGCGAGACAAAGAACTTCCCCGAAAGACTACGGGAACATAAGAATGATGTACGGAAGTCGGACATCGAACGAAGCGCTCTCGCTGAACACTGTCATGTTCGAGACCATCCTATCGACTTTCAAAACGCCTGCATCATCGACCTTGAGGGTAATCAGATCAAAATAATGTTTGTAGAGTCCTGGCATATACAATCCACACCTGGACACCTTAACCGATCTGTTGGAGCGTTACCCAGCGTATACGTCAGCGGCCTCCGTCTCCGTGACTGAAAAACAATCCGGCGAATCACGAAATTCGAACCACGGCAAGAACGCTGCTGCCAACGGCCACTACAGTCACCCCTGAGGAAGGAGCCGAACTGGCTCCGAAACGTCGGGTATCCCCGTCCTGTAACTTGGTTGGAGATTTTCGTTACTATCATAGTTATCACCCAACCAGACACATATGTTCACTTTCAAAATCACTTGGAATGAAACACACTGAATAACTTTAATGCAACACAGGTATCCGTGCAGTGTCTTCTCTCCTTCAGACAATATACGTAGGACACGGAGTGAGTACGTAATATCCCTGTTCATGGACCCCGCCACAATTTATTTCCTGGAAACGATGTTTTTTGGGGTAGGGGTTCACGGTACGAGATCTGCATCTTATGCTGTGCGTCAACTGTGTCCGCAACTACACTGTCTTGGCTCAAAGCCTTAAGTTTTTCGAATGTAGTGTCATAATTTGTGATTGTGTTGCAACAGCAATGTTAGCACCCTTACCCCCGATGACACAGTCTATCAGCCCCAAACTCATGGAACATCCCAACAATGTTGGATGAAGAAAAGTACATTGTTGGGATGTTTCGTGAGTTTGGGGTATGCCTCTTTTCCACTAGTGAGGTACCAGTAGACGGATGTCTGCGGCTCCTTGATACCCAGTTACATCATGAGGACCAACATGTATGTAGGTGTTACGCAGCCAGAAGCAAAAAAGGGATACTACATTTCCATTTAGCTCATTCAAAAATTTTAAAAAGAGCTGTGTTGAGTAACTGCTTAAATGGTGTTTTGTACAAGTCCTGCTTCCACCGGGAAAAAGGGGCCATATGATGCGCAGATTGATTGGGCGCGAAGTGCTGGGTACCCATATGAACTCATACTCACTGTGAGCGTGGTATTGCTAAAGACCATCGTGGGGAAAATCTCCGGCGAAGAACACAACTGTAGGGGTACTGGTTGTCATGCCTTATATGCATAAATTGCCCCATAACTTAAAGAAACTTGCAAACAGGCATTCTATTCCTGGGGCATTCTGTTCTCCTGAAAAATTCTTCATTCTGTAATATGACCTGTCATAGAAAGAACATCGATCAGTATGACATGCAACATCTGATGTTTGTTCCACAATAAGTCCACGAAATGAAGCACTCTTTCAAATAAAATCTTACTATAGACAAGCTTTCGTGCAGAACCTGCACTTCATCAGGTGAAGATACAAATAAACGTACAGCAGAACCGGGCTATTGCAGTCTCACATATGCCCAGTTATCCGCCTCTTTATATTAATTATCTATTCCCCCACGTGTGACGGCACACTTGATAGGATCACAAAACCCGCTGCCAAACTTCGTTCGGGTGAGGGAGTACCTCATCACCTGTGAATACCCTGGCGTTGTCCATGTGTGCCCCAGATGTAAAAAAGAAGGTCATTTCCGAGCCACATGTACTACCCCATTCTGCAAACGTCGCTCCATGTTCGGGCACGCCAAAAGTGAGTGCAAGTCTGCATGTAGGCGCTGCAGAGGAGATCACGCGACTGTGGAATGCGTACGGAGCAGGAGCTACACCGAAGCAATCCTTGGACGTCCACGACCCCCAGCAAGCAGCTCTACACAACCTGCTGCACCTTCGCGAATCGATGAAGTGTTCCCTCCTCTCACCACCGAGGAGACGTCTGGGCCCCCGGGAGATAAGGCCCAGGCTAAAGACCAGAACCAGGTTAAACTAAGAGATGCGCCCGTGGAGGGCCACACGAAAGCTGCTGTTGATCAGCGCCCAGCTGTAGACAATGTCGCTCCTTTGGCTACGGAGGTCACACCTGACAAGAGTGGCGCCCCTAGTAGAGAGCCAACAGATGTCGAGGTACCCTGCGCCGATATCCAATACCAAGGATTAGACCCGAAACTTGAGGCCGGCGCGCCTCCTTCGGACTCAGCCGCAGACCCTCTAGCGGATAACTCGTCTACAACACCATATACTTGACTGAAAGTGTCAGACGATGAAATGGCGCCGTGTCAATATCCCAAGAGCAAGCATGACCTGCAGTTGACATCTGGATCCGGGGACAGCCCGTCTAGGAAGAGGCAACTGAAGTCAGCGTCCCTGTTGGAGAGACAGTTCACGGGTTCGTCGTCGGACTCATCTGGTGCGTTGCATTTCTAGTATGGAAGTGCGCATACTGACACTTAACGTCCAGGGTTTTAAAAACCCTAATAAGCAAGCCGAAGTAGTCAATCTCCGGTACAGACTAAAGTGCGACATACTCTTGCTCCAAGAGGTACATTTTCAAAACAAGTTAGAAGTAGCCGCATTTAAGCGGAAATATCGGTTGCCTTGCTTTTTTTTTAAAGTTTTAGTGTAGGCAGAGATGCCAGCGTTGGGATAGTTATTTTCAGTCGCAATCTTCTAAAGGATAGTTTCGTCTCGTATGATAGCGATGGCAGAGTTATTTGTCTTGACTTTTTCATAGGCTGTGCTAAGCATAGGCTGGTGAACGTTTATGCCCCTGAATCCGCATCTCTCACGATCCGTTTTTTTTTTCCGTGAGGTGGAGGATTGTGTGCGAGTCAACTGTCCTGTCTTCATAGCCGGTGCTTTCAATCGTGTTACCGACTCGAATCGCGATGTCCGCGGTCTGGGACAGGGTAGACCTACTTGGAACGCTAGAGGCCTGCGGCGGCTGCTGTCGGTTTTCGACCTGGTTGATGCGTGGCATTTACTTCATGATGACGTTTTCGCTGCAACATGGTCAAGGGGACCCTCTGCCAATCGCTTGGACAGGTTCTACGTGCCCCGGTCCGCATCGACATCTGTCAAGGAATGCAGTGTCGTGACTTCTACGTTTTTGGCGACATTTGTCAGCGACCACCAGCCTGTGCTCTTAGTGCTGGACACTTCGCGTATAGGTGTCGCGGTGCGGGGACGTGGCGACTTGTCCCGACTCTTCTCAACGATCCCGTCATTGTCGCCGACGTTACTGTCCGCATCACAGAGTACCTGTCTGGTCGCGACCCAAAAGCCCAAGGAGGAGGAGGAGGAGGAGTGTCGTTGGGAGGAACCCGAGAGGTCTGCCTGCCTGATTAGGCGGCATGTTTCTCGGGAAGGGAAAGGTGGTGGAGAGGAGGAGAGGAAAGGGTGAAGTGGAAGACCGAGCGGAATCCGCTCGGGGGGAGGATAGCTGCGTCCATGGGCCGACTTCAGGGGAACTGTGCCGGCATACGCCTATTACACATCTGAGGGAAACCCAGGAAAACCCCCAGACGGCACAGCCGGCCCGTGGATTCGAACCGCGGACCTCCCAGTCTCCAAGCGCACGCGTTACCGCTGCGCCACCGGAGCTGGTAGAAGCCCAAGAATAGGAAGATTTCAAGCATTGAGTGAGGGGTGTCCTGCAGGCCTGGGGCAAGCGTCGTGCAAGAGACCGTACACGCGAATTGAACTCCTTTTCTGCGAAGATACTCTTCGTGCGCAGGGGCCACCCAACGACGCCATTGATGTCAGAGTAGCTTGAATCACTCATTCATCGCCGACTCACTCTTTTACGTTGTTCATCTGCTACAGCCCGCCAAGAACGCTGCCAGTCTAGATCGGTGCCGGCCCTGAAGTCCTACGTTACCTCCATGACACGTCGGCATCAGGCAAAACTCAGGCAACTATTCACAGTTTCCAGCGACAGGATGGAAGCATCACGGCAGATCCTTCCGAGGTAGCAACGGGATTCGTTGAGTTCTTCCGTGGAGTGTACACAAACCCTGCATCGACTGCCGATGTTTCTCTCGGTGCTTTTCCCTTAAAAACTCTCCCGCCGGCTAAGAGCAGTACATTTGAAGACTTCATTCACCCCGAAGACCTCGATGCTGCTGTGCGCAGAGCAAAGCATGGTACAAGCCCGGGACCGGACGGGCTACACGCAGAGTTTTACTCCACGTTCTGTCCGGTGCTGCGTATCTTCTTCACACAAGTTGTTCGACGTGGTTTCGAGGGTGGAGCCCTCCCATCGTCTTTTGGACTGGGAAGCATTATACTTGTGCCCAAGAAAGCTGGTAATCCCGCAGATCCCAGTGCTGCACGGCCTGCGCACGACTCACGAGCGGGAACTCCTCAACATTCAGTTTCGCAACCTTCGCGCATGCCTGGGCTTACCCAAGACAACGGAAACTTATTTGGTACTTGCAGAGGCAAGGGAACCACTTGTTACCACCCTGCGAGATAGAGAGACCCTCCGCATTTACACGCGGCTAATGACTCGGCACCCTTTCCGCTACATCAGGACCATCGACCACGACAGACCCGCGTCTGCCTTTGGTAGCGCAGTGCGCCGTCTGAAGGGTGTTGTCCCACCTCCCACATCCCACGTATCGTATGCTACCCCAACGTGGGCTCTCGACCAACCTCCCATATGTACATTTATCCATGGCTTCGGGAAAAAAAACGACACGCCAGCGCCTGTAGCACATCAACTTGCCCTAGAACACCTAGCCTGCTACACCACGGAAGGCAGACAGTCTATACTGATGGGTCTGTGATACCTGGTGGAGCAGGTGCAGCCTTTTATGTGCCCCATGAAGATTTTGAGAAAGCGTCCAAGCTCCCCAACGAGACGTGACGAGACCCCACGGAAGCAGAGCTATTCGCAATCAATATGGCCCTTTAGCACATCTCGTCCTCCCCCCGTGCAGAGTGGACGATCCTCACCGACAGCTAGCCAGCGCTGGAGATCCTGAATTCCCACGCCACCAAAATCATCAGCGACCTCCAAACGGCTATCATCACCGCATGCGACTCCCTTTGCGCCTCTGGCCACGGTGTGCGGCTACAGTGGGTTCCCAGCCACATAGGCCTCAGTGGGAACTCCCGAGCGGACGCCGCCGCGAGGCGTGCCCACCAAGACGTCGGCCCGCCAGCTAGTATGCCGCTCACATCGTCCGCCTGTCTTAGAAAGATCCGCGAGTGGTGTGCCTCCGAAATGCGTCGCTCTGTCGAAGACGCTGTACGCTCCAATGCGTATATCCAGTCCATTGACCCGGCAATGCAATTCGCCCCATACCAGCAGCTCGTCCGCGCAGAAGAAGCGCTGCTGCATCAGCTCCAACTCAACGTCGCATAGACAACGCAATACTTGTGCAGGGTCGGAAAGCGTCGCTCAGCTAGCTGCGCTACCTGTGGCGCAGTAGCAGACGTCGAGCACCTCCTACTAACCTGCTCGGAGTACTCTGCAGCCCGCGCTGTCCTCGCCAATCGCCTCCAACGCCTGGGATACGGCTCACTCTCACTGGCCGTGCTTCTCGACCCCGTCGCACGCCAACAGCAGGGAGCCGTTAAAAGGGCTCTCCTGCAATACTTACAGGACACCCAGCTGAGTGTTACGCTGTAAACTGAGAACCGCGGCCCTGAGGACTCGCCCCACTGCGAAGGAGCCTTTTTTTTTTTTGCTCCACCAGGGCGTAGCAAGCCGACATAGGTCTGGCTGACCTCTCCTTGCGTGGACGCCACCTCCTGTTTATTAAACTTATATATACCCCCCCCCCCCCGCAGATCCGGAATCGTGGAGGCCGATCACGCTCCTCAACAATGACTATAAGCTCGCCACAGCAGCAATAGCATTCCAAGTCAGTCAAGTGCTCCCGCTGCTCCTTCACGCGGGCCAATCATGCGAGGTGCCAGGTCGTAGCATGTGCGACAAACTGAGTGGGATCAGCGACCTCTTGCTCTACACACCGCGACGGGCATCGTCCGGCGGTCTCCTTTCCTTGGACCAGGCCAAAGCATTTGACAGAGTGTTACAGGCATACCTCTTTTCGCTGCTGAGCGCTTATGGCTTCCCATAGATTTTTGTGTCCGGCATACGCTTGCTGTACGCGAACCACCGCAGCCAGATGTGTGTAGCAGGATTGCAGTCCTCTTGCTTCCCCGTCCAGCGAGGTGTCCGCCAAGGCTGCCCATTATCTCCCGCCCTTTACGTCCTGGCTTTGGACCCTTTTTTACAATGCGTAGAAGCGTCCCGTGCAGTCAATGGACTCCCCCTTCCTGGAGCGGGACGTTGGAAGATCAACGCCGGTCGCACTGGTACGACCAGCGGTTCCATGACGCTCGATATGTGGGACAGCGCATGTGTCCACATAGAAAGTACCTTACGTTGTGTACTGGCACCACAATAGCCACAGTATGTTACTAAGTTTCGGAATTAGAAACACTGTTAGTAGTCATCTAATCTCGTGTTGCGTGCTCCCATGACGTGGTGCGCGTGAAGAGAAGGAAAAAAAAGTCATTTCGACCTTTATTACAAGAGCTTTTTCTTTCGCCTCGTCAGCCTGCAAGAAAGAGAATAAAGTATTTAGCTTGCTGAGACCTAAAAAACAGCTCTTTCTACTTCATATTTTTTCACACTGCAATAAAAAACTACACAATTTGCGCTCTCATAATACCGCTGTCGATAACATGGTTTGCTGACCATTTCAAATGTGTACTCGAAGCTGTTAAAATGGACGATTAGAATATCAATTTAAAGGGACGTGAAGGTGATGTCCATCATGGCGGGAAACTGTAAAGCAGTATATGAAAAAAAAATTCCAGGGAATATTTCTGCCCAAAGTCATTTTAAGTACTAGTGGTTGAAGAAAAATCGTCTGCTAGTCTAAAAAACAGCATGGCGAGCTGTTCTTTGTTGACTGCTATTCATTGTAAAACAAATTAATGAGAAAATAGCATAGAATGAAAACAGAATGAATAAATGAAATAGAATGAAAAATGAGATTGGCACCACCTATTTACGGCAGGGGGACCTTCCTGAAACGCCCGGTATATTTCTTCATGAACCTCAGCTCACCTCAGCTATCCGGCTGCCAATTCAGTTTCATCCGCCTGGTTCGCACCAGGGATTGACGGAAGATAAGGAGCAGCCGCAAGGGACGCTTCGCACAAATGCGCACTAATAATAACGCATCTTTCACTTATATATCAGTAACATGTTTTTGTTAGATTTGAAGTGTAGGTTGCACGTCGTATGTGCAATGTGCACGGGCGAGCAGAAGTTGTCTGAGCCCTTTTTGCTTTGAAAATGCCTGTCTCGAAGGGACTGACTTACCCTGATACGGAGAAAGATCTGATTACGCCTACTTCGCAAAAGCAACTCATTTTACCCTAATCTTCGGGAAACTTTACTTTCCCAAGTAAAATGCTGTGTGGGATCTTGACCAATATACCGTGAGGGAACGCATTCTCACCGAGACAACAGGTCAAAAGATATAAGGCGCCTCGTTTTTTCTTTTTGTTTTTTTTTGTATAAGTTCTGAGACAGTGACATTTTTTTAGCCTAATGAATGGTTATCATGACTAGGAGTTGCGGTATACCTCAAATAGAGAGATCTCGCATGCCTTGAACAATCGCCGGTAAGGATGCGCTCGTACTTCCCTTGATGATGTGATGATTTTAGATAACAAATGTGTTTCTATAGCATTAATACAACGCAGTGCGCATGCAAAAATAATTATGCGAGTGACGCTCTCTTTGACATAAAATCGTCCGAAATATTCTAAATCTTTGACTTTCTTAATAAACCACGGGAATAGGCATGCTGCTGCGTGCAGCGCAGTGCGCGGCAGATACGGCTGGAGTACATTGTATTGCACTTTGTTAGTAATTTTTCGCCGTGAAAACAACGCACAGTTCTGTTATTGGACGGACTCATGATAATTAGTCATGCACATGGCGTACCCACGAGCTCCTCCCTGGCCCTTACAGACGTCATCAAATCTTCGTTCTCTACCAAATCAATCTACGACGTCGACAGCTTCATTGTTCATGACCACGTGTCATCTTGCCTCGGTACACAGTCAAAAAGTGCATTTCTTCACGGTTTCACACTGTGTTTCAGTTTTCAGGGATTTTTTTTTTACCCATTACAGATTTCTTTATAAAAAGGTTATGAGAGCAGATTAGATGTCGTTTTTGCCGTTTAGGTCTTCGGCCACGCGCACATATTCTCGAAAAACAAGTGTGCATCTACACGATGACTAGTTAACTCGATTTCATTAACTATTTTTTTAATTAGTGGTTTCCTGCAAAAGCGATATAGCAGATTGAAAGATTATCCTAGTTGCGAGCCATTTCACGTTTAAGAACTTCTGAAATCCTCGCGTTAAAATATCCATACCCGAATTTTGATATGCAAATAACTCAGCTGATTTCCTTTCACAATGATATAGCCTGGGCATGGGATGAGGGTATCCAAACTGATTGTGCTTTTCTTGATTTTCGGAAGGCGTTTGGTTCCGTGCCCCATAGTTTGCTATGTTACAAGCTGCAAATGCTCAGATCAGATCCAATTGTCTTCAGGTGGTTATCAGATTACATGACGAATAGGACACATCGTGTTGCCGTTAATTGTGCTAATTCTTGTCCATCCTTCGTGGCCTCGGGTGTTCCTCAAGGTTCCGTTTTAGGGCCCTTGCTCTTTTTAATATACGTTAACGACATTACAACGAATATTCAGTCGAACATCCGATTATTCGCAGATGACTGCGTTGTGTATCGTAAGGTGTCAGGACCGAACGATGTTCTCATACTTCAGAGGGACCCTGACGCTATTGCTGCCTGGTGTGCTACATGGGGCATGACCCTAAATACTAGTATATGTAAAGTTCTCTATTTTAACCGCACTAGTCGCATAAGTACACATCCTTATGTAATAGGATATGTTCGTCTCGCGCTAACAGATGAATACAAATACTTTGGTGTTTTATTCCAGTCTAACTTACACTGGGAGGGTCACATTAATCAGGTTGTGTCCAGGGCAAGTCGTACTTTGTTTTTCCTTAGACGCAACTTTAAGCGAGCGCCGCGTAATTTAAAGGAAACTGTTTTCAAATCATACGTTCTCCCGATATTGGAATATGCTTCGGTGGTGTGGGATCCCCAGCAGGAATATTTACAGAAAAGGATTCAGGGAGTGCAGAATATGGCAGCGAGGTTCGTGTCGGGTAATTATTATTTTCTTATCCGCTCTCATGAACTTATTGCTGACTTAGGGTGGGTCACCTTAAAAAATAGAAGGCGATATAATCGGTTGAAATTGCTGTACGATATTCATAGCGGAGACACTGGTCTAAATAAGGATGGATTCCTTCTGCCACCTGTGTATGCATCGTCCAGGATGGATCTGTTGGACTCGTTTTTCAACTAGGGTTTTAAGGCAATCCTTCTTTTGTTCTAGCATCCCAGAGTGGAATTCTCTGCCCCAAGAAGCTGTTAATACTGTAAATAAATCATTATTTATGGTTAAGATTAGGTCTCTTATTCACTGATTCTTAGTGTTAATTTTTTGTTATTCTTTTTTGTTTCTTTTTGTTTTGTTTTTGTAATATTGTGTGTTCGACCTGCTGAGGATGATGCAAGTAGCGTCACTAGTATTGTACTACCTCACTCCTCTGCTGTAATGCCTCACGGCGCTGCAGAGCTCTCTGAATAAATAAAATGGGCCGAAAGCGAAACCGCAGCGACCGGGAACGCGTTGAGTACATCTTTCATTCCACGTCAGAGGGCCACGTGATTGAGCGATGGACATGATTGGAGTAGGTGCCGCTTAGCTGACCATATAAACTGCTTTCAGACACAGATGAGTATCCGCTTTTCGGTTTCGGTTCATTGCCGTGCCCAAATTGACCTTTTTCACATACGCGTCGTATTCTAGCGGCTCTCCAACGAACCGCGCTCGGCGCGAGTCAAAAGAAATCCACGTGGATAGCACAAAGGACCAAAACCGGCGGAGTGGGGCCGACAAGGTCGCGCCATTCGTGCGGTCTCTCCACCGGTCCCAACTTGTGTCTTTCCCATAGTGCGCCATCTAGTGAAGACGGAGATAATCCTCTCCGGCGCCTCAAGGTCATAGGGATGCGCATAGGCCATGCTGAAAAAGGTCCATCCAGTGACGGATATTTCAGAGTAGGCCCTCTTTTCTGGATTTTTAAAAGACGCAGTGGATTTCAACGAATATGGTCTCCCGTTTTGTAATCGCACTTTTGCCCGATATTCGCTAACTAAAGAGTTAATTAATGAATTTCAGGTAATTAGTGAACTTGTAGTTACCTGCTCTCTTTCAGGGGATGTACGCCTGATGTACGGTTCACATTGGTGCAAAGAACTATATTGACGTTTATCTCTGATAACCTGGGATGACCTGTCACAACTCCTTTAACGATGACTTTGGGGGAAGGGGTTGCATTAGCGTTTGGTAGCACTGTATGCGCTAGCATTTGTTAACACTGCCTTTGAGGGAGGGGGGTTCGTGATCCAGAGGTCCATGAACCGGGCCTAGTGTGTCCGTTTACTGATCCACATGTTGCGTGTTCGAACAGAGCAACTTCCGTTGATAAGACACCCTTTGTGAGGAAAGTTAAACACTGTGACGTACGCTGAGATTTCTGCATACGTCGAAGAATCCTAGAGTGGGCAAAGAAAATTTGCAGACTGTCGCGTCATCCATAATCGCAGTTGTGTCGCGAGGCGGTAAAAAAAAGGGAAAATACAGAGTAAGATTTCAAGTCCAGATGCATAGAAGTTGGGAACTGTTACCAGACATTGACTGCCAGTCTTTCCGTCATGTATGATAAGTACAAAACAGAACAATGTTGGGGGCGCTTCGGATATGGCAGGACCCAAAAGGACGATTTTAACATACTAGGCAGCACTGACGTCACATAAGACTAACGTCATTCATGAATCAACCTGCGAGGAGCTACCATTCGAGGAATCTTCGACATACGCTGAGTAGTTTTATGTGTCAGCACTTGTTATGCCTACAAGCACGTTATTAGGACCAGGTACAAAGTAACTGCCATGTGGTGTATCTGAATGTAATAAGACGTGGGTATAAATTGGTTTTACATCGGAAACATCCTCGTGTGGTTCACTTATTATTTCTTTTTTTCGTTTTGCATAACATTGCGAGGTTGCATCGTCTGCGACTGTGGAAGTGCGGGGCGCTCTCATATATATGGAGATGAAGACTGGCCTTTCTACCAGGTGTTTACATATTGCAAATCGCAAGAAGAGCACAGAAAATGATGACTGTGGGACCACCGTATCTGCATCTCAATCTGTCATACGTGCGAGCCCATTCCTAGGTTCTTCACTTCTGGGCGATTGTGTGGTTCTTATTACTGCCTCCTTCACTGTACCAGCTATGAACCTTTACTGAAAAGCAATTCTGAGCCATCATCGTGCTTTCTTCCAGGACTAACACTGTGGTCGGAGTTTAGGCGGGTGACTAGGTGGGATAGCAACGCGAGGTCGTAGTATGTTGGAACGACGCAGAGTCTCATGCTGTACAGATATACCTGCATAAATTAATGTCATTGATATCGACAGACAGAAATTCAAACTAGATAAGTAAGATAAGCAAGTTGCTTCACGACTGCCGATCACGTGTGGGGACAAAATACAGCATTGTTGCTCACCGAGTGTACTGTAAAATCAGCAGGTTGATATGTCTCAGTAAGACGCACCATAGAACAAAGGCCATAGAGAGGGCATTGTCTGAAACACGTTTAAATGTGGTATGTTTATGGGCCCATCATTGAGGATCAATTTCTCTGACGTGGTCGTTGTCACGTGCCCTCACAACGTTACGTACGGATATGGAGAGTTGTTGGTAAGATAAGCTATCACTCAAAGCACGGACGGGAAAAGCGAACAAGTCTCATTCTATAAAAAGGGAAATGAGATCATGGAGTGAAACGATGACGTACTTGTGTAGGAGACAAAACTTTTACTCACCACTGCAAGTAACGTTGCACTGCTCAATCGTCTTAAAATTGTTGCTGTTTCCTTCACAACCTTGATAGATAAATTCCTTGCAGATACCTTCGACGGAGTCATAGTAGTACCTCACAAAGTAGGCTAAGCAGGGTCCTGGCTGCTTTGGTTGACGACAGATATATGGTATCTCTTCTGCAAAAGCATCACATTATGTGTGCAATACAGTTCTCTGTTTACGATCTATCCACATTCAGCATGTCACAGAATGTTCGTAACACATCAGGGGAGCGTGCAATGCCATTTTGAATGCAAGGTGAGCTATGAGCTTCTTATGCCCTTATGCAGCAGTAGTGCTTAGCCAGGTGGTGGTGCTTCGCGGATGTGCGGCGAAGCGAAACGAATTTGAACTGCGCGCGGTCTATTCTGACTCACGCGACACCTAATATGGCGCTCATTTGCAAACACCGAAAGGTGGCGGAATCTTCTCGGCAGGCGTGCTTGGCGTGAGCTGTTACGTCACCGATGTGACCTGCCGGAGAGCGAGCGCAAGGACGAGCGGAACTGTGATTCAAGTTTAGGACGATTGGAAGCGAAGACAGCAGTGCGGATTCAAGTACCACGAGTTTACGAGGATGTCGCACTTCCCTGGCGGTTTTGCTAGATCACCCTGCATACAAAGTTGTTCCATGCACATTGCAATTGAATCGAAGAGGGCGCGTTGGTCACAATTTCATAGCTTTGCAAGTTCGCTTTTGCTCTGACTTGGCCGGCACAGAGTGGGGATCGTTAAATTCTCAGGGGCGTTCACGAAGCCACGTCGCAGATTCGCAAATGTACGTTGACTTCCCTCACCATGAAGCAGCCAGGCGAGTCACGTATTTCGCTTCGCGAGGCGAGCACTAAAGAGCGGTTCCCTGCCAGCCCCTCCACTTATGATCGTCGCCGTTGGCAGAGGAGGCTGAACGAGGAAAATGAGTTGCGTGCACTACGCTCGCGTTGGAAATACATCTTGTTGTCCTAAGGAAGGCATCGCTGATGCAAAAATATACCGCAATCACGGGATTTTGGCTACCGGGATACCGTAGCTACCATGTGAGAAAGAGGTACGAAAAATGCATGGTGACCAAAACATTTTCAGTTAATTGTATTAGATTTCTCTATTCTGTATTAATATTAAACCAGTACACAATTCAAGTAGGCCATGTATCGTGACATATCCTGACAAGTTGCCTCAACTTCAACATCAGTCTGAACCTGGATTTATTTCTACCATGCACTATTTTCGCGAAGCTTTAGAGATCGCGAATAAGAGACAATGTAGTACAGAATACTTCATTCTCTTCACGCTCTCGTGCGGCTCAGAGGCTGGCGACGGCACGCTCTGTCGTGCAACTCGACGATTCTTTGCGATTGCGGGAATTGAGCCACTAGAAATCAGCGATCTTTGCTTTCGTTTTACTTGCACCATGGGCATTGGGCGACTCTGGCGCATAGTGCTGAGGAGCAAACGCCAGCTTGCGAAGCTAAGATGTGGCGACGAATGCGCCCCAACATATGTACACGCATGTACACACACCACCACAGTCACTTACTCCCGCATGCCTTCATACAGCCATCCTGCGTATCGAAGTTGTTCCCGTTTCCATGGCAACCACCGTAGATGAATCTCTTGCAGCTTTTCGTTTCGGGATCGTAGTAGGACCTCGGGACGTATCCTTTGCATGGTCCTTTATCCGGCTTTAGGTAACAAACGGCAATGTCGCCTTGTCCTGTGTGCACACCGTCATCATAACGATGCATATTGGCATATATATTCACAATACAATTGACAATACAACTTCATACATATTCAGCAATGATAGATAACTGCTAGTGGTACACATTTCAAAATTATGAACACAGTTTACTGCTGTTTATTCCTCTTTACTTGCACTTCTTGGCATTAACCACTAAGCCGTATGTCTGGAGACGGCTGAAAAGCTGCTGGAGGTGCTTCTCATGTTGTTCTTCGGTGGGACTGAAAACGAGAAGATCGTCTATATAGGCAATTACGAAGTCGAGGCCTCGGACAACTTCGCTGATAAAACGTTGAAACGTTTGAGCGGCGTTTCTTAGTCCGAAAGGCATTCGCACATACTCAAACAATCCAAAAGGCGTTGTAATTGCTGTCTTGGGTATGTCTTCAGGCTCGACTGGGATTTGGTGATACGCCTTTACTAGATCTATCTTTGAAAAAGTAGTGGCACCGGCAAGGCGTTCCGCGAAGTCGTGGAGGTGTGGCAGCGGGTATCTGTCGGGGATTGTTCTTGCATTAAGAGCGCGGTAATCCCCGCAGGGCCGCCAGTCGTTGGGCTCCTTTTTGGGCACCATATGCAGCGGCGAAGCCCAGCTGCTAGATGACGGACGGATGATGCCCAGGTCCAACATATGTTCGAACTCACGACGAGCAATGGAAAGGCGTTCGCCAGATAGTCGTCGAAAGGTCGCCGTGATGGGAGGGCCTGTGGTCTCAATGCGGTGCGTAACATGATGCGCGGCTGGCGCTGAAAGATTGCAGGGCTTGAGCAGCTCGGGAAAGGAAGCCAAGACGTTTTCGTAGCGCGAACCGGGAATAAATGCACATATGCCGGTTGAGTTGATCGTCGAGATGCAAGCTTCAGTGGTTAATTTGGTGATGTTGTCTTTCAACTTTCGTTGCCCAATGCTGACATCAAGATGAAAAGTATGTAAAAAGTCGGCTCCAATGATGGCCCGGTCGACTTCTGCCACAACGAAGAGCCAACGAAACGTCCTGCGCAAGCCGATGTCCAAAGTTAGTGAACGCAGTCCATATGTGCGGATCGTAGATTTGTTCGCAGCTTGAAGAGGGGGTGTGAGGCATTGACGAATTTTCCGATCGGAAGGCGTCGCCGGTATAACGCTCACCTGGGCCCCTGTATCAATAAGGAAACGCTGCTTCGCGATACGATCCTGTACATACAGAAGGCGAGCAGGACGTAGGCCGTGGTCGGTTGCCGCCATTATCGACCGGCCTGAGGGTTTTCCTGCCAGTCGCAAGGCGACTCGCAGCGCGTTGATCGGTGGTGAAAACGACGGTGGTACCAGCAGTACCGAGGGCTTCCTGGAGCATGCTGTGACGCTTGCGTTGGGCTCGAGGCGCGTCGACGACTCGCAGACCGGTTTCTTGATTGCCCTCGATCTCGGGATCGGCGGTTCAACGCTGTGCGCAAGTCGGCCATCTGCGATGACATCCTAGACATCTCGTCCGTCAGGCGGGCCACTGCCGCTTGCAAGTCCGGCGTCGAGGGGCTGTCTGGAACCGCGGGCGAACGGACGGGGGCAAGGCTTGCGGAAGCATAATCTGTAATTCGATCCGCAAGTTCGGCGAGTCGATCCAACGACACGTCGTCATTGCCAGCAAGGATCATCCTGACCTCGTGCGGAAGCCTATTCAGGAATAATTCCCGTAATATCGGTGCATGGTCGTCTGCGGAGTGTCCAAGCAGCTGCTTCATCCGGTGGAGAAGCTGCGACGGGCGACGGTCTCCTAGCTCCTCGGATGTTAGGAGCTGCTGGATCCTGGCGCGCTCCGATATCTCAGTACGAGAGAGGATGGCGGATTTCAGGGTATCGTAAGCTCTATCTGCCTGCACCGTGGAGAGTACGTCGTCGATGTCGTCCACCAGGTCAGGAGGAATCAAGGGGAGTACCTCACAGTATTTAGTCATTTGACTTTGGATCCGGCGGGCGTGGAAGAGTGCCTCAACTTGACGGAACCAAGTTTTTGGGTTTTTGGTCCAAAAAGGCGGGAGGCGGACTTGCTGGACGGTTTGTAGGACAGCTGGGCCTGACGATACGTCGGAGTCTTCACCCTGACCGCTTAGGCCGCTCTGTGTCCCGGCGGTGTCCATGAGTCGGGTCACCAAGTTTGTGGATACCTAGCAGATAATAAGGAACATAGGTCCGTGCTGTGCACCTGCCAGGTAACAACTGGGCGGCGCGTTTATTGCGTCGTCGTCATCATGATTGCGTCCACAGAGGGCGCTACAGGTTCTTATCTTTCGAACCTCTGATTTACGTAATAATCTACTATGTGCTTCTACTGTTTTATGCGCCGACGGTTCCTGGTCACTTAGTACGTGCAATGGATTCCCAGAGCTAACAGCACAAGTGTTTCGTGAGAGAAAAATAGGGCCCAAGTGTATTATGTCTACGTAGTGTGATCGCTACTCTGCTACGTTGATTACTTTCTGGAGGGGCGATCATACGAGGTGGACTCCGATCGTCTACAGGCACGAGCTTTCTGGAGCTTACTTCATATAGGTTATGGTTCACATCAATATCGGGTGAGGCGGAGGTACAAGTCAATTCAAGAATGTAAACAAATACAAAAAGATGCAAGACCAACGTGCACACAGCATCCACTCACAACTAGTAGCTCCAAGCTCGCTCTAAAGATTGCCCCAGATTCCGGCTAGAGACACGGTCTAACCGCCCTGCGTCCCACTCCATTGCTACTCCCTTCTCTGCTTCCGTCCACATCTGTAGTGCTCATAACACCAGCTGCTTCGCGGTCTTTACAAGGGACTTAAAAGATACTAAACTCTATCTGCATAGGAAAGCTTAGCGCGGTGTTTCGTCTTTCATTTTCTTTTGGCTCTTCAGGTACACATAAGAGTGTCATTGAAGGATAATGTTCGCAGTACTCGCTCACTCTGTGAAATAATATTGTTATGATCTCTAAAAGTATAGAATATAGATGCTCTGAGAGGTAGGTCGAAGCAAATGTCTCAGGACGAAAGTCGCCGATAGTTGAAACGAACACAAAATATGGGCCCGTGTAACATTTGGCATAATGATTACTCGTTCGCTTTCATCGTTGATTGAACATTCGCTTTGTGTATATCCAACGTTTTTTTTTTTCTTTTTTTTGTGCGTCGAATTTGCAATAGTGTGTTGACCGGGAACGTTCTTCGTTCTGTGTTCAGAAGCCTAACCGCGTTTCATTCGGTAAAACGACTTCGATGAGACGATTTGATGTCTTGTTTTCGCCATTGATATCATGCCGTTGGTATGCCTGCTTTAAAAGGGATTAGGCTAACCTGAGCCTGATAACAGAATACAGAATGAATAACGTAGTGCGCAGGCTCTGACACTCTGCGTAAGAACACAACAGGGTGGTGGTGAAAGACGCACAATGTGGCCTCACAGATGTGGGCAACGTCACGACTGAGGGCCTGGGGGAATGTGCCTCCTGGGCCGACTTCTAAGGAAACTGTGTCCCGACATATGTCTGAAAGTGAGGAAAAGGCCAGCCGGCAGCGGGATTTGAGCCCCCAGTCTCGACGTGACACGGCCAGCACGCTAACCACTGAGCCACGCGAGCTAGTAGGAACACAACACGGGGCAAGTAATCATGCTGCAAGTAACATGTCCGCTACATTTAAGCTACTTAGAAAACACCATAGAGGATGGCTCCCAAGTGAAATTTAATAGCACCTGTATTATTTCTGATGTCACATGGATTAAATAAGATGACGCGCAAATTAATTTGAAAGGCATTTGGATTAAACTGGGCGGGAAAACCTGAAGATGACAGTAGAGGAAGAAGCCAGATACCACAATTGTCCCGAATGTATAAGCTGACTACGGGCAGATTTCAAGCGGTAGCCTTGCTCCAAACGGCGACGCTGGCGATGGTCAAAACTTCATGCAAACTACTTGATCATTTGACTATTTGACAGAGAAAGGTCGCTTGGTCCCTATTGTCACTACTCAGGTACGTGAGCATAGACGTCTGATGGTTCAGCCAGTCGACTCGAAAGGCAGATTTCCTGTGACTTCCATTGCTGCTGCCGCCCAAATCACGTCGAAATCGGCGGACTCTTAACGATTATGTCACATCTTTAAGTCATCATGCTTCCTTTTTCTAGATGTTGTTCCCCCACCAGTTGGGTGACGTCAAATGCCTTACAAATGAATCATCTTTCCGAAATCATCTTCATCTTTGTGAAGCTTCTTCGTCCACTCGAGTTGGGTCTCTTATCACGAACGTTCTTTATCGTACTCTATCGCTGCTTCTGATTCGTGCCTCTGATTCGGTAATTGTTACCGTGTATTCACACGAGTCACTTTTCTGACGCTCAGGAAACGCTCCCTGGTGCCACGTGACTGGCGCTTTTCGTCTCGTCTCTACTTTCTGGTCTCTGGAGCGGAGGAATCCTGTTCTCTTGGCGCCATAAAAATCTTCAGGAGTACGCTAGAAGGACAGCTCGGAAACATGGACGTACGGGCGAGCATATTGAATGTGACGGCGTTGGGCGGCGGCGCTCTGCTCCGCCGCTAAGCTTAATGGATAGAAGAACAAGGCCCGAGCTGAAACATGAGAAACGTAAATGGTACACACACCAGACGGCCATGTACTTTACGTATAACAGTTGAATGGGAAGTGGAGAAGGTATACGTACCGCATGAAAAAAAAAAAAAAACACACACACACAAACGAGATGCAAGCTCAAAAACAGAAAGAGCACAATAAATCACGGGCGTCGGTAAACCGACTCATGTCAGTAGGCAGTTTAAGGAGACGTAGAATTTTGACGGCAACGTTTCCGAAAAGATAAGCCAATCGCCTGATTCTTTTGGTGTAGCTGACATCAAGTGCCTGATATCTGATTGATATCTGCATGACTGACAGGCGATAATGAGCCGGAATCGGAGGGTGCGGGCAATTCTCTGGCTCCCTAATACTCAGACACCGTAGTGATCATGTTAATCTGAGATAACCTTCTGACTTGCTGCCGGCAGGAAACTGTCTCGCGTGAATCCACGGTTGGAGCAGGCAGAGAATGCACAGTGCTGTCTGGGTGAAGGCTCCAGTAGCCTTGACGACAGCCAGAAGGAGCCAGAGCTTGTGAACGAGAACAGCAAGTTGGACTAGTTCGTACGTACTAAGCAACATGGTAGCACGTCAAACAGTACACGTGGGACAAGACCGACGAGAAGGGGTCAAGCGAAGGCCGAAGATAAGACGTGTATCAGTCAAGTGTCTATTGCTCTATCAGAAGAAGAGCGTGCATTCCTTAAGGGTGTTGTAGGTGGCACGGTTGTTCTTTTCTTTTGTGTTTTTTTTATGTGTTAGCCTTAGGAGTGTCCAAATGGAAAAAGCTTCATGTATGTGTCTATGTCTCCGTGTGTGAGATGGTTAAGCCTCACCGAGACAGCGGAAATTGAAGTAGTCGAATGTAATTAAGGGTAACAGGCATGAGTAATTGACGGTAGTTAGAGGTATATGTATAGGTATATAGTGAAACTGCGCTTGTCCCCTTCTCGTCGTTCTTGTTCCACGTGTACTGTTTGGCGCGCCACCGTGTTGTTCAGAGCTTGCGCTTATTTATTCAACTCGCTCTACCTGGGAGCCGGAGTCGTGGCGTGTGAGAGTCATCGACACCTGCGACCCACATCCAAAAGATCTAGTTTTCTAGCATCACATCAAAAGATCTAGCGAATTTCAGAACCGGAGTCACTACCACGGGGATGACGTCCACGACGGGGTATTTCCGACCACCAGGATTCGACTCTCTCGACACCCGAGTCCCCCGAGTCGAATAAACGAACCCAACCAGACTGAGTTGCCGTGCGGTGGCTTATCTTAGTGGCGATAGCAATGGGTTGTGCTATTTTTCGCAGCGTCTGTTCCCGTTACGTTTTACTTTTTGTGATGCAGATGTGACCAGAAATTTGCAGACCCGACCAGTAATTTGCGAAAATATACGCCAGTTACTCTATGGCTTACTGGTTTTGGAAGGTATTATGCCTAAAAATCGATGTAGCAGCTAATGAGATGACGGTGCCCCTGTGAGTTTTTTGGAACTACTAATTTCTAGCCAAAAACGACGCATTTGTGTCGAGTTTGTGGCAGGAAAATATATAAACATCACAGCGAACGCACAAATCACAGTAAACTACTCTTTGAACACCATGTATTGCAAATGTCACGTTTTTATGCCATGTGTTCGCGAGCTCACGAAACCAGGACAAGAGCCACTCGTATAACATTGGGACGAAATGTATAACAGTAACTAAGCCTACGAGCTACGCATGAACTGCTCATAATGACTGAATAACTCACCTGCGCAAGTCTTCCTACATTCGTAGTACGTGTCGAAGTTATTGAGGTTTCCATAGCAACCGCCGTAGATGAACTCAATGCATTGACCTTGATGCGCGTCAAAGTAATACACTGGGAAGTGTCCGTTACAGGGTCCTTCAGCCTTGGGAAGATGACAGATTTCTGTCGCGTTACCTGCGCACAAATACGTACTATGGTTGGAATGTGTCTTTTTGTTATACATTAGTAACGGGATCTGAGACACTTGGTCCCAAGTTATGCGTGATAGATGGAAACATGACATCCGTGTGAACCCACAATTCAATAAGTTTTAGAGCAGAGGGAGTAGCTGAGGCCCTCGCTCATCTCAAAGTGCATGAACACGCAAGCTATGACATGTTGAAAAATAATTTACGTTTACTCAAAACACTGACATGCAAAAGCACCATGTAATAAGCGTGATGTGACGAATCACGCTTATGAATGTCTAACAGCGTCATTTTACAACGCCATTAAGGAAAAATGAAACATGTTTTCATAATCCTACCGAATTCGAGTAATCGCATTGTAGTCTCCCCAACTACTCCATGTGACGACAAGTATCACAAAATAATTCAGATTTTGGGAACTGTGACGTCATAATTTGTTGCCTTACGTCCCGAGACAACTACATGATGATGAGCCTTTATACTGAGGTCGGTCCGTGGATTAATTTTTCCCAACTGAGGGTTCTTTAACGTGCTCCGAAAGTTCAGCACACGGCACACCGTATTTAACGTCCCTCGCGGAACACGACGTGTTAAAGGAACTTGTACCCTGTCACCAATTTGCTGACGTTCTCCTCTTTGATACAACCCGCGACCCCGAGATGAGTCGGCGGACGCGTTACCAACTGATCCCCGAGGCAGGTACGACACAATGCCTCCAATATGCCACCCGTCCGGGTAATTTGTTCCGCAAGGGTTACTGTGCGTCATCTTACTAGTGTTGTCACGTCACTGGCTGCTGGAAGGGTTTCAACGTAGGGCGCTGAACGCGGACTGATAAAGTGATTGTTCCGTTGCTGGGAGAGAAACTCCAGAGTTCACGGTGACGTCACCTGATCTTCGAGAGTTCGAAACTATCAACATTTATTAGTTCTTTCGGAAATTCGTAAAGGCGCGCAGTGCACTATTGACATTGAAATCTTCAGTGCTTAATTATCCAGCGGGGTTAATAAATGATATATTATGAAAGGGAAGAAGTCGTGTATTTAAGACCGGAACTTTAACTCCCCCCCCCCAATTCGCAGAAGTGATGCTGATGGGCGCCGTGGGCCTCTATGCGATTTTTGTACAATATAAAGAGCTAAAGAGCTAAGTTACAGGTTCATACGCAACCAAAGGGCTAAGGCCTATTTCCATTCTGAAAACGCTATAGGAAAAATGTAGTTGGCTGATTTTTTTTCCTTTCTTTTTTGTCTGAGCGACACATTGCGTGTTCATGAGAGTCTATAGCTAGAATGCTGACAAATACAAGCGAAAATCCAATTGTGTGGATTTGCCAGGCACTGTTGTTCTTTAGTTGAAGTTCATCTCACCTCCGTCTGCCTGCGTGCGTGCCATACGCAACTGGTCAATGTAGCTGTATTCATATGCTACGGAAGTCTGTATCGCAACGCCTGTAGAAAGAAAATGTCATCATCCTCAGGATACTTTATTAATTCCAGCGTTGAAAGCAACAACTCACATATTCCGACCAGGAACGACTGCACACTCGTCATCGTTCCTCTCTTGTGTTTCTCTGGGGTCATAAAGAGATTAAATAGTTATTTCGTAGTAAGCGCAGTACACATTTGATTCTGTCTCGTTATATGCGAAAAAAAAAATCTTAAAATATGAAACACACGTGCGTAATGTCACTATTGACTGTTGCGGCAGCCCATTTCGGCCTTGCATTAAAATACTTCACCTAATCTTGGAGCTCCGCACAACTGAAAATGTACTGCGTAGGTGATTGGTGGCTTTGTGTCCGGATTGTCTTGCACGAGAACATACGAATACATATGCAGCACAGTTCATTGACTGTGTATTCAGATGTGTCAAAGCTCAAATGTGTATTAGAGTATCATCAAGCGAACTGTCAGTTTGCGTACATAACGAAATGTAACGAAATGTTTTCTTTGCGCTGCCATATGTGCTCCGCAATACAACTGCGGCTATCAGCTCTATAAAGAGGCGGGCAGGTGGAGAGAAGACACAAGAAACAAGTCAGACACGCCAGGAATTGGTTAATAAATTCGGAATCTTTGTGCTCAACAGAGTGTACAAGTTGAATACCATGTAAGTTTGCCATGTAAGCCGTTTAAGTTTGCCATTTGAATGCCATGTGTAATGTTTCGTTCGTAATGTTCGTTCGCGGGTTCTAATATAACTCCAGTAAATAACGTATACTGGTGAATGTCCAAGTGAGAAAAGAAGGAAAAAAATCAAACGCTCATCCGACATATTTTGTAATGGAAGCTCTTTCTACGACTGTCATTGGTTACCGGAAAAGCTTGCATGGAGACCTTCACATAACCGGAGAGCTGTGTACGATGTTTAATTTTCGTACCAAGAACTAAAGAGATACGTCGATTGCCCATACCTGCTTTCGTGTGTACATTTTTTGTGCCGCAATGACGGATGCTTATCGGCACAAAACCAGCCAAGGGCATACCTCAGTGGCGTACCCAGAGGGGGGTTAGGGAGTTGAAGCCCTCGCCCGAAATGTTACTTTTGGTAGTGCATTTCGGAGAGAGAAATGAGGGTGAGATCCTCCTCCCCCATGTAAGATCCCCATAGGTCCCCTCCCGAAATATTCTTCAGGCTACGTCCACTACGTCCACAGAGTACACCGTGAGAGGAATATGAATAAACAAGCACTGTACTTGGACCACCAGAGGATGACAAACGCATACCAGCTGGTGGACGTGAACTATGGAGTACACAGCCTGAGCTAACTCAGAGCAGCAAACAAACAAATCTGTGTCGACCTCGCTTGTTTGCTGCCACCCCCTCCTTCAATTACGCTCTCAGAGAAAAAAAAAGGAGTATTTTACTTCTCTTGGGGAGTAAATGCAATGCCCCCCAAAATGAGTCCCTTTCGGGAGTACATGCACGGGAGTAAATGAGAGTCACCGAGTGGCATTTCACGCTCTGTTCTAACAGTACCAGCTACATAATTCGTGTGCATGAATGAAAATATTGCTATTAGCGCAAAAGAAATAGGATAGATTGGTCATGTTCTGCACACCTCATGCAATGGCCGAACGCGCGTGACGAACGCTATGGGCCAATGGGAGTCTAGTGCCTCCATGATATTGGAAGCACAGAAATCACGAGAAATGAAATATCTGGTCCCTAGTGAATTGGTTCTTTTAGGTGGTTGCTCATTTAGCGGTGCAACAGTTCCAGCGTAGCAAAAAAGGACGCTCGCACTTGACACGTAAACAGAAACGGCTGCCCGACGGCTGTCACGCACGGTACGTCCTCCGGAGGCCGCATCGCGGCGCCACCAGTTTGCCGAACAGTCCCTATAGCACTCACCAGTGGGATAATGCGGGCATACCTCGGCAAAACTCACTCATGAGCATGCCCACTCATGCTCATTTTGGAAACTGAGCGGAGCATGAGTGAGCGAACGGACAGCCGGGGACGAGTGAGTGAGCATGAGTGAGCAAACAGAGAATTGAGCAGAGGGTGAGTGAGCATGAATGAGCAAACAGAGAACTGAGCAGAGGATGAGTGAGTATGAGTGAGCAAACAAAGAGTTGAGCGGATGATGAGTGAGCATGAGTGAGCAAACAAAGAGTTGAGCGGAAGATGAGTGAGCATGAGTGAGCAAGATCTTCAGGAATACGACTTCTTGATTTCATCTCAGTTCAGCAAGCCGGTCCCCTTTGGTCCTCCGATTTCGTTGATTTTTTTTATGCTAAAGCCACACCTCTATGATGAACAGTGCCACTGGTCCGAAACTTGAGATCGCAGCAGTTGCCGAGAAAAAAATTGACGAGCGTGCCTGGGTGGCGTCGTGCGCTTCACTGAATCTTTCTCGGGTGGTACTTTGAGGTCGTCTCGTCCGCACCACGAACGCGCTAGAGGAGCGCGACTTTTTTTGCGCGTTATACAGATGCTGGACTACCACATAATTTTAAAAAACGGGCATTTCCTCTCACAAACTGTTCTATAAAAAATCGCGAAAACGCTCGTGAGCACGATTTTGCGCACATTTTAAACTTTTATTATGGAAGAAGTACGCACGGTAGAATTACAAACTCTGCACCAGATGAAAGATAATTAATTGCTCTTTCCAACGACGTATTACGCATAAATGTGAGTGTTACTGGAGAATAGGTAAGATGAGACGAACCATGCTCCCTCCGTGAAAATACGCGAAGTTCGTAGGTCAATTCCTCAAAAACCCCACCTTTAATTTTGGCAAAAAAAAAATTGCATGGAATCCTGATTATATTACTTTTCCAATGGTGTAAAATTTGTGTACTCTAAAAGTTTAGAACCGAAATGCCAGCGCGCATAGAGAGAGCATGTACAACGCGGCCATGCGGTTCCAACTCCGGCCACCCTCCGGCGTTTGTACTGATCGTGTAGAAGGGAACCTGGCTTTCATCACCTCCTGTGCCTGAGATGGACATTTCGTGCCATATCGTATTTCGACTAAGGACAGGGTGCAAAGAACAAACGTTGCTATCATGTTACGTGCATGAGGAGAGCAGGTACAATGCGGCTCGACGGTTCCATCTTTCTTTCTTTTGTTTTCTGTTGACAGGCGCTTAAGATGTGGTCCGTATTTAACTACCTTGAAGCAGGTCAGCTGGCCTAATACATTGATACGCATAGAAGTACAGGAATAATACAACATTGCAAGCCGATAGAGTGGTTTATTTGGTGACTGGATTTGCTATTGCTCACCTTTAGAGAGAATTTACGGAAGCCACTAAAACAAGAGTAAAATATAGTTACGGTGCATGAAAGAGCCATACATACATTTTAAATACAAAACACAGCTCTGAAAGCGGAATCGGGAACAAATGTCACCTATGTGTGAGCGGCATCACAAACTGATTCTGTTGGAAAACATAGATTTGTATGCACATTCTCGAAAACATCACCAGCCAGACGTAGTGTGCTGATCGTTCGACGTGCTGAAAACAACGCAGCTATAACCGAGGTTCAAACATGTCCTCGGCGGATCTTCCTAGCTGAACTCCAGATACTGCATGACTTTCAGATGCTTTGTACCACACATGGGATGAACCGATCCCTGTCACTGGCCGAACCAGTTCCCATTCATCCTTCTTCGAATTTCGAAAGGCTGCAACCTGAGCTGACGGAATGTGCAGCAGTTCCGTGGCGTGTTCCTTCTTTTTGAGAGCGCACACAAAATCTTCAGCGGTTTGAATAGCTTCAGCAGGTGGACATCGCAAGTTATCCAAGCTTGCTATATGTTTCAAAGAGCCCCCGACCCCATCGTACGCATTTTTACATGGCCACTGGCAGAGAAAATCCATCCCAGCAACAAGTTGTTTTTCCCCATTTCATAGAGCTGGTACCTGTTCTTAAAGTGCGCTGCAGCACCGTCGGACACGTATATCACATGGGAAAACACGGGCAGTATGTCTTGTATAGCCTCTGTTATGTTTTGGAGGGCAAGAAAGGCATGTGCAGAATCGTGAGATAGGTCGTCATTCACTGTTGCGAAACTATTTGTCGAAGACATGGTGGTTACAACACAGGTGAATTAGGATATTTGATCCGTCTTCCAATAGCGCCCTTGGACCTCACTTGAGAAGTTGACTCTCCAGTTTTCTGCAAAATGGAAGTGCATGACGACATGTCTTAAATCCACGAAGGCCTTCTCGTTCCAAATGGCGCTTCTTTGTATGTTGTATATATATATATTCATGCTTGGTGTACAGAGCAGCACATTTCCTGACCGCCTTCAGGAATACCGATGCCTTTAGCGTCTTGCTAATGAGGGCACCAGATTCCCAGAGAGCCATATCAACGTCGTCGGCACGGTTCATCCTTAGCTTCTGTAGGTTGATCCTTTTGGCCCCTTGACAACTGCGACACTCTTGCAAAAAGCATGTCCTTTGTGGGTCAGGACATACAGACATCGCATTCAGTTGGTCTCTGCTTAGCTGGATGGATGACGCACTGTTTATGGCCGCGATGATCAAATCAAAGTTTGCGCAGTACAAACACACACACTGTTCCGAACGTGGGTCTGTGCGAACCCACTTAGGCCGAAGTGTGTAGAACTTCGTCAGTCCTATATTGATGTCCGGATGAGCGCTCTTGAACAGGCTAAACGTTTCCCGTATTGAACGAGTAATAAAGCGCTTTGCAACAGCGACTCTCTTCCCGTCTCTGGTGACACGAATTATGTCTTTTTTGTTGGGACTTTGGACAGAACAGTCCTTTTTGTCTTCAAGATAGTACCGGAGTGCAACCTGTACGTCGTTCTCGCTGACAGGATGCCCACCATACTTGTCCGGCATCGCCCACACGCCCTGCTTCCCTCTCAGACTTTTTGATTTTTCTATCACATATTTCGTTGCATCCGGGATCAGTGCTACTATTTCTTTTTTCGTCATGTTTTCAGGAAGAAGCATAAGAATCTGGCATCTTTCTTGATTGGAGGTGCACTTCTGATAAGCGGCCCTGATGTTGCGCAAAAGGCTAGAACATCTCGTGCAGTCTGTTCCGGAGGTGGTCGGTTCGTCTACGTCATATGCATCACGTATTCTGCGGCTTATTGACCTGCTCAATGCGCCGCCAACTTCTCTCCGTTTCCGTGACGCATACGACGGCATTTGTTTCCTTTTGAGAGACGCCGGCTGCCGCAGCGGAGTTACGTCGATATTTGCCGTCGAAATACTCTGATTAATTTCTTCAATAATGTCCTTGCTCTGAACATAGTCTGTGTCAGATACAGCAACGGGCGAGGACTGCGATAGACCACTAATTGCTGAACGAAAGTACGCAGCACAATTCGTACATAGTTGGTCCTCACCGCTGACTTCATCACGTCGCTCAGGGTCGAGAAGCGCCTTCAGCGCGCCGATGTCAAGGCTTGACACAGTTGTGAATCCACTCTGGCGAAGAATCTTTTTCCGATGTCGACGTGCATAATCGGCACAAAACACACGTTCCTCACTATAAATGTTCCGAGCCATAGAGACGACTTCCAACGCTGACGAACCCAAAGTTATTCAGACACCTCACTCAACCGCTGCATCGTCGACGGCTGGTCCGTGCATTATTGGCCACACACGGCGACCAAATGAACCTGTCCACACCGCAGCAAGGTCATTTTTGTTAGGAAGTCTGGCGTCTGGTGTCCCCAGTGCGGGTTTGTTTATTACTTATAATCTGTATGTACATCCGGCAAAGGCGATGGGACGCGGGCACAAAGTTTGGGTGAAAGATAATATAGCCTCCGCGTCACGCAACCTGATACCAAAGTTTCTTCTTTGCAGCCTGTCCGTAGTCGAAATACGATATGGCATGAAATCTCCATCATAGGCACAACAGGTGATGAAATGGAGTGTAGCATAGATACGTGGAAGTCAGGTTCCCTTCTCGACGATCAGTACAAACGCCGGAGGGTGGCCGGAGTTGGAACCGCATGGCCGCGTTGTACATGCTCTCCTTATGCGCGCTGGCATTTCGGTTCTAAACTTTTAGAATACACAAATTTTACACCATTGGTAATATAACCAGCATTCCATGCAATTTTTTTTGCCAAAATTATAGGTGGAGTTTTTGAGGAATTGACCTACGAACTTCGCGCATTTCCACGGATCGAGCATGGTTCGTCTCATTCTACCTATTCTCCAGTAACACTCACATTTATGCGTAATACGTCGTTGGAAAGAGCAATTAATTATCTTTCAATTGGAGCAGAGTTTGTAATTCTACCATGCGTACTTCTTCCGTAATAAAAGTTGAAAATGTGCGCAAAATCGCGCTCACGAGCGTTTTCGCGATTTTTTATAGAACAGTTCGTGAGAGGAAATGCCCGTTTTTTTAAATTATGTCGTAGTCCGGCATCTGTAGAATGCGCAAAAAAAATCACGCTCCTCTAGCGCGTTCGTGGTGCGGACAAGACGGCCTCAAAGTACCACCCGAGGAAGATTCTGTGAAGCGCACGGCGCCACCCAAGCACGCTCGTCAATTTTTTTCTCGGCAACTGCTGCGATCTCAAGTTTCAGACCAGTGGCACTGTTCATCATAGAGGTGTGGCTTTAGCATAAAAAAGAATCAACGAAATCGGAGGACCAAAGGGGACCGGCTTCCGTGAACTGAGATGAAAGAGTTGACTCTCCCACCTGCTGCCACTGTGGCGCTCTTGAGGATCTGGAGCACATTCTTCTTCATAGCCCTCACTACAAACTTTCCCGAACCGCACTGTCCGAGTCCCTTAGTCAGCTGGACTCTCGCCCCTTCTCCCTATCGAAATTGCTTGGTCCCTTGCCCAATCCAGTCCAGCAATGATCTACACTCGAAGCTCTTTTGACATTTCTGGGCACCATCGGGCTTCGATCGTTATTGTGAAGGGGCTCCTTATTTTATTCCCCATCAGAGGTCGGCACTTTGGACCGCCGCTCACTCATGCTCATTTTAAAAAATGAATAAAAGTACGGGCCTTCACTGTTGCATAGTCTAGAAAACCTCGTCATAAACATTGGGGAGTGAGGCTAACACCCCTCCATGACGGAAGTGCACGCAACACCCTTAATTAAATACAATCATGGAAGTCGCTGCAACGCCCTCTCCGTTGGTGATGGTGTCCGAGTCCGAGCACCATTTGACTCCCTTTTGACTTTCTTTTTCCTAAGAGTGTAGCCCATTACATTTTGGTGATAAGCGTCCTGCATCAGGGGCGTAGCCAGAAAAAAAATAAAAATTGGAAGGTTTATATGGGAGGGAAGGATTTCTCTCTCTCTCTTACGTCTCCGAAATGTACTACCAGAGGTGCGGTTTCGAGAGAAGGCTTCACCCCCCCCCCCCTGTCGCTACTCCTCTGTCCTGCATTGCTCTATAACCTGTATCCCGCAAGATTACCACCGCCCCAACAGGAGCGATATCTCCCGAGTTCCGACCACGGCCCTCGTACGTACGTGTAATACAAGTTTTCCTGTGCAGGTGAGCATGAGTGAGCACCCTGAAGAAGGTGAGCATGAGAGAGCGAGCGATGAACATGTGAGTGTGCATGAGTGAGCGGGCAATGAGCCCAGCTGCCTGTGAGTGAGCATGAGTGGGCGAGGGATGAGCTCAGCTGCCGTTGAGTGAGCATGAGTGAGCGCGCGATGAGCTGAGCTACCCTTGAGTGAGCATGAGTGAGCGAGCAATGAGCTGAGCTTCCAGTGAGTGAGCATGAGTGAGCGGGCAGTGAGCTGAGCTGCCGGTGAGTGAGCATGAGTGAGCGGGCAATGAGTCGAGTTGCTGGTGAGTGAGCATGAGTGAGCGGCGGTCCAAAGTGCCGACCTCTGAATGCGGGGAAGAACAGGACCAATCTATCAGTGCTCCGTTCTTGGGAACAAGAGAAAAGAGCATCTGATTCATGGCTGTTAACAACAATATGGTATTTTCAATAACTCAATACACCTGACAACCTGTCAGGGTTGAGTGTTTCCGGGGAATGATGTTTGTCATTACGGTATCTCCTGTGTGTATAGAAAAGGTTCCTGTCAATAAAAGTTCCTCTCGTTGAGAGTCTGCAGGTGCGTCTGTCCTATCCCCCCTAGTGCCCTCATCGTACTGCCGTTACGATATGATCTACATTACAGCCCTCCATGGGCCGACTTATCCAGGCGCGACCCGGCCCGGGCGCATCGGAAAATGGCCCGGCCCGACCCGCGCCCGGACCTTCATATTTTTATCCGTCCCAGTATTCCCGAGGCCGAGTAGATCCCGGCGTAGGATTTCAAGCCGCGGCGCACACGTTTCTGGCGCACATCAAACAAATTTATGAGTAACTGTATGAGAAGACAGGACAAGGCCACGAGCATACATGTTCTTGCGGCTTTAAGCCGCAACATCACGAGGCCAAATTAAATCCAAAACGCACGGGCATGGGCGTTATCGTTACACTGTCAAGTTTTTGCAGAGGTAGAGGATGCAGTCGACAAACGCCTTCTCCCGGTCCCTACCACTCTACCAAGCTTTGCGAACGTGATTGTGAAATAAGTGAGTAGTGAGGAGCAATGTGAAGTGGCTTTGAGAATGTTCTAGAGGGTCGAATCATGCGCATAATGCAGTGTCCTTTGTTTATCTTTGCAAATGTATGCAGAGGAATGACGCAAGCGCGTGATGGTATGAATCAATAGTCCTCCATTGTGTGGAATTAGCTGCGTGACCCGGCCGAGCCTGACTCTCGAAAACATATGTGTCGACCCGGGCCCGGCCCGCGGTGGTGGCATATTTTGACGGCCCGGGCCCGACCCGGCCAGGAGCACACAGCCAATAACAAGCAGGGCCCAGCCCGCGGGCCGGCTCGGGGGCCCAGGCCCGTGCAGGGCTGTAATCTACATAGCGTACTTTTTGTGACATCTATATGGTGCTTTTCTCATCATTACTAAGGGTAGTGAGCAACGGCAATAATGATGTGAGTGCAAAACACTTACCTTTCCCGGACGGCTGAAAGAGAACCACCTGAGCTGATCAGGCGGAGAGGCTTCTTATGTATCTCATCGTTTCCGCTGATCAGGAAGAATTTTCGCGACGCAAACAAAATGAATCCGATTACAAGAAGAGCTCGTGCGATACAGAACAGCTCACTGTTGAAGCGTTTTTCTTTGCACGTAGGAGTGCAATATTCTTTGAACACTGTCCAAAAACCACGAGAGATAGCGCTGTGCATGAGGTCGTTTCTATGACGCTAGCATGGCCCTACACTTGAATTCCATGTAGAAAAGGGGTATAGCTGATTGATGCAGCTTGTAATATTTCTTCGCGGGATATCTTCAGGGGTACAACGCCTTTGAGAGGAGCAACGAGTGCCTGTGAAGATTAAATCGTTTCTTCAATTTTTACACTGCGATCGATGTACAGATTCCGCCATTCCCTAAATACATGTCACCATGAGTTCACACCAGTGACGGTCACCGTGGATGAGACGCAGGAAGTGCTGGAGTGTCGGAAATTTGTGGCGCACGCCAAAAGAACCCCATATTTTCGAAATTATATGCAGTGCTAACCTACGGTACGAGCAGCATGTCGCCACATAAATAGTCCGAAAAAGCTGGAACGGCATGGTCCGTATATCAGCGCGGAAAACGCACCGTAGTATTTCACGCCGTAGTAAGCTTGGCGCCAAATTTCACGCTCAGAGCCGGTTTAGAGGGCGTGGTCGAGCGCATGAGCAGCCTCTTCATATTTCGGGTGGACGGCAGCGTGGCAATCACAGCGTGGCACGCGTATTATGGCGCATTCCATTGGCAGAGCTGGGTCAAATTTTTGCCCCGGGAAGGGACAAAAACTGTGCCAGTGGCATAGTCGTGTCAGCCGTGGAATGTTTCATTGGCTGAGCAAGGGGAAAACGTTCGCTAGAAAGAGCAATAGTTCTTGACCCACGAGACCAAAGCTAACCCGGGAAAACAGGAGCTCACTCGCTATGTGCAGGGCGTGCTTCATACCTCGAACGATTGTTAGCATTCCATAGACGAAGCGAACCCCTGTGGCCCCGCCGGGAGTATGCACTCAAACCCCACCGAGCGCGTGGCAAAATCTCCTCCCGCAATGGAATACGCTATTAGCTTCCGGTTCGTCAAGCAATGGAAACCGAGTGTTTTTATTTTGACGCTGTACTGACGGTTGAATGGGCGTCATGACAGCTGGGCCTCTCCAAAAAGCTTGCCATTGACACTATTGTCAAGCTTGTCAACGTTGTGTGTGTGTGTTCTTTGTTTTTTCTTTGTCTTTCTTTTTTCTCGTCGAGTACCTCGTTTCACGACGGGCACAGGATCCATGCCGTCTGGGCCGCGTGAATTCGCCGAAGCGTTTCACGCTCTTGCGGTTTTACGCAATGAACTGCGCCCCATGCAGTTGCAGCTTAAACTTACTCCAATCGTCATACGCGGGAAGCTGTTTTTGAACTTGTAATGTTTTAGACACACAAGTTGTACATCCGGAGCTGCTTCACCGGAGATAGGACACGGTCGAAAAAGAGCACACGTTCGAGCAAACTATGTGTGAATTTGAATTCCTAGGAAGAGGCATCAAACAGCTGGGCAGTCTTACCAGATGCTCCTGGTCCTACTTACAGTGTACAACGGCCGTCACAACATCGATACAGAATGAAGGCTAAGCACCTATTCACTAGAATGAAGTAGCTATTTCCTTCTAACAATAGGCCCTTTTGGAAAAAGTGCGCCATCCAGTGGCAAGGATGCGCAACCCCGCCATGATGCACTCAAAGCGTCCGAACAGCTGAGCGTCCTTCATTTTCGGATTCACTGTAGGTTCGCGTTTTCCCAGCATGCCTCTTAACACTTTATTAAAACATTTTATTAAAATATTTACTATTTACATACACTTACAAAGGGAACAGCGAGGCGTTCCCAGGAATGCAGTCCCGTGGAAATCAGATGTAAATGCACAACACGAATATTCATAGTCGTACGAAGAGACATTTACGTAACAAAAAAAAAAAAAACAAAAAAAAAGAAAGGACAACGAGGTAGAAAGAAAGTGGCCCTCTACTACAAAAAAAGAAAAAGAAGAAAAAGAAAGGAGTGCGCCTGAGCTTTCCTGCCAAGTGAATAGAGTGCGACCCCAACCATTATCGAATTTAACGACTCAGCAAAATTTTCCCTGCTTTCTTTTTATTCCTTCCCTCTCCCTACTACTCTCTGTTCTCTTTTCTTCCCCTTTCTCGCTTTCTTCCTCCCCTTGCTAATTGAACTCCCACGCACCGTGTGAATGAGTGGGACGCGCTCATTATTTAAATAAAAGCTCAAACGAGTTTCGTGAAAAAGACCTTCAAAGCAGAGACTGTGTCACGACACAATTGCACAACCAATAAGCAAGACCGTATTTACTTTTCAAACCACGACCAACCACACAGGCACCGTTCTGCGTACGCTCCTTCTCCACTTCTCATGTTTCTGACTTGTTTAATTTTTACTGCACACGTGTAAAGGACAATGTTGGGCGCTTATTCATTCACACATTCGTCCTGTAGAGCTACATAACTGGCCTACTCCATTCCTGTTTCGTTCGCCCGCGTGGCGCGTCGATCGTCTCTGAAGAATAGACGCCATACAGTATGCGTGAGGCGCTAGCCGCGGTGCTCACAAGGGCAACTGCGCTTCAACGTGGTAAAAGACGCTGAGAGTACACTTATTGTATGTCCTGGTCTTACCGCTGAATGAAAATTTCCGAAGTCTATGGTATAGACTCGTGATGATGATGCCAATGTGTCTTGTTCGGGGATTGAGAAGAACTCTTATGCTGATTTATTTTATGTCAGAACCGTTTTCTTCGACACCCTGAAAGTGCGGAATGATGGACTAAGGTAGTGGATACGTCATTTCAACGATACCACACCCATCTTCGTCGGCTACGACTGCCGAAGCTCACTCCCTCGCATAAGATAGCAGTTCCATGGACTGCAAACATAATCTGATTTCATGGCATGGCCTTGCGTACGACTCGTTCAGCGCGATCAGCGCCTCCCGATCAGAGAAGGACAGTTCAACGTTCAACAGAGGGGCAATTTCAGCTGAGTTCGGAGGTGGCGCTAGTGTTGGGCGCAACAATTTCGAGAGTGAACCGACTTCGATTAGCTGAGATTGGTCAGCGCTCAGCCCCTGAACGTGCCGACACTAGTGCAGCGTGCAGTCAATAAATTGCTGATATAAAAATAGCGGTTCAATTTCACACTCTGCAGCAAAGGAAGCTGGTTGCTCTTAAAACCACAACATAAATGTATGAGCAAAATATATCACCAATCCCATCAGGCAGCATCTCAATCGTCAACAGGAAGATGTACAACGCTATAATGTGAACACCCAGGGTGATTTATTGTTCATTGGTCATTATCTGGGCCTGTAACGAACATCAAGAATGTTCCTAAATGCTGATGCCCGGCACGTTAAATTATTATTATTATGGTGCAATATTTCGTTTTTCTTCTTTCGTTTCTTTTCTTTTTTCTTTTTTTGCTTCGATTGTGTGTTCGCTTCTGAGCCGTGGCTTTGAGCGCTGCTCCTGTTGCGGTTTCGGTTTCTTTTTAGGAAACTTGAATAATAAGCAAATTAGAATATCACAAGCAAGGGGTGTACTATAAAAAAGGTGCCGTTTCCCTGAATTTGATTGTTCCTCAAACTCCAGGAATTGTTAGCTCTGCGGATAATACCTCGAAGCATGCAGTTACATTTGAGGGACACTAATGAACATAAGAAAGATTGCCAGCAATTACACTTCAGTATCTTCCGGCATTTACTATTATGGGTCACACAGGATTTTCTCTCCGATTCCGCTAAAACTACACACTTTCAAAGATTTGAGGCAGCAACATTATTGCTGCCCCTTTCCCTCTTCCCGTGTTCCATATTTCCCTCATCTTTTTCTTTGGCTCCGCGCCGACTGGTCACGTTCTATTTCAGTGCATCTTTTTGGAGTTCTCAACTACTTACAGATTTTGCTTTAACTGCCGCTTTGTGGTAAGTAATTATCTCTACCTTTCGCCCTGTTGACTATGATTCACCTCAAACGGGGACCCCTTCTTGTTCCATCTTATTTTGTACTTGTGCCAATTTCCTCTTGTAGCGATTTTAGTATGCCCGACGGACTCTGACACGATTTCTAATTAGAATTGGGGACACATTCGTGATTTCTTGAATTCATTCTTTAGGCAGTGGAAGCTCCCTATATGCCCTCATTACCATTCCTGTTTTACGTTGTTTTTTTTTCCGAACCGCTACATCCACTTTACTACTTCTTGCCTTTTGCTCCGCCGTTCTGCGGCACACATAGTTTTGCTAGATGAGCCCCTTCATTGCCTTGTGCAAAACAACATTAAGGGTCAATTAAATTTAAATAAGCATTCGCAAAGTTGGTTACCTTTTGCTGTCCTGTCTGAAGCAAGTAACCCCTGCTGAGCATTTTATGATTTCCCCTGTCGTGAACAAGAAATACCCCGTAGATGAATTTATGCTTTTTCCTGTCTTGCTCGAGCAAGGAACTTGCTTCTTATAATTGCTGCTTCTAATAATTATGTTTCTAATAATTCTAGCATCTATTTGCGATAAGTGTAATGTGTGTGAGAGTGAGTGCCCCAGTCGTTGGAGTAACAAAGCACGCGCAGTTTCTTCGCTTTGGCTGTATTTATAGAGAGTAGCTCTCCGCGCTTTGAGGAAAAGGAGGAAAAAGCAAGAGATAGCTGCCTTTGTTTTTTCTCATTGTACCATGACAATTTTTTGAGTGTTGGACACCTCCAGTGGATTCATAAAAGAAAGTAAGGTTTGTAGGGTATGTTAGAATAAAAATTTTAAAGTGTTCGATTAGATTAAGTCACGATGATTATTTTATGGTGCTTTCAATGATGCTTTGTTTTCCTCTGTTTTTTACGTGTTCGAGAATGTGCCGCTGACTAGAAACCATTTCGCTCTGATATCATTGTCTGTTCTTAGTTGTTGTTTTTCATGTGTATTGTTTGTGTTCCTGTGTTCTTTAGCCTTAAGTCGGTGATAGTCACTTGGAAATTATTAAATTTGTATTTTTTCTCGTTTTGATAGACTTTCGCTATTATTTTCCTACATGTATCTGTTGTTTGTGTGTTGGAGGATGCGCAGGTTTGGCTCCCTATTAGTGCTAGCTGTTAAGAAAACAAGATAAATTTATTTCATGATATTTTTTTTTCACACTTACATCGGGACTGAAAGGGCAAGCCCGCAACACAGTACAGCAAATAAATACACATGTAAAAAAATATAATATAACAACAGGAAGACCATAAATCACTGAAATTTGTAATCAGTCCTCTTTGGCTACACCAACTACATACTCTATGACCATTGCACATCAATATGCACACACGTACTGAAGCCTTATAAACAGCACCAAAAGAAAAGAGGAAAGGCATACGCAAACGGCAATAAGTAAGAAGTTTTGCTCTTAGTTTAAATTTGCAACAGCTAGTAATAGTTCTAACATCTCGTGGAAAATCTATTCCAATTATTTTAACCAAAGTAAATCAGAGAATGGAGACCATAGTTTGTTCTTGGTGTTCGAGCAGCGGTTGCAAGCAAACTCCTGGGGGAGTAGTTTGTGCTATGTCGGCAAAGTGAAGGTGTATTGATGGGACTGTGATAAAGCAAGTGTATGAAAACGACAATCTTGTAATTAATGAGGATATAGATATCTAGGATATTTAACGAGCGAAATGCATAAATGATGGAGTCTTGAGGATCATGGGGCAATACTCCTCTAAGCGCTCGTTTTTGCACTATTAGCAGTGGATTAATAATGGTAGGTATGTCAAGCAATAAACTTCAAAAGTATATGAGATGTGAGAATATACTACAGCGTAGTATACTGGAATTAAGATGTTAATCGGAACTAAGTAACGGAAGACGTACAGTCCAGAAGAAATCTTCCCACGAATAAACTGAACATGATTCCGCTATGTCAGGTTTTCGTGAAATATCGCGCCTAAGAATTCCGTGCTCTATATGCAACTGATGGTGTGGTTGACGAATACGAGGCGATGGTTACTCTTGTCTATGTGACTCTGAGGAGTATGAAATATAGTGTAGGACATTTATGAACGTTAGCTGCTTGTTTGCTCAACGACAGCCAGTGATAAAATTTTTCCATAGCAGTGTTTGCTTTCGAATACAGAGTCGTAATGCAGGTTGAAGATATTACTGTCATCTGCATATAACAGGCATGATTCTGCAAGAAAGCTTGGCAGATCACTTATATCAGAGAGGAACACTAGTTGTCCTAGAGTGGAACCCTGAGGAACGGAGGCATTGATGTTAAAGGGAGACTTCGGAAGTATTCAAAAGAAATAAATAATAGGTGAGCATCATACCGAACACGGACCCCTCCCTTGATACCGAATACAAAATTCGCATTAATTTGGCGCGAATAATTAATTCGTAAATGATGTCAATACCAAATCGAAACCAACATGCAAAGGGCACAGCGGTTCGCCAGGAGGAAATTACTGTGACGTCACCCCACATTGTGGTCTGCTACGAAGCTTGCATTCTTCTATGCAGGATGACGTCGGCAGTGTTGTTTTCAGCGCCATCTTCCTTCACTGAGGTGAAGCGCTCACTTCGTAATAATTCGTTCGAATAAAATCTGTGCACTTTGGGAACGCGACATTTCGTACGTACGTTCCTGACACCGCAAGGGTTACTGCTATCTCACAATCGTTTTTCCTATTCTAAGGCAAGTCCCAAGTCCCATTTTAAGGCAACTGGACACATGGCCCGCTACTGTGTCATACTGCTTCTCTTCTCGAGATAACCATGTAAGTAGATTTAAAGGTAGCCCTCTTATCCCGTACAACTCGAGTTTTCGCAGGAGAATGTCGTGGGTAATCAAGTGAAATTCCTTAGTCAGTTGATCTATGAAGATTCCCATAGAAATATTTTTTTTGTATTGCTTTTTATCTTTTCAGCTGCCTTGACTAGTGCAAGTGTGCATGGTTGACCTCCCCTTCTGGAATCCAAACTGAGATGCACTAATCAGGTGCGCCTTTCTTGTATAGTCGTACTAAAAGAAGTTTCTCAAAACTTTTGCTGTACAATGGTAGAATTGATATCCGCCGGTAACTACAAATATTGGAGCTATTTCCCTTAATAAAAGTAGGGATTACTTTGGCTGTCTTCGGTCCCTCAAGAAATACACTATCAAGGAACATTTCATTGACAAGATCAGTTAAGGCTTCCCAAGCACCACAAAGCACTGAAAGTCGAGTGCAATAGGGATGGATTGTATATGCCTTATCAATGCTGTTTAGTTTCCCGAGCCCGTCCAAGGCCTTCCACCTACCCGTCCACCCCTAATGCCCGTCTTTCAGTACACTGTGCTGCTTGGGTCTGCTAGGTGGTAACAAAATCGCTTAATGAAAGCAACCGATCATGTCCCTTGGACCTCCGATTTCTCATAGCTTTTATCACCGAGATAACTTCTACCGCGCAGGTGGGGGTACATAAAACCTGTGGTGATTTTCTGCAGGCAATGAAGGTGGCTTATTGTTATCGGGTATATCAATGTCGGTAGCATTTTCACAAAATTTGCGAAAAATTCACTAAACATTCTACAAACTTTTGTGGGATCAGTTACTGTACCATTAACAGTATATGTTAAAGAAATGACGTTCACTACCATTTCAGCCCTTTCTACTTAAAGCGTAATTAACTGTATTCGACAGCCTTTTCGGGTGATTTCTAGATTCAGCTATCCTAAGTAAAAAATAGCTTAATTTGCCTTTTCTCCGCAAGTTGCTGAGCATATTATTATATTTCACAGTTTATGCTGATCGTGTTATGTTGTTTCTGAATATATCCTTACGTCTGCACTATTCACTTAGTAAGCAACATACAGATATGCAACTTACAGATTCGATGTTGTGCTCGAAAGTTCCCGCTATGATAATGAGAAAATTGTTAGTGTCGCAATAATGGTGATCACTTCTCAGACTTGCTATAATAAAACTTGTAACTTTGACTGTAATCGTATTCGATTTCTTCTTTAACTAAATACGGTGGCCTTTGTTGTGGATTTAATATCCTCTTGTGTTTGTGTCGTCCTTCTGTGTTCCCCAGGTCCTTCAGGGTCTCTGTTGTGCACAATTAATTACATCTATCAGCACTTGTAATTTTATTGAAATTAAATCCCCACTATTAATAGTGACACAATGAGGGTGCTCACGTAGAGGAATCATAGACTTTTTTTTATAATAAAACTTGCAATTTTCTGTGTGATACCTGTTCGATGCTATTGCATCATACCTGTAATGAGTAAGTACATTCTTTATTACGTGAATTGTATTGCCTTGTGTTTCTTCTGTTTCAAATCGTGAAGGGTTTTTGGCTGGGTTTTTCCCGCTTGCAGTTGGCATTACAATTTCCACCACTATTGGCTTTAGTAAATGTATTTCCAATTGTGCTTTTGCGTATGACTTTATTTGCATGGAAACCACCTACCGCGCAGCTGTTGCGGCAGAAAAAATCGCGAAAGAAGTCGGCCCAATCGGAAAAATGTGTGACGGTAAGCGCATGAGCAGCCCTCCGCCCACGCGCCACCCACCGCGCGCTGGAAAAAAATCGCGAGTGAAGTCTGCCCAGGGGTCAATAAACGCACCTATCACGATCGCACTTTTCCCAGGGTCCTTATTTATGCTACTGGCATCGAAATCCAAGAAATCCTTGAAATCGCCGATAAACTCACTAACTAAAGTTACCATGACGCGCTTTATGACTTGACCGGTTTGACGGCCACGGAATAGAAACCGAAACCTAAGTAGGCTAGACTTACAAAGCTATGTCAGTTTACAATAATACATCGAAACTATAAAACATACAAGAGATGACCCAGTATTGTTTAAATCGCTTTTTAGCACGTTTCACATGTCTTTCTTTGGTACACTCACTGAAAAAACGACAAACATGAAGTAAAGACATCGTTCAGATTTCTTCCGCCAAAACTAGCTGTGGTCTCCGAGAGCGGTTTTAAATTTTGCTCTTAGCTTCTCTCTCCTCTTTTGTGGTAATTTTGTCAACCGAATAACATTATGCATCTTTATGTTCCTTCCAATGTAGTATCCCGTTAAAAATAACATTGTTCGCATTTTCACTTTAACGAGGGATATTTGATAAGCTCATTAACGAATGGCTCGTGATTCAGTGGGATCCACGCCTGAATGAGGCTGACATTCAGCCTCATGCAGGCTACAGCAGCGTTGCACAAACTACTGCCATGTTTGCAAGAAAAAAGTGCATCCACTTCGAGTAAGTAGCCGCTCTGGAGAATTCTTTTGTACCATTATTGACTCATTGACTCCGAACAGATAAGAGGAGTGAAGAATACGCACTATCGCGTAAGGTGCTTGGGTTGTCGTCGTAGACATCTGTTGTGTACGAAGCACTTCAACTCTAGGACTATCTACTTAGCAGATTAAGAAAGTGCTGTTTGATTCCCAACACGTCTTGCAACGTACCTTTGGACTCGTAAGTCGTCATGTTTATTCATTTTAGTTTCATTACAATGGCTGTGCTTGAACAGCGAAAGAGGCTGTAGTAAAGGTGAGTTACAAGAAGTTGGATAATACAGACCGGTATGCAATATGTAATATGTTCCTGCGTCTTCCAGAACAATTCCTGACTCAAGAACTTCTAAAGGTGGCAGGCTGCACGGTGGCATTTGCACAGTGTAAAGCGTGACTCGGAGACCATATGGGACACACGAGGGGTATATTGAGGGATGTGTGTGCGCTAACTCGCCTTGTGGAGCCCTGGAAGCACAAAAAGCGGTTGTCTGCGCAGCATGGTGCCTGCTCTCCGCATTAGGGCTGCGTTTGATCCACAGCAACACGAACGCATCAGTGCTCTTGATGTTCATTTTCTTTCCGTCGCAGAAGGGCTGGTGTAGACGTTCGTGCATGCATCCTCTACCTATGTATATATTTTAAACATGATAAAAACTACCTGAATTAGATAACACAAAAACTGCGTATTTTGCGGTTATCACACTTCATTATTTAATGATCCTCGAAGTCACATGATCTTCGTGTATCTGTCAGTGACCGGCATGCCATGTCGTGCCCCCCGTTCCCAGCACGGTGCGAAAGCCTCCTACGTACATTTTGAGTTAGGCACTCTATTTGAAAAATACATTTAATTGATTGGGTTAGTTACCTTGGCACATTACAGATTGGACCCATTCAGATGATTACAGTCAACATTTGTATTACTGTTTTCGACACTCAAACGTCGTCATCACCGCATACCGCTAGATGCAAACACTTTTATTGTAAACGCGTCCGCCACACCGGCAAAATTAGAGAACTGGCACCAATGGTATGTAGCAGTCGCCGGACTCGAATTTCGCGTTTGCAGCGATGGCTGCGGTAACACTTAGACATTTCGATCAGTCAACCGGCCTCGAGTATTCAGCCTCTGTAGTGCTGTGCTGCGAGAACTTAAGTTTGTTGAACTGCCGATCACTTTTCGGGCACGGCTGTTAGCAGCATGGTATTACAGTCGCTTGTGGTTTTTAGCGGCTGTTTCATCCCCGCCAGCGGTAATACAAGCAGCTATCACACGACACGCGTTCGGCTTTCTGTGGGGCGGATCCGTTGAATGGGTCTGTAGGTCTCAACTCCACGGAAGCCGTGATCTGGGTGGCTTGGGAGTTCCGGCTGTGCCAGAAAAGTGCTTGGCGCTTCTTCGTGTATTCTCTTTGAGGCGCTCCGTGCGTCAGAGCACCCGGCCTGCGCATTAGTGCAGTATTTCCTAGGATACGCCACCAGGTGGTTCCTCGAAAGTCCCGAGCTTCGCCCCAGGGCGGAAGTACTCCCTGCTTATTTTTGTGCTTGTGTTGCTGTCGTGCGGCGCTTGCGTGTCGAATGCCCAGATGAAGACATTTCGTTGTGGAACGTCCGTGATTTCTACGCCGCCTACAGGGAAATGCGACCGGGTCCCGCAAGGCCAGCAGTGCCAACGAAATTCACCTGGCGGCGTATCACTGCTGGCTGGCTTGATGCACGGCGCGCTAGTCTCCAGTGGAAGCTGGCCCATGGTGTCCTCCCACTGCGTGAACGTTTGCACCGTTTTCGGATATGTCGCACGGACGGTTGTCCGTCTTGTGGCTTGTCTGAGACAGCATAACATTGTTTTTTTGCGATGCCATATTCCACTTTTACTGTGGAGTAGGGCGGCGCAAATATTTGGGCTCCCAGCAGTTGATTGGGCCACCGTAAGGTACCAGGAGCCGTTGCCCGTCGCACGCGCAGAGCGGAAGCAACTAGCATTGCTGATTTCGGAAATTAACTTCCAAATTTGGATTCGACGGTGCCGGCTGTCCTTTGGTGGTCCAGATGTTGGGAGCATGGCTATTTTTCAGGCAGTGAGAGCAGGGCTGCGTGCACATATCATCCGTGAGGAGTCATTATTTGGGTCTGTGGAGTGCTGTCGCCACTGGCTTACAGCGACTCGGCTCTTTGATCATGATCAAGGTGAGTGGCATATCAAGTTCTAGTAAGCCCACTAGGACTGTACTGCTCCCCCGTAGCGACTCTTCCGGAGTTTCAGGATTGTTCGCAGGGTATGGCACGTACAAAAAGCAATCTCCCTTTGGAGCGTTGTTATCTGGTATGTGAGATAGAGCTTGTGTAAAAGAGGCTACCTCCATAGGTAGTTATCTTGCTTGATGACAATACACATTTCGATCAGTCCAAGGCATTCGATCGCGCGCGACACGCATACCTGTTCTCTCGGCTGAAGGCATATGGGTTCGCCGTTGCTTGGGTCAGGTATGTGGAAACGTTGTATAGGGGCGCTAGAAGCGTTGTCTCTGTCGCTGGCGGGCTGTCGTCCCCCTTTTGATGTAACTTGTGGGGTCCGTCAAGGATGTCCCCTCTCTCCCGCCTTGTACGCCATTGCCATCAACCCTCTACTCGAGAAACTGTGCTCGCTTCCAGTTACATTGCCACTGCCCAATGGCTGCCCCCACCTGTTTTTGCGTTCGCGGACGACATCTCTGTGATCGTTTCTCGCGAGTGTTCCCTAGGGACCGTTTTGAAGGCGTTTGAGGATTACGGAGCCGTTTCAGGGGCAAGACTGACCGAGTTATTTAAGCTGCTTGGCAGCTGGCTTCCTCTGCCTTTCCATGAGGCGGAGTATAGTGTCTATGCTTTGCAAAGATCCCACACGAAGTCGCGACCCTAATGCCTACCGACTGGTATCTCTTCTAAATACAGATTACAAGATCATTCCTACCACAATTCTAAATCGAGTTTCTCCAGTCCTGGGTTCTGTCATCCCTGCTTCACAGGCTGCGCCGTCCCTGGGCGGTCCCTTGTGCTTCACACTCAGGCTTTGCGAGACGCGATTTATTGGGCTCATAGTCTCCACCAATCGGCAATGCTGGTTTCTTTTGACCAGAACAAAGTTTTTGGGAGCTGTCTGTTTTGATCTTGCGGCGGTATCTTGGATAAGAGCTCTCTATGCTGAGGCCTTTGCCTGCATTGGAGTCAACGGGGCAATGTCTGGTACCTTTTCCATCAAATCGGGGGTGCTACAGGGTTGTCTCTCATGTCCTGCTTTGTATGCCATTGTCTTCAGCCCGCTCTTGGAAGCTATCGCCACCTCGCTTTGTAGTCGTATGCTACAGCTGCCGGGTTCCGTGACTCTTCCGTTGTTTGCATATGCAGATGGCTTATCCTTAATCCTTAGCAGTGAGGACGCGATAGGTCCAGTGTTATCCATCCTGGATGCCTACGGTGGAGCATCGAACGCGCGGATAAACAGAGATAAGAATGCCATGCTCTTTATCAATTCTGTTCCATCCTGTGCGTTTCCATTCAGGATACCTGTTAAACTGAATTACGCATAATGGGCTACTATTTAAATACTCGCTGCGTATCATCGTGGACGCGCATTCACCAGCGTAGCATTCCTCTTCTCCGTGAATTGAGGGGTCTGGTTCTTCCACTTACTTGTAACGCCCGGCTAGCGGAGTCGTGGTTCTTAAGCAAGTACTGCTACCATGGTACCATATCACTTCCGCCACGTCAGGTCTGGGACCCGTATTGCTTTTCAGTTCATATGGGGTAACTTATGTGGAATGGGTGTCACGCGCGCGTCTGTACCAGCCTGTACCAGGAGGTTGGTGGCTTGCGAATGCCACATGTAAAAGTGAAGTGCCTTGCTTTAGGTATAAAGACCATTTTTGATGTCCTGAGTGAGCCTAACCATCGTGCACACGACCTTTTGCACTACCTTCTTGGCACGGAGACTCGTTTCTTTTGTTCCTTTCAGCAGAATAGGCCGCGCTCAGAGTTTACAGCTCCTCACTTAAAAGAGTAGGTGCCATCAGTCCGTCGCCTCCGCGAGAGCCACGTCGACGCTGATCTTTCTACATGGTCAGTGAGGCGGTTCTATGTGTCCCTGCTAGGCTTATTTCCGGCACCCACGGGTGCACCGGAGCCATCTGCTCCGCGTCAGATCGCGTGGCGCTACGCTACTGCAGGATGGTTGGACTCTCGTCGTGCAAGTTTGCGGTGGAGACTTTCGCCCGATGTCCTGCCGCTCAGGGACCGTTTGCATCGTTATGGTCTGACCTCGCCTCGATGTCCTTTCTGTTCTAGCCATGAAACTAATTGGGTTTTAATCACAAGTATAACTGTGTCACAGTTATGTATGGAATGGTTTCTGTGCTAGCACTTCGATTTTACTTCGTGATGCCCAGTTATATTCAACATGCGCTAAAACACAAGTTGTATCAAATGTATGAATATATCGAACGCGTGAAACATATCAATATATGAATGCATGAATATATATGAATGACATGGGTGTTTTTAAATGTGTGAATTTCTACCTTTCATCTCGTTTTGTCTCCCTATTGACTTTTGTCTTTCCCATACATAATCATTGGAACACACGCGCCCAATGTAAAAATGATATCACCATCCCCGAACGTTCATTGTAAAATAGGTGGTTTTGTGGGTATGAGGCACGTGTGCAACGGCGTGTTTCAGAATATACCTGCCGCTGGAACCAAAAATCTAGTTTTTATGGTGTTCATACCTGACCAGTAGTACCCTACGCAAATTCAAGTCCACCCACGCAGGTGTGGTCATCGCGTAACATATTTTAGCACCGTTTAACCAATGACTGCACAGAAGACGAATCAAAGCTTGAACATCTTCCAGACTTGCACGACGAGAATCACCACTGCTGTTATAGGACGCAAAAATTTGAGCGAAGGGCTTCAATACTTATTGGACTATTCTGCCATTATGTTGTGTTCTTGCACACTTTTACATTTAGATTGCCAAGGCCAGTGTAGACAGAGATTTTGAGGTGTTTTTATTTTTTAAAATCCTTGTCTCGATCTAAGATAAAAAGGTAGAGGGAAACACTGCTATACGAACAATGAATAAATATCCCAGTGAGAGTAGGCAAAGACAAAAACAAAATCTCGCTTGCGACAAAGGAATGGCATGGCAGTGTTTCCCTTCGAACGCACAAAGGAGATTCTCTTTTCACAATTTCGCGACTTCAACGTTTCGCAGTGCAGCACTTATTGTCAACTTTCACACCTTATCAGCGTTTAGGTGGAGCATTTCAACACATCCGCAATATTTGAGGCACTGACAGCGACATTTCATCCAGAAACACTGCTATACCCGCGTAGAAAAGCCTGCGCCTGCTTCGGGCCGGATCATGCCGCATCCCCACCAGAGCTCCGCCGCAGCGCCACCTACAGTTCGATCTCGAGGCGAATATGCTGCAGTACCAGAATTTAGGACCACACGGACGAACAAGAATCGCACATTCACGCTGCCGCTGGCGCGTGCACGCTGACACTCATGCGTTCAGCTTCACTGTCTTAGGAACAAATAGCGAGTTTTAGCACATAGGAAGGTCTAAACGGCAACGACTCGGAAAACATGGTTAGTGAGTCGCTCGATTCCCTTGCAGTGGCTTGGATGACGTTGTGAACCTTTGATTTCACAGCATCCTGTACCGTACCTTTTAAGGAGAATGCTGCCCATCCGCTAAAACACACGATAATGTGTATCTCCTGCATTCAAAATGGAGTCGCGTCGTACGTCTGTTGTAATGGCATCGCATTTCCTACGCGTTTTGCAGTACTCCAAGGAGTATAACTTTGTTTTTCCTACACCTAGGGATCCCGCAAACGTTCCATGATACCAAAGGACATCAGGCAAAGGGGTCATCCCAGCAAGAAAAAAAGAAACAAGAAATTAGAAGGGATAGCTTGTGTCAGACCATGTCACCAACATCACATAGTTATTTGATTTTGAAAACTCAGTCGTCGTCGTCGTCGTATATCGTTAAGGATCCGGAGAGGCGACCAGTTTGATTGTTGACGCTTCCGCGACACCAGCAAATTTGTGTAGCAGGCACTAATGATACGTCGCAGTCGCCAGGACCCAATTTGCGTTTACAGCGATCGTTGGAGTAACATTTAGGAGGGTGAGTGGCGGTGCTCTTGATGCAACAGATGCTTCTCCAGTTGACCGCACGAGTGCTGTCGTTGGTGGCGTTGTGGCAGGGTGTAACTCCCAGATTACCGAGGCTATCGGTGAGGACAATGACAGTGTTGAGACCTCAGACTCCGAGCGCTTGGTAATTGATGAGGACCCCAAGATAGTGCGCGTGGGTGATAGGGATTTTCCGGCCTCTGTCGCTAAACGTATGCGTGTGTCCTCGGACGGCTCCGAAGTGCATGATGACTCTCAAATGGACGACGAGTCCTAGTGTTCAACTCGCTGCATTTCCTTTCCTTTTAATGTCTCTGTTCAGTCTTGCAACCTTAAACGTCCGGGGGTTTAGCAGGGAGGCTAAGCAGGTGGATGTGTCGATTGGGCGAAGTTGGCGGGTGTGGACATTACCCTTCTTAAAGAGACTGGTTGCCTTTCTGGGCGTGCGATCAAGTCCCTTGAAGATTCACATGGGCTCAGAGCTTTCTTCAGTCCTGGCTCGCCACACAGAGCAGGCGTGGATATTCTAGTGTTCCCGCCATTCCGGGGTACCGTCCGGTGGTTCGACACAGACACCGAAGGTAGGGTTGTGGCGGTGGAGTTAGAGTACGGCAGTAGTGCTTTTCGGATTGTTAATGTTTACGCCCCTACCCGTCGCAGTGAGCGCTCAGATTTCTTTCGCACAATTGATCCTTTTTCTATGGAAACCAAAATCTACTCTTTGCGGGCGACTTCAACTGCACGATAGACCGACAGCACGGCAGACAAGCGAATAGAGAACTTGAGCGCTTAGTAAATTATGTTGGTTTCATTGATGCTTGGTCGCACGTCAACGGGAATGCCTATGAATTCACCTGGGTTGATTCCCGGGGTCGCCGCAGCCGATTGGACAGATTTTACGTCTCGCCAGGGCTGTCGGGTTTCATCACCCGCTGTATGACGCACCCTGCTGGGGATCTCACGAATCATGTTGGTGTTCTGTTATCTTTATCTGGCCTGTTAAATTTTCGCTCTGGCTCCAGTTTTTGGCGCCTGAACGTGTCTTTGCTCAACGACCCCGAAATTAAAAACTATGTAAAAAATTGGCTTGCGGATGTTTGTTCCGCGCCCGATTTCGGGCCTAGTCACTAGGAGGCTCTAAAGCTGGATGCAGCACACCGTTTTCGGCATTAGGGCAGACAGCGCGCGCGTGAACACCGGCAGTGGAGAGATGCACTCAGGCAGGTGTTAGCTGTGCTTCGCCACCCTGACTCACGCAGTCCTGAATCTGCGTCCGATATCGAGGACGTTCGGTGGCGCCTAGCCTCCCTGCGAATGCAGTTCTGGCGCAAGTTTGTTGCGCAATGCAATGTGGTGCGCTGGTGCCGGGAGGCATATTGCTCCCGTGTGTTACTCAAGCGCTATGTGGCAGAAAATCCGGACTTCGGAATTACTGAGTGATCCCGGTGACATTCAGGAAGCAATGCGTGAGCATTGCGCGGCCCTTTATCAGGAGTCACCTCACCACGAGCCTGTTGTCAGCCGAGAGTGCCCACTGCCGGCGAAACAAATGGAGCATGTTCACTCAGGGCCGCTCACGCAAAATGAAGTTTTTTACGTCTGTCTCTTCAATGGCGAGCGGAAAGTGCCCTGGCATTGATGGCCTCCCAGTTGAGTTTTACAAGCGCTTCTGGAGCGTGACTGGATCTTGCATGAATCGGGTTTTTAACATCTGCTTAACCCAGGGGTTGCTATGCCCCAGCATGCAGAATGGTGTTGTTCTTCTTCTGTGCAAAGACAAGTCTCGAAAACTGGACCCAGATGCTTATCGTCCGATTACTTTACTGACGAGCGATTATAAGGTCTTAGCTAAAACTCTTCTATTGCGCGTTTCTACTTTGTTTGAGAAGGTGTTACATCCTTGCCAGCATGTTCCGTCCCCGGCAGGTCCTCAGACCTTCATAGAATCGTTCTCCGTGATGCCATCCACTGGATTAACTGTGGTCATGCCCCCGCTGTGCTTGCGTCATTCGATCAGTCCAAGGCATTCGATCGCGTGCGACACGCATACCTGTTCTCTCGGCTGAGGGCATATGGGTTCGCCGTTGCTTGGGTCAGGTATGTGGAAACGTTGTATAGGGGCGCTAGAAGCGTTGTCTCTGTCGCTGGCGGACTGTCGTCCCCCTTTAATGTAACTTGTGGGGTCCGTCAAGGATGCCCCTCTCTCCCGCCTTGTACACCATTGCCATCAACCCTCTACTCGAGAGACTGTGCTCACTTCCAGTTACATTGCCACTGCCCAATGGATGCCCCCCACCTGTTTTTGCGTTCGCGGACGACATATCTGTGATCGTTTCTTGCGAGTGTTCCCTAGGGCCTGTTTTGAAAGCGTTTGAGGATTACGGAGCCGTTTCAGGGGCAAGACTGAATAGATCAAAAAGTGCAGCACTGTTTTTGAACCTCCAGCCTTCCTGCGGGGCTCCTTTCTTTGTTCACTGTTCACTGTTCCAGTGAGGCCAGAAGTCAAAATTCTTGGCGTGACTTTGGATTGCACTGGCATATCTACCGTAAATTGGCCACGAGTATTTAATCGTTGCAGAGCTGTCCTGCGGCAGCTTAAGTTTGTTGATTTACCCATCACTTTTCGCGCTCATCTGCTAGTGCCTGGTACTACAGTCGCTTGTGGTTTTTAGGAGTCGTTGCCACGCCGCCACAACTAATTCGTACTATGAAAGATGAAAGTCACTGAAAAGGTTAGCCAGCTGTAGGGATCGAACCCACATCTTCTGGATTGCCGGTCCAGGGCTCTACCAATTGAGCTAAGCTAACACGCCTCTCCAGCGACTTTCGGGGTGCGTCATCTGAAGGGACGACAAACCAGCCTCTCACTCTCACTCACCCTCCTTCCACTCTTACATTTTTGCTCACTCATACACACATTCATACGACGGAAATCGACGCAAGCGGCACCTGTTGAACAAGAGATAAACTGATGTTCTGAGGCTGGAACAACATAGAGGGGACAGATACACACAAAGCCTCAAATTGCCTAAGAAATCAACGATGAAAGATGAAAGTCACTGAAAAGGTTAGCCAGCTGTAGGGATCGAACCCACATCTTCTGGATTGCCGGTCCAGGTCTCTACCAATTGAGCTAAGCTAACACGCCTCTCCAGCGACTTTCGGGGTGCGTCATCTGAAGGGACGACAAACCAGCCACTCACTAATTCGTACTGCCATCACTAGGCACGCGTTCCGTTTCCTCTAGGGCGGCTCGGTGGAGTGGGTCGCGAGGTCCCGCTTGCACCGTACACGTGACCGGGGCGGCTTAGCCTTGCCGGTGGTGCTCGACAAGTGCCTTGCACTTCAGTCGCGCATTTATTTCGAGGCATTGCACGCTCCCGGACACCCAGCGTGCGCATTAGTGCAGTATTCTCTGGGATGTGCTACCAGGTGGTTCGTTGAGAGCCCTAGGTTTCGGCCTAGGTCCGAAGTCCTGTCTCATCAATACAGTGCCTGTGTTGATGTTGTACGGCGTTTGCGACTCCAGCTTCCGGACGGTGACATCCAGATATGGGCTGTCAGCGATTTTTATACAGCTATCCGGGAGTTGGAGTCCCGTCCCCCAGTTCCTTCGGTGTCGACGAAGCTGTCTTGGCGTCGAATCACTGCAGGCTGGCTAGATGCCCGCCGCGCCAGTCTTCAGTGGAAGTTGGCCCACGACGTTCTTCCTCTTCGCGAGCGACTACACCGCTTTCACATCTCTCGCTCTGACGGTTGCCTGTCTTCCGGGATGTGTGAAACCGCAGAGCACTGTTTCAGGCGTTGTCGTGTTCCTCTTTTGCTGTGGCGCAGAGTAACCCAGATATTTCAGCTGTCGACTGTCGCATCGGCCACCGTACAGTTCCTGGAACCATTACCTGTTCCGCGCGTTCAGCGTAAACAATTGGCTTTATTAATTACCGAGATCAACTTTCAAATTTGGATCCGTCGTTGCCGGCTGGCTTTCGGTGGCCCAGACTTCGGAGACGCAGCTATATTTCAGGCTGTCAGGGCAGGGCTTCGTAGCCACATTGTCCGTGAGCAAGCACTGTATGGTCTTGTGGAGTGCTCTCGCCGCTGGCTGACGTCTACTCGTCTTTTCCGCCACGTTCAGGGTGAGTGGCAAATCATGTTCTAGCCAGCTTGCTAGGACCGTACTGCACTCTGCAGCGGCTCTCCCGCGTTTGGATTGTTCGCTTGGTATGGTCAGTACGAAAAGCAAACTCTCCTAGAGAGCGTCGTTATCTAGCTTGTAGGACTGTAACGTAAAGTTAGTGTCTGTCCAAAGGGGACTACCTCCATAGGTGGCACTCATAAAATACCCTGCCCAAAACAAAGACTTCGCCAGGTTCGCGAGGCAATTCCATCAAAAACGCTCGTCCTATCCTACAGATAGCAATGCAAACGCGACTGCCCTTTATTTTTTAAACCACTATTTCACGCAATAGTACATAAATGTATCACTCGTGGCACACGAAAAGGCAAACACTTACTTGTCAAGTGGGGTCCCAGCGCGTGCGCGCGCGCACACACACAGGCACACACACACACTGACATTTTCACACTCACAAACACAAAGTCTATTTTCACAACCACATAAATCCATATTATTCCTCAGGTCAATAATTATCCTGCCATCGTCAAAAGACGGCACAGACATGTATGCTTACGCAAGACAATCGGTCCTCGTTCCGGATGTAATAGGATATCGTCACTCGGCCGGCGCGAACCAATAAAGAAAGAAAGGAATGCATGTTCGCTATACGAAGAAAACGGTGCCGTGCTTCTACGCAGCGATCATTATACAGACGCGTAAATGTGAACATCATTCGCTACACACTGTAGCTCTCATCATTTTTAAACCAAACCGTGTTCATAGGTCTTCACTAAATAGGTGAGCCGATAATGACTCCAAATAAAATAAAATAAAATAATCATTCCAGCATCGCTGGCTGCAAGCTTGGGTACCCAACAGAGCAGCGCGCTCCTATTAACACGCCTTGGGCTGACCTTACACACCCGAAGCCTTTTCTGAATACATTCTGCCGGCGCTGGAATAAAAGATTTATCGCGAGGGTACTACAATGGTGAGCTCTGCTGCTGTTTAAGTGATAAAACAGTGCGCCCGCACCGCGAAGCGCGCGCGCGGGCCCGGTCTCGCGGTTTGGACTCGCGACGCGTGCGATTCCCCGCGGCGCGAGCGCAACGCGGACCCGTTCTCGCGGTTTGGACGCGCGCGATTGCCCGAGTAAGCGCACTGTTTTATCACTTAAACAGCAGCAGAGCTCACCATTGTAGTACCCTCGCGATAAATCTTTTATTCCAGCGCCGGCAGAATGTATTCAGAAAAGGCTTCGGGTGTGTAAGGTCAGCCCAAGGCGTGTTAATAGGAGCGCGCTGCTCTGTTGGGTACCCAAGCTTGCAGCCAGCGATGCTGGAATGATTATTTTATTTTATTTTATTTGGAGTCATTATCGGCTCACCTATTTAGTGAAGACCTATGAACACGGTTTGGTTTAAAAATGATGAGAGCTACAGTGTGTAGCGAATGATGTTCACATTTACGCGTCTGTATAATGATCGCTGCGTAGAAGCACGGCACCGTTTTCTTCGTATAGCGAACATGCATTCCTTTCTTTCTTTATTGGTTCGCGCCGGCCGAGTGACGATATCCTATTACATCCGGAACGAGGACCGATTGTCTTGCGTAAGCATACATGTCTGTGCCGTCTTTTGACGATGGCAGGATAATTATTGACCTGAGGAATAATATGGATTTATGTGGTTGTGAAAATAGACTTTGTGTTTGTGAGTGTGAAAATGTCAGTGTGTGTGTGTGCCTGTGTGTGTGCGCGCGCGCACGCGCTGGGACCCCACTTGACAAGTAAGTGTTTGCCTTTTCGTGTGCCACGAGTGATACATTTATGTACTATTGCGTGAAATAGTGGTTTAAAAAATAAAGGGCAGTCGCGTTTGCATTGCTATCTGTAGGATAGGACGAGCGTTTTTGATGGAATTGCCTCGCGAACCTGGCGAAGTCTTTGTTTTGGGCAGGGTATTTTATGAGTGCCCGACGCCGGTCCTGCTGTTGTTTGTTTGTTTGTTAGTATGTATCTGTCACGTTCGTAGCGCTGTTCAAGCGCAAGCCGCGTAGCGGTACGCGGTGATTCTCCGATTATTCCTGAGCGGTACCGACTTAAGCCTTTTCCCTGCTCACTTAAGGAAATTTGTGTATCCCTGTCCTATGACACAAATGCGTGTAATTTCAATGCAAGTGACTATTTAGCATTATGCAATAGTTATCTGATAGCAGAAATGGGTGTCTTTGTCACAGTTTATTAGCGTGTGTGTCGATATTTTATTTTATTTTATTTTTTTCTCTTATTGCTATGCGAGCAAAAGTGCGTGTAATTTTTCGCTGCTCTTTTCTTATTTTCTCTACTTTTACGTAGAAGAAAGCCTCCAGCGTAAAAGCTGAATAGTGTTCTACCAGTGGAAGTGGGGTTGTTTGTTTGATTTTGTTGGGTGTTCGATATCTTGACGAAGTAAGCAGTGCTTAATTTTGCAGGTTTTTGAGCAGAAATGCTGGTATCTGAGCACGGAGTAGAAATTTCTATATTTCTCTGCTCCTTAAGAAAATTTGTGCGTCGTTTTCCAAGCAGACCGCGTTTAGTTTACGCGAAGTAGAAAAATGAAGTTGTGTATGCTCTATGATGATCCGCCGCGGGCTTAAGCCTTTTCCCCGATGAGCAGTGTTTTGTATGCGATGTCGCATGTCTGGACTTGTTCAGTGTTGCAATTTTTACCCTTCGTTAATATCTTGTTGTTGTTGTTGTCGTCTTGTGTTAGACGTTGAGCTTCGTAGCGATGTGCGGTAACGCTACGATTATTCCTGAGCGCTCCGTGTGTTTAATGCGTTGTCCTCTTTGCGTGCATGCGTGTGCTTTTTTTTTTTTCTCCTGATTTGTGACGTCCTCGTGGCATGTCTGGACTTGTTTAGCAGTGTTGCAGTTCTTCCCGCTGCTAGTACCTTGTTGGTGTCATGTTGTGCTAGCCGCGTGGCGATGTGTGGTGACCTGAGGTCTTAAGCCTTTTCCCTGCTCACCTAAGGAAATTTGTGTATCCCTGTCCTGTGCTTTCTTTACGCAAGGGTAATGCGACTGTGTATGTGGCATTATGCAAGAATTATCTGGTGGCAGAAATAGGTGTATTTTTCTCAGTGTATTGGCGTGCGCTACGGTTTCTTGCAGTTACAGCTATTGGAGCACACATACGTGTAATTTTTCGCGGTTCTTTTCTCCTTTCACGGCTTTTACTCAGAATGTAGATGAGGGGAAACAGTCAGCATCCAGGTAGAGCAGGAGAAAGCCGCTCGGCAGAGGAGAGAGTTCATGAGAATGGAATTTGTTTGTTTGTTTTTTGTTATATGTTGAGTGTTAGTATTGGCTTTCCTCGATATGTTGAGGAAGTCAGCCGTTATAGGTATTTGTGCAGAAATGCTGGTATCTGAGTGTGTGGAGTAGAAATTCCTATAAAGCACCTCTCCTTGTGCATTCCTGAGCTGCTGTGTGCGCGCGCGTGCTTCTTTTTCCTGGATTGCGACGTCATGATGGCATGTTGGGGCTTGTTTAGCAGTGTTGCAATTTTACCCGCCGCTATTATCTTGTTATCTTGTGTTAGCCGCGTAGCGATGTCCAGTGACTCTGCTATTATTCCTGAGGTCTTAAGCCTTTTCCCTGCTCACCTAAGGAAATTTGTGTATCCCTGTCCTGTGCTTTCTTTGCGACAATGCGTCTGTGTATGTGGCACTATCAGATACCAGACATGAGTGTCTTTTTCTTGGTTTATTGGCATATGCTTCAGTTTTTTTTAAAGTCAAGCACAAGTGCGCGCAATTTTTCGCTGCTCTCTTCCTCAGATCACCGATTTTACGAAGAAGACAGTCGCATGGTACAGCTGAGAAGAGGGTTTCTCTGATTGTTTGTTTGATTTTGTTGGGTGTTCGATATGTTGAGGAAGTCAGCTGTTAAAGGTATCCGTGAAGAAATGCGTTGCGAAAATATGTTGGATATGAGTCTGCTTCCCTGCATGACAAGGCTGAAATGGGAAGAGAGAAAAAATTGGAGCGCTTCATTAGTAGCGATCCAAGTAATAGGGCAATTATAGTTTTCATAGAAAGTTGGGTTCCTAAAATTATAGTTTAGTTGTAGTTTTTCTAAACTGCAATGCAATAATCATTAATATAGTATAGGAATGCTATCGTGTTCCCGTAAAGGCATTCTGTCTTGTGCTTTGGAATGCGCGAATAGAACTTTGCTCGCAGCCTTTCCCGCCTTTATGCTCGCAATGCGCGAATGGAACTTTGCCCACCCGGCTTCCGCGCCTTTTTTGCTCGCAGGTGTAGCCTCAGACAACGAATGTATGAGCATAGAAAGGGTCACGTATTACATAAGCCTGGAGGTGATGTTGAGTGGTCTCACTTATTATTTTAAAAGAGCAGTGGCAGTTTACTGTAATTCTAATGACCATGATGAGCCTTTGGGGTGAAAATCGTTAATATGCGGGGTGCTTTTTTGTTGAATTTTAATGAGAGAATCAATGTCATTAAGAGTAGGACAAAGGAAATAATCTTGCGATTCAATAATTAATAGGAGTCTTTGCCGATGTCTTCTTCTTCAGATAGGATGAGATGACGTCACGCAGTCTGTAGCAATGCATTGACCGTCACTGGAAAAAAGTATGGCAATAGAAAAATAGTGTGTATTGCCCTGGACGGATTTATGATGTGCACTGTTTTTGAACAAGAGGAGTGCGTGTGCTTGGAAATAGTTTGATGCTGGTTTCCTTCTTTGTTTCTTTTCGCTTTTTCCCCCTTGTTGTCTGACAAACATGCGCTGACATGCCTGGGCTTGTTCTGACATGCTTTCCTTCTACATGTAGTTTTTTCTTTTTGTACAAGACATATTCTTGACGATAGTGCTGCCTTGAATGGGAGTAGAGCTATTCTTAATAATTTTGCGATTCATTTAGTTCAGAGAGTAACCGCGAGGGGGACAGGTGTGTGACTTTATGTCTTGCTGAATCTTTTTTTTTTTCCTGTACAGTAAGACTTTGGGAATGAAATGCTGCAATCTCCTCTTGTCTATGGTGCTCTTCTGCAATAGTTTCCTACGCAATCGTTATAGAAGAATAAATGAAATAATCTTGGGATAGTGATTCAATAAATAACAGGTGCCCTGTCTAGAGCGTACGCGTCCTTGAGCCACGCACCTGCATGATGACCGCATACCGAGAGACTATTGTTTCAGGTTGACCTTGTCTAGAGGAGCATTAGTGGAAAAAAAACTGTGTAGCCCTGAGACAATAGGATGACGTTACGACCAATGAGAACGGCCTGCAGGGGGCGCAAGGATTCACTTCTCTCTTGGACACTGACGGGTCTCGACACGCAAATTCTGCTCCTGGCGTTGGCCGTCAGTGGAAGAGCGTAGCTTCGGTGGGGTTCTGTCTGCCTCTGATGGGGTGCGGATGTGTGGTTCGTCACTGGTGAATGGTGTTCGACGATGCAGGTGGATTTTGTGACGAGCGGATTTACAATGAGGGAATGCTGTGAACGGGAAAAATGATGGTGAGTGCCCTTTTTCACTCTGTTCAAGTGTTTGTTTTCCTCTGTTGCCCAGCAGTCGTACGATTTGTCCTGACGTGTCCTGATATGCCCCGATATGCATGCTTTCCTTTGTTGACGCTTAGTATTTTTTTCTTTTTTGACAAGGAACATTGTCGTCTTGACGATAGTGCTGCCCCGAGTTCTGCGCGCGTTGATTTGTTGAGTGCCTAGTCCTCTTATTAGCCATTGATGGAGTTACATGTTAGGATGTTTTGTTCTTTTGCAAGTCTCATTTAGTAAGACTTTGGAATTCCTACGATCAGTTTTCATGCATGGTGCTCTTCTGCAATAGTTTCCTATGCAATCGTTATAGAAGAATAAAGGAAATAATCTTGGGATAGTGATTCAATAAATAATAGGTCCCCTGTCTAGAGCGCACGCGTCCTTGAGCCACGCAGGTGCATGATGACGTCATACCGTGGCTTCACTGCAGATTGACCAAAGGAGCATTAGTGGAAAAAAACAGTGTAGCCCTGAGACAATAGGATGATGTCTGGACCAATGAGAACTGCCAGCAGGGGGCGCAGGAATGCTCTTCTCACTTAGCCTCACGACCAATGAGAACGGCCAGCAGGGGGCGCAGGAATGCTCTTCTCTCTTAGCCTCTCGCAGGTGGCGGTAGGAGCGCGCAGAGGGCGCTACGAGCGCGCGCATGCGTAGCACCCGTAGAGTGGCGCTTACGTCAGTCCACCTCTGGCTCTCGTTTGGAGAAGACGTGCGGTCGTTCGCTCCGTCGTCACTTGATCCCTGGCTGTCGACGAGAGCAGTCGCATCGGTCTGCGCTCCTGCTGTGGTGAGGTGTTTTGTTGCGTAACTAATGCTTTCGTCAACTTTGTTCCCGCTTTGTTTGTGATTTTCGTGCCAGTGCTGGTTGCTGTTGTCCGGGCATTCCCGCCATTTTCTATCATCTTCTGCCTTGGGACCGGGAGTAGCGCTGGCGTGATTCTTAATAATTTTGTTGTGAGATTAGTTGAGAAAGTAACCGCTAGGGGGTGCAGCTGCGGGGCTTTATACAGCAGAAAAACCATTACGAGTCAGTTCTCTGCCTGCCTCTCGGATGGAGCAGTCGCATCGTTCTGCGCTCCTGTTGTGGTGGGATCATTTGTTGTGTAACTAATTGTTTTTTCTTGTTAGCTATTGATGGTTTGCATACTCTTGCTTTCCCAGCCTCTGTATTACGAGTGTTTTTCTCCTTGCATGTCCAGAGCTCTCCTAACCTGCCCAGACATGCCATGATGACGTCACAGCTGACGTCACAGGATGTGCGGAACTGGTGCTGCGATGCTTTGCAACCTGCCTCAGTGCTCCGTCGCCCAGCGGCCTTTCCGGGCCGCTTTCTTCAAGACGATGTCGTTGATCTTCAACTAAACTCCTTCTCTCCACTCTATCTCTATCTTTTTATTTTATTTTCTATCTGTTTTTTTATTTTTTATCAGCTCAAGTAGCCGGAAACTCACATCTTCGTCTGGACGTCTCTTAGATGATCCCCAATTAGTGTAATGACTCTCTGGTGGGTCCTGATTAATGTGGGGGGTCCCAATTAGCTCTAATTGCTAATTAATGGCGTCCAGGCAAAGATGTCAGTTTCCGGATACTTGAGCTGATACATTACTACTAACGCAAAGGGGAACTGTTCTGGAGTGAGCCCAGAGGGGACTGCACAGGGCGACCTGGTTCACGGCCTGAAACTGGCACAGCAAGGAAGAATGTAGCCCATGAGCTAGTCACTGTGACATGGCTGCCAGAAAGCCCTCTGTAAACCGAAACTGCAGGTGCGTACGTTTGCTGCCAGCAGTGCGAGGCTGACTGTTCCGACTCTCTTGAAGGGGAGTTTGGCCACCAGGGCCCTGTCTGTGGGCTGCAAGACGAAGGAAAGAGCACAATGGAATACACACCTGGAAGTTTAAATGCCACAGTCTTACGGGTGCCCATGGAAATGCTAGAGCAGCTGTTCTGGGTTGAACGCAAAGGGGAACTGTTCTGGAGTGAGCCCAGAGGGGACTGCACAGGGCGACCTGGTTCACGGCCTGAAATTGGCACAGCAAGGAAGAATGTAGCCCATGAGCTAGTCACTGTGACATGGCTGCCACAAAGCCCTCTGTAAACCGAAACTGCAGGTGCGTACGTTTGCTGCCAGCAGTGTGAGGCTGACTGTTCCGACTCTCTTGAAGGGGAGTTTGGCCACCAGGGCCCTGTCTGTGGGCTGCAAGACGAAGGAAAGAGCACAATGGAATACACACCTGGAAGTTTAAATGCCACAGTCTTACGGGTGCCCATGTAAATGCTAGAGCAGCTGTTCTGGGTTGAACGCAAAGGGGAACTGTTCTGGAGTGAGCCCAGAGGGGACTCCACAGGGCGACCTGGTTCACGGCCTGAAATTGGCACAGCAAGGAAGAATGTAGCCCATGAGCTAGTCACTGTGACATGGCTGCCACAAAGCCCTCTGTAAACCGAAACTGCAGGTGCGTACGTTTGCTGCCAGCAGTGTGAGGCTGACTGTTCCGACTCTCTTGAAGGGGAGTTTGGCCACCAGGGTCCTGTCTGTGGGCTGCAAGACGAAGGAAAGAGCACAATGGAATACACACCTGGAAGTTTAAATGCCACAGTCTTACGGGTGCCCATGGAAATGCTAGAGCAGCTGTTCTGGGTTGAACGCAAAGGGGAACTGTTCTGGAGTGAGCCCAGAGGGGACTGCACAGGGCGTCCTGGTTCACGGCCTGAAATTGGCACAGCAAGGAAGAATGTAGCCCATGAGCTAGTCACTGTGACATGGCTGCCACAAAGCCCTCTGTAAACCGAAACTGCAGGTGCGTACGTTTGCTGCCAGCAGTGTGAGGCTGACTGTTCCGACTCTCTTGAAGGGGAGTTTGGCCACCAGGATCCTGTCTGTGGGCTGCAAGACGAAGGAAAGAGCACAATGGAATACACACCTGGAAGTTTAAATGCCACAGTCTTACGGGTGCCCATGGAAATGCTAGAGCAGCTGATCTGGGTCGAGCGCAAAAGGGTTTGTGAAGGGGATCCTGGTTCGGCACCTACAGGGGTGAAGTAAAGCACTCTAAACAGCTGCGACAATGCAAGGCTTCGCATTGGAAAGCGAAAGACCGCAGCGCACATACAGTTATCAATGCCAGTGTTAAAGAGGCTGTTCTCACTTGGCTGTAAACTGGTGTGTGCTCGAGATTCGGCTTCGGGGCCTGGAGGGCATCAAGAGTACGTAAGAATAAATGGCAGCGTACAGAAAGGGAATTGAACATATAGAGGCAGCAGACCAATTTACTTCGCTCAGTCATGGCAGATTGTAAAAAGAGATCATGTGGAGGTTCAGGAAGAGGCCAGGCAAGTTTCTGGGAGGTTGGAACAGACGGCTCTATGGTGTCCGCGCTGCGGGCAATAGTGGCAGTCTCAGTGTGGCACAATGTGAAAGGGCAGCTTGCAAAAATTACGGGGCACCATCATTGCCCGGAAACCCATCTGCAGGTTCGACTGATGATGTTAGGAGCGATGTGTCCCACATTTTCACAGCCTGTTCATAGGTTCCTGCAAAACAGATTTCAGTGAAATGTGAAACTGTTCTGCTGTTGATGTCTTATCCAAGACAGATTGAAAACTGTACAAGACGCTTACTGGCATAGCCAAGGACACGAGCAGTTCTAAACTTCCATTTTCCAGGCGGCGTGTTGTTCTTCACCATAGCCTGCAGCTTCTTTTGGGACACGTTATTAGGCCACTTGCACATTGTCCTATATCAATCAGCCATAACGCAGGAACAGGACTCGTTGCGTCCTCGCCCAAAAACTCGACGACGGCAAGCCAAGCCTTAGATTTTCCAGTCATGGTGAGGCAAAGCACTGGCAACAATCAACATGGCATTGAAACATGAGTGTTGTTAAGTGTGGCACAACTAACCTGTCCCTAACTTGAGGCATAAGGACACACAACAAATTAAGCACATTACACCGAGGAGTCTTCCCCCAAAAAGGACAGACGGCCAGAGTACTTTGCAGTTGAAGGCGAAACATGCACACTACAACATACAGAGGCAGGAGAGCAGCACTTCACTGATGCAACATTGGTGACACGGCATATCCTACACCATATGGAATGCACACACACTTTGCATAGAACCGACTACACGACCAGGTCTCTGGAAGTTCGCACATCCCCAGCACATTCCCCTGGTTTTGATGAAAGAGGTCTTTCTGGACGGCATTGGAAACACATATAGATCTGCCAACTCCCTGCGTCTGTAAATGTTTGCTAGCTTACTTCATAGACAGTCACAACACTGCCGTTATCAAGAATGCAGCAGGAATCTGCTTCAGAGTCAGTGTTCAATGACATTACACTTGTTTCCTTCCTTCCACGTACAAGGGAAGACCAGTGATGCTCAGAGAGTCGTCGGCTAATTTGTTCTAGAGGCATGTTTGGTGCTCGAACGAGTTTCTTCAGCCGACCCAAGTAACTCTCGTAGCGGAATGCTGAGGAGGAATCCAATGGTCCGTGGTGCCTGCAGTCAGCTGCGAGGTGGCACAGCGCATGAACATTATACACCGAAGTTGTGGGCAAAACCCTGAAGCAAATCTTCAACGTAACTATTCAACCGCAGGTACAGGGAGGGAGAGCAGAGGACGTAAATAGCAAGGTGCAATGCCAGAAAATGTTGATAATTCCTTGTTGGCAGAATACGTTTCGGCACCGCCAGGCCAACGTACAACAAAAATGACCGAAACTCCCCAGCCTTCCAGTACTCCAGCTCCTGGGTGCTTCGTGGTTGGCGCTGGAACTCTGACGGTAAACAGCATCGCTCAAGGTAGTCATCGAGTAGCTGCCTTTGCTCCATGCTGATACGAAACGGTATCTTCCCATGAAGCCACACGTGCATGAGACGCCGCATCATCCCAAGACACACCAGATGCATGTAGTCAAGGGCAAATGACATCACCATGTCAACATCGAGTGCACAGAAAGGGGACTCAGAATGATGATGGTCTCTGTCCTCCATTGATCTGAAAGTGAGGTCTGTTCGCAGTACAAACTGAGAACAATCCGGGAAAACGACTCTGTTCTTCTCAAAGATTCCCTTTTGCGTGCAACGATCACAAGAACTAGAACCGGTGTGTCCTTTAGTACATTTGACAAAGCACCTTGCAGGAACATCACAGATAGCTGCGGCAAGGACAACATTGTACGTTTTATCTCCGGTGTCTAAACCCTCCATTTGCAGGGATTTAAGCTCCGTAATAAATTTGTCGATATAAACATCAATATCTCGTGGCTTGCCAGGTCCATCGTACATACTAACCACAAATGGCTCTCTGTTAGCTGCATTGACAACTGAGCACAGTATAGGCCAGATTCTCGAAGGACCGTTGTAAAGTGGGATTCCGTCAATGTTGATATGCAGACGCACTGTATCCGACTCAAGGTCAGGCAACCTATTCAGAATTCCGTCGACCAACCCGATATGAACAAAGCCATCCTCGACTGACGCTGTACCAAGGATGGTACGAGCGTCTCTGGGGACTTCATGACCGAGAGAGCGAAGAAGCCGCGCAATGTCGTTCACAGCTGCGTGAGCAAGGTTGTGACGATATGCAATCTCTGCAACTTGAGTGCTGATCCTATCGTCATCAGGTGCACACGGGGAGAAAGGCCTCGTGGTCTCTGTGGTCCTTGGGGCATCATCACCTAATGCGCCGAATTCGCTGTCAAGCTCACGGAGTTCTTTTGACCTTTGACCTTCCCTTTCTTTTTCTTTATAAACATATCCCCCCCTCCCCTGTTCTGGAGCGTTAATCTCTGAATCGGGGTCAGGTGCCGAACCTAGTATTTCATCTACCGCTCTTCGAACAGCACGGTAGTGCGTCGAACGTGACATACTCCCTGCAAAGCTTGGATATATTCGGACTCCCTTCAGGGCCCGTTTACATAAAGCGAGACAAACTTAACTACTATCGGAGCATGGGCCCGTGCTCAGGTGAGATCACGCTCAGATTTGAGACGATTGCATAAAGCAACATGAGACGGTCTCGTAGCTATCCCAGTTGAGATCAAATTAAGATCGACATCACGAAAGAAGCAGGCGGAAATGACGCCGCAGCAGTTGTTTCCCAATAGAATGTGGGATGACGGTGACTCCTACAGCTCAAGTTGGACTGGGCTGCTGTTACAGAAGTGTTTTTCGTGTGCCATAGTGCGTTCATTCTCTCCAGCCTCAACACAATCTCTTCTTTACATTCTTCTCGAAGTGTTACTTAGGGGTGTGATTGGTGAACATCACAGTTCAAATGGTGCGCACAGTGAATTAAAATCGATTGATATCGCCTCACTTCGTAAATTAGTGTTAGCATTTTAGACATCAGAATTAATGTATTAGCATTTTAGAAGTTAGAGTTAATGCATTACCACTTCCGACGTTAGAACTACTGTATTGACACTTTAGACGTTCAAACTAGTGTGTTAGCATTTTAGATGTTAAAATTAGTGTGTTAGCCTTTTAGATGTTAGAATTAGTGTATTTTATATTTTATGTTAGGAGCTGGGACTCTTTCTTCCGGGACCATTTTTTCCTACACCCCGGTTAGGCCTGACCGTCAACGCAGCCAGGAACACACGGCTATCTCTATCTTTGCTGCTACTTGATTTATTAGACATTTGTGCAGCATGGTCGTGCGCCAGACGTGGCATATTCCGCAATTACTGCGCTCATTCGTATCCTCCTGAGTACTGGGAATAATTCGCCCTCAGGATCATGGCAGGCGCCATGTTAAGCCTAACTTTTGTCTGTCACAAACCCCCCGATTTGACGGTAAGACGTGCTCGCTTCTATTCGTAAGACTATAGGCCAATCGGTTATTTTAGGAACTCTGCGAGACTAAATGAACACTGTACTCACCTAATTTTCTTGATTTTATCGCCCAGGCATTCCAGACCAGCGCCGACAACACGCCACACAAAAACCTCCGAGCCCTCCACAAAGGGTGATGAACCCCGTACCCCCATTGATGACCCTGCGTATCTGAATTTCTTATTTTACCCTTTGTTATCCTGAATTTTTTTCTATTCTTTATGAACATACATATTTCATTTTAGCTCCTGTGACTTCCATTAAAAGAGTGCCCTGCGTCAAAAGAGACTAAAAGCGACTACTCCACACTACTCTATGTTTGAAACCGAAACAAGATCCAATGGGCAACGTAAACTCTACCCGAAATGTATTACATGGAACATCCGAGATAAACGTTAGACGATAATTTTACCAAGGATTTTCGTATTGTAGACCCACCTTGGTCACGTTGTCAAACTTAAAGATTACTCTACAAAGCAGAAAAATTCCCAGGCAACTGTAATGCTCAGATAACTTTCTGTAGTTACCACAGTTTCATCTCTACCTGCAGTCATAGACACACCCCAAAAGAAAAAAAAAAGAAAAGAAAAAGAAAGGGAGCTCCTGTGCGGACCGAACCGCCAGCGACATAGGGTCATATTACTGCACTAAGTTGGTTATGAGCTACACAGTACAACAACAAAGAAAGCTGTTTCGATTTTAATAAAATGTTTTTGAATGTCTCGCTCACCATTACGTTTGGTGACCGCTGCAACATACGACGGGTTATATTGCGGTCCCTTGATAGGATAACCCAAGACTCTGGCGCACACGTGGGTACATCTGAATTCAACGACAACATTGTTGTTTGGGTACATCTCGTTAGCCACGACTGTACCTTACGTCATATTATACATAGATATAAAAATTATTATTTATTATTGTTTCATTATCATATTTATTTCATGTATAAAAAGTGGACCACCACGAGAAAATTAATTACATGGAAATCAGATTAATCGATTACGGAAATCCAAATAAGATGATGGAACAACAAACACTTAACTGGGAAATTGGAAGCATAGTATTTAATGTGACAGACAGTCCAGACCTAGACGGGCATCCAGAAGCTGCTTGTAAAAGATTGAACTACACGTTTTGCAGCATCTCCCAAGAAAAGTGGACCAGCGCTAAAAGTGATTTATAAAAAGTGTCCTGATCGAGGCTGGGGGTGCAAAATTGCCACTTGCTTGGCCCCCTTCGCAACGAAAGTAGACGCCAACCCTAGGGGATGCTGTCTTCAAAACTTGAGGGACAGTCCGGACCTTTGCGGGTATTCTGATCCTGAATAATATTCTCCTCTAGGTGTTCATACTGCGCGTGCTAGGAAACTGAATAGTTTTCGAGTAGTTGATTTCAGTCAAACAGACAAACCATATCGAGTTTCGGCTTTCTACTGACCGTGATGTCGCGAGAAGTAAGCAATGGAGCACATTCTGGTGCATATAGTGTATGAAATCAGAAAATAAAAAAGAAAAAGATGTCACGACCAGTGGCTGCTGCGGCGCGTACATTTGGATCACAGTCTCCTTGTTTAAAATGTTATAATAAATTTTCGGAACCGGATACAGAGGTGAAATTTTGCAGACTGGTCAAGAAAATGACGGGGAACTGGCAGCGTCAGTTGCGTTTGGAGTACAGGGGTGCGGACTTTCCCTTTAAGAATCAACGGCGAGAGAAACGGTATTCTACCAGGCTGTTCAGAAGGAGACCAGCCTCGGTGGCTCATTCGGTATCGTGTTCGCTAACTGATCCTAAGATCGGGGGTCCAAACCCGGCCGAGGACGCCAGCAACTTGGTGACAGGGTGCAAGTTGCTTAGACACCAATATAAGGACATTAAATACATGGTTTGCACGTGACGTCACACCATAGCTTTACCCATGCATTTTCCCTCTTTCTGGTGTACAGGCTCACTGTGCCTATACGCATGCTACATTTCCCTCTTTCTGTAGAGCGGTGCAACCTAGGTGCCGTGAGATGAGCTTTCATCGCACGTTAAAGAGAGAACCCTCAGGTGGGCGAAAGCAATCCACAGACCAACCGCTGTGGCGTCGCTCATCATCTCAGATGTTTTGCGACGTAAACCCCCACATTATTTTATAAAAAAATTTCCAGAAGGATCATATGGAATTGCATGTCCATTTTGTTCCAGTTCTGGGATGCCACACCGGAGTGTCCCATTTAAAATTTAGGTACTGTTTCTCATTTCTTTGCAAAGTGCTCCTTGTTCCACCTTCTTATGAATTGTTAATATGCATGCATATATGCACAGCCTACTTCGGTCTTAGCCTAATTAACATTTCTAATTTAACTACCTGAAGTCTTTTACTAGGCGCGCTACTTTTGAAGGGTTATTTTTCCATAGGAGCCAAATCCATCTAAACAGAAGCCGCAAAAATGGAAAATCTCGTAACTGATATTATTATAATTTGTGTAGAATTATATACTTAGGAAAAAAAAAAGAATTTGGGCAGCCCTTTATTCGCATGCCAAAAAGAACTGGCAGAGTTTTAGCTGGGACCTGACCATTTTGACAGGGGCAGCTGCGATATTATACGGATTTTATATTTTTTATTGAAAACGTGTTTAGGTGGCAAGACATCGAGACGCTTGGGTAGTAGAATAGTGCTCGTAATGTGGGTGGGTACAGGCGTAGAAGCTGCAGCAGCGGTCGACCTGAGTGCTTCTCACTTTTATCGTGATCTCTAACAGTTAGCGCCACGTTCTTTGCACTGTCCCAAGCAGGCCACCAGCTTAGTCATGAGTAGACCCTGAGGTTTTCGGGTTTATTTTACTTCAAATTTGGAGGGTAAACATTTTTGTCAATAACTTGATGTCAAAAATAATGCAAATTTGGGTCACAAAATTATTATTAGACTGAATTCGGGAAGTAAACAGGGTTTATTGTAGAATAAACGTTCCTTGTACCGTATGTCAAGCGTGTGAGAAGTAGAGGTCAGCCATGTATCTTCTGAAAAATCAGTATGTCATTGCCTTGAGATGCCAGGTTGGGTACAGTTTTGCTGGGTAAAAACGGGTCTAACCCAAAGCAGGTTACCTCGATTCAGGGTGGAAATTCAGGGGAAAATCAGGTTTAACACTCAAGCTTCTGGGTCTAGTCACGACATTTTTTGGTGGTGTAGCAAGCGTGAGCCCACTATAGTCTTATCATTAACAAACCATTAAAGCTTAAGCTATGGATTCATTTTAATGCTGGTCTCCCCAATATTTATTGATTAGGAAGTTATGGAAGCGGCGTGTTTCTTGTCCTGACGCTAAGGATGTCATCGATAGCACTGATGCTCACTTTGCTCCTGCCGTTCCTTTTCTCTTTGCACCGCATTAGCATTGACTGTCTTACATATTGTAAAACACAGAACTTTGTAGTAACGTATCACATAACATTGTAGCAAGGACGGGTCCAGACCCCAGGTTCCTTGTGCGGGGGGGGGGCACATTATTTGCTGTATCCTTTGTTTCTCTCTCTCTCTGCCTTTCTTGTGCACAACGTGCGCCCAATACAACATTTGGGTGATAGGGATGGTACGCGATCACGGGTAGTTGGGATACGCGATCACGGGGATAAGTGGGACGGATAGTTGCGCTGCTTGGGAAGACCTTATGATACACCTAGAATAGTTATCAGAAAGTACAACGTTGATATTTCCACATCACACTGTGACAGAGGTATGGGTGCCATCGGAACTGTTTATAACATGCCATTCGTGAAAGTTGCTCAATGCGCGATACTCCTGCAGCCGACAGCGGACGAGCTGAAAACAGATACCGAGATTCACCAGGCTACTCTTTTCTACTGGTATGCACCCCGTCGAGCACTACAGCATCGCGCTGAGAGAAACGTATGCAAAGTGTGTTCTATAAGATTTGTACAGGCTGTACCTGTTGATAAACTAGACTTTCGTTTTGTCACCAGTTTGTTTGAAATCATGACAGTCAGATCTTAAAGCGAGTCAGATGTAAAACAGGGTAGCGAGACAGCAATAATAATGAAGTCCAGGATGCAGGAGACATTTCATCCGGCTTTGCCTATATGAAGCAGGTTATTTTTTACTTTTACTGATCAATGCCAAACTAATTTCTCATGCATACTGATGCCACTGCTGCATCGTTGTGCTCATGTTAAAGTTCAACCTGCTAAATCACATTCTCTGTTCTATCCTAGTAATGCACGTTTATTACACCTGTTTCTTCACTGAGTAATCAATTTCACGGTGATCGTTGTGCCTTGAGATGATGCTTGTCGATGACATGCAACCCGTCCAAAACAAAATTAATGTTGCGTCCTCACGCACAACCTTCAGTGTACAGGATTACGTCATGGTGGCAGATAGGAGAGAAAATTAATGTCGTATCCTCACACACAACCTTCAGTGCACGGGCATACGTGACTGTGGCAAATAGGAGACACAATTAATGTTGTATCGTCACACACAACCTTCAGTGTACAGGATTACGTCATGGTGACAGATAGGAGAGAAAATTAATGTCGTATCCTCACACACAACCTTCAGTGTACGGGCATACGTGACTGTGGCAAATAGGAGACACAATTAATGTTGTATCGTCACACACAACCTTCAGTGTACAGGATTACGTCATGGTGACAGATAGGAGAGAAAATTAATGTCGTATCCTCACACACAACCTTCAGTGCACGGGCATACGTGACTGTGGCAAATAGGAGACACAATTAATGTTGTATCGTCACACACAACCTTCAGTGTACAGGATTACGTCATGGTGACAGATAGGAGAGAAAATTAATGTCGTATCCTCACACACAACCTTCAGTGTACGGGCATACGTGACTGTGGCAAATAGGAGACAAAATTAATGTTGGATCCTCACACACAATCTTCAGTGTACAGGCATACGTTAAGGTGGTGGGTAGGAGACAATACCTGAGTGGACTGCTATGGACACTAAACTGTTTTCTAGAGAGCCTAAAAGAGCAGGCCACACAGCTAGCTTTCTGCTCTGGTGGAGCTGCGTTGAGGCGATGGGGAAAGTCATTGTATTACACAAGAAATCAAACAAAAATTGAAAAAGTCAGGAAATCAAAATAATAATAAAAAATGGAAATTTCAAAATCAACAAAATTTTGGATCCTGATGCACGAATGCGGTAAGAGATATCGTGACAAAAAGAAAGATAAAATTCCGACAGCCACAGTGTGATGTTGCTTCTACCGTAACATAGATTAAGTGGTCCCCAATATACACAGATTGTTATCTTCTTAGAATATTGGCAGTCGCACTGTAGAAGGAACGGCAGCGCATTTCCCCTTTCATCTGGTTCCCAGCAACTACTGATGTTGCCCGTAATAAAGAAGCGTCTGCGTCGGTCAGTGCCACCAGGCTTGAATGCTATCGCTTCTTAGTGTTAACAACACCAAAGAATTTGATTAGCCTTATAGCCTTATCACCATTGCTATGAATCTTGCAGAAGGTTTGTTATTCCAATTTTTTGGTTATTTATGGTTATTGTGGTCACTGCGACAAAACAAAGCAGCAATGTTAGGCTCAAATGGCCAAGATTTTTAATGCTGGATATATTTTCTGGCTCCCAGTGGTATCAAATAGCTAGCATGGTATCCTAATAGTTATCCAAAAGTATCCAACAGAACGTAATTATAATTGTTGTTTGAAATATGTTGTCATGCACCAAAGCTGGGACCTGTCGTAGTGCAGCACGGACCTTCATGGAATAGCAGTATACTGTGCAAAGTTTTTCTGAGGCTCACCAGATTTCATCACTTTGCTGAGCGGTCTACAGTGCCTGGAGATTCAGGATTTCCTGGCATGCTGATCACCCCTGCATTAACCTGGCATGCCCGATTGTGCGGAGTAATTTGGTACATACTAGTTCAACGATGTTGCAAAATTCTGAAACAGTGACTTGAGACAGCCCATGAAAGTGCAAATCTTTCACATCCCGACCTTCGTTTCTTTCTCTGTAAAAGCATCACCACTTTTTCACACACATACATAAGATTTTCTCTTTGTCGACTCACTCAATCGCAAGCAAGGCACTAAACACACTGCCTATACAGTGTGCAAAGCTATCTGTTCAGTCAAATGCAGCAATCAAGAATTTACCAAGGGAGGCATTTGAAGCAACACCATCCTACACTACGTGGCTGCCAGTGTTCTGTAGTCTAGCACGTTTGTCCAGAAGGCAGGAAGACGTCGGTTCAAGTGCTGTCTCTGATAACTTTGTGATTGCTGCATCAGTGTTGCAGATCGATCTGTGTTTTGCTGGCAACTCCATATTTTTTGTTTCGCCATGGATTTTTCACCAGCTCACCTGCATTTATGCCATGCAATCTGTCATGCATCTCATTGTCTTTGTGTGTGTGTGTGTGGTCTTTGTGGGGTTTGGTTCTGTGATGCATGTAGTTAAACATAAAAGAAAACCTGGGGTCAATTTTCAGATGCTCATAATGCATGTTTGTCCCTTCAGTATACTCTGTGCAAATAAATTGCAGGCTGTTATTGACTATACCTGCCTCTGCTAAATTCTACCATATGGGTTGGTGTTGCAGTCCGTCGTAATCATCACAAATAAATGATCATCGAAGAATCATGACTGTCACACATAACAGTCTATACAAAGCACGTGGAGATCTGCCTTCAAGTGTGCCTCATGACTGTAGACTGGGCTACCCACTGCTACATGTCAGTGCCTGCCTTTGACCTTCTGCTAGGTTGTTTCCCACATCCATATGCCAGTCATCGTGGCTTAATGGCATAGCTTACATAGCTTACACCGTCATTGTTGAGAGTGGACAACACGTTCTCTGCAAGGTAGGTGCAGAGTAGATTTGTGTTCGGGGACACACAGAGGTCTTCCAGCCTTATATGACAGCATGCTTCCCAGAAACAGAACAGTACAGAGGAGAATGAGGTGAAATGGTGCTTCCAGCATGCGAGCGTTGCTTACTGTTTGATGTCACAAATGTAGCGTTTTGAGAAACCTTTGACAGTGCTCCCAACAAATCGCTGTTGATATTACCTTTGGGAAATCGTGCCGCCCGTAATGAGAGTACATCGTAAGTCCGGGTTCATGATATCCAACTGATCATCTGCTCCCAAAACAGTTTTTTCTCGGGATGCTCGTCTATGTGTAACGTTTGGTATAGTTTGTGGATTTTGTGGACCTTTTCCTAGTACTGGTACAACACAGTTCGGCGAGTTTGCATCACGAACGTTCCTCCCAATTACATCATTACAGCACTCATGAAAACTCAAACTAAATCCGCATTTTGAGAATATACAACTTTTATCTGGGAGCAGGCATTTTAAAGCACGGGAATGAGGAATCATCATTATGTAGTGTAAAATCGGTGGCTGAGTCAAAGTGCCCACTGTAGCGTCAACAACCTGTCACATGCAGTGTCGTAGCCTGTTAGCACGGGGCCGCCTCAGTGACTTGGTTGATGAGATAGCGTGGTGGCCTTCGAGCCCCCTGGTCGCTGGTTCGAGCCCTGAGGAGGCTAGCAATTTGGTGGTTGATACGGATTGCTTCGCCGTCTACGGGGGTTAAGCCCTGTACCCCGTGTGTGAAATTTAACGCACGTTAAGGAACCCTCAGGTGGGCAAAAATTAATCAAGAGACCGACCAATGTAGCGTCGCTCATGATCGTAGTTGGCCAATAATTATTACGATGTTAAAGGCGTCGCCATTTGCAATAGGAAGAACGTAAACAATGACTGGGGCGGTTCCCTTCCGGAGCTGTTGTGTAAACGAAGTTGCTGAGAAGAAACTCCGGGGTGATATCCGCCGAAGTGTACTCGTAAATATCTGCTATAAGTATGTAGGAAGGGAGTCTCTGGATTTCTACCCATCTAAGCTATAAGTTTGGAAGTTCGAACTGAAAAAGGACTATGTTGTCCTTTTTAAATGCCGCAACCGACTGTGAGACACAAATCTCAAATCTGCAACTCGAAATTAAATGCACATTTTCTTAGTTATTGTCTTATCGGTGCATCTATAATAGCAGACAGCTCTTGGATGCCCTAAAAGTGCGCTTGCCTGCTACGTATAAGGTACGGTCACGTGATATGCAATCGACATGGTGTCAGGGAATGAACGGGGTGAAGTCCTGTGGTTTTGCTTTTTTTGTTTTACATCTACCACGTGATCACGAATCGGGTGAATGTCGGGGATTTTTAGGGAAGCGACCTCACCATTTTTCCCTCTCGCATTTCTCCTTTCTCTTGGTACCGGAATGCAATCGGCATAACCTCGGGTTCCCGCATTCGGTACCGGCCTTTGCAGAACCAGTAGCCCCGTTGCCTTCCCAACCTTTTCCCGGTCCTCTGTGCTGCTTGGGCAGCCCCGTTATGAATTTCTAATATATGACGTACACTGTCACGCGGTTTTACGCACCCTTGAGTTGTTAGAGCTAAATAAATGAGTTTCCCCGCCCGAGTATACCTTTAGTTTTGAGACTTAACGCTGTCCAGTTGGACATCCCCTCCGAGATACCTTGCGAACCCTAAATCCCACGCATTGAATGTCAATGCTTCAATGTAACAACCTCTGCAAAATTATATATTGAAAGACCACAACAAATTAGTGCAACTCTATTCCACACAGCCTTGATCAATACATTGCCTCCCTGTGACTCGTCACGATGCTCAGGGGGATGGACAACCATGACCTTGGGAGCCTAATTTTAAGCGCGTCGTGCGGCGTCACGGCTAAACGACAGCCCTCCCCGCGCTCTACTGTTGCCCGATCGTCAGCGGGCCGCCCACGCCAAGAAATCTTAAGAAGTATGCTACCCTGCTGGAAAAAGTAGACCCGATCTCGTTAAGCGCCCGCATCAATTTCAGTGAGTTTCAATGAGAATGTATGCATCCAATTCATTTAATGTGAATATAGCAGGTATTTCTCATTGAAGTAATGAGAAGTGTTGCGGGAAAGCTGACTTTATGTTTGAGCGCTTGAACAGATGTTGTGGTGAAGGAGTCTTCCAGGGAACCGGGAGCTAATTTGTCCAATGAGAACCAATGACTTTCAATGAAAACAGGGACACCCAATTCATTTAATGTGAATAACGCAGGTATCTCTCACTGAAGTAATGAGAAGTGTTGCGGGAAAGCTGACTTTATGTTTGAGCGCTCTAACGGATGTTCTGGAGAAGGAGTTTTCCAGGGAACCAGGATCTAATTTGTTTAATGAGAACCAATGACTTTGAAGGAGAAGTGGGACACCCAATTCATTTAATGTGAATAACGCAGGTAATTCTCATTAAAGTAATGAGAAGTGTTGAGGGAAAAGATAGCTTCATGTTTTAGCGCTCTAACAGGTGTTGTGGTGAAGAATATTAATAGGAAATCAGTAACCAAATCAAGTAATTAGTTCACTGGGTGCCAATGAGAAACAATGATTTCCAATTGGAGCAATCTGAACCGACGTGTTGTGCAATAAAGGTCCCCATCACAGAAGAAAAACGAATTGGGGAATTTGTTTAGCATCGAACCATCATGATCACTGTGGCAATTGAATTAATGTGTGCAAACATGTTGTGCGGATAGGACTGCTCCATGCGTAGATGAAAGGATGAAGATCACGAAAGACACATTCGAGGTATAGAGCAAGTTGGTGTACACTGAATACAGAAGTCAATCATTCTAATTTAAAATATCTTCTATTCGAAACGTGTTTGAATTCCTACACACTTCAATTGGCACAAACTACGCAACTGACGAGTTTTAAATTGCTTACATTTAAATCCATATATTTTTTTGCACTGCACGAGAGTGAAAGGGAATATTCTTTTCCCCAGGAGCATGCATATAGAATTACGCAGGAGTGCCTCAAGTGAAGTACGCTCTCTACCAATGCATAGTTTTGCACATTGTGTTTGCAAGTGGTGAACAAACTTGTGTAAACAATATATACCAAAACATATACAAATAATATACGCTTGTACGTGACAGCTGTAAGTATACACTTCAAACAAGAAAATTTCAAAAACACGCTACATGACATCCTGTAAGACAAACTATCTTATGGTTTGTCCTCTGACATTTAATATGATATGTATTGGCATTGTACACGACCCCTTTGGCGATCATTCGCTCGTAAGCGGTGGATGATGAAGGCGATACTGCCCTTGCATTTTTTAAATATGTTAACGATCTCGAGCCCTACACCTTTCCCAAGTGCCCGTGCCGACGAAAAACTTTCAAATGATGTTGCAGCATATGATTCTGAAACAGTTGCGCAGCTTAATTGAAGCGGCCATTGAAATAGGGCACCGATAGGTCCAAAACTGAAAACACTTGTTTTTGCAATGTGAGTCAAACAATGAAAACTGAAGGGCACTGACGACTTGCAATAGAGGAGCTCTATTTCGCACGCAAACATAGGAATGAGCCTAGAAAAAAAAAAAAAAGACTGCCGACGCAGTTCCTATGCTGGGCCAGTGCAGGTTGATTTTACGTTGTGAAACCATCCAACTGCCATTCGAAAACAAGAATAGTTCAATGCTGGAAATGGGATGCATCCTTGTGGGATCCTTGTGGGATGTTCCAGTCCAGCGACTACGCCAGATAGTGTTGGATTCCTGGCTGTGAAGATCAGCTGGGCTAATATAAAGCGAAAAAAAAGGGAAGAGAAAGAAAATAACTGTCGAAATTAATTCCATAAGGTGTACATATTAAATTATGCTCAAATACAATAAAACACATTGATGAAATAATAAAATAAACGAAATAAGAATAATAATTCTAATAATAAATAAATAAATAAGATAACAAAATAAATAAATAAAGACCGAAACGGACACAACTCCGCGTTCCTGCGTAGGTTGCACAAAACGGGTTGTGCACTGCGACAGCTATGCCAGTCTGTCAAAACGAAACTACAGCCATAATGCTGTCGTCGTCGTGTGCGACCGAGCGCCATCGGCATCAATTCAGAATATGTTTTGAACTTGGAAACGTCTGTTGGCGTGTAGGATCTAAGATGCAGTCTGATAAATTAGATGGTGCTTCCTGCCCTTCAGCTCCGCCGACCGTATAAAAATCTGAACGTCTTTGCATTTGTGTAGTGAGGTCCGTCGTCACGCATTTTGTTCCTGAACCCATGCACGAGCTCTGTTAGCACAAAGGTAAGCGGCGTGTTTCGGACGCTTGATCCTCAACTCCCAAGCGAACCAAGAGGTGTTCTAGTGACCCAGTATTTATCCATAGTTCTCTGAAGTGCCTTCACGAGGTGCCATCATCCCGCTTGCACTAGACGGACTCACCTTGTCGGACAATTAGATGAGAAGGAAGGTGCTACTGGATAAGTGACGTTGGTGATTTCTCATATGAATGTATCGGATTTTGCCTGCTTCAAATTGTGTCACGCATTATCTCCTTATAGTGTTGTCACTGTTGCTGTATGTACACTGGATATTTGTAGTGTATCTGTTTTCATACCTGGTGATTAATGATCAATGATGATTATTGTTTGTTTCTTGCAAACAACGGTTGTTTGTTTTTATTCGCTACAACATTTTTATTAAAAACTAGTGGAGCAAAATATATGCCATTTTTCAGTAGAGTTATATGGCCAGGCGAACATTCGCTCGAAGAAAATCATGCGACTATATGATCACGAATTACCTAAAGTTCATTAGCTTTTTAATTACGGGACTCCTCGCAAAGGCGAAATGACAGAGCGGGATCCATTCGGCGTCGAAAGTAATTCCATGTTGAAAAAACACACAAACGCGCACGTGCGCTGAAATATCTGTCGCGGAATTTCGCTATGCAATTGTATCTATCACTAAATAATTCACCATAGTCACTATTTCTAGTCAAACATTGCGCATCTGTAAAGGTACAGGACAATTCAGATTATGTCACCCAAGCTGGGATATATGTGCTGTAATATATACCGTACCATATGTAATGCCTTGATCAAATAAAGCAAATAAAGTTGAAGTCACATTGAGTCTAGTTCGTTGTTGAAGGAAATCATTTATAGTCATTGGCAAGCTGCGCACATCTAATGTGAATATACCCCAAAAAGCTCGCTGCCAAATAGAAATGGAGGCCTGCTCCAATGAGAAATCTGCCGCTGTGGCTCATTGGTTCAATGAGACGTGAGGGGGATATTTAATGATCTTTCAACCAAAACTTCTCATTGCATCTCATTCACACTTGCTGTGATTTCTCATTGAGACTCATTGAATATTGCGCCATTTTCAATATTATTTTTGTCCCAAATCATCTATTGGGAATGAGAATTTTCCTGGTCACTGAATGAGATTTGTGTACATGGTGTCTACTAGGTTCAATGAGATTTTCAGAGGATTTTCAATGAGACTGTTTCCAGCAGGGTAGAAGGAAACATCCGAAACTGGGACCTGGGGGTGAAGGGGGCGCCATATTCAATCAGCCAGTATTGCTGCGGCAGAGCTGTGCTCCGCCGCTACACTCGGCAGATGGGATGACCACACCAACTTTTTCCACACCTATGTTAGTGTATGAGGGTGTATTTTGAAACATACACCCAGACCTCACTCATATTCGTGGCTGATCCTCGCTTAGATGGGTGTGAATTGCGTGCACATCTACATTGGTGTGTTAAGGTTGTGCTAAGGGTGTAATAAGGGTGTAATGATCGAAGGGTGTTTTGCCTTTTTGTAAATTGTTTAAGGCTGCGGTCCCGCTCATCCCGTGAAAACGGCAATTTTCCGCGCAGAATATCTCCGCATATGTGCGCCTGTCTGTTAAGATATTAGTGTAATTAGAGAACTGGTTCCTTTGGCTACGGTGGTCAAAAGCCCATTTTTCGATAGGGCTCTTGACAGGGGACCTAGAGGACCGAGAGTAGGACAATGTCCTCAGAAATTGCTGTTTATCCCAGCAATATATCGCGAAAACAAAAGAATGTAGCACTGTCCAACCATGTGCAGCGTGTCCTTTCCTCCTATTTGAAGGGTTCTGATGAGCGATATTTTTGACATGTGGTAATAATAATTTGTAATGGCTACGGCAAGACTATGAATAATAGCATTTTTTCATCTTGTCGCTTTTGAACATTCTGCAGGCAAGAACAACACAAGAGACGTAGAAGTACGCGCACAATATGATCTAGATATTGCACAATAATAGACGCGTTTATTGTTGAGATATAACGCGCGAAGTCGCTCTTTTTGCGATAACTTCCTGTTTCCGGAGCACGGCCGAGGTGAAACACTTGGGTTTATAGAACGCGCTGAGACGGCACGTGCTTCATCAGTGGTTCGAGCGGATCATGTGGTGACCAGGCTTTAATATTGCAATTGCAATGTGCTCCCTAAAGTCAATAATTAAAAAGGGGATTGAAATATATCTGTTAATTGGTCCTCAAACTGATGAAAAAATTGGATTCCTAGTAGTAGCACCGCCGACTAATCGAATGCCAAAAGTAAAACCGCCCCTAGGGAAGCTCCCCTTTGTGTGAAAATTTGTAGCAGATAAAAGGAAATAGGAAAATGTATTAAACGTTCTAGACGAAAAGGTAGAAAATGGGGACTTTATTGAAAACTAAGGGGGGGGGGGGGTATTCGGCGTTTCGACAACGGCGCTGTCTTCAACAGGAATGGTGCATTATGGTGATGCACGACAATTCCAATGAATGAGAGGGGTTATGTACAAGGGGAGAGGGCAGCACACGTGCTTTGTCAAACAAGGGTAAAATGGTAAAATGAAGGGTAAAATGAAATACGTGTTGCGCGAGACACGCAGTGTGCGCAAGATGAAAGTGAACAAGCACGTGAGCATTACGTCAGACGAACACGAAAACGAAACTAGACAACACAGACTGGGTGAGGATTGTATAGTGCTGTTTAAGTATGCGGCTTACGTCCGGGGCATAATCGTTGAAGCTATTAGTGAGGTTTATTGAAGAATTCTTATCGGGTCGGGGCTGTCTTTGGAATAGGTTCTCTCGATACACCCAAGCAGCACGCTAATATTGGTCCAATATTGGACCCATATGGGCTGCCAAGATTGCCAAGATTGGTTCACTATCGGCTGCCAATATTGGATTAATATGGGGAATGCAACCAAGCTCCATATTGGGCCAATACGGTTTGCCCATATTGACGAGCCCATTTTGCGCCAATATTACCAATATTTCTGTGATAACGCCAATGGGGAATCCGTGTAATAACGAAGCATTATCCGGTTTAATAGCCAGCACTGATAATACTTCTCTGTTCTTCTTGCTTTTACATTTCTGAAGATCGCATTGATCCATGTTGCATCAAATTACACAAAAAAAAAAAGGTGCACCGCATCGACCCAGAAACGGAGAACGGGTGCAATGCCCGTCTTGCTCAAGGACACAAGCAGTCGTATTGCCAACTGTAGGATGGGACAAGCGAAAGCTTGTTCACATCACACATCAAAAAAGTACTGCTCTCGCCCTAAAAATGTGAGCAGGATTAACTAATGCTAGGCAGGCAGTCCCGCGGAACTGCCAGTGCCAAACATCCCTCCGAAGCCTTCATTGGGATCGAAATAGTCTATAAACCAAAACTTTTCAACCCGCTCCGAGAGTACAATGGAGCGAAACACTTCCGTGACGGTGACGGACATACGCCAGAGCAGCTCACACTGCTTGCAGCAACTTGGAAGCATCTAACTTTACAGAAGAGCCATCCCTTCCTATCTCACATTGTGTTTTTCTCTTGACTTGCCGGAATTCAGTTATCATTACAGGAACCAGCGACATTTTAGCTCGTGTGAAACGTCCTATACGACTGCGCATGCATATTAGTTGAAGGAGGCGTGATTTCGCACAAACGACCGCGCCCGCTCTCAGTCGGCTCGGCCGATTGGCGTTGGCATCGCAAAGCATGATTGGTGCTGCTTCCAGAACGGGGAAAGTTCGGTTGTTGAGTTCTAGTGAATGTTGTAATGGGATTGCCACGTACAGCTCGAAGCAGAGTTAACTGGAACGCCGCGTCGACCAGCGGAGCAAGGGGAGAGCCACCCTGGCGACGTCTAGTTGAAATAAAGGGCGTGGAGGTTTTGACATTTCCGTTGTAGTCGGGGGGTGTTCGCTGTGGTGTGCCGAAGAGTGCGCAATCGCGCCGGCGTTATCAACGTTGCGTTTTTTTTTTTTTTTTTTTTTGGCGACCGTGTCTGAGGGATTGCGAACAATCGATGATATCCCGATGGCGTCCCGATAACCGGTCGGCTCTCACCTCTCCCAAACTTCCAAAATTAAAATTAAGATGGAGTGATCCAGGTGAGGAAAATTTTCGAAGAAATAATTTATGTGGGTAAAAAGAAAATCAACATGCGATTTACGAAACGTGAGAGAGGCAAATTTGGGGAATATGCAGTCGAGGTAGGGGCGAACCTCTTGACGAAAACTGAAGTGAGGACAAAGGTCATTGTGAATTTGTCTAGCTCTGATCATCATTCACTACACCAATGACAGAAAATCTTCACGGTTACTCCCTGCACTGTGTGCCAGCATGCACACACAAAATTTTTGTGTGTACTAATTGGCTGTTCTTCCGAGAAACTCCCGGGAAACGCGATATGCTACACCATGAAAGCATTGTTTTGTTATTATTTAAAAACTCATTACGGTGGTTTCGCGATTACCATCGTTAATTATTTCAATCCTCTTCGCATCCTCTATTCTGAGCGCAGTAAATTTTCCGAAAGAGGGAAGTTGTTATTCATTTGATTCGTTCACACAATGAGTGTTTCGGATGACGCGTGCCCATGCGCCATCCTGTTTCCAGGCGCGTGCCAAGACATCGATTATCCGCGTTATCTCAGACACAATCGCCCAAAACACAAACAGGCACAGCATTAACAAGGCCAGCTTGATTGGGCACTGTTCGACACACCACGGCGAGCACCCCTCCGACTGGAATGGAAATGTCGAAACGCCCTCGTCCTTTATTTCTGCTAAAGGCCGCGAGGGTGGCTCCTATCTTGCTCCGCCGGTCTAAGCAGCGTTCAAGTTAACTCTGCTTCGAGCTGTACGTTGACTGTTTCGAACAACGTGTATCACCTGCGGGAAGTTGGTGGATGTAACGACGTATTGAAAGGGGCATTTCACACGCTTCAACGTGCAATCTTGCTGAGCTGCTTGGGGATTTGTGGAACGCGGGTACGTACCATTTTCTGTATTTTCGGTCAATATGGAATGCACACGGGCAATATAGTGCCTATATTGCCAGGATTTTCGCAATATTGGCACAAACTGTGCAATGTGAGGCCCATATTGCGAAGATTTTCCCAAGACTGGCGAAACAGGCCCCATATTGGACCCGTATCGCCAATGACCAGCCACTATATTGTTTATTCTTGTATGAGCATTCACTGAGTGCAAAAAAGCAATCGATACACCTCCCACGTACTAAGTAGCATACAAGTAATCACTCACTTTGTCTAGACTATGCATATGCCTTTGTTGACTGAGGATGCGATGCGATCACGGACCACAGGGACCGTAGCGTTTTGTTGACCACCTCACATTTCGTATTTTCTCAGAGAAGATGAGACATCCGCTCATGTATGTCACAACATGTACCCCATTCCTCTTCACCAAAGGATCCGAATCTTTATAAACTCTTCTGATCCTGCTTCTTAGGTTCCTCTAGCTTCTGAAGTAAAACATCTAATTAACATCGAAGCATCACGGTCAGCATTTATACTTGTTAGCATCATGGCAAGCATTATGTTGCAGTCCGCTTGGTCTCTCATCGTCCGGTTCTTCTACTCACGCCATGTCGTCTTCGTAGCGTCAAGACTACTCAGAGATATCGACATTGTGTTTCACTTGAATCATTGTCATCGCGTTGTCTTAGGAATCCTACTGAGAACATGTAAATACTGCACATGAGGTGCACGGTCTCTGTCACCGCAGCGCAAGAAAAAACCCAACTTGCTACGGCGCATTCAAGTTTCAGCGGACAGCTAACACTCACGCGGCCCACCCTTTCAATCTGAATTAAAAGTCTCCCGCCGCACCGTGGCGCCCTCATAATTATTGCAGCTTCGGCCGAGCTCCTGCAGTTACCTCTTTGGTTTTCGTCTGATTATCGAGCGTTCTTTCTGTCATCTTTTGAATGAGTCTTTTGGGAGTTTGCTAGTACTTTTTATGATATTCACCTTCAGATGAGAATATGAATACGAATGAAAGTTACAGCGTATATTTTATCGAAGACGTACTCGTAGATGGATACAAAGCAATTAAAATTGATAGTGCATGCACTAAAATAGACCAAAATAATGGTACAAACAAACCGGAAGCGTATATGGCAAGAGTGGACTCTTCCTCCTCTAACAGATCTCAAAACGGGAAGCAACCCAGCTTGGAATCTCAATTGACCATTCTGGGAACAAAATAGTACCTGTGAGGCACACACTGTAAGCCCTAGAACTATTTGAGACCAGAGTGGTATCACTTACTTGACCAATTTGGAGCCAGCCACCCCATTTGGAAATCCAACTGGGACCATCCACATTCAACTGGAACCATTCTGGAACCAGTCCAGATTCGACTGGAACCATTCTGGTACCAGTTAAAATTGTGTATATATTTGAAAATGGTGTACTCACACGGTGAAAGAACAAATCACGTTTCACAGGTACAAGGTCTACAAGTGAGGGAGAAGTCAATGTTGTGCTGGAGAGCCAGCTAGGCGACCTCCTCACGAATGAGGGAGTTCGGATGACACCCCATTTCACCATCTCAGTACATAAACTTAGGTGTCGATACCTCTAGGCTATTTCCAAGAGTGTCAAAGCCTCCCTTTGGTTCGAGACTCTTTTGTCTGAAAGTGACGATCGGGAACTATTCTATTTCTGAGTGACCCTGTTCCTGAAATGAGGCTTCATGTGCGTTTTTATTTCCCCGCAGTTCCCGCATTACCAGAACGAAAATGTCTGACCTTATCATCTCTACTGTGAAGGGAACGGTAAGTACATAATACCGATTATCATTAGACATACGGGAGGTATACATGCTATATGAGACGCAGTGTATCGTAACAAGCATGACTTTTCCTGCGTGTTAGCAGTGGGATGGAGGTAAACATTGCATCCAGAACCGCCTGTCGACGATAACCGACGCACATAAAAGGAACCCCCAGTAGTCGAAATTATCTGCGCTACTTCCCTGCGGCACATGCAGCATGTAACTACAAAAATACGTTGCGGACTCACTTTACATGTCAATCTACTCTCAATAATTTTGTTTTTCCTTGTGCAAAAAATATATGCTGTTTTCAGTTAATACTGACAACTGCGATGAGGAATAGTGAAATGTTCCTATTCATATAGCTCTAGCTTTTTTGTAAATGCATAGAGCTCTGGAGGATCTGATATTCTATTTATGGCGCATTAGGAAGTGCTTTTCGGAGTTTATTATGTTCCGGTATTTCGAAATGTTCGTCCTTTATTCGTTGCAACTCGTCTGATATCCGGCAATGGAACGAAGAAAACGACGATTTGTGAAACGATGATGTAGTGTAAGACATTCGGAAGCTGTCTAAAGAGAAGGAAGCAGTATTGTGCAGCTTAGGGTCACTAAATAAACTTCGCTTCAGAGTATCGACACTGAGGTCCAAGGGAGAGAAGGAGCGCCATCTTGTTTACGCACCACACCGGTACCATCCTCAGTTGAGGATCAAAGACGACTAACATAATGCTCGCTGTGGGACAGAGAAGCGTGTATGATTGTTGCGCGATAATCCATGTATTGTCCACCAGGACGTCCCGAAAGTGTTAAGGTGCGCTCAAGGCCATCAACTGCTGCTTGTAAATGATATGAACATTTCACCCGCGCACGATAGATGGGCGATAGAAGTGCGCGTGCGCGTGGGAAGCGTGGCGCCGAAACAAGATGGCGCATGCTCGCTCTTGGAACTCAGTGTCGATACTCTGAAGCGTAGCTTATTTAGTGACTCTAGTGCAGCTGAACCTTCGGACCGTTCCAGTATGGGAGAAACGGCTGAAATTATCATAGAGAGATGATTCCGGCATTCTGAACATTGGGAAGTGAATCACTGTTGTACAGTGGACTTACGTCCAGTAAGCTGCCCCCTCCCTTTCCATTTCTGTGAATGTAACTGCAAAATGTAACTAGTTACTCGAATAAATGTCGTTCCTTTTTTTTTTCTTTACCCTACCGTACTCTACTTCCCCCTAACAGTGCCTTCCGTCCTTCTGTCCGTAATCGGTATGTGCCCCGTGCCTTGTGATCTTGACCAAGCAGGGAATTCCAGCTTTGCGAGCAAAAATCAGTTGAAGATAGTTACCCTCGAGGGTCGGAGTGAGTCATATGTTAGTAATAGTGTCACCGCTGACACGGGGTCCTGCCTCATCTGGACAAGGGAAGGATTATGCACAAGGAGGAACTTTCCGGTCAGCTCACTTGCGCACCGACCAGTGCAATAGCTAATCCTGCCCTGGTTGCTGCTATCATTGCTATGAAGCTCCCGTGGGTGCTCTATGAAGCAACCTTCGAGTCTTTATCATGGAAGGACGAAACTAATTTAATTATTAAACTACAAGATATGGAATAACACGTCAGGACATCAACTTCAAAACTGAAAAAGCATCTTGAGGAGAGTTCCTTATCCCTGGGTATGTCTCTCTCTGCACGCTACGAAACGCGTGGGTGTCACCATGCTGTTCTTTTTCTCCGCGATGCGCCAGGTCGCGTATACATGTCGTTTTTTTTTTCCCTGTGGGAGAGCCACATATTGACTTATACAGTTTCTGGTTAAGTGCAGTACTACCTTTATCGCAGGTAAATAAGTGTAAGGAAGTGTATGTTTTTTAACAATTGTATCACCTTCTCATTGTCATTTTTATGAAAAGAAACTGTAATGTAACTAAGTTACTTTCTCTCTGTCACTGTAACTGTAACTAGTTACTTGACAAAGAAAGTAACTATCACTGTAACTTAGTTACTTGACCAAGAAAGTAATTATAACTGTAACTCAGTTACTTTTTCGAAGTAACTTATTTAAGATTTCTACGTATCCTCCAGTATCAGCTTTAAAGTTTCTTTCTTGGCGACGCCTTCGGGCAGAAGTGTTAACACGTGGCGCCTTTCCTGTTGCGAAGCGCACCTCTGGTAGAAGCGCACCTGATATTCTGTATGAGGTTCACACAGGTGGAGCAGTCTGCATCGCCACTTGAGGTCGTGGGTTCTACCTCATAGGCATCGCTAATCACCTGGCGAACGGATTTGCTTATCGTATCTCCAACATCCTGCAGTGGTGTCACATCTGTTTCAGCGCGAGAAATACTCTCATTGATCTCGTCAATTTCCTCTCTTTGCACGTAATCTTCATCCATTACTGGCGTGGGAGGAGACCGTTACGGAAGCTCCGCAATCACTGAGCGAAAGTAATGCACACTGTTCTTACATAATTCGTCGTCGCCGTTGACTTCGTCACGTCGCTCAGAACCCAGGACTTCTTTGAAAGCTTCTTTCAATGCGTCGATGTCCAGGCTTTTGACACTCATGAAGCCGTGTTGCTTGGGTATGGGCTTTTTGTAGCGAACAGCATCATCTGCGCAAAACACACAACGACTGCAATGCACAACTCGACACATGACGACGTCGTTGCATGGAACAATCCGAAAAAGTGTCGGAACCCTTCGTTTTGGACGGTACGAGAGCCTTACGTTGACGATCAGACAGTCATCTCCCAACTCAATAACCTAGCTCCTGTCCCCAATGGTGTGCCGTCAACGAATCAGCAACGTCAGTTCTGTTAGCCTATTGGCTCATTGGGGGAAAATAGGATCGCGGTACTGTTTAATCATGTACCTGGTGACGGTCTGTAATCGATGTGGCCTTGACAGCCGTCACTAGAAAAGGTCTGACCTCTTGTGATAAAAGTTTGTAGCACTCAAGTATGGAGCCATTAACGTACAAGACGTGTTGACTACATGTACACTGGCGACTATAGAACGTGCTCTCATGACGTACGCAATATGACCGACTACGTGCTACATAACTGTCCATTCATATCCTGTGCCTAAGTACCAAGGAAGTCAGGCATGCAGCTCATTAATCTCGCCTGCGTTGGGATGAATGCGCCCGGAGTGAGCCGTCGGAGTATGGCGGGATAGACCTGTTGCATGTTTCTAGCCCTGATAAATAAATATAATTTGAAAGGGCATGTAATCAGCAATAGAGTCCGGCGAGACTTTTTGTATATTTTCCCGTACTGTGGTTAATTTGTCCTGCCATGTCATGTCCACTAAATAGCGAGGAAGCTTCATCTTTCTGCAGTTAGAAAGATAAAAAAAAGCATTTCCAATTATGTAAAATTCATTTACATATGATGTCTACCCCTTGCGTAACTAGGCCGCGAAGTGTTAGCAATTTCGCTTTCTTCAGCGAATTTGCCATTTTCTGCGGGAAAATCTTTGCAAGGTAGACAACTTTTCACGCGGCTAAAATAGTGTTCACAACCTGTAAAATGAGCCAAAACATTCCCTCGACTTCCGTTTATAATCGTACTAACTGATACGGCTTCAAAATGCGACAAAACGGTTCACGAGCATACAGCCTCGCTTCACCTAGTCGCCTGTCCGAATTGTTTTGTCTCCGCAAGCGCTACGATTTCAAGGTGGGGACTTGTGACGTTCTTCATAATAAATATTGGGTCATAATACAAAAAGATAATTATCGAAATCGATGACCCCGCGGGGATCGGCTTGCCTGAATTGAAATGAAATAACCCTGCTATCACTTATGATCATTTATAAACACAGTGATCAATACAGCAACGTTACAAGCTTTGACGTCTGCAGAATGTATTTTACTGTGTAGTGGCTGTCTGGTTACTCCAGAAGGGTATATGTCAGACCTCTATTGTGCACGAAAGGGATACTATTGTGACCAAGCAGTCTTCACGACCAAACCATTCAGTGTACCTCTTGTCAAGATGGGAGGCATTCAATGCTGCCTACAAGGACCTGAAACAAAAGTGACAGCTTCATCTCAGTGAAAGCGAATAAACATACACATGGTCAGACAGCACCTTCTGCATCACATGTGAAAAAATGCGAAAACATTTGTATGCTTCAGAAGGAAAGTTTTCCTTTATGGCATGTACAGCACATACTTTCAGGACTTTTCTGCAGTGCTTTCCAAATGGTCCCCAGAGCCACCTGGTAAACTGTTTGTGCGCAACATATCGAAACTTCATGGACAGCGTAAAATTATGATATGTAACTTTACTAACAACAAACCGAAGGCACACATGAAATAACTCACTTGTTCACTTCGCTGTTCCTGGTAAGAGCGTACTCGTCGCTTTCTCTCACGTAGAACTAGGACACCTGGAGCACCTCAGCCTTCAGCCACATTTCAAAGTAGGGATTTCTTGAAATGCAACCGCGGCGCTGCTTCAGTAACATCTCGTTTCGCGGCAACAAAGACATTCTTCTGCCGTCGGCATCGGTACGCATTTGCCGCAAGGACACCTGAACCGAAAGAGGAGTGCCATATTTCCGCTGTGAGGTTCTCAACATTTTCATTACACATGAAGACTGTTTCCCACGGCGGCCAGGTGACGGCGATGACGGTAATTTACCCTCCATCGACGGTTCTGCGGATGATATCGTGTCATGCTGCGTCTCCGGTGAAAGAAGGATGAGACAGATTAAACACAAAGGTGACAAAAGAAAATATGGCCAAGAAAGAGTGAAAGAATGATGACATGGATTACAGAAGATGACTTAAGAAAAAAAAAGCAAGGGGTTAATGCGTTGAGGGTGGGGTGGGACACTGAAGAGTGAGATTGCACGACTGGAGTTCACACTCTGTTCATAAGACCTGAATCGCTCAAGCAAGTGCTTTGATCACAGACCGCTGTGTGTGGTTTGGTACTGGACCGAGCAGGGTGGCCAGAGAAAAGTCTGTGCACCGCAGCTGGAGTAGGCGCCGTCTGAGCGTGGCTCGAGGGGTGTCAAATCTGTGGCAGTCGACGAGAAGATGTTGAATATCAGCTACAGCAGCGCAAGTGGGGCTTTTGGGCGGCTGGAGATGACGCATTTTACACAGAAGCAGAGGTGCCCTCGCGGCATTAAGTCGTAGTTGGTGTATAATGGACACTTCTTGACGCGAACAGTGGTGTGTGGCAACGAAATTCATCGACGGGTCGATAGACCGGCGGTGGCCGTTCAATCGGACAGCGTCCTCTTGAAACTGCCGAGTGCCGCTATGACGGAGTCGCTGTTTCTGTAACAGACATGCTGCGGCTGAAAGTGGTAGGAGAGAGTTATTGAACGTGACTTCCCCATGTGCACGACGTGCAAAGGTGTCTGCACGGGTGTTTCCGTGCAGGCGGATGTGACTGTGTACACTCTGGAAACACAGGCTATGACCCGAGGATAGAAGTCTGTTTTATGTTGGGACAACCATGGTGTCGAGGCCGCCAATTGTTCTGGAACAATATTTTGCTAGAGCTTCTAGCGCCGCCTCACTGTCCGTGAACACAGTCCAAGAGCCAGGCGCTGATCCCGCCATGTGGTTCAACGCGGTCAGTATGGCGAAGAGCTCGGACTCGGTAGATGAATTTTCGTAGGGAACCTGTGCGCCACTTCAAGGTTCCCATGTCGATTACAAGAGGGTGGTGTTGATCCGCCTTGCGAAACTGATCCACCAGTGTACATAGGGAGTCGTTAAGAGTACGCTGAGTTGAGGTGCTCCAGCGTAAGCTGGTGAGCAACAACAGGAGGTACAGAGTTTTTCTCCAGGAGACGAGGAACGTGGTCACATAACGGAGGCCTGCGAAGAGTCCACATTGGCGGAGCATAGGAACGTACTGACGGTGCAGTGGAGAGGTGCACTTTCAGGCGGTCAACAGCAATATCAATGCTAGCGTCCGGACAGTCACTATTGATGAGCCGAAGATAATGGTAGGGGTGCTGTGTGAGGTACAGCGCATGTATCTGGAGTGTTTCCACGTCTCGTAGGACGCCTGCTGGAGTTTCGCGTGCCCCTGCCAGGACAGAGTAGGTCTCTGTCGTTCTAGGAACTCCCAAGTGGGTATGGGATATCATGGTATGCTCATCTGAAAACTGTAAGTTCTAATATGTGATCATGCTTATCTGGTGCAATGTGTCAGTAGCATACGGAGGTGGCTGCACTCGCCCCTTGCCACCAGGGCGGCTCCACCATCGCGTCTGGGCCGACTTTTTTCGCGAATTTGTTCCCGTGCGCGGGGGAGGGGCGAACGCGCCGGCTGAGGGTACCCGAGCGCTTATCGTGGCGTTTTTTTTTAACCTGGGTCGACTTCTTTGGCAATTTTTCCGCCTGGGCCGACTTCATTCGTAATTTGCTTACCACTACAGCAGCCGTGCGGAGGGTGGTTCTCATGCAACAGGGACATGCACGCCGACAGCCCCGTCAAGCGATACTACCGTCACACATCGGCCGACGTCATTCACAATTTTTCTACCTGTGCAAACTTCCTTGGCGATTTTTCCGCCTGGGACGACTTCATTCGTAATTTGTTTACCACTACAACAGCCGTGCGGACTTTCTTCGGAACTTTTTTCCGGTGGTGCATGGGCAGTTTACATGCAAGTAGGGACATGCACATTCCAGCTCGCCAAGCGATCGTGCCGTCACACCTGGGCCGACTTCATTCACAATTTTTTCGTCTCGGCCGACTTGTTTGATTTTTTTTTCCGCTACAAGAGCCGTGAACTGGGTAGTTTACATGCAAGTAGGTACATGCACGCCAACAAACCCGCCGAGCGATGCTAACGTCACACCTGGGCTGACTTCATTTGCAATTCTTATGCCTGCGCAAAGTTTGGCAATTTTCCCACCTTGGCCAGACTTGACTGGCAATTTTTCCCACAACAGGTGTGCGGTGGGCAGTATGCATGCAAGTATAGACATGCAAACGATCGCGATACACAAAAGTACAAGTGAAAATACATTGATTAAAGTCATTAGTGCCGGGAATTATGTTGTGACTCTGTGTGAAGGAGAAAAATAAAGCCCAGCCAACAAACTTGAAGCAGAAGAAATGCAATGCAATACAATACGCCTAATAAATAATATCCTTACGTATTACAGGTATGATGCAATAGCATTGAAGAGATGTCACACAGAAAGAATCATACACAATATTTTATTAATGGTAATCATGTACACACATTTTCGACGAATCAGTAATAAAATGGAATAGCACATTTAATCAATAATATCTTAATAAATACAATTACAATTAAAATTACAAGTTTTATTATAAAAACGTGTAATAATCCTATATTTGAGCACTGTCATTGCAATAGTGGAGTTTTCATTCCAATTACAAGTTCTGATAGATGTACGCAATTTCAAGCACATCAGAGAACCTAACTTGAATATCCTGAAGGAATGGTCACCCGCGTCGACGAAGACGTTTCGGCAAGACGCTGGGGCGGCGTTTCCGCAACGCTATGAACGTTCCCGTAACCGAACGCGATTCTGCGCCCGACGCGTTAACTTGGTACCGCACACGAGCGTGTTACATTTTTTCAGAAACGAGTTCGTCGACGTGGGTGACCCTCTCTACGAGTTTTAAGTAAATTTCATTCGCAAAATATTTGTAATTATTAATCTCCACAGCGTAGAGAACTCACATTGCGTTATAGCGTATACAGAAAATATCAAACCCTTCAAATAAATTATAAGAGTTATTAAAACCGAATATTACCGATTTATACACTTTTTGATAATAAAACTTCTAATTTTTATTGTAATCGTATTGATTAAGAATATCTTCTTTGCTTAAGTGTGCTATTCCTTTTTAATTCTGATTCATCGAAAACTTGTGCGTATGACTAGCGTTAATGAAAATGTGTTTGGTTCGTTCTGTGTGATACCTCCTCATTGCTGTTGCATCATACCTGTAATAAGTAAGTATATTCTTTATTATGTTTATTTTATTGTATTGTGTTTCTTCTGCTTCACGTTTTTTGGCTGGGTTTTTCTCCTTCACACAGAGTCACAGCATAATCCCCGGCACTGTTGACTGTGTCTATACTTGCATGTAAACCGCCCACCTACCTGCATTACGTGTTGTAGCGGGAAAAAATTGCGAGTGAAGTCAGCCCAGGTGGGAAAATTGCCAAAGCCTGCCCAATCGTAAAAATTATGAATGAAGTTGGCCCAGGTGTGATGGTAGCATCGCTTGACGGAGTTGTCGGCGTGGATGTCCCTACGTGCATGTAACCTGCTGACGCACCACTGGAAAAAAATTGCGAACGAAGTCGGCCGAGGCGGAAAAATCGCCAAAGACTTCGGCCCAGGTTGGAAAATGCGCGAGGGTGAGCGCACGCGCAGCCCTCCGGCCACCGGCAAGCACTTGGATAACCCTCAGCCCGCGCGCCACCCCACTGCGCACGGGAAAAGATCGTCAAAACAGTCGGCCTAGACGCGACGGTCTCGACATCATGACGTTGGTAGACAAACTGAAACCGAAGCAGATCGCAAGGGGAGAGCTGGGTCCCACGAATGGGCACTTGTTCGCTGCCTCCTATTGAAAGAAAAGTAGAACCGAAGGTCGCGTCCCTTTCAGGGATCATCCTAATCCCCTGAAGACCGTGGTTTTTGGGCGCGACCTCGTTCGCCGCATAGCTTTGAGCATAGTTCAACTCTACCGAACAGGTGGCGCTGTCGAACACTATGACGTCATTTGTTTACAAACAGGGAGAGGTCTATTTGGTGACACAGAAAGGCCACGCCTCCTGCTTTTTCGTCTGCTTTGGACGACGGAATGCCGCTGTTGTGGGAACATGAAATCGCACTATCCTTCCGTTTGCTGGCCAAGAGCGACGTAGAATGCGCCTCCTGGATGCCGGCCAATACGAGGACGCGTAGGCCAGCCCTTCCCAAGCCCCTGCTCTCGCCTAAGAGATGGCGCAGCGTTACTGTTGTTCCGCGTGTCGCAAGGCTTCTGCCATGGCGCGCGAATCTAACCCACTGCTTCGCAGTCCGTTAACCAGCAGCTGCCGCTGTTTGCCTGCCGCAAGGCTCCTGTCATGACGCACCAATTTAGCCAACGGCTTCGCCGTCCGTTCCCCGCCGTAGACGTGACTCCCGCTTGGCCTCGTTGATTAGCCGTTGGTTAGATTGGTGCGCCATGGCAAGAGGCTTGCGGCAGGCGAAATAACGGTAGCTACACTCCTGTCTAAGCCTCGTTCAGCGGTTGGTTAGATTGGTGCGCCATGGCAGAAGCCTTGTGACACGCGAAACAAAGGTAAAGTAGCGCCATCTCTTAGGCGAGAGCAGAGGCTTGGGAAGTGCCTGCCCTCCGCGTCCTCCTATCAGCCGGCATCCAGGAGGCGGAGTCAGCAAACGCGAGGATAGTCGAATATCGTGCGCTCTGACGGCCTCTACGGCCGAAATGTGCCTCTACTTCTGATCACGACGTCGCGTCAGCCGTCGCCAAGTGAGAACTGGCTCTCACACGGCTTTGTATCGCTTCCCACGCTGGACGTCGTTCCCTCCATCGGCTCGTTTATCCGTTTATTATCCCACGTGACTGCACAGGGTTGGCAACAAACGCAACAGCTCCGCTGTAGTTAAGGGGCAGAAATTCGTCCACTAACAGTGACTGTGTGACAGTAACAGTGTTCATGACCAACGGATGGCTGCGCCCGGGGCGGGCACCCTCGGGGGTAGGAGAATCCCATTGCGCCGTGCCAAGTACGTTCTCTAGAGTCTTCTGCCCGTATTCACCAGTCCCACTTAGCCACTGGTTTAGTGACGTCTGGTTCAAGTTGATCATGTGATCTCTCCGGCTCTGAAGCCCTTTGACCACAACGCGTGCGCATTATTCACATTGTCACGAGATGGTTGAGGGGAGGGATAAATTAGCAGACGACGGAAAAAACGCGAAGAGAAAGACGCCCGTTTTTTTGTTTTTTTGTTATCATGTTGATAAAGGAAAGTTCAGGCGGCACTGGCGCTGCTACAGGTGGTTGCGACATCCGCGTCCTGTGTGTGTATGTGTGTTAGCGCTCTTATGTTACCCAGGGTGGTCCTGCCTGTGAGTTGTGTGGAAGTTGCCATTGTGGTGACCTCCTGTCGTTCTATCAGTGCGGTGCTATGGTTAATTGTGACCTTTATCTGGGTATCTCTGCATATAACATCCTTGTACATATCATCAAGCACTGAATTGATTTATTCTGTTCAACTAACAAAGACTGGCTGTGCTGTGACTGTCACATGCTGGAACTTCATATAATGGGAATGTACACACCTGTCCTGCAGTCATATATTGAGCGCACTTGACATCACAGACGCCATATCTGCAAAAATAAAAGGGCACACTTTAATGTCGTTACAACAGATCCGAGCTATTCAGAGTTTGTTGTTTATTGAGACCACATACACAAAATACAAACAATCTTCTCTTTGCTGTTAAAATGTATCAAATAACTCGTATACAAGGTCTTGTTTGTCTCAGTAACGGTGTTTCAAGGGTGGAGCAAACATACAATCGACAAAGACAAGCACCTACAACAACAGCTGCAACATCAGCTACAATCAAATCCGTGCTGGTATTTGCATTGTGCTTGCTTGTTCAGAGTCATATATTATTGAGGAAACACTTTTACATACCTGGTCAGGGACTTACGTATTTTTCGGCGCTCATTCTTTTAAGCTCCTCCCTTGACTTCATACTGGCATTGTAAACAACCTCACTTCCATTAACATTTCACCATTACATGCCAACAATCGCCACCACCAATGCCTAAAAGCTCCCCACAGCTGATGCCATGCTAAAATATGCCAGCTGAGGCTTTTAATTTAGGCTTTTTGTTCAGAAATAATTTCTATGGTGATGCAGTTGCAGTTACCACTTCACTTTGACACAGACAGCTGAACTTGACAGAAAAATCACGTGAGAGGCCCGTTTGACCTCTGCTTCTCCTTTAGCAAGGCTGCTCTGAGAACTGCTACTGTCCAATTGCGCAAATTAAGGTATTGCACAATTACATCAGCAGCTCTATACAGCGTTCTTGAGAATTTTCTTTCTTCGATTTTAAGTCATGCTATAGGTCTCTGACTGTTCCCAGTTTTCTACACTGTCCTGTATTGCAGACAACCTGAAATACAGATGGTAGAGCTCTGAAATATTTGTGCATGTGCCCCATGCATTTGTGCACTGCGTAGTTACGCAGTTATAAACTGCACAGCTCTATGCCGTGAGACTGTGATATTTCTTGAGAAACAACACCGTGGAATATCAAAGCAAACAGCAGCACTGACCATTGCCTGCTAGCTTTCTGTATTGATATGTAATGGACAGTAAGTGGAAGGCTGCAAAGAACAAATGAATGCAATGCAAATAAGCTCATATAAAGAAAAGAATGAAACTTGAAATCAGATGCATGTTATCTACAATGAACTGCTATTATATTTTAGGAAATACAGGATTGTATATCTTTCTTCCACATTTTCTGTTATCTTTTGAGACACTTTGGCAATTGTAACTTTGCAAAAGCCGACATATTCATTCAGCTGTGTCAGCACAAAGCTACACAACCAGACAGTATATTAGTGTAGTGAACACGGTGTACCGCATCATCAAGGACAAAGTCAGGAAGCAGAAATGTAGGACATCGCTTAATACGCAGAAAAATAACATAGATGCTTTTGCATGGCTGACAACCTAACTTCAATAGCCAGTGATGAACATGCGATGTCTTCAGATGGTGTATGCTGGAAATTAATAGGTGACGTATGGGGAGGGTGGGATGGTTTGCAAGTTAACAGTAACAACAGTTTCACACATTTCGGGCAAACACATCTATGTTGGCACACCATGAAGGGCATATAGTTATTTCATTCCTCCTTATTCAACTTTATGTACCCATAAGGGTGCATTAAAAAAGGGGGGGAGGGGGCAGGGATACAAAAAGAAACAGAGGTAGAGGTAGTGCGAAACTCCTCTTTAGAAGATAGGGAAAATTCCGCACACACAACCACAATATTCCTGAAGCAATGGTTTCTACTCTTACAATGACATGTTTTTCATGCATTTAAGCAGGGTTAGTCACGTTCCAGCCACATATCTCTACGACAATTAGTTTTCTTCACGTATTGCATTGAAGAACTGCTTTCCTGAAACAAACGTGTGTCATGTCACAGGTATTTTGTGCCGGTTATGCAGTAAAACTAGTACGCTTGAGGCGCCACATATTATCCTGGTGATGATGTGAAGGAAGGAAACTTCAATCTTTCCAAATTTAAATGAGTGCCGCGGTGTCTTGCATTGTCACAGCATCTAGGCACTCTTTCCTGTGGGCTTTCGAGTGACAGATTCATACATATTAGAATCATTTGTAATGATGCTGATAACAACACTCTTAATTACATCAGATTTTTGTGACGCTAGTATGCCCATATTGCGTTCATACTTCGTTCACTGGTGTGCATTTAGGGGTTGAGTATTTGTCAAGGCAGAGGTGAGCTAGTACGAAATGGGAGTACCTGTTCGTATCATGTAATATACAGGACATGTCAAAAGGAAGAACCGTGGGCACTTAGCACCTACCTGTACTGGTGCAAGGAGAACGAAGTTGCAACATAATTGAAAGTACAGTGAAGTGAAGTGTATATTAGAAGTGGCCATTGGTTTGGTTCATGCAGTATTACTACAATTTCTACTATTCTATACTTATTGCTCGAACTCAGCTATTTAGAATACATTGAAGACAGACACAACAGAACGAAATTACAGGCATTTGGACATTCATGATCAATAGAGGAATGGATGGAATGTGGATTTGAATGCAGATATATATAATAAATCTTGTGACCTGATTACACAGGAACGTGTTTTTCTATTCTTCAATATTTGCCTTACAGCATATGAGACTACACAACAAGTGCACAGATCACACCAGTGTAAAGCTGGAGTGTCGTTGACATCCGTGTCGCCATCATGTTATGACATCAGAGTCATGACAGCTGGCAACAATGCATAGCATGTGAGATTTGCCAGGAAATCTTGCAAACAAAATGAGCATGCCTGTGTTCTCAGATCACGTGATCTGTCATACATCTGCAGTCACACCATAATGATACCCATAATTTAGAACAGACGATACAAATGTCAATCTGCCACGTGGTGACTGTCCTCAGCGTAGCTGCGTTTCAGGCAGATCGATGTACTCGTACGCCACAGTACAAGGTGGAAACACAGCATTACCAATAACAACAGGTCCCTGTGATCTACATATATTCCACGGTACTGGTAATTGTGTTACTGGATCTCTTTGCACCGGCTCAGACAAACCCTACATGTCCTTCCATCACAGTTCCCTTTTTCATGATCTCTATTTGTTCGTTATGTGTAACAGACAGCATTCCCGTACTCAATCACTCTTCATGTCCAATGTACAGCAGTAATTTCAACTGTTCAGTGTTGGTACTTCCTGTGCCAGTAAGAATGTCAGCTAGTGGTTCTGCTTTCCATGCTGAACTGCCCAATAGAATTCCGCTCTGTTGCACAATCAATGCATTGTAGTTGTGTCGCCATGCACAATGTAGTAAATATTTCTTTTTTCCATAGCATGTGGCATGGGACAAACATGTGTTGTATCCGTACTTAGGCACAGAAACCGTTGTCATACGGAATGACTTTATTCCACAGCCAACAAAACGTACATTGACAGCGAGCGGGGCAGGCAGAAAAAATAGCATCCGCTTATCGGTCCGCTTTTATATCGTTCGCCGTCAGAACCAACCAATGGGAGTGGAAGTAAACAAGCGCACACGCGCGGCAAGGCTATCGCTGATAACACGGCAACAATACATTCTTAGACCACAACACTTCCTCCCTCTTAAAGATAATGCACAAGTAACAACCAAATCCATATCATCACAGTTATATAGAAAAACACTTCCAACTATAGTCTAGCAACATCTTTATACACATTCATAACACAATTCTCTCAACAAGTTACACTGGACCTCGACCCACTCATGAATACCCGTATCGGTCCGGTTGCTTACGAATCCTCGTACCACGTCTTAATTGGACCGGTTCTAGTTCATCAGTAGAGTCCCTTTGCGAACTAGGCACATCATCGGAGCTTGAACTAGGTATTGGCCATGAGAAGGGCATATGCCTTGTCACGTCAGTGGTTACAGGTACGGATTGAAGGTGGTCCAGATGAACGAACCTAATTTTTCCTTGAACTTCCACAAGAAAGGTGACGTGGGACTTTACTTTTGTTACCCTCCCCGGAAGCCAGTTTACATCCTAGCCGCGAACCGTTTTGACGAACACTTTATCGCCAACTGAGTACTGCTCACTGATGTTCCCGCGTCTCTTATCAGCCCTGCTCTTGATGGCTTGCATTTTTGCCTTCATGGTAGACGCTAGGTCAGGCTTCAATTGATCTAATCTGGTATGGACTTTACGACCCAGAAACAACTCGTTTGGCGATTGATTTGTAAACGTGTGTGGCGTGTTCCTGTAAGCGAATAAAAAGTTGTCCACACGATGTTGCAGCGAGCGCCGACAATTGGAGTCGCGATCCTCTAACGTGACTTTCAGTAGGGCCTTCTTGAGGGTCTGAACTGCTCGCTCAGCAGCGCCATTAGAGGGAGGATGATAGGGAGGGGTTAATGTGTGTTTTACACCATTTGAACGAAGGAGGTGCGCAAACTCGGTAGATCTAAATTGGGGTCCGTTATCTGAAACAGCTTCCCGAGGCAGTCCATAGGCCGCAAAAATGGAACGAAGTTCTACGGTCTTCTCCGCACTAGTGCTGTTCACCACGCGTACTTCTAACCATTTCGAATGCGAATCGATTACTACCAAAAAGTACTTTCCTTCCTTCTGTGCGAAGTCGATGTACACGCGATCCCACGGCGCAGCGCACCGGGACCACGGTTGTAGTGGGGCCGCTGGAAGTGCCCGTCGCACACTTTGACATGTTTGACAGTTCCGCACGGTCCTCTCCACATCTTTATCGATTTCGGGCCACCACACAGCGGAGCGTGCGAGAGCTTTCATTTTAGTTATACCGGGATGTTCCTCACGCAACAGGTCGAGAACATAATCTTGCAACGCCTTTGGAACTACAGCTCTATTGTTCCAAACAATACAATTCATGTTGACCGACAGTTCTAGTCTTTTATTAAAAAATGGCTTTAACTCTGGCGGCACTTCTCGTGGTCATACTGACAACGTCAAGTCCCGAACACCTCTCAAAAGACTATCTCTGTCTGTCGCCCTTTGTACATCAAGAGCACTTAACAGAATATCTCTTAATGGCCGAAAAATACATGATATCTTCTACCTCCTCAGTCGTATCTGGCAGAGGAAGGCGTGAAAGCCCGTCGGCGTTACATAGGGTGGAACCCTTTTTGTACGTAATTCTGTAACGGAAATTCGCAAGGAAAGTGAGCCATCTATGGACGCGACTCGCTGCGACACAACTTGAGTGCTTGTGAGGATCGAAGAGCGAAGACAACGGTTGGTGATCAGTAACGATCTCAAATTCACGTCCCAGCAAATATTTCTCAAACTTCTTAATACCAAAAATAATTGCGAGAGCCTCCTTCTCTAAATGAGCATAATTCCGTTCACATGTTGTCAATGTCCGTGAAGCATACGCGACGGGTCTTTCTTCCCCATGGTTGACTTGCGATAGAACGGCTCCAAGGCCTTGACTAGAAGCATCACATACTAGACGGATCACCTTCTTGGGATCGAACAATGCTAACAGTTGGTTACTTGACAACAACGCTTTACACTTCATGAATGCCTGACGACATTCTGCTGTCCATTTCCATTTGTTACTTTTGCGCAATAACCTATACAGTGGCTCAAGAACAGTGGCCAAGTTCGGCAAGAACTTTGCATCAAAATTTACAAGACCCACAAAGACTCGAACTTCCGTGACACAGGTGGGTTCTGGGGCACTCATGATAGCATCGACCCTTGTTGGAGCAGGATGCAATCCGAATTCATCAATAACAAAGCCCAAGTACTCAATCTGAGACTGAAAAAACTGACATTTTTCCAGGAAGGAAGTTGCCTCAGGACGAAGCCGCCGATATTTCGAACAGAGTCTGTTCTTCTTCTGGGTTTCCAGGTTTACTTTGGTTCCAGGTTTTACTTTTACAGGTTTACTTCTTCATTTTTCCAGGTTTACTTTGATGCCGTGTGCCTCGAGCCTTTGGAGGGCTTGTTCAACTCTTCCGTAGCACTCCTTTATGTTTTTACCACTGATCACCACATCGTCAATGTAGCAGGCACATCCAGAGATACCCTTCAAGACCTGGTCCATGACCGCCTGAAACATTGCGGGCGCGCTCGTAACCCCGTAGGGTAACCGTCGAAAGCGAAAGAGCCCTAAATGCGTGTTCACCGTACACAGCTCCTGTGAGCTGTCATCAAGTTCCAATTGGTGATACGCTCTCGACAAATCTAGCACTGTGAAGCATTTTCCTCCCGTTAAGCTCGAAAATATGTCTTCCGGCAACGGCAACGGGTAGTGGTCTATCTTACTGACTGGGTTGATCGTGACGCGATAATCAGCGCAAAGACGCACCGAGTTTCCTTTATTTTTAGGCACGATCACTAGGGGCGTAGCCCGCTTGCTGTTTTTCACGCGATACACAATTCTACTGTTTTCAAGGTTACGCAACTCGTCTTCAACCTTTTCTCTTAAGGCGTATGGAACAGGTCTTGATTTACAGAAGATAGGGTTCACATCATTCTCAAGTACGATGCTACCTTTGAACCCTTTTATGGTTCCGTAACCAGGCTCAAACACACTCTTGTGCTTCTCTTTTAAGTTTTCTACATTCCCAACGTTTCCTGCACTCATTATATTACAGGTGAACAAGTTTAGCCAGTCCAACTTTATTCTGCCCAGCCAATCTCTCCCGAACAAAGGTGGCATCCGTGCACCCTGGTAGTTCTCCACTAAAATCAATGGCAAAGAAAATACTTCTTCTTTGTACTTCACATTAACATCTACCACGCCTCGTACAGGAACAGTGGTACCGTTGTACGTATTCAATCGAAATTTCGGTTTCCGGCATTTCTCTACCTTGCTAAAAAGGCGCTTATACTCGTCAACCGACATAATTGATACCGCCGATCCTGTATCCAATTCCATTTGAACAGATTTTCCATTCACTTGAACAGTGACCTTCTAGTCATTACAACCGTTTCCAATGGTGTAGAGCGTGTACAGTTCCATATTGCTCTCACACTCATGACCAGTGTCCACCTTTCTTACTGGCTTAGTTTTAGGATTCTTCCCTTTATCACGAGGAGCTGTCCTACACGTTTTTGCAATGTGACCCTTTTTCGAACAATTATAACATTGACTTTGCTTAAAGGGACACTCACTAGCTTTGTGCAGTCTGCCACAACGATAACACTTTTGAGAAACTGAGTCTCCCACAGTCCGAGACTTGAATTTACCTTTCCTTTGTGAAGGTCTTTGGTCCTTCCAAAGTACGCTTTCTCCTCCCTCGGAGTCTTTCGTCGTCCCAGGCACGTTGTGCATCTCACGTGTTTGCCGTTCTGCGGCTTCCATGCTGAAGGCAACTTGGCACACCTTATCAAATGTGGCTTCGTTGTCATCAAGGGCTAGAAGGCGACATCGGATACTGTCACTGCTCACTCCAGCTATAAATCGGTCCCGAAGAGCCTCTTTTTGGAAGGCGCCGAAATTGCAGGGTATGGCGAGCGACTTCAGAGCAACGATAAAGTCACCTATCGACTCATTTTCTTTCTGGCTCCTTCTCTGAAACTGGTACCGCTCAGCAACTACTGAACGCTTTGGTGCGTAGTGTTTTTTCAGCTGAGTTACTATGTCCTTGTACACCGCGTCTTTGGGGGCTTTGTCCAGAAGAATACTACGTAGAGTGGTGTAGGCTTCATCCCCAAGGGCTGTGAGGAACAGTTGAGACTTCTTGTCTTCCGGGATGCTGTTCGCTGCCACATATAACTCAAAACGTTCGACGTATACCTCGAATGAAGCGGAAGCAGGGTTGAATTCTTTCAGTTGCCCTGCAGTTGTCATGGTAATGCCGCGCGTTGTCCTTGGCCGTGGTTCAGCCTCATGTTCGGCTACTGGGGCTCAGGCAGTCCATCGTCTCGTCGCCACTGTTGTATCCGTACTTAGGCACAGAAACCATTGTCATATGGAATGACTTTATTCCACAGCCAACAAAACGTACATTGACAGCGAGCGGGGCAGGCAGAAAAAATAACATCCGCTTATCGGTCCGCTTTTATATCGTTCACCGTCAGAACCAACCAATGGGAGTGGAAGTAAACAAGCGCACACGCGCGTGAAGGCTATCGCTGATAACACGGCAACAATACATTCTTAGACCACAACAATCTGTACCTCACAACTAATAGTTGATATCGTTAATAATAATACTTGTGGAAATGCGTAACAAGTTTTATTGATTTATGCAAAGAAACAACTCAAAAGCATGAGGTACAGGCACTGCTGTGCCTATAACAAATAATTTGGAAGAAAAGAAACAAAGTGTTGGGCATACACAGTGCTGCTCACACAATGAAGGGGAACACTGTGTGAATTATGGTCATGGGCTTGTATTGGCAGTAATCGCATCCCAGAAATATGTTGCTTTGGTAAAGTGTGCAGCCAGGTTTCTTGTGTTTTGTGTCTTGCGGTGGCAGTCTACAAAGCCACATTTACTGTTAGCAGATGATAAATGTGAGCATAACAGCAAGCAGCTGTCACCTTGAATATTTTCTAATATTACGGTACATCATCATTGCAGAAATGTTGGTTGTTGGCATATTTGCCCTCCCCTTCTGGTGTAGTGTGCTGGAACCGGTAGAGCATACATTTTTGCTACACATGTACTTACATGTGCGTCCTTATAAAATTTAAGAGACCTTCACTTCTCTGTGGATTTTCTCCTGAACCGACAAGATGAAACCTCCTCACAATTTTGCACGCAGCATCTGCACACTCCTGACTGTGGTATCGGCATCATGACTACATGAGCTGCTTGACACTCAAGTGTTGTGTTTATATGCCCCCATGAAGGCTGTCATTTGTCCATACAAATTCGTTGACACAAAACACTGCTCGTAATATTTCCTTGTATGCCTCCGCGGGATATTTCTCCCTGTACTTTTATCGAATAACCAAGTCTGATATCCTAAAGACACGCAGTTTTGTCAAAATTTCTCCCAGTCGACATATAGAGCAGCGCCCTGCATTGAAGCCGATAAGCATAGCCAGGTCCAGACTTGTGCGTAACTAGTGTGTAACGCGTTACTAGTAATTGCGTTACTTGTAATCAATTAAATTTTCAGTAATTTTTCGAGTAATCAATTACTTTTCTGAGTAATCGATTACTCAGTAATTGATTACTTTTCCAGCAGAGATTATATTATCTTTCACGTGTTCTGTCCCAGGTCAAGCCCATCGTGGTGTGAGCCTTTGTTGGGCCGTTCCGCTGTAGCAAGCGGAGGTCATTGTAATGAAGTTCAGGAATTTTAGGGTCTCTCTCCCTAATCTCTCTCTACACTTGTGTGGTGGTACCTGAAGCTTTGGAAGTTTAGTGAGTCATGGGAAAGTCCCACGCAATGTTCTTCCACAATCGGGTCAACGTCTTCCCGTACGATAAATACAGTAGACGTACAGGTCTACTTGGCCTACGCGTCTTTCTTTCTTTCTTTCTTTTTTTTCTTATTTCAGTTGTACTGCTGCTGGACCTTTTTCATTTCCTTTCCTTTTCTGGGGCACACAAAGATGTGTATAATTTGCGTGAATGCAGAGTAAAGACCGGAGTAACGCGTTACTCAATTACATTTGAAGTCGAGTAATTGGTAACGGTAATCAATTCCTGTTTCCGTACAAGTAACGGTAACGGTAATCAATTACTTTTTTCGAGTAACGGGCACAAGTCTGGCCAGATCTCACCGGCACAAAATTGTGCCAAGAAACATGCTCATAGCGAGTTCCAAAAAACGTTAGTGCTTTCATAATGACAGAACGCAACAGTGCTTTCCTATGGGGCTTGCATCTTTCTGGGCAAACAAATCAAGCTTCCAAGGGGATCTAGAGCTTCCCCCATATGGTGCCCTTTCCAGAGTCAAATCTGAAATATTGTACCTTGTTAATGCACTGGGACATCCAACATATAACTCCAGGTACCCTCTCAATCCTACTATTCTGGAATGTCACTCGCACATTTCAAAGTCGAGCTACGTGTTTGATATTTGTGCCTTTACATGCTGGGTAACATGTACCATACTCCGCTCTATAGCTGTAACGCACGTGGAGGTATAACTGCTCCATGGAACCCCCCTCCCTCTTGTGACCTCCGTTTATTTTAGAATGCAGACATGATGGATGCATTTTTAACAGGAAACACTTAACAGTAATCTAGGAACACAAAGCTCGTTCACAAGTACCGGCGATCACTGTAGTGTGCAGCAAGTCGTTAAATATATCAATCAGAACCAGCAACGGCAGCACAGCACGAACTATTGTTAGTGGTGTATAACAGATGCACTAAGGGCTGTATTAAGAGTACCACGCACAATCAGCATCGTTTTTGTTGCTGGAGGTGACAGCTATTTGTACACGACCTCCTGTCAGCTGAGTATCGGGAAGTGACTTGCGTCTAGCGGCCGATGTTGACATGACTAACTTTGACGATGTTGGTCATAAATTAGGAGAGCGGATTTCAAAATTCCACTTCATACCGATCGTTAACTTTTTATCGGCGGCGGGTTTATTACTTCACTTACTTCGCTCAAGGTTCCTCACACCGTTCTTTTCGCTTAATTTGCGCAATTTGGACTTGAAAACTAGGCAACAGCGTCCAGCAAAAACTATTTTTGGGTTGTTTCTCGAAATGCTCATTCACAGCTGCTCCGCGGTAGACCGGCTTTAAACTACCCCCACCCCAAGTTTAAATCAGTCCTATGTGAATACATGGGAGTTAGACCATCGCTAGGCTGCCGGGTTTACGTCGTGTGAACGGCGAACGAAATGAGACGTTGAGGGCAAACATTGATTGGAGTGCAAACGACATTCGCCTTACGAACGCTTCTAGTAGCTTTACAAGTCAAAACTTACCTGTATTTCGCTGAAAATTTTCAGGCGAAGCGTAGATTAGGCCTATGCGTTTTGCACACAAACCCCGCGGAGGCCGCGTGTGTAATGAATTAGTATTTTGGTTTGGGCTGGTTTGTAAGGTGTCAGCAACTTCGTCTTCCCGGTTGTGGTTGAGACGAAAAAGAGGGCGATGAAAAGAGGGAAAAGGGTGTGCCCTGATACGTTGATGAGCGTGGCGCACTGTGACTGGTCGATTCAGTTGTTCCAACATTGAAGACGATAAAGTTGTTTTGGTTCACGGCCGTCTTGGATATCCTTTTTGTAGAGATCGAACGAATTACCCTTTTTTTCATGGTGCCGAAACCCGGGAAAGTGACTCAGAGGCCTCCCACTGTATCGAAGCCAGGAACCGCGGATCAGGACTGTCTCAACGTTTAGAGGATTATCGTCTTAGATCAACGATGGACCGGCTGAAGCCAAAGCGAGCTGTACGCCGAACGCAGACTACTAAGGTCATCAACGAGGCGACAGCAGCACTGGCCGACCCGACTACTACACCGCAAACGTACGCATCACTGCTGGAAAGGCTGTTGCACAACAGCAAGGAGCTAAGTATCTTGGATAGAGAAATAGAACCGCTGATTACCGATCAGCACATGGATCAGGAGTATGCGACAGTGCTCGAATACGAAGATCAAGTCCTCAAGATGACGAGCCTGTTGAAGGCGAAGGCAACGGAACCCGTTCTGAACATTGGGGCAGCCACCACGACATCAACGAACCCGATATCAAACAGTGGAAGGCCAAGTGCGGTTCGACTGCCAAGGTTGCAGCTGCAGACCTTTAACGGAGATCTTGCGAAGTGGACACCATTTTGGGAGCAGTTTCGACAGTCTATTCACGAAAATGAAGATCTCTCACGAAGGGAGAAATTCCAGTATCTGCGCTCTTTGCTGTCCGGACTACCTGCCGCGGCGATAGCGGGTCTTCAAGCGACGGAGATGTGCTACCAGGACGCGATTGACATTTTGACTCGTCGTTTCGGAGATCAGAAGAGGATTGAACAAGAGCATCTTGGAAAGCTGAGAACACCTCCTGTGGTGACGTCGTCAGACGACATCCGGGGTCTCCGCCGGTTGTTCGACCACGTGCAGACACACAGACGAGGACTACAGGCCCTCGGAATTTCCCCGTCAACGTACGCCGCGTTACTCGTGGACATCATCCTGAAGGCGTTACCTGGTGATATCACCGTCGAGTACTATCGTCGATCGGCTCGTGGATCCATAGTTTCTGCACAACCGAACACGTCAGGCGGCCACCAGGGCTCCCAACGGAACGACGAAAGCACCAGAATGACGGGGTCATCCGGATCCGAGCTCGACAGCATTCTCGATTTTCTACAAATAGAAGTGGAGAGCAGAGAGAAAGCTGGTAACAGCAATGCTAGCAAAAATGATTCTGGTCGAGATCAACAAGTGAAGGGAAACCGACTCAAGAAACCCCGACCAGCATCCGCAGTTTTGCATGCATCGGCGAAGGTGGCACGGTGCAACTTCTGTGATTCCGAGCAGCACACGATGGAGAACTGCGCCGCCCCCATAGATTTGGATCGAAAAAAGAGGATACTCTCCGCAGAAAGTCGCTGTTTTAGGTGTACAGTGAAAGGACACCGCGCCAAAGATTGCAGGAGGAGGGTTGTATGCTCGTCGTGCAAAGGCAAACACGTGACTTCACTCTGCGACCCCAACTGGAACTCCGTCTCGGGGACGAAGGTTAAAACGGTCGAAACAACAAGCATGTACGCCGCAAGCACAGGAGGAGCAAACGATGGCGACGTCGTGCTATTACAGACATTTCGAGCGTGGATTCTCGCCGGAAAACAGTCGGCCTATGTTAGAGGGATCTTTGATGGCGGCAGCCAGAAGACTTTCGTCCGTCAAGACGTATCCAGGCGGTTGAACCTGGAGAAACTAGGCGACATAGTGGTGAGGCTGAACACCTTTGGCGACGCTACGGCGGGAGGAGTCGTTCACCGACAGAAACTGGTGCAAGTAAAGCTCCGCAGCCAGTATGATCAGAAGGAGCACCTGCTGGAGGCCGTGGAGATACCGTTCATCTCCAAGGACATCGTGTCACTATGCCCAGACGACGCTCTCGTAGAAGCAGTCAGAGCTGAAGGAGGACACATTGCCGACGAGATGTTTTTTCCAGGAGTAGAAGCAGAACCTGGAATCGGGCTTCTGATAGGCGCAGATCAAATGTGGAAGCTGGTGAAGACAAACGTCCGTCGCTGTGCCGGTAAAACGAACACAGTCGCCGTCGACACACACTTGGGTTGGACGTTCCAAGGACCAGCCGTACTCAAGTCATCGTTGACTGAGGAGACTAAAGCGCTTACCTGCGTTTTGCACGTTGAAGCCGCAACGGAGGAAAGTACCTTCGATCTGAGGAAATTTTGGGAGCTAGAGAGCCTAGGAATTACCGACAACGCCGATGACGGTCGCCACGAGGAAAATACAGTCATGAAGCAGTTTGAGAGCACAGTCACGCGGGAGGATGGTCGGTACAAAGTAGGGTTGCCATGGAAGCACACCAGTAGTCCACTAGAAGACAACAGAGAAGTCGCAGAGCACCGGTTACGTACTTTGGTCAAACGACTGCGGCGAAACTACAGCCACTTATTAGACTACGATGGAGCAATGCGCAAATACCTGGAGCAAGGACACGCGGAGGTCGTTACTGATTCGGAGCCAACGTCGTCAGAGCACGTATATTACATGCCACACCAGGCGGTGATTCGGGAAAGCTCCACAACCACCAAACTCAGGGTCGTTTTCGACGCTTCCGCTCACGCTCCAAACTCAGCTCCATTAAACGCGTACCTGGAAAAAGGGCCCAAGCTGAACACAGAACTTATACCGCTATTACTGCGCTTTCGCACCGAACGTATCGCGCTCGTGGCTGACATCGCCCAAGCGTTTCTGCAGGTAGTGGTTGGAGAGGAAGATCGAGACGCACTGCGTTTCTTGTGGTACAAAGAAACACCGACGGAGGAGGGTCCTTTACCAGCCCCCGAAGTTTGGAGAATGACTAGAGTACCGTTTGGGACGACCTCGAGTCCGTTCCTCTTGGCAGCAACACTTATACACCACCTGAACGGCGTAGAGGAACGGTTGAAAGCAACAGCTTCCAAGCTCGCCGCATCCTTCTACGTGGATGACCTGTTAACAGGGGCTTCCTGCGAGGAGGATGCCCAACGGATTTACAAAGAAGCCAACGCGATCATGGGATCGGCGGGAATGCACCTGAGGAAGTGGGCATCAAATTCTAAGCGTCTTAACCAGCTTTTTGAAGAACAAGAAGAGGTTGGTCCCGGAGATCACGACACAGGATTACTGGGATTACGATGGGATCGGCAGACAGACAGTCTGAAGCTTGCACAACACAACAGGAGTACCGGTTCGGAAAGCACTACGAAACGAACGATACTGCAAGTCTCTGCATCGGTATTCGACCCACTAGGTTTCGTGTCACCATTCACGATATGTTCAAAGATTCTATTCCAACGGATCTGGCAAGCCGGCGTTGGCTGGGACGAAGACCTACCCGTGGAGATGGTTGAAGAGTGGACACGATGGGTCGAGGGCCTACCGTACATGCAACGCATCGAGATACCGCGTTTTGTGAGCCAAGGAATAGGAGACATCGCGGGAGTACAAGTACACGTTTTCACGGACGCAAGTCCCTTGGCATACGGAGCAGTTGCATACTTGAGAACAGAAGACACGACTGGGGACGTCTCAGTAACGCTCATGATCTCGAAGGCGCGCGTCGCACCCTTGAAAACTTTAACATTACCGCGACTGGAACTGATGGGAGCGTTAGTCGGGTGCAGGCTAGCAAAGGTCATACGGAGCTCCCTTACAAACTGGCCACTGAAGTTCTACTTCTGGACGGATTCCAGCATCGTCCTTCAATGGATCAAAGGACCAGCCCTCCGGTGGAAACAGTTTGTACGGAACCGAGTCACCGAGGTACAATCCACCACAGATCCGGCATCTTGGCGTCATTGCCCGGGGAAGGAGAATCCCGCAGACTTGCTGACGAGAGGAGAGAAAATGCAAAGGTTGTCGAGCTGCAAGAGGTGGTTGAAGGGTCCGGAATGGCTGATTAGAACTACGGAGTCATGGCCGAACTCAGCACCCAAGGAAAAAGTAGAGGACGAAGAACTGGAAGCTGAACGTGTAAAGACCCAAGTCTTGTTGGCAGGCAACGACCGTCCAACGACCAGCGTCTTGAGCCTGGAGAACTACAGCCGACTGCAATTCGTCCTCCGTGTGACCGCGTGGGTGTACCGCTTCATCAACAACTGCCAACCGAAAGTAAAGGTTTCAGGGCCTCTAACAGCCGAAGAGATACAGAGGGCGGACCTCTACTGGATCAGGGAGGCGCAGAAACAAGAGTACAACACAGAGATGCAGCAACTAAGGCGCGGCGACGGGGTCCACGAGAAGTCTCCAATCGCTGAGCTACGACCAGTGCTTGATGGTGACCACATAATGAGGATATCGAGTCGTTTGCAACACGCTTCGTTGTCTACGGCTACAAAGCACCCGATATTACTGCCTAATGGACACAGGCTTGCTGAACTCGTTGTGGAAAAGGCACACCGACGGCTGCTACATGGAGGTGTGCAAGACACCATGACCGAAGTAAGGGAGCGGTATTGGATCCCCAGATGTCGACAGCTGGTGAAAAAAGTTCTACACCGGTGCGTCGTCTGTCGGCGGTTCAAAGCTAGACCAGCATCAGCTCCCGTTGCTCCGCTTCCTGCTGATCGAGTAAAGGAAACAGGACCGTTCGATGTGATAGGGATCGATTTCGCTGGACCCCTGTTCGTGAAGTCGCCGGACGGAGGGGATCAGAAGACATATATCGCTTTGTTCACCTGCGCAGTTACCCGAGCGGTACACTTAGAGCTGGTGACGACGATGAGTACCGCAAGTTTTCTGCTAGCCTTCAGACGGTTCACTGCCCGACGAGGTGTCCCGTCCGTAATATACACGGACAACGCTTCAACATTCAAGAAAGCGGACAGAGAGATCTGGAAGGCACTGCGCGGACCAAGTTTCCAAGACCACCTCACCGAATGGGAAATTCACTGGAAGTACATTGTGGAGCGTGCTCCGTGGTGGGGTGGTTTCTGGGAGCGGCTTGTCCGAGTGGTGAAGAACAATCTCAAAAGGATCCTTGGGAAAAACCGGTTCAGTTTTGAAGAACTGACCACGATCCTGCACGGTGTGGAGGCAGTCGTAAACTCACGTCCTCTGACTTCCGTCGCCGACAGCCCGGATGAAGCAGAACCACTTACGCCAGCGCATTTCTTGGTCGGCAAGCGGGTTACTTCGTTACCATCCTTCTCTGGGAGCGCACCTAAGCCGACAGAGGATCTACAGGCCCGTTGGAAACAACAGCAGCTCTTACTAGATCGTTTCTGGAAACGATGGAAAGAAGAATATCTTCTGCAACTTAGGTCAGCGCACATGGCCAAGACGTCCCGCAGAAAACCGACGCTACGAGTGGGAGACTTAGTCATTGTTCATAATGAGAGACTACCGCGTCACCTGTGGAAGACCGGACGCATCACAGAGGTGTTTCCAGGCAGGGACAAAAACATTCGCGCGTGTGCAGTAAGACTGTCGGACAAAACAGTATTGCGCAGACCAGTGCAACTGCTCTACCCATTAGAGATTTGTTAGAGTTGTGTGGTTACTAGTTTGTTGGTGGGGCAGGTATCACTTTGAGTACTTTTGCAAATGAGAATTCTCATTTCCCGGGGGAGTGTGTAATGAATTAGTATTTTGGTTTGGGCTGGTTTGTAAGGTGTCAGCAACTTCGTCTTCCCGGTTGTGGTTGAGACGAAAAAGAGGGCGATGAAAAGAGGGAAAAGGGTGTGCCCTGATACGTTGATGAGCGTGGCGCACTGTGACTGGTCGATTCAGTTGTTCCAACATTGAAGACGATAAAGTTGTTTTGGTTCACGGCCGTCTTGGATATCCTTTTTGTAGAGATCGAACGAATTACCCTTTTTTTCAGCGTGAGACCAGCGGGGTGGTTGTTCGTGACTGGCGGACGAAGTACTCACGTGATCAACTTAAACCATACGTCACTAAACCAGTGGCTAAGTGGGACTGTTGAATACGGGCATTCCTGTATGAACTCTACAGTGCCAACGGTATTGTTGTGTGCTGAGTGAACGTGGGAATTTACTACGTAATTTGTTTTATTCTTGAATGAGCGAATGATACCATTTTCGTTTAGCGCTATTTAGAACAGTGCAATTCCTGGCACACCACTGCACTACCGATTCAACGTCCGATTGTAATAGCACGCAATCATCCTTCGTAGATACGGAGCGGAATAACATGATATCATCGGCAAACAAAACTACACTGGAATGTTGCACTGCTAACACAACGTCCTCAATAAAAACTATAAATAACAAAGGACCTAGATTGCTGCCCTGCGGGACTCTAGATAGCGATATGAAAGGATCAGAGAGGCCCGCAGGCACACGTACAATGTTTGTGTGATTAGTTTGTGATTAGTTTGATTACAATAGCTGGGTCCTCGCGTGCTTTACATTATGCACCAACTTCACCAGCTCGATTTCTTCGTAGCCATCTTTTCATTGTTTGCTGTCCTAGTTTCTTTATGAAAATTCTCTAATGAACGACAAAAAAAAAAAAAAAACCCTGTATATGTAAGTTTGAGGAGCGAATATTGCGCACCTGTCATACCTAAGAGCGAGCGCATTGAATGATATTGTGACCATCGCCGGCGTATGAGTGAGCGTTCTGGGTCATCGATCACTGTCCAATAGAGAATCAGAGGATCATGTGTAACAAACGAGGCACTTTAGGCCCATTACGAGTTTTTATGTGACACTTCGAAAGAAGCGGTGCAGACGGCATCTTGGAATTCTGAAAATTTCTTTGCGCAGGCCTCCGCTGCGTACGGTGTTGCATCTGCGACGTGTGCCGCCATCTCCGAAAAGGTAAGTTCACCACTATAGGATGTATATCAGCTTCTTATGGCTCTCTGAACATGGTTATACCGAACGCTTTCCTGCCAGGCCGCTGCATGCTGTGCGGAGAGGTCGCATTGATTTTCAGCACTTTTAGAGTCTTAAATGTGGCGATGCTCGACGTGCTCGATGGACAAAGTTGCATTCGGCACCGAGTTGGAGGAGATATATCGCGTGATATTGAAGTTCTCCATAACGTATTTTGGGCAGAGTACTATAATTGGCATCAGACATATATGTCGTATTTTCAAGAACAACAGCAACTCTTCAGAAGCTCTGTCTAAGCTCTCAAGGGTTGTAAGTTCCGTGCCTTCGCATCCAGGTGATTTACACGTTCTTGTATTCCGGCATACACAAACCGTGTGACCATGAAACATGCGGTGCACTCGCGAGAACGGTCGCGATCTCGCCTAGATGACTGTTGTGACTCCACATCGCTAAAATGGTCATCCAAGCTACAGAAGGAGCCTCTTCGCCATAGTTGGCATCCCAAGCTACCCGGGCGGACATTTTCCTTCCGACCAGCGGATTTCTTCCACTCTCTGAAAGAAATGGAAAACAAGGCAACTTTTCGGTATCCCTCAGGGCCACCAGCGCCTTTCCTACGGTGCATCGGCTGTTTAAGCGAGCACCTGTAGCCCACTTGTTGTCTCTGTTTGTGCATTATGTAAATACATGCCGGCTCTCTCGTCAACCGGCCTCTGCCTTGTGTTCTTTGCCTACCGTTGTGGAGACCGACCAGCTACCAACCCCTGTGCTCGCAACAACTCGACGGCAGCGACGGGATCGTCTACGGTGTGAGACTGGCGATCAGCAGCGGAACGGAGTCCATGGTCTTCGGAGCGCATGTGGTGAGCTATTTGCTTATGTTGCCTTTTGGGCCAGGTTTAGATTTGCGGGTCATCAGAGGTGTGTACGGGCAACATAATCAGCAGCCATCATTGATAGCGCCTATTCCTCCGGAGAGATCTGCTTCGAGTGTGTCAGGAATTTAGGCTGAACGTAAACAGTACGAAAAAATAACACAGGTCGTCGAGGCCATGTAGTAGGGACTGACTTAGGAGACGATGATGTGATGGGGACCCTCCAGCAAACCACAGGAGAGAGAGAGCGCGAAACAGCCGATAGAAATCACGAGAAAGAACTTGAGAAGTTACGGTTAGAGCCCTGGCTGTGTCGACAGCCTGGAAGTCAGTCCCAAAACGTGCAATCGACTCCCAGAACCTAGAACATGGAGATGTCGAGGTTCCTTCAGCCATTCAAGATAGGACAGGACATCGGCCAGTTTCTAGAAATTTCGAAGATGCTTGCGAAAAGGATAACTATCTTAGGGATTCGTGGCCGGCTTGACTAATGACGGTTCTACCGTGTGAGGCAGCCGATAACATAACGCGTCTCTCCGCGGAAGACGCGAAGTGCCATGATAAAGTCGAACAGAGCTTATTAGAGAGGTTTCGAGTGTCGGCTGAGGCATTTCGTCTAAGGTTCCTGACGGAGAAGGCAGAAGCGCGAGCAGTTACGCTGAGAGAAGGTGCGACATTAAAGCGAATCTCAGGGAATGGATGAAAGCCGCGGAAGCATTTGGGAATCCGGAAAAGATACTGGAAGTTGCTCTCGAGCAGTTCTTCAATGAGCCACACGTCCAGGTGCGAACTTGGGTACGAGGAAAATCCAGTGTTGTCACCGAAGCCGCGGCTGATTTCGCAGACGGGTATATCGCTCTGAGAGGCATGGACCTAAAACGAGGGAAAATGGGATTGTCCGTCACCGTTGCAAAGAAGAGGGTCGCATCGCCGCAGGCTGTAGGAAACCGCGCGTTGGCCTAGCTTGCGAGAGCTACAGCAATGACGAATAGGGTGTACTAGTGAAGCCGTAGAGCTCTCGTCAACTTTAATAATAACACTGGATGAAATGCGGTCCCATTTCCGATCGCGATAACAGTCACCCTGGGTACACTGGGGGAATGTTAAGTGAACAAATTCATTACATTTACCTAACAGAATAAATTTGTTCAAATAAGATTTCCTGATGGCCCGAAGTGCTCTTGTAATCGCACTCGGAGACGAGATCATATTTATTTTTTCAGTGTTATTTTTAAGGTTGGTGGTACCTTTACGAAATGCAGAGAAACGGTCGTCCTCGTACGGCGTCGCATGACAGTGGAGCTACGCTTGATCTAGTACACCCGTCGTTCGTTTCCCCCGAACACTACGTGTCAAAGTGCGTCTGGATCAGACAGGTTATGGAAGAGCAAAGTGTGTGCCGACCGCTGGAGGAAGTTTTTATAGGGGGTCCTTTTGCTGAAGGCCCCCAGCAGTGCCTGATGAGGTACCTGAGAAGAGTCTCTAACTGCTATCGAATTATACAGCTCCTTTAATGCGAAAGGCGGGTATCAAAATTGATCAGGAAGGAGTATTCCCATTAACAAGGGCAAAAGCTCGCGAGCTAGGAATGAAGGAAGCCGAAAAGGCTGAAGAGGTGCAGAGTATTCAGGGAAGCGATGATCAGGTACCGAGGGAGAACAGTGTGTATGCAGATGACCCTAACGTTAATCAGGTTGTCGAGTACCTCGCGCCTGCAAATGGATCGCCGAAAAGCCTCGCTAAGTGTAATGTAACCGGGCTGTGCCGGAGAGTAACACCCGCGCCGCCGCTCTCACCTTTCAAAAGCCGTTCCAAAGTACAAGACACAACAACGAAGCCATTGTGGCTTGCGGCACGAACCATGTGGTATGCAACTTTATAACTCGTGTGCCTCGTAACCCATGTAACCAAGAATAAACATATTACATGGTGTCAAAAGTCCACGAACCACGACAGAACGCCAAAGATGCCCAGTCCCGACGAAACTGTGTGCAACACTAGTGCTACAACTGTGACAGCCCTGTCGAGACAAGAACGCGGCATGATGGCGAACATGCTTATGCCTCCGGAGCCTTTCTCTATGACAGGGGACCTGCATGAATCGTGGAGCATATGGCTTAACGAATTAAAGTTGTATTCCAAGGCCACAGGATTGTATACTCAGTCGAAAGATGTTCAGAGAGCCACTTTCCTATTGGCGACAGGGAAACAAGCGCAAACAGTCTTCGCTACAATGAAGTTCAAGGATGAGTCCAAGCGCGAGGACATCGATGCAGTCATTGCTAAATTTGAGGAATACTGCAAGCCATCTTCGAACCTGATGTAGCGGGAATATGTTCTCGGCTCCCGCCATGAAATGCCCGGAGAAAAAAATTGACGAGTGGCTCACCAATCTCAGAACCCTAATAGCACCATGCTCATTCGGGGGAATGGAGGACCGCATGCTTCGTAGACGAACTATACTGGGCATGAACGACAAGGCGCTGCAACAGAAAATAATTGCAGAAGACGTTGACCCTGACAAGTTGATTCGCATGCGGCGAAGCAGTGAGCTCTGTCGCGATCAGAGTGGTGAAATTCAAGCCGCCAAACCCAGCGCCACGTAACAGGAAGTCAATGTTTTGAAAGAGCCTTGCAAGAGCTGCGGTTACTCAATCCACAAAGGGAGAACCTGCCCAGCAAATGGAAACAAAAATGTAAGAGCTGTGGCAAGCTTGGACACCTGAACAGAGTGTGCAGGTCGAAGTCGAAACACCCAAAGGAGAAACTGCATGGGATAGCAGACGATGAAGAGGAACTGAAATCGGAATTTTTCATCCGCTCCCTGGACAGAACACACAGATACCGTTTGGCTGTAACAGTACATATAGCGGGAGTGAAGACACAAGTAAAAATAGACGCGGGGTCTACGTGTAAACATGATATCGACTAGAAATCTGCGGACTATCACAGAAAAGTGCATTGATACCCAGGAAACTCAGCTGACGTCGTTTTTTGGACATCGTGTTGCCTCAGTAGGAAAAATTGTCCTATCCGTTCCCAGTGAAGGAGGTTCAGCACCGGTAACGTTGATAGTTTTGTCGCAAAAGGTTCCAACAACTTTCAGTGGAGATGTCGGAGAATCCTTTAGGCTGACCACAAGAGTTGCCATGGAAACATCACAATATGTAAAAGCGGAATTTCAGGATGTGTTCAGTGGCTTTGGTGACACCTCAGGAATCGTCTATCGAATGAAGTTGCGCCCACGGGCAGAAGGCTTGATAAACTCTCCCCTCTCAGTACCTGTAGCGTTGTGCGAGCGTGTGAAGTCCGGGCTCAGGAAGATGAAAGACAAAGGCATCATAGTGCAAGTTACTGAGCCAACAGCATGGGTCAATAATGTTCCCAGGTAGCACAGAAAGTTGCAGCAACGTTGCCTGAATGTGTCCGATGTGAGAGCAACGTTTCCAACAAAAAAATGACGTTATTGCAACGTTCTCCTGGAAACGTTACATGTTCAACAAAAAAGAAACATTGCTGGTACGTTGCTTTAGAAACGTTACGTTTTCAACATAACGGAACAACACCGCTACGTTGCATCAGAAACGTTGTCTAGATATTCCCTCAGAACATTACTGTTACGTTTCCCAGAGCTCACACTGCAACATTTTAAAATGGAGGAATTGGCCTATATGTTTCAAAAAGAATGGTATTTCCTATTGATTTAATGGGATCCACCATGTTGCAGAGCCACCATACAGTAAGTGGGATGCCCGATGCTGAAGCAACGAGTGTAATGGCAACCAATTGCACATCATATTCTCAAATTAAATAATAATATGACTACGAACAATGCCGTATGTCTGTGTGGCAAATTAACTACTTTGAGGAACTCGTTGAATTCTAATGAAATTCCATAATACGCATGGTATCGCAAGTATTGCAAGTGAAAACTGAATGTAAATCTGATATTAAAATTTATTCTGAGTTGAGCAAGGGGCCGTTGGCTGATGTCGTCAAAGGCTGGCCGCGGACGCTCGCCAGGTCCGAACCATCCGAACTCCGAACAGGGCGCGTTGTAACACAACACGTACGTGTGCCGCACCACATAGTGGCTCGTCCGCGTTGAAAATAGTCCGTGTTACTTCAAATGTTCGTGAACATATCTACAAAGGTACATGAACCGTGCTAACTTCGTATTACGCCTCTTAATTTAAGCTATTGTTTCTGCATTTCGCACAACATTCCTGTGCACGTAAGTGCAGCGTTCGACAGTCATCAACCGTCAGTCTGCTACGAAATGTCGAAGCGTTCGGTAATGCGCTGTGTCTGACAAGCAGTTTGCATCATTCGGGCTTTATTTTGAGGATGTTATCCGTTTCTAAGGTATGTAGTTGATGTCTCAGGCATTCTCGTTGTTTCTACGTCGTTTCTCATGTTTTTACCGCTGCTCGTAGGCAATACGACCGCTGATGGGAGCAGAGCGCGAGGTGTTCTATCAGAGTGCTACGTGCTACCGCCCGCGCTGTGAGAAACGGTATGTAATCAGCAGGGATCGGAACCGGTATTTTTTTCGGTTCGGTTCGGGTTCGGGTTCAGGCATATTGGTTCGGTTCGGGTTTAGCTCCGCTGAACCGAAATTATCAGCTTGAACCGGTTCAGGTATATCGGTTCGGTTCGGGTTCGGCTCAGGGAGAACCCCCCACCCCCCACCTCCGCACATACACAGACAAAAAAAAAATCTGTCAGCGGTCGGGGCATTGATAGGGATTGGAACAGTTACTTTTTTCGGCCTCGGTTTAACCGGTCCACGGGCAGTAATTTTGCTACATGCAAGCAAGCTTACGCTCACCGTACACGATTGTAAGAGAAAGGTGTGAGATAACCGTTCAGGTGAGCAAAAAAAAGGTCGATCAGTAGTACAATTAATTAACCTCTGAACCGATTCCCGAACCGGTAACCGTATCAATTTTTTTCGGTTCAGTTCCGGTTCGGCTCAGGACAAGCAAAAAAATCGTTCGGGTTCGGTTCGGTTCGGGTTCGTCAGAAAATAACGGTTTTTTTCCGGTTTTCGGTTCGGGTTCAGTTTCGGTTCCGATCCCTGATGTAATGTGTTTTGACGCCCACTCACACTGACATGGTGCCGTGCTAACATCTTTTGAAATTCTATTTCTTGAAGGTTATGCTCGTGCGACGCGGCTGGCATAGGTGACTCGGCATTTGTAAGCAGTTTGCCAAAACGGAATCTCGCTGAAGTTTGATGGCGTTAATTTGCACGCAAGAAACGGAAGCTGGATGGGATATCACGAATCACCTACGAAACACAAGAGCACGACAGAACTCAGTGTTTCAAGTCTTCAAGTTCTTTTGTTTTTCGTCAAGACTGTTCAGACATTGGAGACACATATCCCTATGAATCTGCTGATCGACGTTGTGTGTGTTGGTGATGGACAGTATGCTTTCAGAACATGTAAGTGGTGAACCAGGTTTCTAATGTTGTTGTTCTATGTCTTGCTAGCGATTTTCAACTGCTTGGGGAATATTCCCACATATAAAATTTTGAAACCTGTAAAATCATCTGAAATAGCTTTGACCTTTATATCTACCACTTGTAGTATTTTCACGTCTACTGTTTTGTTATATGTGCAAGAATAATAAATGTTCACACAGAAACGGCATCAAGTGTAATTTCTTTTTTACAGCTAAAACATGATTTCTGCTCGATTTCGTTCCCATTGACATTTCAGTAATTTATTATGGAAACTCACTAAATTCTCGTTTCTTTCAATAGGTATTTGTCCAAGATCGTTGATTGGGAATGGCAAGTTTTGATTACTTTCAATAAGAATTGTGAATGCGATATCCACTTTAACCGAAAGAGAGATCTGGGCTATTTTGAATTGGATTATTTTCAGCAGTAAGGCAGCTTTAATAGTGATATACTGTACAGTGGTGTATCACTGTTGAAGCTTTGACTGCTGGAAATAGGCCAATTAAAAATAGCCCAGAAATCTCATTCGGTTAAAGTGGATATCGCATTCACAATTCTCATTGAAAGTATTCAAAATTTCCCATTCCCAATCGACGATCTTGGACAAATACCATATTGAGGAAATGCTATAAATTCATACATTGTTGTAACGTTGCACACATACATTACTGAAACGTTGCAAAATTTACGTTGAGAGGACGTCACAGATGCATACGTTGCTGTGATGTTTACAATGGATGTTGCGCTAATGTTGCAAATGAACGTTGCAGATAACGTTGAAGTCGCGGACATTAGCAACATCTGAGCAATGTTCCAAGCTGACATTTAGACAACGTTGCTGCAACTTTTTGTGCTACCTGGGTTGTCTCCGTTACCCGTGGAGATAAACTGAAAATCTTTATGGATCCCGGAGACCTGAACCAATTCCTCATGAGAGGGCATTCCAATGCCTACTTTGGACGACATCGCCACACGTTTGCATAGCGCTAAGCAGTTTTCAACGTTGGATGCCTCAACAGGTTTTTCGCAAATCAGGCTGGATAACCGAGGCTCACGACTCTGTACATTTGCTGCGCCTTACGGAAGATATCATTCCACACGAGTGCCGTTCCGGATATCATCAGCTCCAGAAGTGTTGGAGAGCTCCAGTGGTGGAAATAGTGATGTACGATATTTTCGTGGGGGGTACTACGAGAGAAGAACGTGACGAAAGACCAGTGCCAGAGCAGTGCTTGGAAGATGTAGAGAAGTAATCCTCGTCCTCAATGCATTTAAATGTCAATTTGGACACAAATTATTGGCAGGTCTGTCAGTCGACTGGGAACGAGTAAGGGACATCAGCATAATCAGCAGCATCGTCAACTACGTACGCAAGTTTATTCCCATCATGACTGTAACCACAGCAGTCCTATGAGAGCTCTTGAAGAAAGACAATGCTTGGGTATGGACTCCCAAGTGCCAGCAAAGCTTTGACAAGCTCAGTGTGCAACTCAGAGACGCTCCTGTTCTCAAGTTTTACGACCCGACCATGCCAGTGACTCTCTCCGTTGACGCAAGCCAGCATGGACTTGGACTGCATGGACTCGGACATGGACAGCTCCAGGAAGGACACCCCGTGGGCCTATTCTTCGATGTCACTGACGCCAACACAAATGAGATACGCCCAAATTGAGAAAGAGATGTTGGCGATAGCACATGGATGTCAACACTTCCACGACTACATCTTTCGTCAACCCCGTCTGCTGCTGGAATCCGACCACCACCCTTTAGAGGCGATTTTCAAGAAGCACCTTCATCAGTCTCCACTACAATGTCTGCAGCGCATGCACGTGACGCAGCAGAAGTACGCATCGGACGTCCGATATAAGCCTGGGGCCGAGATGTACGTAGCGGACGCCCTTTCACGGTCATCAAACAGTGCTCATTTTAAGGAAGCATACCAAGTAAACCATCAGTCGTACCTTATTGGCCTTACAGAGACGAGATTCACACAGCAGATGACTTAGTACTGCGGTTGAAGAGGCTCATTTTGTCAACCAAACTTCTTCCAGACATTGTAGGACTTCTACATGCGTCCCATGTGGAATGGAGAAGATGAAGCTCAGAGCTCAAGACGGCATATACTGGCACGGTATGACAGACGACAGGCAGACAGATGACATTGCAGCCTGGAGCCTATGCCAACAGTATCAGAAGCAGCTCAGCTGCTCGGGAACCAATGGAAGGTCACGACGTACCCGTCAAACCCTGGCAGACAGTGGGGATGGAGTTATTCACATTGGACAGTCAACGGTCATCACAATGGTAGACTTGTGTTCCTTTTACTACATTGTGAAGCCTATGACTGTCGCCAAGACGAGAAACGTCATATCGTTTTGCATGGAAGTCTCGCAGCTCACGGTTTGCTATAGAAGAACATCTCAGATAACGGGCCCCCGTTATCCGGCATTTACGAAGCAGTACGACGTCAGTCACAGCACGTCAAGTCCGTATTATCCAAAAGCGTATAGGAAGCCAAAAAACTTTTGCAAAAGCATAAGTATGCAGCTCAATACTACTGGAATGCAGGCGCAACGCTGGTATCTTATGTTCAGCGGTTAATGAACAGACAAACGAGGACGTTGCTTCCTCTGCACAACAGCTGTCTCAAGCCTCAAGTTAAAGGACCGCAAGTGGTCAGCACAAGACTGAAAGGAAAAACAGAAGTCGTACCACAACACGTCAGCAAAGCCTGTTCCTCCTCTGGATGCTGGCACTAAGATTCGCGTTGCGCGAGCACATCACAGGTGAGTGGACTCCTGGAGTACAAGTCTGCACCTGAAGTGAGCCTAGATCCGACGTACTACGCAGTGACAATGGGCCCACATCAAGGAGGAACCGCCAGGACATACGACCTTCTCATATAATGCCACACCGAACACAAAGGAAGAAATGGTTCGTCGTGAACAACCGGGAGTGACAACTCCTCAGACGTCGCCAGATGTTCACGCACCACGAAGATGGATCAGGATGCGGAAAGAAGTATTGCGCTTCCCGAATGAAAGAAGGGAGATGTAATGTAACCGGGCTGGCGCCGGAGAGTAACACCCAGTGCCGCCGCTCTCACCGTAAACCGCCACTAAAGTCGGCAAGGATGAAGTAATGAGACTCCAAAAGGAAGACGCAAGAAGCAAAAATCCGCGATGCGCACAAAGGGGGGGGGGGGGGGGTAAGAAAGAGAGGGCGGTCTGCATGCCGAGACGGGAGGCAAGTTACCACATGGAGAGGTAGAAAAAAAAGAAAGAAAAAAAGGAAACACTAAAAACGGGACACACCAACAAGACACACGACACACAGCGACGATACGTTCAGTGCAAAGTTCAGTGGCTGTGCCATCTGGTGGTCACCTTCGGTTCATACCATACATACCATACCATAATACCTTTCAGTTAATGGCTTTCATCATAATACTTTTGTTGGCCACATTAATTAGTCACAGGTTTGTAGTTAACAGTAGGTCCAGTTCATTATGGATTAAAGGTTGTTGGTCACTCAGTTCACAGCGTTTTCAATTTCTTTGCTGTCAGAGATTACCTAAGAGCTTACTCTGTCCCATGAGATCTAGTTCTATGCTTTGTATTGCCCTCTGCGTTGACATTGGTCCAGTAGGGTAAATGAGTGACTCCAGAAGGGGGCCTGGGTGACCAGCACATAGAGGGAATCGCGTATAAAAATGTGAAGATCGTGGTAGAGGATGGCCTACATTAGCGGCACTATCAAGACCGGAAGGGAAAAGTAACTGATCACCTTGTTGTACCGCAGAGTTTGCGCGCAGATACCCTCCAATCGTGTTACTGTAACTCGTGGGCCCGATACCTGGGTGTACGTAATACAGAGCAACGTCTTCCTCAGTAATGGTATTGGCCAGGCTGCTTTAAGGATGTGGAAATGTACGTGAGGTCGTGTGACACGTGGTAGAGAGTGGGCAAACCTAACGAGCGCTGTAAAATGTCGCCTGGAGTGGTACAGGTTGCGACAAGAGTTTACGGAACACGCGAGCGGCACCCTAGCGGCTGCCGGAAGCGGGTATGTTTACTGCTTCGGTGGGGTGGAAGGGTGCGCTGTTAGTGACACACAGTGGCAGTTACGATGTCGCTTGGTCGTGCCTGGGAGAAAGCTACCGCTGTGTGTCGCCAACAGCGCTCCCTTCCACCACTCCGAACCAGTGAACTCATCCGCTTCCGGCGGCCGCTAGGGTGTGTCGCACCGAAGAAAAAGTACGCCGCTCGCGTGTTCCGTAAGCTTTTGTCCCAACCTGTACATATCATCTCCCAACCTTTCCGCCAGTTAGGAAGTGAGTTGCCTCAGGACAGAAGCCGCCGATATTTCGAACAGAGACTGTTCTTCTTCTGGGCACCGTCCTCATCATTGGCATGGTATTTAAAGGGTTAGGTGTGACGTGTTTAAAGGTTCATGCGAATTGTGGGTCAACAGCCCGGAGGGAAGAAAGGTCCGTACGGGTTTTTACGGCCAGTTAGTTGTGCATGTTGTCGGGCCTCTTCCTGCATCTCGACTGGTATCAGGTACATCGTAACGATGATAAGCCCGGCAACTAAATTCCCCGAGGCAGTACCACTGAAGGAGGGGTTTTGTTCTGAGATCGTTGATGGTCTCTTATCGGTTTTTGTGCGTATAGGGTTTTCCAATCGGAATTCACTGCGATAACTGGCCAGTATTTACGAGCGCACTGACAGCCACCTTATTGGAGAAATGCGGAATAGAAGCTATCCACAGTTCGTTACACCACGCTCAAAAGGAACCGCATTGACAAGTGGCACTCAGTGTTGAAGTGGGTCCTTCGAGCACTTACTCACGCGTTGAAAACGAACTTGGAGTGGAGTCTACATGGGCCCATGTTTACATTGCGTTCAGTTTCGCGTGAGACGACAGGTTTCAGCCCCGCGGAAGTTGTATACGGGCGTGAGCTACGTTCACCCATGAGATTAGTAAGGGAACACTGAGACGGCATGAGTGGCGACCGGACTGTTCTGGTGTACGTCTTGAACCTTCTGCAGAGAATGCAAGATACAAGGGTGATCGCGGACGCGAATATGCGAGGATCTCAGGAGCGTGCTGACACTTCCTACAATCGTAACGCCCGCCCGAGAACGTATAAAACGTATAAAGAGGGAGATGCGGTACTGGTCATCCGACCCACGCGGGCTAATAAATTGCAGGTGCTCTGGGATGGTCCCTTCAAGGTCCTGCGCGAACTGTCTGAAACCACTTCTATGGTAGAATTTCGGGGCAGAAAGAAAGACGTCCGAACGTACCACACAAACATAATGAAACATTTATTGAATCTACACATGTCGTAAACGTTGCCTTGAATATGACGGAGGAACAACCGACCGAAATTATTGAACGGGGTGAAATCTCTTCTTTAGTACCTAAACGAAAATAAATCGTGAAAACTGTACAGGGTGAGAGAGGTCTGAACGACTGTCAAGTAGACGACTACACGGGAACTGATAAATGAGTTCGAAGACCTGCTCTCTGACAACCCGGGAAAGACGCACCTAATCTGTCACCATATTGAGCTTACAACCGACGTTCGTGTACGTTCCTGGTCCTATCGAATATCCCCGCCACAAGATGCAATAATGAAAAGAGAAATTCAACGTATGCTGGATTTGAATGCAATTGAAGAAGCTGAGAACGACTATGCGAGTTCCATGATTAACGTCGAGGCTCTGGGCAATGAGCCACGCCCGTGCATCGACTACCGTAAACTCAACGCCGCTACGACAACCCAGGCATATCCTATTCCGACTCTGGAAAAACGCGTGGAAAGGGTCTGCAAAGCATAATTTATTTCCACATTGGACCTTGTTAGGGGTTACTCGCCAGTGCCAATGTCGGACAGGGCAAAAACATACGCGGCTTTTACGACACCGATGGGGACTTTTCGGCCATTAATGTTAAGCTTCTCTTAAAAATGCGCCCTTCTGCTTCTCAGGTTTGATGGTCCAGGTACTATGAGCGGCGCAGAAATACGCACTACCTATCTTGATGATGCGGCCATTTTTTCCAGCTCCTAGTCCGGGCATGTGAAACACCACCGCGACATTTCTACAAGGCTAAAGCGCGCGGGTTTGACCTTAAGCAACAAGGTGTCATCTTGGGCAGGCCGAGGTCCTATATATCGGTCAAAGAGTAGGGCAAGGCTACCGCAGACCAGCCGAATTTAAAGTGTCAGTCATTGCAGATTTCCCTAGACCACTGGACAAAACAGAACATAGAGTGTTCCTGAGTCTGACGGGTTATTATAGAAGCTACGTATGGGCAGTACTCGGAATTACCTAGTCTGCTGACCGACGCGTTCCCAAAGACAGCACCTACAATGATAAAGGGGAACGCAGAAATGGAGAACGCATTCTGTACCTTAGAAAAATGCGTTATCGGAACTTTCTGTCCTTCGAGCTCCCTTCTATGCTCAGCCGTGCATTGTTCAATGCGACACGAGCAACAGAGAGATGGGGGCCGTTTTGTGCTAGGAAGACGAGAACAAACAGCAGCACCGTATTTTGTACGCCAGTCGAAAAATTTCGCTGAGGGAAGAAGCGCACAGCGCTTTGAAACAGGAATGCATTTGTTTAGTGTGGGCCACACAGGAACTCGCCTGTAATCTCTATTGTGCAAAGTTTATCCTAGTAACCGACCATTGCATCACATAGTTGAACCAGAAAGTCTGGCAAGAAAGGCCGTACGTTGCTGGAGCTTCAACAGCACCATTTCGTTGTACGTCATAAAAGGGGCAAATAGCATGCCAACGCAGACCGTCTCAGTAGGCGCTAAGAGTTTTTTTTTGAAAGGAACATTGACAATCTGCTCTTCAAGATATTTAACCTGTCAGAGCACACTTGGGCAATCTATCGACGGCTGTTCGTTCTATTTAACTCTCAAACAACAAAAAAAGAAAGAATGTGTTTTGTGTTGTACTGTTAGTGCAAAAAGGGGTGGAGAAAATGCGTATTTGCTTATTGTACCATGTCTTAATGGATCGCGCTGGATTTAGTCCCTCGGCAAAAGCTCGGGGGAACCAAAATATTTGGCTAGGGTCTCTCTTTAATTGTACAGAATCCTGGCTGACTGGTGACATGGGCGAATGACTCTAAGTTGTGCGACGGATCTGTTGATTTTGTTCTGTTTGTTGTTTTCCCTTTCGTAACTGTTATTGCTTCAAGCGGTCCAGCACCTACGCAAGAGGAGTGGTGGTGCTGGCCGTCAACCCCTTGGGAAGAGGAGCTGCATCATCGATTCCTGATGGGTCTTTTTAGATCGACCAATGCCCGAAGAAGGGAGATGATCTACCCTATCTGGAGCCTTCATCTTGGTACACTTCGGCTGTGGAGATATTGGGATTCTTCTGCGTCAGTCGAGAACCTGCCCTTCATCATCTGGCACGGAAAACCAACTTCGTCGAGCCACCGATCGTTGGGCTGCTCTTCGTCCGAGGTCAACCCGGGGCTCGAGGAGTTGTTGTGACTCCACATCGCAAAAGTGGTCATCCAAGCTACAGAACGGTCGCTTTTCGCAAAAGCCACTCGGGCGGACATTTTCCTTCCCACCAGCGGATTTCTTCCACTCTCTGAAGAAAAGGGAAAACGAAGACAGCTTCCTAGAATCCCTCACGGCGACCAACCCCTTTCCTAAGGCGCATCGGCTATTTAAGCGTGCATCTGTAGCCTACTTGTTTTCTCTGTTTGTACATTATGTAAATACATGTTGTCTCTATCGACAGCCGGGCTCTGCCTTGTGTTCTTTGCCTACCGTTGTGGGGACCGGCCAGCTACCAACCCCTCGGCTCGCAACATGGCTCCCCTTGCTTCCCTTTTTAAACAGATGGCGCACTAGCCGCCTCACGGTAGACGCGTTTGCAGTCTGCAAGGCGCAGCGATCTGGGAAGTTGCTGGAAAAATGACTAATATACAGCAGAGCTATTACGTACCAGAACCACCCAAATTACAACCGTTGAGAAAAGCATGCGATGTCTACAGGTTTGCCATTCGCTTTACAGATCGTTGAGAGCCTGCTGAAAGCGACGCTGAATGGCAAGTCAATACTTTCCTAGTGTCCAAAGGACAACATCATCTGTATACACATAGAACACCACTTTTCGAGTAATTATCGGTTTTAGACCCAACATCAGCACATTAAAGAGTGTCGGACTCGGAATACTTCCTTGTGGATCCTCTTTGATGAACATTATGCCTACGCATAATGTTCATCAAAGAGGATCCACAAGGAAGTATTCCGAGTTTGGCCGTTGATTTTGGCCGTGGGACGTAGGGACAGCGACAGTTCAGTTCCTATGGAGGCCGCAGAGTCAGCTGAAGAGTCGACCAAGTGCACCGAAAATGTTCAAGTCATGTAGCACACAAATGTGCCAGAAGGTATCATAAGTGTGCTTAATCTACACGACGATTCATGGGTACGCACGAGCACATTGCACTGTAAAGGATAGGTCGAAAATAGCGTTAGCCAAGCTCGGTGGCTGCGAAACCTAGCCATTTCCCGGGGAAACGCACCTAATTCTTTGAGCCACCAGCCGAGACGAGTTAAAACCGCTCTTTCCATCAGTTTTCCCGTACACCTTGTCAAGCTCACACGGCAAAATGATGATAGGGCATTTAGGGGTTTGCGTGATTTACAGGATGGGAACAACTAATGCTTTCTTCCAGTTAAGTGGTAGATATCCCTGTTACCCAGACGTCTAATACCGGGCGTCTGTGCGGGAGAATGGACTTTGTCAAGCTATTCTCTACAGCTTTTTCCCCACCCTCCTCACACCTAACGCCATGTAAATACATGTACTTACTTACGACCTCGCTACACCTGGGCAAAAGGTACAAAATGAGGGACGTGAGGTCATTTTAATGGAACTGGAACTACGAAGACATAAAGATGTGTGCCTCGGATCCCCTACTAATTCCGCAGAGTGATTGTGAAGACGTTGTTCAGCATGGAAAAGCGGGTCAGGACACTTAGGTTTTCAGAAAACTAAAGGGGACGTTTGCTGGGACACCCTATACCCAAGTTGCACACAATACTGGTCCCATATTGGCTGGTCATTGGCGATAGGGGTCTAGTATGGGGCCCGTTCCACCAAAATGACCCCTATATTGGTTGAAACTTGGCTGAGTTTGAGCCACTACTGGGAAAATCTTGGCAAGACGGGCCCCATATTGCTCAGTTTGAGCCAATATTGGGAAAGTCCTCGCAATATGGGCCCCATATTGCCCGTGTACAACCCATATTGACTGAAAATACAGAAAATGGTGCATAGCCGTGCTACACAAATACGCAAGCAGCACGGCAAGATTGGACGTTGAAGCGTGTGAAATGCCCAATTCAGTACGTCGTTACATCCACAAACTTCCTGCAGATGATACACATTGTTCGAAACAGTCAACATGCGTGGCAATCCCATACTAACATTCACTAGAACTCGATAACTCAGCTTTCTACATTCTGGAAGCAGCCGCCATCTTGCTTCGCGTATGCCAATGCTACTCGGTAGTGATGGACGATACTATCGAAACATGCGAGACTACCGATAGTTTTTCACTTCTTTAAGTGGGCATTTCTGAGGAGGAATTACTGGTGTCACAGACACATATTACCGTGACAGTAACTTAAACTACTGATAGTTTGACAGTGCATGCGACTGCTCTGATTAATGTTAACCATACGCATAGCGCACAACAATCCACAAAATATCCTTTCCTGCTTTGTTAGTTTAAGCAGAACAGAGGTTCCCGACTGCTTTTCCCAGTTTCATGTAATATTTTTATAGACATGCTAGCGGTCCGAAATTATTTCAAAAATATCAGCTACGGTGCAACCGTAAGTAGATATATTCCATTAAACTGATAGCCCAAGTGGGAGCAGTTACTTTTACATTTTTGCAGCAAGCGGGTTGGACTGTGTCCGCTTGACCATCGATGGCTCAATACATCGATAGTTCTGGGCGAAACTATCGATAGTCAAATGAGCAGCCGTCGGAACCATCGATAGTACTATCGATAATGTTTGGATGACTATCACTCATCACTACCTCTCAGTCGACCCGACTGAGAGCGAGCGTGGTCGTTTGAGCTAATTCACGCGTCCTAGAACTAATGCGCATGCGCGGCAGTCGGATCGGAAGTTTCATACGCACTAAAATGTCGCTGGTTCCTCTAATGATAAGGAATTGCGGCAGGTCAGTAAAAAAACACAATGTTTGACAGAAAGGCATGGCTCTTCTGCAAAGTTAAATGCTTTCACGTTTCTGCAAGCAGTGTGAGTTGCTCTCGCATATGTTCGTCACCGTCAGGAAAGTGTTTCGCTCATTTATACTCTAGGAGCGGGTTGAAAATTTTTGGTTCATAGACTGTTGCGATCCGAATGAAGGCTCCAATGGTATGTTTGGAACTGGTAGTTCCGTGGGACTGCCTAGCAGTAGTTGATCCTGGTCTTTGTTTTTAGGCCGAGGGCAGTACACTTTTTTAAATGCGATGTGGGTAAGCCTTAGCTTGTACCATTCTACAGTCGGCAATACGACTGCCTCTGTGCTTCAGCAATACGGGCGCAGCACCCGTTCTTCGTTTTTTCCGGCGATGCAGTGTTGACTTTTGTAATTCTATGCAGCGTGGGTCAATGAGATTTGGAGAAATGAAAAAGCAAAAAGAAGACGGAAATAATATCAGTGGTAGAAATTAAACCGGATAATGCTTTATTATTACACGCACTCCCCTTGGCGTCATTACAGAAATATTGGCGCAAATTGGGCTTGTCAATATGAGCAGCCCATATCGGTCCAATATGGAACCTGGTTGCTCTCCCCATATTGGCCAATATGGGACTGCCAATATTGGCAGCCCATATCGGTCCAATACTGGACCGATATTAGCGTGCTGCTTGGGTATATACCGTCGCAAGCGATAATTATGTGGCAGTCTCACCGCAACTCCTTCACTCCAAGCAGCCGCTATCTTGCCAGAATGGAGTAAATGCAGGCTAGCTGGTGGATAAATTCCATGATACACAAGCCTGAGCGATGGGCAAGAACACGTAAACAAACACAAACACGAAGGCTCAAACTCAAAGCCTTCGTGTTTGTGTTTGTTTACGTGTTCTTGCCCATCGCTCAGGCTTGCCTATCATGGAATTTATCCACCGCTATCTTGCCTCGCGTCGTGAATGAAATGAACGTCGCGAATGTCGCGTCGCGCTTGTGCTCGTCGAATACAATGAAACGACTCACAGCGAGTGGGTTGTTCATACGAAATCGCGTTTCTTACGACTCACTCACCATTCGTACAGCGCATCGGTTGCGGCGCTCGGTTGCGTCGGACAGAGGAAATAGTGGTGACAAAAACTCCCTATTGTTAGAGTTTAGAGAACAAGACGTAATAGGACAAGAGCCATGTTAGTGCTGGGCGAAAGATGAGCGCCTTTATTATTAAAATCAATGCCCTACTGACTAAATATAGTGAATTTTGCTGGATTTATGCCAATGTAATATGCGTCTCTAGCATAATATTCTACATAAATGTACATTCATACATATCTCGTCACAATGAGCGCAATGTTCCACTCGTCTGGCGATTTGTTTCTTAAATGTCAAACACCCCGTGTCATCAGCAGAGCTGCTGCAGTCGTGCAAATCCGAAACGCTGTTGCTGGGGGGCAGAAAATATAGGACATGATGACGTCATCCACTCATGGATATATTCCGAAATTCATGGATGTGCATAATCATCATTCACGGCTTCACATTTTTGGACCCCGTTTCTTTCAGCGAAGGTAAATTAAATGTTGTTTTGCAGTCCGAAATGGCCGTGTAACACACTAAAGGCTAGTACACACATACGTCAACGGCAGGGACGGCGAACGGCAACGGCACTGCGACAAGCTGCACAAGCTGCGACACGGCTGTCGCCGTTCTTCACGTCTCTTTGCCCGCCGTGGTCGGCCGCTCTGCCGAACAACACGGGTCCTTTCATTATCGCTTTTTCCCATTCTTCTCTCCCACGGCTAACCACGGCACGCGCCGGCAGTTTTCATGCGCAGCGCCCATTGGTCGAGGCGAGTGGGCGACGCCACGCAAGGCCACTTCAGACATATGTCGACACAGTTCCCCTAGAAGACGGCCCAGGACGCACATTTCCCCAGGGCGTCAGTCGTGACGTTGCCCACATACGTGAGGCCGACAACGGCAAGCCCTTTCACCATCACCACCTCCACCACCATAAGTTGAACATGTCTGAACTTCCTTTTGCCGTGCCTCGGAGGTCATCACGGCGTCTCAACGGCGAGGAAACGGCGCGATTTGCCGTGCTGTCCAGGATTGCCATACCCCGTTGCCGTATGTGTGAGCTAGCCTTAAGTGTCAGCGATACTGATTTGTGCTGAGTGAACACGTGAATTTATTGGGGAATTCTTTTATTTTTATGTAGTTGCTGTCAACGGAGCCAGTACCAGTTATCGTGCAGTCAGAATCTGAAGGTAGCGTATATGAATTGCATCGCAATGTGCTGGACCACAGTATGTGGAAAGGGGTTGAAGACCTGCCTGTGGTTGTTGTATCGATTGCCGGTGTATTCCGCTCTGGCAAGTCTTTCCTGTTCGACTATTTCATTAGGTGGGTTATTTATGTCTTTTCTACAAGGGATAGTCGTGTCAGACTGCACTATGTTTTCGACGCAGATACCTGGAACACCTCGAGGGAAATCGGGCTTCTAAGGGCTGGATGGGTAAAGCTCTTAACCCACTGAAGGGGTTTCCTTGGAAATACGGACGCAACAAGGTCACCTCTGGAATACTGCTGTGGGGAAAAATTTTCAAAATAGACACGCCCAGATGGGGGACAGTTGCACTAGTCCTCATGGACACCGAGGGAACTGATGATAACATGTCCAGTCTTGCATCGAACTCTACCCTGTTTTCCCTGGCCTTGCTTTTGAGCTCAACAATGATCTACAACGTCGTGAGAAGCCTGAACCGAAGTGTCCTAGAGAACCTACAGGTAGGTTCCTTTTAAGGAATCCATCTAGACTGCGCAACATGTTTACTTTGATACATATATGTTTTGAAACATAATGAAATAGCGGAAGACATCGTGCATGCGTGCGTGCGTTCGTTCGTTCGTGAGTGAGTGCGTGAGTGAGTGAGTGTGGAACACAGAGTTCCAAGGTTTGTTATGTGTCGATGTGCCGACATTTCATCAGGCTTGTCCAAACTAAAATGCAGCAAACCTTTGAAATATTCGAAAGGCTTAAGTGAACAGGTTTTCCAGAACACTGCTCTCCACGTTGCTAAATGTGTGGTAAGAGCTGGGGAGGACGAACTAGAATACATCGTCGCGCCTCACTGCAGGCAGTGTTGTCACTGAAGAGTCCGAACTGAAATGTTTTAAAACTGCACGAAGAGTTCTGTGCCGAAACAGAGACAAGTTTTGTGCCGTACTCTGCCGCATTATGTTTTATTGTCTCTAGCTAATTGCTTAATGCGTAATTATTTTGCTATACTTTTGATTATACCTTGAGGTAAAAAGAATAACGATTAACCGGGTAGAAGCACGGATAGCTTAACTACGAGGCTTTTGTGCAGAACAGTCCGCCATTTCTTCAGGGAACAAAATATATGCTACAGCGACACTTTATAAATGATCGGCTCATAAGGAACAACAAAAATATAAACACTGAATATTTCCTTTATGAATACAAGCTTTCATGCGGTAGATTGCATTTCCTCAGGTACAAATGTATGTGACACTTATTGTACCCGACGAAACTGCTTGTATCCATTAAAGGAAAGCTTCAGTGTTTTATATTATTGTTGTTACTTTTTCCAACTGGGTCTTGACCCAACCCTCTACTTCTTCAATGGACTACTCATGAAGGAACGGAGGGAAGGGAAGAAACAGAGCTGGAGAAAGTGGCCAAGGGTTGTGCAAAAACCTCAGATGGCAGACGGCTTAAAATGGACACAAAAGTTGTAGAAGGAGTTTAACCTGGCAAAGCCACATGGAACATCCAAAGGGACAATGCAAGAAGTTACAAAAAGAGACAATATACGAGAAACATCACAATGCGAAAGGGGGTCTGTGGTCATAAGACCGAGTTACATACGCTATGACTCCCTCTTGTGACCACCGACTCCCTTCCGCATTGTGTTTCCTCTCGTCATACTTACGTTTGTATGAACTTTCTGCGCCGTTCTCTGCGGCAACACGACCCCTTCACCCTCTGCCGGCCCTGTAATTCATTGTGCATGTGCCAGGTTTTGCATTGCCAACACCAAGTCAATCTTTTAAAAAGTGATGTGTGTGTGTTCTCGTTTCTTGTCTAGTTTCTCTTTTGGTAACTTATTGATTTACCCCTTTGGGCGTTGACTAGAGCAGGTTTAACTGCTTTCCCAAATTTCGTGCCCATTTTAAGTGGACTGCCATTTGAGGTTTTGTATAACCCTTCCCCGCTTTCTCCCTCTGTTTTTCTTCTTTTCTCTCCCCTGTTTTTTCATGAGTATACAGTCTAGTTGTACCATGTATTTTTTTACCTGAGGAAGTGCAGGGAACTGCACGAAAGTCTTGGAATCGGTGTATCGTCATGTCTTACCTCTAATCGTAACATATCTCGCGGGATTGTCATTTACTTTTTATCTACACGTATTATCCCTTCAGGGCATAGTTGAATATTCCAAAGCTGCGGCGCGAGTTGAAGAGAGCCGGTCTCAAGTGTTTCCAGCATCGTAACTTGTTTCTATGCAAATGGACAAATACAAAACAGCTAGTACCATTTGGCATCTGCTCTGGCGTCTGGAGCGTGTACCGATCGCAGAGCCCTCAAATGTTCAAGAAACGTAAAAACAAAATCGGTTGTCAGCTCAACAAAGGCCTCCGGACGAGTGATGGTGATGATAATGGTTAGGCTCTTTATGGCTCAGTAGCGGTCCAGATGAATGCCAGTCCGCATTAGGCAATGAGCGCGTGTGGCAGTTTTCATCGTGATAAGCGTGACTGTATTAGCTGCGTGTTTCAGTATGAGTTTATATATATATATATATATGTTTACAATTCAAGCGTGCCACAATCCCAGCTGTGGACGGCCGTTTCGAGCTTCTTGGCTCTCATCGGCACAGCGTAGGGACGTGACACGCTCTTGGATCGGCACAAACACTGTGTCTCAGCAAGACATCAATGTACCAGGGTGTTAGCAACACCTCTGGAGGCCGCAGTGCAAAACCAGTAAGTACAGAGATTTATGTGTATCTGTACTTACTGGTTTTGCACTGCGGCCTCCAGAGGTGTTGCTAACACCCTGGTACATTGATGTCTTGCTGAGACACAGTGTTTGTGCCGATCCAAGAGCGTGTCACATCCCTACGCTGTGCCGATGAGAGCCAAGAAGCTCGAAACGGCCGTCCACAGCTGGGATTGTGGCACGCTTGAATTGTAAACATATGCCTCACGTGCAGCCATGGAGCGTTTGCTCATTTTTATATGTGTATCTATATATATATATATATATATATATATATATATATATATATATAATGCAGAACAAAAGCCATTAAAGAAACAAGTAGATGACACTAGACATGTTTGAAATTCAAAAAACATATTAAGATTGCTTCTATGGCTGCACGCAGAGAAACTCATGGAACGATGCGACAGTACCATAGGACACGTGTTTCGCCGTGTTTGCGGCTCGTCAGCCCTAGGTAGCTGCCCATCGTTCGGGATTGGCAAACCAGGGGTCGCTCAGCGAGCGATATACACCTGGGAGGGTGATTGATCATTCCTCAATGCCACAGTGCAATCCAGTGAATTATAAAGAGGGAAACAAGCCATTAAAGTAACAAATAAATGACACTAGACGTGTTTGAAATTCAAACTTACAGATTAAGATGGCTTCTGTGGCTGCACGCAGAGAAACAGATACTCATTATACATATATATATATATATATATATAATGAATAAATAAGCCGGAGACGAAAGCTACATGAAATAAAGTGAAACAGTCAGTAGTTTAATGCATTCGTTAACGTAAATAATTAGCCCTTAGATTTAAAAAGTTACAAAAATGCAGATGATCGATGTTTCGGAAGTTCCGCTTTCTTCACGAAAAAGGTAACTGAATTTGTGCAATGGCTTGTGTAGGTTTCTTTAATGCGTCATAGTTGAGCAGGAGCTTGCCAGTTCCTGGTGATTGTCGTACAAAGTTGTGAAAATTTCCGGGAACGTCACGTGCGGGGTCCTTGTCCTGTGGTTGACATAATCTGGGGTATTGTGTAGAGACGGTTCGCGTTCCAAGGTATAATGGAAAGGCTGGCTTTGTTGTAATCTGAAAAAAAACATAGGTAACACCAAGTGAACTGTACAATTCAGGGGAGGCGTCTTTGATTCTTCTATATGGTATTGTGCTACGAACAGTGGAGAGGATGCCTGGATCTTGATTTATCAGAAATTTGAACTTGTAAATGAGAAATGACTCGCGTTGTTCCCTTGATCGGTCGGACTGAAATCCAGACTCAAGAATAAAAAATGATACGTCAGCAATTGAGTGTTCAGGTTGATTGAAGTGACGCGAGGCCGGGAGGTTGTGCTCCTTAGTAGCATCAGACCTGTGGTTGTTGAACCGAATCCTGAATGAAGTTTTTGTCTGGCTGATATATTGCGAATCGCAAGTGTTACCTTGAACGAGGTAGATGATATTAGAAGAATTGCAATCCAAGTTGCCAAGTACCTTAGCCTTAAAGTGTGAATTGGTACTTTGTACTGTTTGGCATGTCTGCATTTGCAGATCTGACACCTCTTTCCGTTGTAGGGGTGGCATCGTACATCTTCATCTTTTGGTTGTCGATCTTAACTCTTACTAGCCACCCGTCCAAATTACGACCACGGTGGTACGTGACGCGTAGTGGGTCAGGGAATATGGACTGCACGCGTTGCTGCCGTTGTTGGCAGCCAGTTGGTGAATTCTCTGGTTCGGTTACCTTAGAGCGAACTAAGCTATCTTGTGTTGGGACGTCGTGGGTCGGGGAAAATTTCCTTAGTGCGTGCGGACTGGAGTAGGATGCTACGATGGCGATTCAGTGTATGGTTAATGTTTAGGATATTACCAGCGAATGTTACTGTTAAGTTTATGGTATCATTTTTTAGTTGTTTTTGTTTTCCTTTGCGGATTAAGCTTTGGCGATCGGCTTTCCGAGCCTTATTCAGAGCGTCTTGGTCTAGGTTGTTTGTTTAGTTGGTTAAGATTCCTTCCAAGGTCATCATCGCTTGAGCAGATTTTCCTGTATCGCAGAGCCTGGCTGTAGGGGATAGCCAATTTTGAGTGTCGTGGGTGGCAACTGTTGAATGGCATACACTGCTGGGAATCCGTGGGCTTGCGATAAAGAACCACCAGTGCAAACACCATCAGTTATTTTAACTTGCACATCCAGGAAGTTAACTGTGTCGCTGAGTAGGTATGGGTGAACTTTATACAGTGATGGGACAGGTTGATCTCGCGTATAAATTTTGGCAGGTCACTTCCTGAGTGCGCCAGATCATAAATATGCCATCAAGATAGCGCTTGCAAAGAGAGGTCTTTAGTTCGCGTTCGTTCAAGAGCTTCTCTTCTAAAGCGCAAATGAATAAATTTGCGTAATTAGGTGCCACTGTGGTTCCCATAGCCGTGCCGTTGATTTGTAAATATTGTTTTCCGTTCAATTCCAAGTTGTTGCTTTTCAGAATCAATTTTTATAGCGTGGGCAGGACACATGGATCACATGGGGTTTCCGAGTATTTGGAAAAGGCAGCCTGTGGTGCGGATATGCCGCCTTCGTGCGGGATATCAGTATAAAGGGCGGACTCCGGATCCGGATTCCGCGGATGTCGGATTCCGCGGGAGAGGGTATTCGTACAGTGTCACATCTTTTTAGATGATTTTAAGAATATTAAATTTTGAGTGATGTCCATGTCATTTTAAGTGGTGGGATCAGCGTCAAGAGCGTGGTAGGATGTAGTGCATGCTAATTGTCGGAGTCCCTCACCGATGTATTACTGTTTATCCATTACAACAATTTGCACCACCTTGATCTGCTCTTTTTATGAATAAGTCTTTAGCGGCTTTCGGGTTAGATAGGCTGCGTTGCTCAGCATTTGTAAGATTTGCTTTCGTTTTGCGGTAAGAAGTATTGTTGTACGCGGCAATGATGTCATTTTGTACGGCTTTTATATAGATGTCCAAGGCTTTCTCGTAGTTAGGTTCCGGTGTAAAATACGCACTTGTTCTGTCCCCTCCTCGGATTCAGCTCCCTGGTATAGTGCTACTGTTAGGCGACTTCGTGCCAAGAAGAAGCGATTATTCCGTTTGGCTAAAACTTCTAACTCTTCACGTGCCTGGACTGCTTGACTGCGTGCCTGGACTGCTGGCCAAGGCTGCTTGACAGTACTGATGTGAAGGCCCCGGACGAAGATTGTTCCTCTATCCTAAACCGATACTTTGCGTCAAAATTCACACGTGAGGACCTTACTCTTATGCCTTCATCCCCTTGCTACAACTTCCCCCGAATGGAGGACCTATCCTTTACCTACCGCGGTATATTAAAACTAACTGATAACAGTAAACTTTCCTCCTCCTGCGGTGCCGATGGAATAACATCCAAAATCCTAAGAAAAAACACTAAACAGTTCTCAGCCAAGTTTTTAACGCTTATATTTAACCAATCACATTCTACGGGGGATATCCCATCCGACTGGCTTATCTCGAAGGTAATTCCGATTTTCAAGTCTGGCGAAACAGTGAAACCTCATAACTACAGGCCCATTTCTCTCACAAGTATACCTTGTAAATTTTTTGAGCATATAATAGTGTCTCACTTAATGACGTTCCTTGAAACAAATGAGTTCTTCTACCCTTTCCAACATGGGTTTTGGCGTGGCTATTCATGCGAGTCCCAACTGCTTGGTCTAACACATGACTTATTGAGCAGCATGCATGGCGGATGCCAGGTTGATGCAATATTTATTGACTTTGCTAAAGCATTCGACAGGGTCCCACATGCTCGCTTAATATCAAAACTTTCCGGATTGAACATCGACCCGCTCGTCCTTACGTGGATTCGGAACTTTTTGAATAACAGAAATCAATTCGTGTTGGTTAACAATTCCCTGTCCTCATTAGACCGAGTAACTTCCGGAATCCCTCAGCGTCCGGTTATTGGCCCCCTATTATTTCTCATTTACATTAATGACCTTCCATCTGGATTGACATCTCGTATTCGCCTATTTGCTGATGATTGCGTCATTTATCGTTATATATCAAGTTCGCCAGAACAAATTGCGCTCCAAGATGACCTTCATAAGATCGCTTCCTGGTGCTCCTCATGGCAGTTGCCTATTAACGCCGATAAATGTAAATCAATGTCGTTCACGCGGTCCACCCCCACAATGTTTCAATACTCTTGTGGTTCGTCTCTGCTTGAACACGTTACCTCATATAAGTACCTCAGGATTCATCTAAGCAGCAAGCTTTCTTGGTCTCATCACATCTCTCAGACTATAGCTGCCGCTAATCGAACCTTGGGATTCCTTCGGCGGACTCTGAGACTGGCCCTAGTGTCGGTGAAAAAGTTAGCCTATACGACATTCGTGAGGCCAAAGCTTGAATATGCCGCGGCGATATGGGACCCTCATCAGGCGTACCTCATAGACTCTTTGGAGAAGGTTCAAAACCGGCCGCCCGGTTCACAGCCTGTGACTATCGTCCCGACATCAGTGTCTCTGCGATAAAATTGAAGCTCGGTTTAACCACATTGACCCTTCGTCGTAGGATTTCTGCTCTGCTACGTTTTCACAAAACCTTCCACAATAGCTTCCTCTACTCCTCTATACTGCTGCCCCCTAGCCATATATCTCACCGTGTGGATCATGTGTTTTAGGTTACAGAATACCGATGTAATACTCAGCGTTTTTCCGAGTCTTGTGTTTCGCGAACTTCACGTTGGTGGAACGATCTTCCTCGTGACATTGCTACAATTAGTGATCATTTGACTTTTAAGCAAGCAATCCACGATTTATTCTGCTCGCCCTAGTTAATCCTCTTCTTACTCATAACTTTTTGCGCTTTTGCTGTTCGTGCCTTGTGACCTGTACAGATATTTTTGCCCATTGTATTTTTTTTGTGTGTATTTTATAGGATGTATCACGTGCCTGACTTTTTCTTATGTTCATTTGCCTCCTTTGTTCTGTTATGTTCCACTCCGTCATGTTGTACCCGCTCTGCGGGCCTTTGACGTCCATACAATAAATAAATAAATAAATAAATAAAATCAGAACATAGCTTAAAGGGATGAGGGGCATGGTCAGGCATGTCATGGAAAAGCTCTCAGACGCATTCTTCGTGCAGATCTATCTAAGTCGAGATGCAGTTGATATTCGTTTACCGTATTACTGTTAAGGCCGAAGGACAGACCGCGGTTAACGAGCGAGAATTCAGAGTCTGTAATTGTGCGTGATGACAAATTAACAACATTGTGGGTTGCGGCTACACTCTAAATCGTTTTACACCTTAAAGGGTGTAAATCAAAATGTTCATGGCGCACACCTTTTAAGGTGTATTTTAACACCCTCATGGCAATTGGGGTGTAAAGGGTGTAACGCCGAATAAACTGTTGGGTTTGTGGCAATATGCTGGTAACTGTGTTTTCACAATTACCAGCATATTGCGTATAATCACATTGAAGTCCATATATGTATGCACATCAAGGTGACTAAATATGTGTGTAAACATGCACAGCCGACATACTGACAATCATGTATGGCGTGGCAGCTGTGCATGGCAATGAAGCATGGCAGCTGTATATAGCTTTTCGTGAAACTGTAGACCTTCGCATGAGCAGGCACCTCCCCCATATGCATGTTCATTACTTAGAACGCTGCATTTATTCGCTGCATATTTCTTCAAGGCTTTGCAGTGTTGTACCCACAGATATCTAACCCCTGTAAAATGCATTACGTTGTTCATTATCCGCGACTCATCAAGATGTTTGGTCCTTTCCTATCTGTATATGTGTACGCGTTTCGAAGGGAAACACCAGCATTTTAAATGTTGCTAGAAAAAATCAACATTTTAACAACATAACCCTTTCATTAGCCAGAAGGCATCAATTTTATGAAATGTATGTGTGGTTGCAGCCCTTCATGAGAAATGCCACATCTACTAATGGTTCCAAGGAGATACTACTTCAACATGCCCCAGAAGCAAGTCAGAGTTACATTCATGATTGTGATATTCACGCAGAATCTATAGTCTATGTGGAAAGTGCAGTTGATAATGATAACGCATTTGCTATTGGCTTGCCAGAGAATCTTCCGAGGAAGACTTACCCGTGTTCATTGAGATTGCAGGCATATATGTTATTAACTCTGATACAATTATTCTCATACAAACATTAACTACAGTTGAGTATGATGAGCACTATCATGTATTTGTTCTGTCTTGCAATGAGGAGCAACGTGTTTTAAGAAATTTAAGCACTATCTCAACAGATCTTCTAAACCTGCATACATTACCAGATGGTAGATGTGTTGTAAATCCAGGGCATGCACTTTTGTAATGTAACTTCCTGCTCCCTGTTGTTGTATATATTTACTTTTGTTCATGTGAACGAAAACAAACGTACTCCCTTTCTACACCCAGGCGACACACTATCACCATATATTTCACCTGAGGGTGTAGTACACCATTGTTACACCCTCAGGAACTTCCAAAACAAAGTTGTAGGGTGTGAAAGGGGTGTGATCGTTGTTAATACACCTATTTTACACCTTTAAAGGTGTGAAACGATTTAGAGTGTACGGCGCTGTTGGCGCTAACGGGCGAATTAGCATCTGGGCGATTATGTGTTTGGCTATGTGGACTTAGTGAAGGCGTACCTGCGTTACTAATAATTTGCTGCTCCCCATTACGGTTAGACAGCAAATCAGGATCTGCAATCCATCTGGTCGCTGGCCAGCTTATTTAGCTTGATGTTACGAGTCGCGCTTTCTTTGTTTGCAACGAACTGTGCCAATTCTGATTGAGGGTTGACGGTTAAAGGCAGTAAATCGTGGATGATTTTGGTGTCAAAAGAAATTTGATCGGAGACTTGGTCACAGTGCGAGATTAGGATATCGATTAGGGCATTAGAGGCGTCACGAAGGGCACCATTCCACCTATCTCGAAGGGTGTTGCAAAGAGGGAAAGTTGGTTTTAGTCTAATTGTAAGGCTCCTGGGGGGGTTATTTTCGTCCTTGTAAAGTTGTAACGTGGCGCGGTGGGATTTGCATCTTACTAATTTATCGGATAGCTGCGTAAGATTGAAGAAATCTTTAGCACTAGGGGTTGGCTCATGGTCAGGATGAGAAAAAATATGCTCACCTGCGGTTAGTCAGTCTTCTCTTGGAGATCTTGTGATCCGTCCACGATGTCGTCGTTCGAGGGTGGCTGCCTCCTGGTGTGTAGGCCGCACAGGGTCAGACATGACCGGGACGTTAACTTGGCGTTGTGGCAGTCATCGTAGCAGGTAGGGAAGCAGATCCTGGAGGTGGTGGCTGATGGTCCGCACTCGCTCGTAGTTCGGGTGAAGATCATACACTGCGATGACCTGGGTGGGGTGCCGTATGCGGAAACGGTGGCCAAAGTAGTACATGTCCGCGGATTTCCGGCAGAGCTGCACTACTTGTCGGTTGATGGCGAACGATCAGGGGATACATTGGTACACATACATGGGATACATCAGTTCCCACAAAGTTAAGCAAAAGTTCTGCCTTCGCGAAATACGGCTCCGCCGTGTTGCGTGGCGTAGACCACTTCAACGAAGCAAGGAACGAATTCAACGAATTTGTTTAGTGGGAGTCAATGAGAACTGTTGATTTCCAATTTATTTAATGAGATCCGACGTGTTGTGTATTACAGACTGCGCCAATAGAAGGAATGAGGAACTGGTCTAATGTGTATCAATGAGAAAGTGCTTTCCAATTGATATGATGGGATCCCACATGTTGCATTACCGCCACTTCAATAATTGAGAAGTCAGTTGCTAATGAAAAGAGAGTAATGGTGCGCAACTGTACATCATCACTCTCAAATTAAGTAGTAATATATGATCAGGAGCAACGCTGTACTGTCATGTTGAGGATGAACTAATTCGAACCAATTCAAACAAATGAAATTCCAGGACACGAACCGTATCGAAAATATTGCAAGTGAAATTTAAATGAAAATTTGGAATTAAAATTTATTCCGAACCATTCCGAACTAATCGACTGAGGAGGCGAAGAGACCGTCGGCCGCGACATCGCCAAGAGGACGCGTCGCAATACAGGGTGTTACCCTATAAAGGTCTACCCGTGCCGCCATGCCGTATTCGCCAATTACTCAATGTAGGTGGCACATTGTGCGATCTTTATACAAAGCTCATCACAAAGCAATATTTTCACATCTACTGTATTTTTATATGTCTAAGAATAGATGTTCACGTAGGAACGGTATTTTGCGTAATACATTTTTACAGTGAAAACATGCTTTCTGATGCAACAGAGTGGTCACTACACATTCAAAAAGTGCATCGGCAATGACAATTTGAATGTGACCTTAATGGGATGGTGGTGGTGATGAAAGGGCTTGCCGTTCTCGGCCTCATAGACGTGGGCAACGTCACGACTGACGCCCTGGAGAATGTGCGTCCTGGGCCGACTTGGACCATAATGGGAAAATTCTTGCTGCTGTACATTTGGCCAATGGGAAAATAGGCTGGCCTCAAGTGGGTGCGACTGAGCCCGGTGCCACTTCGTTCAGATCGACATCTACAATGATTTCTCATTGAAACCCACTAAGTTCGTGATGTTTTCAATATGGTTTTTGTCCAAAATTGTCGATTCGGAATGCGAAATTTTGGTCACATTCAATAAGAATTGTGAATGTGATATCCACTTAAACCGAATGAGATTTCTGGTCTAGTTTGAATTGGACTGTTTCCAGCAGGGGGGAGGGGGAATGTCGTAAACTGTCTCACACCCATGTTTCATCGAAAATGCTGCACGGCTGACCGTTTGGCAAGAATTTAATGACGTTATGCACTTAAAGCAGTAAGTGCACCCGTCTGAGAGGGGTACAAGACGAAACTGCGTAAGACTCTACAATGATGTGCTTTTTCGGGTCTCCCGTTGTGCAGGACACGGTCAGTATACCGGCTTTTATCAGCGCTCTACAGGTCTCAGAGGTTTCAATTTATACCTCCCTAATTTAAGCCACCGGTATCGGCTTTTGCACATCGAAAGGTGTTTACGATAATGGTACCGAAAACATGGCAAGCCGGTCTTTGTTTCGTGTTGGTTTCTTCGCAGCGGGTGACGTCACATAGCCAAGCTTGGATTTAGCGAGTTGATTTAACTTGAGGAAAATAATCGTTAAAGTTAGTAGCTGCAGATAGGCCTTTTAGATGTACACTACTCTTTCTTTTTTTTTTCAGTTCTTTGTTAGCTGCGCCCACATGCTGAAGAGAGCACAACACTGTAAGGAAGACGAGAAGAGCTACGCTTTAGAACACCTGCTTTTTCTGGTTCGTGATTGGGAGTTTGTGGACGAGATCCCGTATGGCTTCGATAAGGCTGGAGACTTCATCGCCCAGTGGCTGACGCCTGATCACTCCGCGCCGGATAGCCTTAATAATACCCGAAACGAAATTACAAGATGCATAAAAGACATCTCTAGTTTTTTAATGCCGCACCCAGGGCACCAAATCAAAGAGCTAACATTCAACGGAGGAACACACGGTAAGTAAGGAATTCTCATTTATGTTTCCACTGTATTCAATGTCAACTTTTCATTTATTTCTCAACACTGAGCGCGTACGTTGTACATGACATGAGGAAGGTGGAACTGGCTTTAGCAGCACCACCTTCAGTGCGGCATGCGTAATCGACCGACAGCAAGTTTTAAATAATTAATGAAAATTTGTTCTATATTTGAAAAAAAAAAAAAACTCTAGTGCGATGATTAACAACCCTCTCGGGTACCTTTATGTTGTCTGTTTGCGCTGACCCCTCTGTTCGTTTCAACTCGCTAGCGGATGGAACATGAGTGAAAGCAGTTTTCTTGATATTAGAACAGTCAAACAGACGACATCGTTCTGTTCCTCCCGTAGATCGTACTTCTATAGGCGACTACCACTCTTTGAATCGTTCGTATTTGATGTGTTCAAGAGTTTCTAGTGCAGCTCCTGAAACGTAGAAATTCTTCTGTGTTGCGGAACTGACCAATGTTTAAAGCGACATGTGGACCGCGAAGAAGACTTTCTGGAGGAAGTGTGGACACTTATTTAACATTGGCTTAGCTTACTTTGTTGAAAAAAAAATCATAAAGTAATTTACAAACAGGTACAATTACGGTCTCACTGCAACAAATCGGGCACTACACCGGAGGCGGACCCAGACCTCGAGTTCGGGGGGGGGGGGGGGGCGGTTTCTCGGGGGGCCGGTTGTCAAAGCGCGCAGTCGGGCGTATAAACTCACGTTCTGGAGTGGAGGGCGATGGTCCCTCTCCGGATCCTTCTAAAGCCAAAACCTTTCGCGACTGTTTTCGTAAACTATTCACTCTGCTGGACAACAAAAAGTAGCAAACGGTACCTAGTTTCGGTATTTGACTGCGCGAAACTTGACTGAGTGCACAGTGTTTGCATACGTCGAAACTTCGCCGCCTTAGCTTTTCTAAATCTTTCTGGGTAATTTCAATATTTGTCTGCATTTGATTAAAGCTCTGTAAGCTGACGTTACGACAAAGAGTGAGGACCATTCCTCCTCAGGACAAATACCAAAATGGGAGCCTGTGAATGGTGAAAGCCATTCTTCCTTAAAAACTCTAGACAAACCACGCATCGCGAAACAGCCATAGCTGATTTTTCTTTAGTTCCGTTTCTGTGATTGAAATAGTCGAAGGGAAACGTTTATCCGTTCGGATCGAGTTTAAGTTCGACGATAAGGGTCCAGTTGTGGTTCAGCTCCGGAATGCAACTATAATGGTTCGAACCGTTGTGTTTTTTTTTTTTTTTAGAACGGTTCGGTACACGAACCGGTTGGGGAAGGGAAAGAAGCACAACCAACAAGTTAAAGCACATTTCCTGTTGTGTTGTACAGTGATTGAAGCAGACAGGAAGACGGCAACGGCCATTCAAGATTTTTAAACAGTTTGCGCAGAGTGAAAGACAAGATTAGTAGTGCTTACGACATCAGCATAACCATGAATTACCGGTTGTGGGTTGTCTGCATCAGCACGTAGCTCATGTCGCTGTGGTGAACAAACCCCCCGGGTTTTTCGCCGAACCTCGGCAAGGATATAACAGTCACCCAAGCGTGCTCCTCGGCTCATTCATTTAAAGGGACAGTCTGGACCTTACATGTGACGTAATTAGGCCTTATCAGATGATTCCTTATATCTTCCCATGCCACTATGGAAAATATTTCGTTTATATTCGGCTCTGAAAATTCATAATGGCATTTTCAACTTGTTTCTTTTGCCCTCGACTGAAAGCCGCACTTCCCAAAGCAGCAAAAATTACTCCCAAATTAATCAGCAAACGAGCTTCATGGTAGTTGGATTGAAATGGTGCGATTCTGAGCCTGTGGTCTTTATGCAAAATACCCGTTACCGTTAATGACTGACCGCCCCCTCGCTACCATGGTGCCGGCAGAGTGAGGTGTCTGTGAAGCAATGACAGAGCACGGGAAAGTGCAAGTGCAAACAGAGAGTGCCACTCATGTTCTATCTATTCACGATTTTTAAATATTATGCATAGTGTTACAAATATTTCTTTTGACGTTTTTTATTATTTCACACGCTCATATAGAACGGGCTTAGTATGTTATGTACATTCTGACCTGCATGAGGGTGACTACCCTTTATTTTCTAAAAGGCTCATGTAAGTTCGCACCTAACATCGCATCTTGGGAGCTTATCCTGCAATCCTACACACGGATACGAGCTGTAGTTGAGCTCATATAGTTCGCCTTCGCAATGCACTGCGCAAGAAGAACAGAAGATGAACATGTGACCATACCTGTCTCATACCTGTCTCATTAAATTTTCCTATAACAACAGAAGATGAAACCAGGATACAAACGAAGAAAAGAAAATTTCGAATACCGAAAGTCGCACAGTCGACGACATATTTATTTATTTATCTTTTCGCCACGAAGGCATTACAGTATCGGGGATAAAAAAAAGGAACGTGACAATATAAACAAGTGTTACACACACACGTCGTCACAACATTGATACTACAAATTAGTGACCAACGAAGAGTAACAGTGAGTAAAACGTGTCAACACAATTTGCATGAACACCATCACGAGATAGTCCATTCCAATCGGATATCGCTCTTGGAAAGCGAGAAGGTTTAAAAACATCCTTGCAACGAGCATATTCACGGACTACTTTTTTCAGTGATCACTCTTGGTAGCACATAGGTAGGTTGAGTGAAGTAACGTGAAGGGTGCGGGCAAGCCATACCGTGATACAAAAAGTAGAAGAATCTTGATCTTAAGTTCATCCTACGTCCTGAGAAGATGTCGCAACGCAACATAGCCTTGGGTTGGGACACCCAACAACCCTTTTCTCTCCCGTGACGAGAGCAAAGAAACCAAGCAGTGTTATTTTTAGGATTCCGCGTTTTCTACGTTTATTTTTGGGCGGATTCGGCGAATGTTTTTCGATGTTTATTGATTTTCGCGAAATCGGAGTTTTTTTATGTTTTTCCTTGCCTGTACATGGTTTACCCGACAGTTATCGCCGAATAGCAATTAGAATGTAATTTCAGTGCTGTGCGCGCCTAATGCAGCCCTAACAACAACAACCAATTCGAATTACCAGTTTTACGAAGTACCAGTCCGAATTGTGTAAGTGCTGCAAGAAATGACCGGAAGGCGTTTGCTCACCTTGTTCGTTATGAGGATTCTTCAGAATCACGTGGCGCCGCGATTGCTCCGATATGCGCGTCGCACCCCTTCCACAGCCCAGATTAGCCGTCACGCGACAATACTTGCATACGACAACATCTTCCTTCCCTGAGAGTTCAAGATCTTGATTTTCGCAAACGTAGTCCGAGGCGCTCTTCATTTTTCGCCCCATCTCGGGTGCCGCACGTGGAAAGTGGAGGGTATGTACTGTCGTAACATCTTCAGTAAACAACTAAAATGCGACATTCTTCTTGACGTCACGTCCCTAAACGGTTCACAAGTGTGGTGTGGCACATACAATGGCAGAAGAATGAGATCCCGAGCTGCGCATCCGATCAGGGACAAAAAGATTGACGCTGGAACACTCAGTGTTTTCGCAGGTCATCCAACCATAGGAAATACCAAGAAAAGAACCGTAATAAACGAAAGTCTGCTTGGCATGTTGGAATGTTAAGCTGGGCATGTGCATCAATTTATCTGTCATAATTCCTGGCATGTTCCTTTGTATTGGACGTTTTGCGATTAAAACCGACTAGGGGAAAATTTACCCGGCGTATGTTTTTCGATGTTTTTGGATTAAAACCGAATGCACGGAACCTTAGTTATTTTGTGCTTTTTCTAATTGACTCATGCATCCAACAGAGGGAGTGCCCCATAAAACACGTGCATTCGTGCCAGCTGACCAGCCATTGACAACCGCGCAAGGGTAGATTACGGTTGTCCACTCTCTCTCTCTCTTCATAAGGAAATAAAAGCCTTGACGTCTGCGCACAAGAGTGAAGGAAAGGTTGTCTTTCCTGGTTTGAGCAGCATTTTTGAAATTTCCAGTTAGCATTCTGAGCCAGCGACTGGCCTTGTTGGTTGCGAAGCGAATATGTCTATTCCATTTAAGATCCTTGGAGAAAATAAATTCCAGGTACTTGTATTCATCAACATTCCCCAGTATTGCATTGCCTGCCCTATAAGTCGCTTGTGTAGAGTTCACGCTCTTCGCAAATGATATAGACCTGTACTTGCACAAGTTCTAGGGTAACTCCCAGTCGGCGGACCATTTAAAATTATATCAAACTGTAAAGCAACCATATCATTATGTAAAGTAAGCAGTGTGCAATATTTGGCGAAGCTTTGATGATCATTATCACCTTCACATCATCTTCAATGATATCGCTAATACAAACAAGGAACAAAAGTGGTTCAAGGATTGATCCCTGCGGGACACCTTGACACCATTCCACTTGACATGCGGGACACTTGATTCCATGACACATACCTGAGATTTAAAATCATTAATTACGACAGATTGCCCGCGCTTATCCGCGTAAGATTTGAGCCACGAAAGGACATTGTAAGGGTTCAACGTGGAGAGTTTCTACAAAAGCAGTGAATGGGGAACAAGGTCAAACGCTTTCCTGAAGTAAAACAATACTGGATTTGTATGCCCACCGTTGTCAAACGAAGACGACAGATAAAAATGAAAATCAACAGGCTGGGATACGGTGAACATCTTAGTCGAAACCCATATTGGGCTGATGTAAAGAACCCATTCCGAGAGAACTTTTCGATTAGGTCGCTGTATGTTGCTGTTGTATAAATATATATATATATATATATATATATATATATATGAGTAGCAGTTTCTCTGCGTGCAGCCATAGAAGCCTTCTTAATCTGTAATTTTGAATTTCAAACACGCCTAGTATCATTTACTTGTTTCTTTAACGGCTTGTTCCCCCTCATTATAATTCACTGGCTTGCACTGTGGCATTGAGGAGTGCTCAGTCACCTCCCCAGGCGTATATCGCTCGCTGAGTGACCCCTGGTTTGCCAATTCCGAACGATGCGCAGCTACCCAGAGCTGACGAGCCGCAAACACGGCGAAACACGTGTCCTCTGGTGCTGTCGCATCGTTCCATGTGTATTCGTTTCTCTGCGTGCAGCCATAGAAGCCATCTTAATCTGTAATTTTGAATTTCAACACGGCTAGTGTCGTTTACTTCATTTTAATGGCTTTTCCCTCTTTATTATATATATATATATATATATAGACTACAAGTAATGAAGAGACTTTTGAGGCCGTATAAGGGTTAAAAACACTTGCTACTTTTATTACATTAATAATTAGGGGGGCGCTAGGAATAGATTTAGAGTTAGGGGTCGACGTTTCGGCAGTCAGCGCTGCCTTCAACAGAACTAAACTTGGAAATAGGTGACAAGGGCTTATATACAAGGGAAAGGGGGAAAATGAGAGGGGAACATTGCACGTGGAGCGGAGTTGGTGATGTTGCAGGAGCGTTGTTGCTAATGGTCCATTGAGCACTTGCAGGAGCGTTGGCTGTCTTCCAGGAGAGTTCTCCTTGGTCGTCTGATAAACCTGAAAAGATAAGAGAGATACGGCAGAAAGAACGAAAGAGGGTCGGGGGACTTGGTCTAGGAGCTAAGGCTGCGAACTGTAGCAGTTCGCAGTTCTACAGTTCGCAGCCTTAGCTCCTAGACCAAGTCCCCCGACCCTCTATCGTTCTTTCTGCCGTATCTCTCTTATCTTTTCAGGAGGTCCTCGTGCCGGAGGTCCTCCGCGTCAGGCTGTGAGGTGGCAGCGTGTTGGCCCGGTAGAGAGATGGCTCGTTTGCCTATGAGGAAGTGGCTTGGCGTGAGGGGTACGAGTTCCTCGACATCAGATGCGACGTGGGTTAACGGGCGGGAATTTACGAGAGCTTCCACCTCGCATAGGGCTGTAGTTAGGTGCTCGAAAGTAAGGCGGCTTCTACCGAGACATCGCCTTAGAGCAGCCTTCACGGTGCCGATGAGGCGGTCCCACCATCCGCCCCACCAAGGTGCTCGCTCGACGATGAACCGCCACTGCATACGGTGCTGAGTTGCAAAATCTTGTACATCAGCTGTTGTGGGCGCAGACAAGATGGCTGCGCAATTGTGAAACGTTCGGGCGTTGTCTGAATAGACCAGGGTGGGCACACCACGTCTTGAAACGAAGCGACGGAAGGCCATTAGAAAGTCTTCAGCGTTCATAGAAGATGCGAGCTCTAGGTGGATGGCTCTGGTGACGCCACACGAGAAAAGGACGATGTATGCTTTTCCTGATGCGGCGTTCGTGATGAACAGCGGCCCTGCGAAGTCCAGACCAGCTACCGAGAAAGGGTTGGCCTCTGTGATCCTCTCGCGAGGGAGGGGGGCCGTTGGAACGCTAGCGAGTTATGCGCGCTGCCGGCGGCAGCTGAGGCAGTAGTGTAGGACGCGACGAACCGTCTGGCGTGCCCGGAGGACCGAAAATCGGTTCCTGACTTGAGTGATAGTATCTTGTACTCCGGCGTGCAGGGCTTGTCGGTGAGCATCGAGTATTACGAGATGCGTGAAGTGATGCTTCGATGGCAGAAGAATGGGGTGCTTTATGGCGTTGACCACGTTCAGTTGATGAAGACGGCCGCCGACGCGCATGATGCCGTTGGCGTCCAAAAACGGTTGGAACGCATGTAGGGACGATGATGGTTTGACGACGTTTCCTTTGCTGAAAGCGGCAAGCTCATGGGGGAAAGCCTCAGCCTGCACGCGACGGATCCAAAAGTTCTCAACATGCGTGATTTCCTCAAGTGTGAGTGGGCCAGACACGGATGGTCTCGCAGATCTAGCGTTGTTCGCAAATCTCAGCATCCAGGCGGTGACCCGAAGGAGCCTGGATAACGTCCCGTAGTCCATGATTTCCATCCATTCTCCAATTCCGACGACTGCCGAAACGGAGGCATGTTTGAGCGCAGCTGGACATTCACTTGCTGGAGAGGCTCTGTCATCGGTTAATCGTATCCATGGCTGGCAAAGCTGGTGCTCTGTGCTCACGAAGGTGCCAAACGACGATGAGAGCCAGCCGGGACCTGTCCACCACAATCTGCAGCACTTCAGAGTGGTAGCGGATACGCCCCGAGTGAGCAAATCCGCGGGGTTGTCACTACCGCTGCAGTGAAACCATTGATCAGTGCGCGATGAAGACAAGTTTTCGGTTATTCGAGACTGAACAAATTGCTGGGTTTTGCTGCCAGATCCATGAATCCACTGAAGAGCGATGATGGAATCTGTCCAAAAATGTACTGTCACTTGACTGAGAGTCTTCAGCGCGGAAACGTGACGGTAGAGACGTGTAGCTAAGAGGCAGGCGAGGAGCTCGAGACGAGGCAACGACACCTGTTTTAACGGTGCCGTTGGGAGAAAGACTCCGCAAGTGTATGGCAGTGCCATAGGCTTTCGGACTGGCATCTGCGAAACACTGCACATCGACGGGTGAGTTATCTTCAGGGAGAGCGCAACGCGGGAGTCTGAACAGGTTCAATTCTCCCAGGCTGACCTTCCACTTCTCCCAGATTACGTTGTCTGATTCGCTAACTGGTTGGTCCCACGATAGGCCATTGCGCCACAGGTCTTGAAACAGAATTCTCGCAGATATAATGACAGGTGCGATGTACCCCAAGGGGTCATACACAAGTGAAAGTACTTTCAGGACAGTGCGCTTCGTGGCAGGGTGTGCGACGGCGAAGTCTGCTGCTCGAGTCGTTTTGAGAAGAAGACCGTCCGTACTGCGATCCCAATATAGGAAGAGAACCTTGACGATGGGGTCGCCGTCGGAGGCGTTGTCATAGGACGTGCCGTCCATGAGAAATCTCTCGCGCAGGACTGGAGAGTTTGAGGTCCACTTGCGAATATCCATTCCAGCGGATTTCAATATTTCTACCGTTTCTTGGTATACCTGCAACGCATCACTGTATGACGTGCAGCCGACGACCAGATCGTCGACATAAAACCCCGTCCGGAGGCGGGATACGGTGTTGGGATAATCCGAGCAAACTGCATACGGTGTTGCAGCGTTGCTGCTAGCAGAAATGGACTCGAAGTAGCTCCGAAAGGGACTCTAGTCATCCGCCACTCGACAAGTTCGAGATTGCTGTCGTTGGATGCCTGCCGTACATCCTTTACCCACAGAAACCGAAGGAAATCTCTGTCTTCGGGGCGAATGATGATTTGCAGGTATGCCTTCCTGATGTCGGCGGTTAAAACCGTGGAGCTGCAGCGGGACTGCAACAGAAGATGTAGCAGATCTGCGTTTACCTCCGGCCCTTTCATCGGGAGAGTGTTCAACGATTGTTGACCTGGGAAGTGGGACGACGCATCAAATACAACGCGGAGTTTCGTGGTGACCGCCTCTTGTCGCACAACCGCGTGATGGGGCATGTAATAAACGTTTTCTTGGCGGCTGGTGATCCCCATTACCTTTTCAGCATGACCTTCGTCAAAATACTCACGTATGACCTTGTCATACTGAGACAGCAATTCTGGGTCGAAACGAAACCGACGTAATTGCGAGAGGAGGCGCTGTACAGCCGTATTCCTGTTATTGGCGCAAGCAGGGAGCCCTAGTTCTGGTTTAACCATTAGCGGGACGACGTTGCGACCGTCATATTGGCGTACATGGCTTGTAAAGTAGGCGGCCGCAAAGTCATCGTCGGGATCAGGAACCGGATCGCTTATGCCAAGGGCATCCAAGCGCCACGCTTCCGAAGGGTCCATGTGGTCGAAGAATTCTTGTTCCTCGCAGGAAAGGGAGAGGACTGATACCACGGTGGACAGTGTTCGACTGGGTGACCGCTGGACTCCCTGAACGACCCATCCGAAAATGGTCTCCACCGCGACAAGATCGCCAGGTAGACGTTCCACTCGGCCGGTGACCAGCTTCCAATAGTAATCGGAACCCACCAGCAGAGCGATGTCCGTGGTGCAGCTCGTATCGGCCACTTCGAGGCCTCGCAGCGAGAGAAGGCTCATGGTTACGTCGTCCAAGGCTGGCGTAGACACGCGGCATAGTTCAGAAATGCCGTGGGCTTCAAGCTCGATGAACGACCGCGAATCCGAGATGGCTTCGAGGCGGACTTGCACCCGTTCCCAGTGGAATCTTCTGGGGTGGCGCGTACTTGCGAAAGAGAACACGGAGAGGTCCTCCTCACCAGTGATTTGGCACCCTAGCTCCTTCAACAGATCGCGACGTATAAACGTTTGTTGAGTACCTGTGTCAAGAAGCAGCCGAATTCGCTTCTTGCGTGCAGGTCCTTCTGCCCAAACCGAGACTGTCTGAAGGCGTGCCATTCCAGATTTTGCATGCACGTTCGAGGGTGATGAAGACATGACAGTCTGTGAGACGACGTCGTCCAACACTTCGCGCGGTGCCCCCATGTCTGCAGTCGCGGTGAGAGTGGTCGAACAATGCTGAGCCTCCGGACGTCTTTGAATGTCACACAATATGGAAAGGCGATGTCCGTGGCACTTCGAACAAGACAACCCAGCCGCAGATCGGCAAACCCGTGAAAAATGTCCGGATTTGCCGCACCTGAAACATCTTCCCGGTGTAGACAAACGATGGCGCATATCGGCTGCCGGTAAAACCGCCGTGCAGGACTGCAGCGGATGGTCCGGAGATTGACACAAGGGACAGGGTGATGAACATGCTTCAGCAGTCCGCTTCGGAGGTGCGGCGTTTGCAGCGGCTAGGGCAGCGGCAGTAGGAAGCCGAACCGGCTCGTTAGGACTCTTGCTGCGAGCAGCCGACGCTGGCGAAACTGCCCGAGTTAGCAACACCTCTTCCCGAGTCTCCACCTGCACCTGAAGAAATGATAGCAGCGCCTGAAGATCCTCGGCGGCCTTGTCTATCCCAGTGCTTTCATTGTTGCCTTGGGGTTGAGGTACTGCGGCTGTATCCCTTCTCCGCTGATGAAAAAGGACACAGAGGGGTTCGGGCAAACATCGTGTGATGACGCGGTACAAGATAACAGCATATTTGTCCTTAGTTACCCCCAAAGAATCCAAAGCTGCCATTCGAATGGTCACATCGTCATGAAGACGTCGGAGCTGGGGAATGTTCTGGGAATTCGAGATGGGACGAAGAGCAAGCAAATGGTCAATGTGCTCCGCCGTAAGGAGTTCCGGTCTACCGTACCTGTGTGTGAGCAGAGTGACCGCAGAGTCGTAGTTGTCGCCGCTGATCCTGATGCTTTCGATGGATCGCTTCGCGTCGTCAGTGAGGTAGGAGACCAAGTACTTAAACTTCTCGACCGGAGCCAGTGCTTGGTTGGAGTGGATGGTGGCATCAAAATGTTGCCAGAATTGTTGCCATTCCTGTAATTTTCCCGAAAACTTGGGTATCTGATGCTTAGGGAGAGCGACGGATTTTTGCCCCGCACGACGCTGTTGATCCAAAGGTGCAACATTCTGCTGCTGGCGAAGCCTACGACGTGCCCTTGTGATCATTCCCTCGAGACCTTCCTCGTACTGGAGCGCCCGTCAAGTTCCGCTCCCAGCTGATCTTCGGGGGTTTCCTGGGCGATGCTGCTATCGAGGTCGTAGAGCGATTGCCGTTTTGCCACCAAATAGTCCAACGCAGCTTCAACCTCTTCGACGGACGAGTCCTGCTGCCCCAGCAGGTCGGAGAGCCGTGTCATGGTCCGCGTCAAGTGTGCACGTAGTCCACCTCTTGTACGCTTCAAGCGTTCCATGGCAGGTCACGACGAGATGACCTCCGAAGAGAAAGCGAAGGAACAGGCGGCCTACGTTCCCGGGTTTCGGCACCAGAAATGTGTGAGGGAAGAACGAGGCGCCCGCTCTGCTTCCGAGAGGAAAAGGTTTAATGAACTAAAAACCGAAAAGCAAAATGGCGAATATAGGCCCGTGACCACGAGACCCACCTCGATCTCCTTTAATCCGCAACAAGGTCATCTTCTGAGTGTGGCCACACCATGAAGATGTCGTCGAGGAACCCCTTGTAAAGCGTGGGCTTCTTTACGAGCTTGGTCAGAAATTCCTCCTCTAGAGCTCCCATAAAAATATTTGCGTAGTTTGGTGCCATTTTTGTACCCATAGCCGTGCGATGACTTGCAAGTAGTGCTTACCGTCGAATTCAAAGTTGTTATTTTTGAGAATAAGATTGAGAAATGTGGATAGGACACACGGATCGTAGGGGGTATCAGAATATTTTGAAAACGCCCTTTCAGCTGCAGCAATGCCATCTTCGTGGGGGATGTTGGTATACAGAGATGAAACGTCTAGCGTGACTAGCAGACTGGAAGGAGGAGGTTCACATTTACATAGTATTTGAAGAAAGTGGTTGGTATCCTGAATGTAGGATGGTAGTTGCGGAGGTATATACTTGAGAAGGTGGTCTACAAAGCTTGAGATGTTCTCAGTAGCTGTACCGTTGCACAAAACTATGGGGCGCCCTGGATTTCCAGGTTTATGGATTTTAGGCAGCATGTAAAACCTGCCCGCTATGGGGTTTTTGGGGAGTAGATAGTCGTACAGGGTGGTATCTATAATTTTTCTTGCCTTTAGAGCTTTTAGACTGCGGATAACATCTGCTGTAATTTGCTCTGTAGGGTCAGCGTCGGGGAGTTTGTAAAAATAATGTGCACGATAGTTGTCGAAGACCTTCGCTAACATAATTGTTTTTGTCCATTACCACGATTGCACCGCCTTTATCAGCTTTTTTGACGACTAATATATATATATATATATATAGGGAAAAAGACGCCAGAGACTGAAGTAGGGAGTGGGGGAAAGTTATTTATTAAGCCGGCATTTAAAATAAGGGTCTGGGGAAGTCGACGTTTCGGCAGAGGCTCCGCCTTCTTCGGGAGTAGCTCCGAGTAGAGCCCTGCAGGGGCCCGGGCCCGAGCCGGGCTTGTTATTGGATGTGTGCTCCCGGCCGGGCCGAGCCCGGGCCGACAAAATACGCTAGCACCGCGGGCCGGGTCCGGGCCGTTAAAATACGCCACCATCGCGGGCCGGGCTGGGCCCGTGCCGACAGATATGTTTCCGAGAGTCAGGCCCGGCCGGGCCACGCAGCTAATTCCCCACAATGGAGATGCATTAGTTCATATCATCATGCGCTTGCGTCATTCCTGTGCATATTTTGCAAAGACAAGCAAGGGATACTGCATTAGGCATAGGATTTGACCCTCTAGAACATTCTGAAAGCCACTTTACATTGCTCCCCACTCCTCACATATTTCACAAGCACTTGGCAAAGCTCGGTGAGAGGGGTATGGACTGGGAGAAGGAGTTTGTCGACAGCATCCTCTACCTCCGCAAAATCTTGACAGTGTAACGATAAAGCCCATGACCGCGTACGTTCTGGATTTAATTTGGTCTGGTGCGGTTATGGTGTTAAACCACCATCACTTGTATGTTTGTCTTCTCTCCTTATAAATTTACTGATAAACTTCTTTGATAATCGCCAGAAACGCGTACGTCGCGGCTGGAAATACTAAGCCGGGATCTACTCGCCGGGTCACCGGGTCGGGCCGTGGCCGAGCCGGGCTCTAGTCACTGGGTCACCGGGCAGGGCGGGGTCGCGTAAAAATATGAAGGTCCGGGCACGGGTCGGGCCGGGCCATTTTTCGATGCGCACGAGCCGGGTCGGGCCCGGAAAAGTCGGCCCGTGCAGGGCTCTAGCTGCGAGTCCCCATCATAGTCCCGAAGAAGGCGGAGCCTCCGCAGAAACGTAGACTTCCCCAGACCCTTATTTTAAATGCCGGCTCAATAAATAACTTTCCCCCATTCCCTACTTCAGTCTCTGGTGTCGTTTTTTGCCCTATCTATATACAACATCCTGGTCCCGCTCTTTGGCTGCACGTATAGCACATGAGGCCCAGGAAGGCCGAAACAGCTGTCCAGTACCGGCATGGCGACGTTTGACTTACAAACATATGCTATACGTGCAGCCAAAGAGCTCCTGCTAATTTCTTTCCCCCTTATACACTTGACTGGCTTTGCACTGGGCTTTCACAGGTGTCTTACGACACCCTGATTGGAGGCATCACGTGCCACGTGACCTTCTGACGCCATCCGCTCAAACGTTGCCTGCCTGCGTACTGCTGATGAGGCCCAAGAAGGCCGAAACAACTGTCCAGTACCGGCATGGCGACGTTTGACTTAAAAACATATGCTATACGTGCAGCCAAACAGCTCCTGCTAATTTCTTTTCCCATTATACACTTGACTGGCTCTGTACTGGGCTTTCAGAGGCGTCTTACGACACGCTGACGGGAGGCATCGCGTGCCACGTGACCTTCTGACGCCATCCGCTCAAACGTTGCCTGCGTGCGTACTGCTGATGAGGCCCAAGAAGGCCGAAACAGCTGTCCAGTACTGGCATGGCGACATGTGACTTACAAACATACATATATATATATATATATGTTTGGAAGTCACAAATATATATTTGTTGTAAGTTTGTAAGGCAAGGTCTTTCACTCTGTAGTGACCCCTAATTATTAAATAATGTACTCGGGATGAAAATTAGAAACCTTCTGCGTCATACTTGTGAAGGAATTTACCGCCCAAACAGGTGGTTTCCATCAGTGTACCTGATTTATTTGTCTAACAAGCTTAATTAGCCATGGAAAGGAAACGTTATATTACGCTAATTAGAAAGCCCATTACCAAAACACACCATTTCAGTCACAAGTACAGGATTAGACGGAGAACCTTTTCGTATGCATGCACAACATCCAAAGTTTCGCTCTCAGTTCCGTATGAACCTTTCCTCCTCTGATTGTTGCCTTTCGCTCCTTCGTTTAGGCAGTGACGTCACGTCGCCGGGGCTTCTGCGGCCGAGGAACTAGCGCTGACCTGTGAACTTTACAATTCGTTTATTTAATATCTACGCACTTTTCGGAGGAAAAAAATAGTCAGTTAGATTTGCGTTCCTTTAGAAGTAGTGCACTGAACCGACAACACCGGCTCCTAAAAAATGAAGGAAGTCAGCGGCAGCATGGTGGCGTTGTAGCCTATTTCCTACCGTTTGTTCGCGTTTTGTTTCTACTAGAACGCCCCTGGCGATGAAACTCCCCATTCGTCGTGTTAAAAATTGTTGGTTATTAGATTGTGTTCGTATTCCATTTCCCAAATCAGCACCAGCAATGTGGTAGAGTATCGCTGTAAGATGAAAGGAAAAGGAAAACTGAAAAAGTTATCCAGTTGTAGGACTCGAATCCACATTCTCTGGATTACCGATCCAGTTCTCTATGAATTGAGCTAAGCCAACACACCTCCTCACCGACTTCAAAGGGCGCGTCATCTGGAGGGACAAACCAACTCTCTCACACGTCCTCCTTTCAATCTTACATTTTTGCTCACTCATACAACTCAGCATCCAGCCTCAGAACATTAGTTCTCTCATTTGGAGTATTGCCCCTGGCGATGAAACTCCCAACGATCATCATCAGATAAAGGTGTTGTGCACTGCGTACCCACGGTACTCACTGTATTCTCATATACAGGGTGCATCTTTGCGGTAGACAGACCCCACACCACGTACCGCTGATGCAGCCAACCCGCACCGCAACCGCCGCTGTGTTGCCCTGTTGTACATAACACTCAGCATATACTGAAACCACCGACTGAGCCATAGACCGTTACCGACTGAGCTACCGAGGTCGGTAAAAGAGACATTTGTTTCTGGCGGTTCAATATATATGGTGAAGGCGTCTTGTTCATCGTCTTACAGTTCACCATTATCTGTTGTAGCGTAGCTGTGGTGGAACTCCTTGCCATAGTCTTACACGCACAGGGGTGCAAAGTCGCGACTATCGCAGGAAGCGTCCTGTGTCGACTTCACAGGGAACTGTGTCGATAGTTCACTCAAAGCGTTGGATGCAAACGCAGGGAAAACACCCACGCGGCACCCGAAAGTAAATCCCGACCAATGAAGTGTGCAGCCGTTCCGCGGAAGGCAAGCGTGACTGAGCATGGTAACGCAAAAAGAGAACGCCTTTGACGGCTTTAAGACATTTTGGCTCAGCCGGATATTTAATCATTGGTACAAGGGAGGTATCAAATCAAGGGGGGGGGGGGGGGGGGTGAGCCTCGTGCCCCGTTCCTCGGCTTCTTTATTGTCTCCCCTGGTACCCTACATATATGAGATAAATGAGCGCGAGGACATGGAGCCCGCTCACTAGCGCGAACACATACTTTCGGTGCTCCAGTTGGGTGACTCGTAGGAGGATGCCGCGAACTCGTCAAGTGAAAGGGGGCGTTTCCGGATCCCGGCACGCAAAGAAGTGCGACTTCATTCTAACTTCTGGGATGTCGCCATCCAAAAATAACTGGGGTACAACAACTGGCCATGCTGGGACTTAATGGAGTAATATTGCTCGATAATATACATTTCTAGCGTAGCAGAGCTATCCCAGTACAAGGGTCTCACCTTCATTTTTATTGCGATACTGGGGTAAGTAGAATGGCATCGAAGGAGCTTGACAGAGTTTGAAATACAGGATGGTGTGCATCGCTTCTGAGCCTGTAACACGAATAAATGAGCGCAATACTAGCCTGTGTCTAACGAGGCGGAGCACGCACAGGGCAAGTTGGTCTAGCTTTGCTACAAGTAATGATTATAATTCAATGACACGTTTTCTGGGACACCTTGTGTGCGTTACTGTCGTGTTTCTTCAGTATGGCCACTTTCGTCCCCGACCAAAATGGTCTATAAAGCGGATCGTTCATACTATCCAATACCAAGGAAATAACAAGAACAATGGTGAAAGTGTATTGAAAAAATCCCGAATCTGTGCCTGATTTAAGGTACACCTGTTTGCACATGGATTCAAGCTCAGCAAAACGTCGCAACACGTTGAGCCTGCTCCTCATCACCATTGTCCTCAAAGAATTGTAGAGCCGTGTGTAGTCCTATTTCAGTCATAGCAGATGTTACCGTTGCTTGGAGTTGCTCAAGTAGTAGAGGCCAGAGCATGACAACTTGCCTTGACAGCTCTACAGCCCGTGTTCTTGCACGAGTGTCGAATACCCCTAGTCGTCTTCCCAACAGTCATGACGTATTACGGGATTTTCCAGGCCCTTCATGTCCACGAATATCCAGCTTTTCTCTTATAATTCTTGTGGACGACTGTGAGCAACAGGGCATACCTACCTTTGTGCAATGGAACGTCATACTTTTAAACGTTATCAAGTAAAATGTGAGGACAGGGTTGCCCTCTATATCGATACCGCACCTTAATGACGATACAAAAATATATGGCCTGTATATGGTTTGTATCTTGCTCGACCGTCCATTGTCCGTAAACCGAATCTCCATATTAACGAGACCAAAATGCATTGAAAAAGTTTAGTCCGCACAGAAATCGTCCATAATTCGGGTTTCCCACATTAACGGATCCATATTAGCGGGGCACGACAGTATATGTTATTTTTACTGCCACAATTCATTAAAAAAAACTCATAGTATTTATATATATATATGTATGTATATGTATATAACCATCTCAGGTTCTAAACAGATGCAGTTAAATTGCGAATACCATTCGAACAAGAGCAAAACAACAACTTTATTACGGGATGATGGCTGTGGAGTTTCATCGCCGCGGCCATACTCTACCTCATTGCTGGCGGTGATGCGGAAGATGAAATCATGAGCCCCAAGAGCAAATATCAAAGTTCATCATCAACTTTAATTAAAGCTAGTGATATCCTTCACACGAAATGATAAGGCAGAACATTTACAGTATCAAACACTTAACCATGTGTTTGAAATAAGACGGTGTGGGAAATTACCGCCCACAAACCCTGGGAACGTCACCTAGCTACGGAAGGCCAGCTCAGTGCCCCTTCCCCGTCCTTCGTTATGTGGACCTTAAGAGCCAGAATTCGTCTGCTACTGCAATTCACCGTTCTGCCAATTCAAGAACCTGGAAATGACTGCAGCTCACCTAGAATATGTAGACATGAATATTTATAAAAAAGTTCAAGACGCTTTCCAGAATAGCACTTTTGAGAAAAACTAAGACCCTGTTTGCGCTTTATTTCCAAGTTTTCCCATTCGGTACGCGGGAATGTTAGATCACTATTCGCAGACAACAGTGGTTCGTCTGCATGGCCACGACCGCTGAAAGTTTGTTTGTAATTGGCTATCGCCATTGAAAACATAATGCTGATTGGCTGATTCTTAATCGTTACGTCACGTTGACGAGTGTGCAGGCTTCCTGTACCTAGGTGGTGTTGGCCTGGGTCGCTCGACTTCCAACCTGCCGACAACAACCGCAACCCCGAAAAACACAAATCAGTCAACGACAAAGAACAGCAAAATGCGTTTTTCTTTCTTTTTTGTTTTTGTTTAAGTGAAAGAAGAAACGCTGCTGGCATTCCGTCGGTCCCGAGCAGCAGGCAAACCATTGCCAAGTCACTTTTCTTGGCAAAAATACTTCCATTCCGCACCCATACATAGGCATAGCCGTTTGCGTTAGCATGCTCTGTACTCAATCTCAGGATGTCTTTGTTTTGTCCTGTTAGATTTTCACAAACAAAAAGCTTCTGGTAGGGTTTTTCATTTAATACCTTTTTGATTTCAACTTTGGCTTTAAGCTATTCCTGTACAGCAGAACGCTTCTTAAATCCTATCAGGATGATGAGTTTGTTCTGAAGATCCTACTGGGAGTGCGTGGTAAGCTTCAACTTCAGTTTTGGATACGGGCCGAACATTAATTTTTAGTACCAACTCATGCAGCGTCTTAGTAATCTCTTCACCAGGGCTCTTACATGTGAACTTCGCCGCACAGTAAACTCCTAGTCAACAATAATCTGGAATTATATCGTTATCTGTCCTGATTTGTTCAGAACGCGAGGCGTACGCCGTTTTTGCAACACTTATTGGGGTAGATAATGATATCATTGGAGATGATGGTTGGCTAGGAGAGTGCTACGCGGTGAAGGTGCATTTCTATGTTGAATCGGCGGCCGCGCCTGCTCGTTGTAGCTCATTGTCTTCTCCAGTTGCAAAATTTTATCTTTTCTTCTCAAAAGCACCTCTACATCGGGTAGCGTTTTGTCAGTTGCGTCGAACGTTTTGTCAGACGACGATCGTCTTGTCATTTCGCCTAGATGCGGCGATCGTCCCTGGCTAAATCAGAGAGGGAAGGAAAATTTGAGGGCGACTAATCTAATGAATGCGATGAAATTGCGTTGGCATAAGACATTTGTCTTACTTCTGATTGCTTCTCATACAGAATGCAAACCTCGACCACAGCACATTAGATACAGCACACCGCGTACACCACACCACACGCGGACATGGCTCATATGACATAAGCCACAGGGCATGACGCACAACCTCAGCCCGCTCGTGAAACTCTTGGACAAGGAAAGAGACAGGTCTGGACTTTTCCGGAGACGAGGCGCGACGGACTATACGACTCAATCTCCAGGCTGCCGTCACTCCACGCTTCCACTTAACGGGCACCTTGGTCATACCTCTATAATACGCCGGATTCTATTCGAAATGGGGCTTGTAAAGTTAACGAGTTTAAAAGGAAATCAAGCAACTCAGGAAAAAGGTGTTGACTCCAGGATATGACCCTGGAGCCAAGATTTCCCGTCATGGATGCGTACGCTACGCCGGCACAGCAGGATTTTCTCCTCAGCTAGTGTGCTCCAGAGTACATTTGGCCTTTGAGTGCCTTTTTCAAGTGTCTTGTAAGCGCCTCACGAGTCTTAAATACTTGACATATTTGCGCTTTGTAAACTTTGGCACTCAGAAGCTACAACTCCATGACGACGCGCTTGACCTGAGCGCTATTTTTGCGGAAAACTGTTTTGTGCATTGCATTCATGATGTTCATGTCGCACTTACAGGATTGCGTGAAGACTTCAAAACACAACTGGATAATCTCGTCTCTGTTCTTCTCTCTCCGGAGAACCTTGTACCAAAAATGCTAAATGGAAGGCCAGTAACCTGCGACGATTTTAAAGGTCTTCTCCTGGTAAGTCACTTTGCTCTTGTTGGACTTCCTGTATTGTTTGACACCCAACTTATAGTGCCAATATGAACAGTGAGAGGACTCTACAAGCAAACCATACATGTGTAATCAAATAGACATAAGTTACACAATCTAGTACAATATACTGACCACGACCAGCCAACAACCCCTTTGGACGCCATTAAATTGCAATGGACCTCTACCGACGAAACGTCGCCGCGATGTAAATCACGACGTTGGTAGACATAACGAAACCAAAACAGAGCGGACGGAGAACACAGCCATTTCACAAAACCATGTTCCTACACTAAGGTCACGGGGCTTCTTTGTATAAGTGGCACACGCAAACGGGGTCACGTTTTTAGCCGCTTTCGTGTCTTCATTCGCGTTCCAAATCCACTCCCACCACGACGGAAAGAAAAGAAGGCTTCACCTCAACCGCGCCATCGTCTGAAAGTCATTGCCGTAATCTTTTGCGGAACATGGCTGTTATCACGACTTAGTTCGCTATTGCTTTGTATAATGACACCACATGCACTCCGAGAGGAACTCGTGCCTTCAGGCTCGAGAAGATGGAAGAGCCTGGTAGTCACCCTTAGATAGGACTACCGGTAGAATGGACCAGAACACGACCATAATAATATGTAAAGAACTGCAACAAAAATATTACAATACGAGATGCCACATCTAAACGTGGCGTCTTATGACTTATTGATTTTTTGCTATGGTAGCTTCGCTCTGCAAAGTCGGCGGCGCCGTTGTACGATCTGACGTAATTTGTTTCTGAACAGCGATAGGTGTACTAATTAGTCATTAGGACCTTCCAAAGGAATTGAGATCATCCATTGAGTCACCAGACTATTTTGGGAGCATCTAACTCGTGTCCAGAGGGCGTTGTGTGTTGTGTTGTCGGCTAGCCGTGGTCATAATAGAGCGATAGAAATAGAACGGAGAGAAATAGTTTAATTTAAAGTGAACGACACCATCTCGAAGACAGCGGCCCGGTGCGGCCGCTGGCCGTCACTGGGTAGATAGTTGCACAGACAGTTGACTACCTGGTTTCAAAACATCACATCTTCCAAACATCTTGGGACTTCATGTGTCACGTCATCATGGCATGTCTGGACAGGTTAGGACAGCTCTGGACAAACAAGGAGAAAGACACTTCTAACCTAGGCAGAGGAATTCAAATTTTAAATTTGAACAAAATGAACTTTGACTTTAAAAACAAACTTCAAATTACATTTGCATTACTCATTTTAAAGTAAGGCATCATCTGAGTCAATGCTGAACTCGTCGTTTTCATGTCGACGTTATAAATACGATAGGTACACAGAAAAAGAGTAGACGGCTAGACAGTCCGCCACTTGCGACAGAAACACGGCGCATGCGCACATCCCCCTCTGCATCTTGCTTCCCGTTGGGTCTCGAACTGGCTGGAAAACAAACGCCATTTCGCCACTGCTGCAAGCCATGCCTGTGAATTGCGTGCCTTATGGCTGTACGAATTATTATGTGCAGGGCAAGATGTTACGTGTTTTATGTTTCTGTGTGATACGTGATATCCCCAAGAACGCGAAGCGTGGGGTCGCGCTCTAAACAGACGGGAAGCATTGTGAGACATGACAGTATTTCCAGCCGTCCAGGAAACACACACGAATTTTTCCAAAGCTTTTCGCAAGATCCCCAACATAAGATTAGTACTCGATACTACTGAAGTCAGAATCCAGAGGTCATCATCTCTCAATGCAAAGAGACATCTTTTTCGCGTTATAAACATTACAACACACATAAAGCAGTTGTTGACTGCGACACAGTAGGCTACATCAGCTTTGTTTCCCGGCTTTGGGGTGGGTCCGTATCTGGTGTGGACATAGTACAGAGTAGAGGATTGTAAGATGACCTCGAAGCTTGTGGTGCCATAATGGTAGATAAGACTTTCAATATGTCGTGTCTCCCCCAAGGAATTGTACAATCCACCATTTAGGATGAGAGGAGAAGCCAAAATTTCCAAGGGTAGTGTTCAAAATACGAGAGAAATTGCCTGAGCAAGAGTGCATGTTGAACGTGTGACCGACGCGTGAAAGAATTTGACATTCTTTATCGGGCCTTTCCCATCAGCATAGTCGACATAGCTGGGCAGATATTTCATGTATGCAGCTACCTCAGTAATTTCCAAATGCTCTTAATCAATCAGGTCTTACTGGGCACAGTGAAGCTATTAAACAAGTGCGCATGTATTACCTTATTATCACAATGTAATCTGTGAAGTCACCTGGTTATGAACAAGGTAATAAAAATGACTCAGATATGAGAACAGCATCTGGGAAAATGTTAGGTACACTACGTATATGCATTTACCACATTCATTATAAGCAGTGACTACACACATTATATGCATCCTGTACATACATTATGTTCACACACTATTCATTAACACTATATGCATTATACCGCTACAGTGCTGCACTCAGACGGGACGAAGGTTGGTTAAAAGAAGGAGACAAACGTATCTGCGGACGTGAACTTCCCCTCTTCCTCCCTTTGATCAACTATATGCATTATACATTCACCATATGGACTACAATTTACAATACATGCATTCATTTTGCACTTCACGACTGGAGGCTCTTGACGAATCTTGAACTCCCTGATAATGTCTAAGACAGGGTACCCAGTTATATACTCTTTGTATATGATATAATGCCCCAAGGTTCCCAGGCGGCGGCTGCGTTTTGTGAGAACTTCTGGGACCAGAGCATACTAAAAAAAAATACATATATTATGCGTAACGGAAACAAAGTCGTTAGTGCAAGGTTACGCTGCGGCATTGCGAATACCAGAGCTGACGTACCAGCAGCGTAGCCAGAAAAATATTGCGGGACGCGTTCTAGAAGCACGTTACATGGGAGAGGGGGAAATTTCCCTCATTTCCGTCTCCGAAATGCGCTACCAAAGGTACCATTTGGGGCTGGGGATTTGAAGATCCATCACTTCCTGTGGTTACGTCAGTGCGACGTACTTTGAGGTGGATTGTCCTGAGTCTGTGTTCTCTTCTCCTCAGCGGTTCCTTAGGAAAACGAGGCGGGGGAAGATGTAAAACATGGGACGCCAGAGAACCAAAATAAGTGAGTGGGTCATTAGTGTCAGTAACAATAATCACGAAAACGGAATGCCTTCTAAGGACATCTTTGCTGCATGTTCTCCGCAGCCTAACAGACGGACCTGATCATGAACACGTTGGCCATCAGTTTGGTGGGAACCTAAACCCCCATTCTCAAGGCGAACGCCCTTCCGCTTTGCGACGACGAAAAACCGAACGGAACGAAGTTAAGTAGCGCCAAAACGAGGTTTATTACCGAACTCACAAATGGTCCAGAAACAGTTCGTTATAAACAAAGTCACGCAGGAAAGTAACTTACAATCACCGCAGCCTGGAATCTTCTCTTTTTCTTCACGCCGTGCGGTTTATAACATAATATTTATTATAATATAATATTATCATAATATTTCGGTTTTGGGAGAGAAAATTACGTGAACAAAGCGCAAGGCAGCTCTTTAATACCATCCTATTTAGACAGTTCAGTACAGACTATTTAAGGACTATTTACTGCACTGTATAGGGTATAAACATTTGGTACACAATAAAAACATAGTACGATTGCGGCAAGTATCGATGCCCAATTACCCTAGAACTAGCTATGGTTATGGACACTATGTATGACTTATCGATAGTTCTGCATCACTACTACGCCTTCCCTTGGTAGGTTTCTCTCTGGCTTTTTCTTGAATGTGAAGTCTGGTAGCGCAGCAAATTCATGAACACCCCATTTTCCATTTGGTACGTTTGTGGCTCTTTCAAGTGCCGTGAGCATACTTTCCTGTGTCACCATTGAACTTATCTTTTCTCTTGATTGCCAGCAGTCATTTCTGCCTCAGGGAAGCTATTGAAGGTGGCTGTAAGGCAAGCATGAGGGGTCCTCGCACTAAATGATTGAAACAGTCAGAGTGAACCGTCTGAGGGGCGCATCTGTCCACCAGCGCAATGTACTCAAAGTCGAGTGCAGTAGGGGTGGACGGTATGCGTCTTATCAGTAATCTTTAGTTTCACGAGTCTGTTCAAGGCCTTCCACTTACCCGTCCACCCCTATTGCACTCGACTTTCAGTACATTGTGCTGTTATGGGTAAGGAGGACACTCTGTCTGGTAAACAGTCACATGAAATGCAGTGCAACCAAACATGACAGTTATATGGGAGATGCTCAAATAACGAAAACTCAGATTCACCGAGCTGAGAAAACCACAGTTTATACCAGTGCGTAACGGTGCATATCACAGCGGGTTTCATAGCAAGAACTGCAATCGTACTAAGCGTTTATTTTTTCACCAAATGTGTCTGCTGTATAAAGTGCACTAACAAGTTTTCAAATGAGCTGTACTAAATTGTATACATTTCACCTGGGATGGGATAACAGCATCGTTCCACCAGGTTAACGTAATTTTATTGTCCAACCTATGTCACCGCGCTCAACAGTTTCGTTGCAATAAGGAATAGATATATTTGAGGTTTTCTTACCTGGTTTACGTTCCCCTTTGAAACGCGCGTCTGATAACATAAGTAAGATATTGAAACAGCATATGTGAGAAGCATGACACGCGAGAAAATTGTTTTATGACAATCATTTGCATTGCTCCGGACGGGTGGGACGCCTCATACATGGCGGAATGTCGGTAGGTTCTCGGGACTGCTACGAGATGGCGCTCGGTTTTGCATACGGTCTATTTTGATCGCCAAGATAGTTTCATCATCACTCCAGTAGATGGCGGCGCTGGCATAGATGTCTTCTGTTGTGGTATGGGAAACTTATGACGAGCCTTGTGTCGCAGTAGGTTGGTGGCAGGTGTGCGAGAAGGTGAGAACGTTGCAGTTCCCCAGTACCAGGACAGTCTCTGTAACAGTAACATGTGCACTAATGTTCTGCACGTTAAAGGCTCCTATCACCGTATTGTCGTTCTTCCTGACGGGCTGCACCATATTTTCAGAAATCTCAAGAGTAGCAGATACCTTTTCGCTCGTTTAGCTGGCGTCCATCTTGCACTGTGAATGGAGTTGGTGACGTTCGTTGTTTTCGCCCGTTTCGCCCCTGTAGCTTGTCGCATTTTACACAACTTGACACAAACGTTGCTCTGAACTCTCCCGCGCGCGTGGTTTCTCTGTGCGCGTCGACACGCATACTCTCGAACTGAAGAAGTTCCTTCGCCAACGACTGCTAGGCCTCGCCGTGACATTTGGGCTGTGACACGAGAGCGTTTTTGGGCTGGATTTCGCCAAGTACCAAGCAATTTTAAGCGACAGAAGGAAACGTATTATAAAATACCACAGTGCTATGATAGATATCCTAGTTGCGTGATGAACACAAATGAAAAGGGGAGCAAGGAATTTTCCATGTCTTACGAAGATGACGTTTTAGCGCTCAGGGCAATAACTGAGCAGTGTTTCTCACATACTTTAATGCCTCTTTTCAGACGTATTCATCTTTGTGTAAAAGAGGGAAGCTGCCTGACGTGCAGACTGTGACTGACGTAAGTATGTTTCGATTTATGATGGCAGTGCCTATAGATAAGTAATTAAATTGCTAGCTAAACTACTCTGTGGTACTTCACAAGTAGTGCAAAACCATTTGCGAATATGGAGATACAACTACTAGACGACTTTACCCGTTTCAAGCCTAGAGTAAGTTTGTTCCTGAAAACAGTTGTATATATTCAAGGTTACGTATATTGTACCATGACCCCATGACCATACCCCGTGACATCATGATTTATGTGATGAACTGTTGTCTTGCTCACATCTGATGTGAGACAGACCTGCGTCCATCGCCATCGTGTTCCTCTCCTTCCAACGCTGTCCCTGGGTGACACGCCTGCTTGATTCCCTCGGCGCACAATAAAGAGTCTCCCACGTAGAAGGCCAAGCCGTTCTCTTGCTCACACCTGATGTGAGACAGACCTGCGTCCATCGCCATCGTGTTCTTCTTCTTCCCACGCTCTCCCTGAGTGATGCGCCTGCTTGATTCGCTCGGTGCACAATAAACAGCCTTCCACATAGAAGACCAAACTGTTCTCTTGCTCACATCTGATGTGAGACAGACCTGCGTCCATCGTCATCGTGTTCTTCTTCTTCCCACGCTCTCTCTGAGTGATGCGCCTGCTTGATTCGCTCGGTGCACAATAAACAGTCTCCCACATAGAAGGCCAAACCGTTCTCTTGCTCACATCTGATGTGAGACAGACCTGCGTCTATCGCGATCGCGTTCTTCTTCTTCCCACGCTCTCTCTGAGTGATGCGCCTGCTTGATTCCCTCGGTGCACAATAAACAGTCTCCCACATAGAAGGCCAAACCGTTCTCTTGCTCACATCTGATGTGAGACAGACCTACGTCTATCGCGATCGCGTTCTTCTTCTTTCCACGCTCTCCCTGAGTGATGCGCCTGCTTGATTCGCTCGGTGCACAATAAACAGTCTCCCGTATAGAACAGTGTTGCGGATTTGGCCGCTCAAATCGGATTTAAATCAAATCCGCATTTTTGCTGAAGGTAGTAAATCAAATCCAAATCAAGTCCGAATTTAATTTTGACACGTTAAATCAAATCCTTTTAAATCCGGATTTGTTGTTCCGGACCTAAATCAAATCCGCTTTTAAATCTGGATTTATCGAATATTTTAACAAATCCGGGAGCCAAAATTCGTGCAGTAGCATTACTAGACCTATAACCGTGTCTACAAATTACTAATACTGCACGTATTCACTAAACAATGACTACCTTATTTGCTAAACAATGCGTGGCACAAAGAGCAATAAATTTCGTCTGATTGACGAGGATATAAGGCGCCAACCTATCAATCCGCTGGCCGAAATTTTATTAGGACAATTTTTTTAGTTTAGAAAGACATTTTCGGTTACGCCTGCTCGGCGTGTACCAGACTATCAGTCACCACGTATCAACCTGTGTCAGGGGCGGATCCAGACGCTCGGTTTGGGGGTGGGGGGAGCGGGGCGGCGGTTTCTTTGTCGGAGCGCGTAGTAAGGGAGGGGGAGAGGGAAATTCAATGTATAAACTGACGTTTTTTTTTGGGGGGGCGACTGGGGGGAGCAATTTGGCGAGTTGCTTCTACTTACAGCCGTCTGCTCGCTCTACCACAGGAGCTATAACCTATAAATAAGGTAACATATAAATGATATCTATACCATTCGATAGAGAATGAGTTAGCGGTTGTAATGAATCTACCTTCAAGGGAATGCGTGTACCCGTTCATGAACATTAAAAGTTCGAAATAGTAAATTTTTTGCCGGAAGTGCTGTGTTCGGGAATGTTTTCGTAGCGCCCCTTTGAAGCAGGAGTCACGGGACTTTTTCCGCGTGCTAGTCTTGAACCCATAGTTTTTACCAGCCAAATTTGAAGGATGTGGTAAAACAAGAAGCGCGTTGCTATGAGGTCAAAGTTGGGAAAAAATTCGAACCAACATTCGCCGCCGCAACCTTCCGCCTCGCCATACCGGAAACGGTTCATCGGATGGTGCTCGAAATTGTTGCATTTCTCATCAATCGAGATGCTATCTAACATATATTTTTTTCATGGAAATTAAGAATTGACAATTTCCCACCCTTGTCGATTTAAAATGTGTACTACCCAAGAGTGGACAGAAGGCTACCTCACTGTGTCACCTCTAGCGTTCGCACGCCCCGTGCGGGCAATGGGCATGCCGAGCGTGCTCCCTCTTAAGACGCGCAGCCATTTTGGATAGTTGGGATCGTTGAATGTGGATGTTGTATTTCAAGCGCGACCAGCCGCCGTACGATTAGCTGGAAGCTAACATCGGCCACGTTTTGGAGGGCATGAGTACTTCCCCCAGAGCTAGGCAGTCCCTAGCCCAGAGCTGCGTCGGCCTGCAATGTGATAGCATTAGATTCCTCCTCACGAAAAAATCTCGTTCTCCGTTTAATTCCCGTTGGCTCAGACGGCTCTCCTCGCCGGCGCGTAGCCGACAGCTGGCCACTCCGCCGCGCGGAATTGCGCAATGCCAGTGCAAGAGGTGTGTAAAGGGAAGCCCAACGAAAATACATGTAATGAATAAATCATGGGAGCTGAGTTGAAGGCATCCAGAAAGAAAATAGTAAAACTTTATCGAAAATCAGCCGCACTTTCTGTTGCATTGCCAACACGTAATTCGTTAAGTACCCTTAAATTTTTGTGTTACACCAAAATAGAAAGAGTGATACTGATAAAAGTGTATTGAATCGTAGATGACTGGCTCACTCTGGGAGGGGCGGTGCACAACCCCCATCTCCATCATCACGTATCGTGTTGGTGTATACTCGGGTTTCACGGGGCATGAACAGTGTGGACTTGGTAGGTATAGTACAGCTTGGGACAAAAGTTTGCGGAACACCGGTTTGTCGCATTTCAGCAATGGAGCGACAACCTAGCAGCAAAAAGGAGTGGGCCCCGTTTCCTATTCGATCGCTTCGTGATACCTAGCAGGGAAGCGTTCCGATGAAGCAATACGCAGGTGCTTTTGCTAAACGGTTCTTTTGCACACATCTGATGTGAGACAGACCTACGTCCATCGCCATCGTGTTCTTCCTCTTCCCACGCTCTCCCTGGGTGACGCGCCTGCTTGATTCCCTCGGTGCACAATAACCAGTCTTCCACATAGAAGGCCAAAGCGTTCCTTTGCTCACATCTGGTGTGAGACAGACCTGCATCCATCGCCATCGTGTTCTTCTTCTTCCCACGCTCTCCCTGGGTGACACGCCTGCTTGATTCCCTCGGTGCACAATAAGCAGTCTTCCACATAGAAGGCCAAAGCGTTCTTTTGCACACATCTGATGTGAGACAGACCTGCGTCCATCGCCATCATGTTCTTCCTATTCCCACGCTCTCCCTGGGTGACGCGCCTGCTTGATTCCCTCGGTGCACAATAAACAGTCTCCCACATAGAAGGCCAAACCGTTCTCTTGCTCACATCTGGTGTGAGACAGACCTGCGTTCATCGCCATCGTGTTCTTCTTCCCACGCTCTCCCTGGGTGACGCGCCTGCTTGATTCCCTCGGTGCACAATAAGCAGTCTTCCACATAGAAGGCCAAACGGTTCTTTTGCACACATCTGATGTGAGACAGACCTGCGTCCATCGCCATCGTGTTCTTCCTCTTCCCACGCTCTCCCTGGGTGATGCGCCTGCTTGATTCCCTCGGTGCACAATAAGCAGTCTTCCACATAGAAGGCCAAACGGTTCTTTTGCACACATCTGATGTTAGACAGACCTGCGTCCATCGCCATCGTGTCCTTTCTCTTCCCACGCTCTCCCTGGGTGACGCGCCTGCTTGATTCCCTCGGTGCACAATAAGCAGTCTTCCACATAGAAGGCCAAAGCGTTCTTTTGCACACATCTGATGTGAGACAGACCTGCGTCCATCGCCATCGTGTTCCTCTTCCCACGCTCTCCCTGGGTGATGCGCCTGCTTGATTCGCCCGGTGCACAATAAACTGTTTCCAGAATTTCGGAATATTGTTTCGAGCAGTAAAATTTCCTGACTGGCATTGTAAGTGCTGTGTGTTTAATGCCTAATTTACAGCCGCTGGTACATCCAGTTGAGAGTCTCCGAAACACCGACATCTCGGGTGATCTTTGATAGAATATGAAGTTACCTATCCTTTGCCATTTCCTGATTTCTTAATTGGCAATCGCCTTGTGCTCAGACTCACTGCTGGCAACATTCGTTCATAATACCATCTGTGTGTGTACTGCCCATGTTGCCATCCGTACTATCCGATCACACTTGTTACCTCGGCATACAGTAAGTATGCACTAGTAAAACAATACGAAGAGGAACTAAAAATTGTATAATCAGTCAGCACAGACGCCCGTGACTCGTGGAAACAATAATTGTAGCATAAATATATAACAACAAAATAAAAATAACAAGGTACTCATATAGCAATAGGAGACAAGCAAAAAGACGTGAATGTCTCGAATCGAGCTGTGGACATTTCGTGTCAAAGTCCGACACTTTATCTCTCGACAAACAGCGCAGAGCGTGCGGACCGCCTTAAACTCGCGACGTCAACCATGCACAATGGGAATTATTTCGGAGTCGGAGGTGAACGGCGTGAGAAGGACGGCGGTGGTAGCGCCATCTAGAATCGGGAAAACCGTGAATCGGAGTTGCTCCCCGACTGGTATGGCCTCTTAACACATCCAACACCAGCGGTGCGGATGAGCCTCGTATGCCAGACACTTTTCAATTGCGTGCAGCGCAGATAAAAAGTCAGTGAACACGACCTATTCCCGCGGGGTAAAATTGACGATGTGCTTCAGAAAGAAAAGTATTTCACGAGGAATCCGGGTTTCATCGCTACCGTTGCATGTGTGCATTTGTACATTTTAACGTAATGAACTGCTAAGGGATTATTATTAGTAGTATACTACATGAAGAATGGCATTTAGACTCCGCTGTGGGATCCTTTATTTTTTAATAGATGTAATAAAACTCATATTTCACACATCCCGTGTTTCTTGTCGCGTCGGCCTGTACAAGGATCTTCCGCTACGTCGAGATGTATTTACATCGTACACCACCCACAAAAAGACAAGTCAACAGTGGATGAATAAAATACCAGTTGCTCATCTTCCAAAACTATTTGGGCAGATCACTTAAACGCTCGTAAATTAGAGTCTTGCTCTCAGACGACCCAATTTAATAAAAATTGCTTGGCCTGGTGCAAAAGCCCTTGGCTCTTCCCTTGTCTTTCCTTTGCATGAAACATGTCCCCCACGGCTTCATATGGTATCTTCTACCAGTCTGGACAGCTACTCCTTGCTGCATAGCTTGAAAACGTACACTCAAGTGACGATATAACAAGAAAAAAGACAAGGAATTTGAAGCATCCCTTTGGAGCAGTTGTGAAGAGTGTTGCTGGACTACATTAAATGAATGCGAAGAATTAAAACGCCCCCTTTCTAGGCGATGTACTGTAGGGGACACGGTTGTTTAAGATCAGCACCCCATGATTTATCTCATCTCGCATCTCCCGATGTTGCAAGACTTTCTTTTGTGTAGTAAACACATGCAGTGCACTGTCCTTACCTTCAAATGCCATATGGGCACGCCAGTTTCAAGCGCAACTGAAGTAATATGGGTAGGCGAAGTACTGACCGGCGATTTTAGCTAACCTTGTCCCCAGCAGTACATCAATGGAAGTTGTTCGAGTGAGTAGTTGTCAACTTTTTTCTGCTCACTATTCGCAAATTTTTCTCCTGGGGTAACGGACAAGAACGATATGTCAATAAATTTTCCCCTCGAAGCCATTCTCACGAAAGACACTAACTGCATTTAAGAAATGAGCTAACACGTGCACTAGAACAGCATGCAAACAAAATACTCACGAGTATTTACTTGCCAGTGTTTTGTTTGTACGCACTTTCAGCTTTACGTCGAACAACAAATAATAAAAACAATGAAAGGAGATTTGTCATATATTTACGGAAACGAGATAGGATAACGTGCATCTCGCAAATGTGCATCTCACTTCGCTTCTTGTATTGTTCTCTTTTTGTTAAAATTCAATAGGAATTCCATAGATTATAATATTTCCGTATGTGTAGGATGTGTATGTATCCCAATGTACATAGGCTGCTGTATTTATTGATTGCCAAAGCAATCTAGAAGGTGCTTACATGTATGTGTAATTTGTCATAACCTTGTCAGGTACTCAGTGGCTTTAGCCGCGCCTACCGAGACAATCCGTCTTAAATAAATAGATGATCCAATAAAATACAATAGTTAGCGCCTGTGTGTTCACAGGTTTCCTGGCCCGTGTATCAATAAACGCCCCCTTTCCTTGCATGCTCTTTCACTCCCTGCACACATGACATGCTCACATCATGTCCCTGCTTCGTAGCGTCTACTACAATTCGACGTCGTCTTACTGCCACGAAATCCATATTTTTTTGCCAATCCCGACATTTGCACCCCTCATCATTAAACAAACTCGAAAATAATGCAACGCACGTTTTTTTCTATATTGTCAACTTATCCAGTTAGCTATCGCAAGCCTTACTTCGTGCTACAGGATTAAAAAGTCGTTAATATGCCACACAACATCAATTTGGCTCTGCAATATCGCGCGTAAGAAATCACGGCGATCGCTGAGCGGTATCCTAGGGAGGCAGCGCTTCTTGCGGAGGGCGTCAGAGACAGAGGGTTCGGGCGGCTCTGTCTGATCGCGTCACAGTTGGACAGGTATTCTCGAATATAGGAGGCTATTGTCTCACCGTATCCGCACTCAATCTGCTTGGATCCGCCTGGAAGCCTTAGAAACAGATGAGGCTGCAAAGCAGTTCTAATAACGGCTGGTAAGATGTAGTTGAACTAGTAATTATACCTAATTTCAAGACTTCTGTAGTGATTTTAGTTAAACGACTAAAGGGCTAGTTACTGCCCGTTTGAGCTCGATGTTGCAAAGAGCAGTCCTGTTAATCGGAGGCCAACTGTTCGGTCAGCTGTCTGGGCAGGAATCTTTTTCGTGACAAATACGCATGCATCCATATACGGGGAAAATAAGCTGCTCCTCAATGCTCGCATGTAATGTATGTGGCTTTTAACATCATTACACCAGAAAACGCGGGGGCAGCACCACTCAAGACATTCCTTATTTCAAGCGAGGGGTGGAAGTGGTTACGTGTACAAGGTGTCCTAGCAACGTATGAGAAGTGGTCCGAGGTAGGAGATATATAGAAGAGAAGTCTCCTTACAAGAGGATAAAACAGACGTGACAGTATCCTGCCAATGGGCGTGAGCCAAGGGATGAGCAATAGAAATAGGGACGTGTCTGTATCGGTCTTCTGCTGAAATCCTCGGATATGGTCATAAAGGATAACCGGGACACGTGGTTCTTAGTATAATCAGTCTATTCATCTATATTATTTGCCAGACATGTGCAGAAACCGTATGTAGCCAACGGGCGTTTTTTGTTTCTTTTACATGAGCAGCAAGCTGCGTTCGTCCACAACCAGAAGGTCCTGAAGAATATTGACCAGGAATATGAATTGGCCATCACAGACGTAAGTTGCGACCTCATTCCATGCATGACTTCTTTTTCCGAGGATTGGCGAACGCAAAGCGCCGTGGGAATGAGCTGTCTACGAATGTAGAGAGCTCCTGATACGCCAAGTGAATGGGCATGAGTTCAGTAGTGTGTGAAGTATGCGTGATAAATATCCTGGAAGGCAGAAAGAAAATGTCGGACACAGAAGGAAGAATGTTAAAGCAACCGTTGCCAGGATTTCATTCTGTGACACCGCAGTGTTCAGTGTGACTTTTAAGACACCACATACGAACGAATGCCATTTTTGCTTCGGAACGCAGTTCGTTACTTATTTTCATGAAATACCCATGCTAGCAGTTTTAGGTGAATCATTACGCTTATACTAATGAAACAAACAATGTGAAACACACCACTAACGCGCACAATAAACAGTTGAATTTCTGGTGAAATACCGGCGGATGATAGAAAGAGCCGCCTACGAGCATCGAAGGTATAGCCTCCGATTCCTAGAATTCATACCGTTGCTTCAAAATTCCAAATGCGTCCAGTTGCTGATGCTTTACACTCTGCGGAGGTCATTGCCATAGATATGCAGTTGACCGTTGTCAACAGTAGCGTAGCCAGAAACATATGTTTCAGGGGGGGGGTCCTACGGGAGGTATACATGGGAGAGTATTTTACCCTGGTTTTCCCTCTCCCAGATGTAGTAAAAGCACGATTTTGGCGGGTTTCAACCCCGGGATTCCCCACTCTGACTACGCCACTGGTTAGGAAACTTAAGTGAGGCATAGGCCATCGCCATCGTATGATGGCGACTTTGTGACTTTTGTTTTGCTGACTTCCAAATGTAAATAAATCTTACCTGAGTAAAAGGAATATAGGACACGTTTCATTTATTTTACAGACTTCGTATGCAAGACCTAATTGGTGCGAACTTTGCTTATCATGTGATGAGATTTCCGACGGTAGACATGTTGTACAAGAGTGCGGAGTGTTCTTTCGTTAGAGAGCTGGATTCATGACGCTTGCCTACGAATTAATTTACACGTTTGCAAAGAGGACTGGAGTCGAAAAACATGTGGAATGATGTGGCAGCACTCAACATCGTGAGTTTAAGTAACAAACTGTTTCCCGCAGGAGGTTGAAGAGATACTGAAAGCACCAGACGCAGTGGACAAAATCGGCGTGCTGAACAGAGCGCACGACAGACTGAAACGAGAAGCCTTATCAAAACTTGGAAATGCTCCTGTCATGGGGAACAGAATGAATGAACTTCAAGAACAGTTGTCCCAGGCGAGTTCGGGCGTGAAATATGTGATTCGTTACTATTACTTTGCTACGTATCTTGTTACACACGAAACGCTCCACGATGACCATTACTGTTCTTCAGCGCATTCCAGGGGAAAAACTTGTGTGTGGGAATTGTGTAATTTTTATTCAGCACATTATTATGTCGTTGTGGTTTCCGTTGCCTAGCCGTAGAGTTCTCTGGTAAAGAAGCCGGGGGAAGGCACTTGGAACACTCTTTTTTATACTGCGTCATATATGCATTCCACGTTCAGGAACGGTCACGCAAAGTGTTTCCTTTGGAAAGTGTGAATTTTCTGTCAAAATTGCTTAGCGGGTGGGAGCGCACCTTCGGTGGCTCGCCCAGCATCTCCTTGCGTCTTGTGATGTCATATGGCAGGTCACTTTTGATGGGCAATCGCGAATTATCTGCTAAGGAGAGCGACCAGTCGATACGCTGGACGGGCTGGGGCGAAATGAAAAGAAAGAAAATGAGGATTAAGAAGGCGCTATCCTCAGTATTGGAGGGACACATGACGCTGCAGACTCCCAGCCGAGGACATCAACGAGGAAGACCAGCTCGCGTCACTGAATGGCTAGCGTGCTCGTCATGCCACGTGGGTACTGGGAGGTACCCTGATTCTGATCCCGGTGCCGACTGTGCCGCCTGAGTTTTTTCCTGGGATTTCTTCAGACGTTGTCAGACATATGTCGGCGCAGTTCCCTTACAAGTCAGCCCAGGAAGCACATACCCGCAGAGCATGAGTCGTGGCGTTACCCACCTCTGAGTCGCCGACCATGGGGGAGTTCTTCCAGAAGTACCACCACCGAGGAGGGCAGTCGCGGGATATTGAGAGGGGGAGGAAAGCTCTCTTGACCTCCACGATTACCCCCTTGTTTTTGGGAGAATGTGTGTCCCAGGACTCCCAATACAAATTTCTAATTCTCCCAATACATCTGTTTTCCAGTCCTCCCATGCTCTTTTAAAAAATCACTTTTGTGGCAAATTGTAAGCCTTCCTTTTTTTTTTTAATGTGACTCCTTCGTCAGGTGCCAACTGACTGCAATTGCGCATTGGCGTTTCGCGGCTGCGACACCCATGACGAGTGCATGTGCGCATTGCCTGCAATGTCATCTCGCATGGTGAATCGACACCCTGGATTTGGGATATTTTTTTTGTTCAAGCGCGTAGTGGAGGGAAACCCAATTTATACAGCGATATTTTGGGGTTCAATCGACTAAGCTCCTCCCCCTGGACCCCTGAGTCCTCCGCTATTACCTTGTTGCATGCGCCAATTGTGACAACTCTCGAAGTCTTACGACGGGAGAACGGCACTGCACTAAGTATTGATTATACCCCTGATGTCGAACAGTGCAGTGACATGGGCATGCTACGATTTCCCACTGTTCAAGACCGCCAGGAATGAAAATTCACAACACCAAGATCAAAGCCTACAGCAAACAGGTGCAAACACCTAGTATATAGCCCAACGGTGCACAACGAAAGTGTTTACTCATTCCATGCATTAGCCGTTTATGAATAGCAACAAGCGACAGGGCGAAGGCAACACGTGTCGTCGCCTTCGCAGTTTCGTTCCCCAAGGCCTTTGTGCGCTACCTCCCTAAGCCGCTGCGCCAGAGGTTCTCTTGCGGGCTCTGTCTCCTTCGCGATTCTGAGCCCCCCCCCCCCCCTCTGGGTGCAGTTCACCGTCTATGTAGGTCACTTTCACACTCACACAAGTCGAAATTGCCCCGCCGGGAGCGAATGGGGGCTCGCTGTTTGCGCAGGCAGTCGAATTTGCCTCCGCCATTCATAAAATTTTGGTTATCGTTATTGAGTCGGACGTCGAATAAGGTCCAAGTAGAACCTCTCGTGAGCTTTCTAACGACACCTCGATGGGCGTCCTAGCTTCTCGCGTTCACGAGATACACTGCCTGCAGGGTGCCCCTGTCTCGCATGCGACCGCCACACCCGGAAATTGCGTCAGCCGCTGCACTGAACTTATTAGATAGAATCTTACAATCAAATCGTACTGACGCAGGATCCACATCGCGCGGAATCATGATTAGGCAGCGATTATGATTAGAGCTGCGCGCGGGTATGGCTAAACCCGCGGGAACCCGCAGTTACCCGCACATAGTCACGATTTACGGGTAGGAATTCATGTGGGTAGCCGGTAAAATGCGGGTGCACCCGTACTCCATGGCCAACTAAGTGATACCTTTCTGTAGCACTCGACCTCAGCAGTGTCCTGTGTCGTTGGCCGTATAAACCCATGTGCCAGACCGCAGCAGTCAAGTACTTGAGGGCGAGTTCGATTATTAATGCAGACATATATGGCTCTCTGTTGAACTGCAGTTCTATTGACATACGAGTGAACGCGTGTATACCGCTCACTTCCATCTGCGGGTCTGAATGCGCGTATACAGACAGCACTGTGGGTGCGGGTCGCCGAGATTAAATTTTTGCGTGTGCGGGTCACACACGCGCGGGTACTGTGGGGGTGCGGGTCTAAGTTTGCTTACCGCACTCACCTCTAATCATGATATCCCTCAGGTGCGGACAAAGCCAGTCTGGACGACAGAGATCGACAACGCACCAGCTCGCGTGGCTCAGTGGTTAGCGTGCTGACCATGTCACATCGAGACTGGGAGGTAGCCGGATTCGAACCCCTGCACTGTCGGGGATTTTTCCAGAGCTTTTGTGAGAGGCTTTCCGGTATGTGTCACTTGAGAAGTCAGCCCAGGACGCACATTCCCCCAGGGCGTCAGTCGTGACGTTGCCCACCTGTGCGAGGTCTACAACAGAAGGCGTTTCACAACCGCCACCAGATGGACAACGCAGGTTCGGTTCGCGAACATGATTACATACTTCAAGGAGGGTTGGCGCAGGCGCAGTGGCTTCCGTTCAGCCTCGCCTTTTCGCTGCTCGAAGTGCCGGTTCCGAGCCGGCATGATGGCTGCGATGACAGCGGCCCGCACGAGCAAAACAATATCGACAAACGCGGGAGTAGATGAAATGGCATTTTTGTTAATGTGAATTTATTTCAATTAGACATCCCTGGACCAATGTTTTCTTTTCATTTGAAACTTGAGTGGATATTGTGCAAACCGTCCGCCAGACGGCTGCAAATGAAAACCTCGATTGGGTGATTCCATCTCAACTCAGGCACGGTGGTCCGGACACAATCACCAATTTCCTTTGAAAAAATATGTGTTGTATTACAACACGCATACACACGGGAGCAGCAAATATTGTTTTGTGGTCTGCCCGAAAAAAATTCCCAAAGAAATTAACTCGACGACGGAGCTTTCTGACGGAACGACTTTGACATTTCATTCCTCGCCATCGGACGGTCCCAAACTATAAATTTTTTTGCACAATATGTCAGGTACAACGACTTTGAGCGTGCGCAAACAGCACCGGTCATTTCTATTTTGAACTTTAATTAAAAATCGCCAAAGTTGCAACAAAATCCACATTTTGCTCATATTTGTCTTTACGCTGTACTCCTGCTATACAGGGTGTCCCAGAAAACGTGTCATTGAATTATAATAAAAAAACTACACCACCTAGAGTCATGCGGTCAATGGCATTTGTTCTTACTGGGTTTTTGCCACCTCCTCATGTGAATGTCGTGTAACGTAAGTTTAATTATGTAAATTTTTGCGAGCTTAAGTCAGAAATTTGCCTAGTAAAGGTCACTTTTTTACCCCACCAATGTGAAGAGCGTGTCTAATTTAGTCAAATTAATGATAATTGACAGGGATATTCAGGAGCTGTCCCATCGGAAAAAATAGCCGAACATCATGCTGTACGGATGTCGCACAGAATAGCGCACGATGTATTTTTCAGTGCAATCTTTGTCAGTCCGACGAAAGGAGGTTGGAAACCCAGCCCTCCCCGACATCGCAGAAAGAGATAAAACAGGCACGGCTTATCACGTCCGACTTTCGCTGGGATAATGCTTTCCCTCTCCCAATTTTAGGAACTGTTACTTTTTCTGCTATCACTCTGTGGGCTGGCTTCGGAAACTCCTTTCGTCGCACTGAGAGCCATTGCGCTCAAAAAGTCGTCGCGCGCTATGGTCCGGTGCTCCGAAAATCATGATATTCGGCTATTTTTTCCGATGGGATAGCTCGTGAATATCACTGTGAATTATCATACACTTGAGTGAATTCGGTACGCTCTTGTGACCTTTAGTGACATTTAAAAAAGTGACATTTAACAAATTTCCAAGTTCACTTCGCAAATATTTACATAATTAAACTTTGAGTACATGACATTCACATTAGGATGTGGCAAAAACCTAATAAGAACAAATGCTGTTGACCGCATGATTCTAGGTTGCGTAGTTTTTTTATTATAATTCAATGACACGTTTTCTGGGACACCCTGTATCGCCATCGAGATATATGAGGTACCGCTGTATAGGCCAAAGCGCGCACTTTAAATTGATGTCAAATTTACATGTCTGTACCTTACCCACTTTCGTCAAGACGGTGTAGAGTACAGCTATGTTTTCAAAAATGTTTTTTTTTTACTCTTGTTTCTGAAAAACCCGACTTCCGATTTCCTTCATATTTTGTAGCTATCGGCCAGGCCTATATCCCATGCTATGACCTACATGTGTTCGCAAAACGGAAGGTTCCTTCTTAGCACAACTCGGGATAGCCCGCAACAAACGTGGAGTGCGGAGCACACGATGTACACCGCGACTGGGAGAACCACGCCAGATAGTTAAGAGGATGATCGGTGTCTACTACTGCCGACGTCTCCGGCTTTGAATGACAGAGCTCAGGATGCAGATCTACCGCAAATCCCATCCTAGCAATATATTTTGAGTCTTTCTGACTCGTTTTTCCCACAGTCGGATCTCAATGCCGTTCACGTGAGGTTCAGCGACGTTCTGAGTCGGTGGCTTGTGTTTTCGATATGAACGCCAAGTACAGTATGGATCGCGTGTGACTGTGCTGACTGTGCGGTGCTATGGTATCCATCTTAAACCAAAAAAATCAAAAGAATGACGCTTTTGTTATTAGAAACAAGTTACCTAGAAACACACCGGGTCTCAAATAAGGAAGGATGGAAGACAGCGCGAAGCGCTGTGGAAATCCAGTCTTTCTACATGTGGACGAAAAACGTGGAAGGAGATGGACGCGTCACTGTCAAGATGTCCAGTATTCCCAAGGAACAACAAGAGAATCTTCTGAAAAGAAACATTAACGGCATCGTACAGCCAGGTTATACCTTACACGCTGCGTGATCTGTGTTATCGATTTTCTGAATTTTCTTATATAAACAAACCATTTCTTGACGACTGGATGCTTAAAAAGTGTTCAGTTCTGTTTTATTGCACGCGATTATTACATTTTGATGGTATCACGGCTCAAGGTATCATTCTGCCCAGCATTCCCAACTTGTTTCTGATAACAAAAGCGTAGTTCTTTCGATTTTTTGGGCTTGAGATGGCTACCATAGCACCGCACAGTCGGCACTGTACAATCCACACGTACGGCAGTCCATACGGCAATCATACGGCATCCAGGCACGGCAATCCATACTGTACTTGGAATTAATGTCGGAAACACAAGCCATCGACTCAGAACATCGCTGAACTTCATGTGAACGGCATTGAGATTCGACTGTGGGAAAAACGAGTCAGAAAGTCTCAAAATATATTGCTAGGGTGGGATTTGCGGTAGATCTGCATCCTGAGCTCTGTCATTCAAAGCAGGAGACGTTGGCAGTAGCAGACACCAATAGTCCTGTTAACTCTCTGGCGTAGTTCTCCAGGTCGCGGTGTACATCGTATGCTCCACACTCCACGTTTGTTGCGGGCTATCCCGGGTTGTGCTGAGAGGGTACCTTCCGTTTCGCGAACACATGTAGGTATAGCCTGGGCTATATAACTACAAAATATGAAGGCAATCGGAGGTGGAGTTTTTGAGAAACGACAAAAAAAAACACATTTTTGAAAACATAGCTGTACTCTACACCGCCACAAAGTGGGCAAGGTACAGACATGTCAATTTGACATCAATGTAAAGAGCACGTTTCGACCTACACAGCGGTACCTCATATATCTCGATGGCGTATATAGCAGGAGTACAGCGTAAGGACAAATATGAGCAAAATGTGAATTTTGTTGCAACTTTGACGATTTTTAATTAAAGATCAAAATAGAAATGACCGGTGCTGTTTATACACGCTCAAAGTCGTTGTACCTGACATATTGTGCAAACAAAATCTATAGTTTGGGACCGTCCGATGGCGAGGAATGAAATGTCAAAGTCGTTCCGTCAGAAAGTTCCGTCGCCGAGTCAATTTCTTTAAGATTTTTTTTTTTTTCGGGCGGACACACAAAACATAGAACCAAAATATTTGTTGATCCTGTGTGTATGCGTGTTGCAGTATAACATATATTTTTTTCTAGGAAAATCGGTGATGGTGTCCGAACCACACTGTCTGAGTTGAGATGGAATCACCCGATTACAAACTTGCGGAGGGTGCTGCGTGCCCAGCGGGACTGCGCTGACCATTATAGAGGACTGATCCAGATTGTGTGCGACAGTGCGTTATGGGTGTAAAACGTATACGCTCTCTGGTTTTAGTCGATTGGTTGGTATCGCTCTATTTCTCACCGAGTTATCGCATCATGAAATTCGGCATAATTTCGTTGCACCGCAAAGTAGTGACAGAATGTCGTTACCTGTCGTACATCTGCAAAACGGGACTAAATACATTACTCTTTACAGAAAACCGAACAGGTTTCGTTTCAGTAATGTTTCATGATCCACACATCCAAATTATGGACACGTCTTTTTATTATCGCTCATATTTCACATTAAACTTAATTTCAGCAACAGATGGTGCGCGATATGCCCATCGGACATTTTTGTGTGTTTTTGCGCGAGAATACCAGCGGCGATAATGACAAGGTGCTCAACGGAAGCATTTGAAGGGACAGCCATCTTTGTTGAATTAATAGACCGGGAAAAAGACGACTCACGTATTTTGCGGTCCCAAATGACCTTCCAACACGGTCGGCAGAGAAGGCACTGGTGCAAAGCATTAGTGTTCATTTTTCGAGCTTGAAATGAACGCCTTCAACAAGTGGCTATATGTACAACCGATATAACAGAAACAAGATATGTGCTCAACATGTTTCCTTAAATTCGAGGAGGATTTGCTGGACGTGCTCAGGCATTTCGTTTTCAGAAGACAGAGAAGGCACATAAATACTAAATCAGCCCCAACTGGAATTAGTCCAATTCAAAATAGATCAGAAATATCATTCGGTTTAAGTGGATATCGCATTCACAATTCTCATTGAAAGTGACCAAAATTTCTTATTCTGAATTGACACTTTTGGACAAATACCATATCGGAAACAAGAATTTGGTGGGTTTCAGTGAGAAATCATTGTAAATGTCAATGGGAGCGAGGTGGAACCCCACTCGGTCTGACAGGTCAGCCTAGTCTCCTATTGGCCAAATTCACACCAGCAAGGGTTCTCCCATTCAAGTCACATTGAAATTCTCATTGCCGATGCACTTTTTAATGTGCAGTGATCATTCTGTTGCGTCAAATGATCACAAAGCTTTTTGTCGCTATAAAAATTAATTACACACAATATCGTTCCTGCGTGAACATTTATTGTTACACATATAACAATACAGTAGATCTGAAAATATTGCAAGTGGCAAATACAAAGGTGAACGTTATTTTGATGTTTTCTATAAGAGCGAATATTCAGCAAGCGGTTGAAAATCGCTAGCAAGACATAGTAAACACCAAGAATAGAAACCTAAATGAGCACTTATATGTTGTGAAAGCATTCTGTGCTTCATCAACGCACGCAACATAATCCACAATGAGTAAATTCAAAGAGATGTACCCCATGTCGGAGCAGTGCCGACGAAAGAAAAAGCTCGAATGCATAATGATCTCCTGTGCTTCGTGGGAGATTTCTAATGCCTCGTCCAGCTTGTAGAGGACGATGGTATTCCTCTACATGAGCCCCGACCGGCGATGATGGCATGCCACGGAGAGGCGATGACGGTGGCCTATCTCCATGGCCGCGCCAGTGGAACTGAGAAGCGGGTGCTCCACGCGCGTGGCCATCGTTGTCGTCGTCCAGCGTCCGGTACACAGGTCCCCCCACTGATCTCGATTGTAAAAGGCTGGATCGCGGATAGGGAGCGCGAGCGTGAAGAAACCGGTCGCCATCTTACGGTGCTCACAACAGTCGCCGCAGCGATCATGGCAACTTCTTGCAATTACGGTCGTACCAACCGTACTGGCAAGGTTACAGGGCCTAAATTTATACAGGTGAGTCACTCTTTATCGAGGAATAAATAGGCGTTCATTCTGTATATTTACTTGACCATTATGTGAGTGTTTTTTGTCCAAAACGAGCACTGGATGCAGGTTGCTTGATCGCTCTTCCGACGTTCAATCGAGCACACTTGCATTTTACCCGGCGGCAAATACAGTTTGAGTGCATAATATGCTTGAAAGAACACGTTACACTACACAGGTAGTGTTGTCATCAATATATGTGCGAGCACTCGAGCGCTTTTTTGCATGCATTGCTAGCATGGTACACGGTGTTCTCTGTGGAAGCAAGTGCCACATTCATTTCTTTGAATTACCTTCGCGCACAAGTTCGGTATTACGTCATAATGAGACCACGATTGTCACCTTTTTTCATGTATTGGTATTGTTTTGTGCCTTGGTTTGATTTGTGACAAAGAATCCTACGTAACGGTGGTGTGGCGCGACTTGAATAACGCCTTTGTCTGAGCTGTATCGTCAGCTTGTTACGATTGTAATAATTTGTAGCGTGTCGTGCTATTTGAAGCAGTTTTTAAGGCAAAAGTGGTCTCTCAATACAGGTTTCGTCATGAGGGCTACCCAGTGAATAATCTGTGTAGTGTGATACGGCTGGGTGTACAGGTAAGTATCACGTTCCTCAGCCACTGGTTTCTACTTTACAGGAAGGAACAACCTCAGTGCAGGCACTGTGGTTAGCCTCTCTCAGTTTTGCATATTTTCTTACATGTTCACATCAGAAACACACCTTACACTTTAGGCTCCTTCACCCAGCAATATAATAATTAGAGATTATAATTATTTTTAGAAGAGTTCCCCATATTCTTTTTAGAATAGTTTTTCATCTTTTTAACTTTTAGAAGATACAGGGATTGTAAACCATGTTTTAAACTGATGTTTTAACATTTGTCCAATGCATTTATTAAACAACATATTCATTTTTAACTGGTTGCACCCAAACCAATGTTCTGATGTATTATTTCCTTTGTTGTCGATGCACCATAAAAATTGGAATAATCATCATCAATGCAGGTTACTTCACAGCTGCCTCGACATACTCAAGAAATGGGTGCAGAACCTGCATAATGCCCACAAACTTTGATTACCACAGCACCTCCAAAAAAGTATGTGTCACATGGGATTTTTAAACGTATTCACAGTATATAATACCTTGTATTAACTGTTGTAGATCTAAACCGTCTCTACAGTACACTCTCAGAAATGAAAACCGTGATAATTGTTTCAGTTAATAGGCATGCACATATATGCTATAAGAAGAATATTATTTCTTGAGAATGCACTTCTCTGGCTACTGGTGTTGTTTACATCTACTGTTGATCACATTCATTTATGACGTATTATATTCTTATATATATTATTATATTAACACATATTTGATCACATTAAATTCAAAATTCATCATATATAAGAAACTACCAGGAGGAAAGTTGCTATTCATTGCTCATTCTAACCTAAAATTGAGTGCTACAAATTTAGAGAGAGTACCTGTCCATTGTCATTCCTAAAATATATATTGTCATTGTAGCAAGGTCATAAAACAATAAATGTAGTCTTTTGTGACCTCCCTGCACGTTCATTGTATCCTGAAACGCATAAGTGCAAGAAATAACTTGAATAAACTTGATGTTGTATAAACTTGATATAAAATGTTGAATAATATAATGTATGATATAAAATGTTGAATAAACTTAAACTTGTATATTCTCTTTACTCACCATCAGTGACCTTCTTTACAAAAGCATATCGTGTTAGATTTTTTTTGTTTACGTTTCACAGACTGGGTACACGAGGGCCAAAATGACAAAATCACAACTGTTTCAAGCTCCAAATCGTCCTGCTGCAATAATCCTTTTGCAGACCATACGTGTGTAGTGCAAGAAGGCCCTTGCACATCAAAATGTAAGATGGGAGTCACAGTTAATGCAAAGTGGTTCCTATGAGAGACTTCGATGCTGAACAAAATTGTGCAAACTGCGGAAGGTGCCATAGAAGATATTCAGAAAGCGTGTCTGGTCCCACAACGGTGCTACGACGTTCTCTTTTAGATGACGATGATACTCATTGGAGTTTCAGATGTGCAGCTGCATTTTTTCGAACGTGCTCCACATAACAAGCATGACAAAGTCAGCACTGGATAGCAGGCCCCCGTTCCTAAGCAGCTTTGCTCACGCTGCAGTTGTATTCAGCAAAAGCATGTGAGTACTCGAGAAAGACATTCAGTTTGGCACAACCGCGCCTGCAAATAATCAGAACAAATGAAGGAAGAAACAAACAAACATAGAAGGGCTGTACTTCAAAAAGAGGTAAATCCTGCGTCTCAAGGAGGTGTTACCACTTTTAAGTAACTTCATTGATTAAGCTTACATCACTACCTGATTAACTGTCCTAACGAGCGTGTTCTAATTGCGTGAAGCAATGAGATCACGCTCACAACGTATTTGGGCTGCTTCGGTGTGTCCATATTTGCGAGGCAAAGCACCGCAGCCGTTCACTAAAAGACACTTTCTGCGGCGGTGCTTGATATAAATCATACGAAACCGGCTAAAACAACGGCTGTGATTCTACAGAACGATCTCTTTCTGCCATGCGAGTATATCCTTTCCCGGACCGTTCTTTATGGAACAATTTTTGTCCAGAACGCAGCACGGGATATTACATACATGGTGGTTGTTAACCTCACATCGTTTCTTGTTGAAATATTGGCTGGGAAACGTACTGTAGTACAATCCCCAGCGCTGCACTGCTGTGACGGTCTAGTTTCGGAATGCAAAACATAACGTAATTAAGAATCGAACGGCAGGACACCTGTGAAACACTGTTAGGATACATCAGTATACTGGCACCTTACAAAATTGTGTGATGACAAGCAACGATCAACGCCTGCAGCGCTATAAATACTCACAATCTCCGTTGCCTCCCATTGTTTTCTATGGGTGCACACTGCGCTTTAGGGCCTCCCAACATGGCGGCCCGAATGCACGCCTCTCCCCCGCGAGCCCCTCTCCCATGCGCCATCCAGCCTTTATAGATAGAGATCAGTGGGTCCCCCGGCCGTCAGACGCGTTGCGGACGCATCGCAAGAGCTGGAGTCCAGGTAACACTTCTGGGAAAAGCTGCAGTTGAGGGCGACCGTGGTAGGCGTGCAGACGTGGTGACGTGTGGTCGAACAGGGGCACGGCACACGTTGGCGGCATTTCACAGAGGATGAAGACAGGAACAGCGATCCGTCAGGTAGAGACGAGCGAGAGAGAGTGAGGCGCTCGGTGGCGTGGTCCTGGGGTGCCGCGACCGGCACGGGAGCCGAAGCTCGAGAGTCCCAGGTGGAGTGAGTGAGGTGCCGAGACGGGCTGAAGCGTGCCGAGGCGTCGGCTGCCGCGACTGCCGCGACCGGCAGGTGAGCGCAAGGCTCGAGTGTCGCGGCCGGCAATGAGAAGCGTGAGAAGAGGAGTGAAGAGTACCGAGATGCGGTAGGAATGAAGGCGGGCCGTGTGTGCCGGAGGTAGTGCTGCTGGATGGTGTCCTCACAAATTTGGGATGGTGAAGGGCCGAATTGCTCCGGACGTGATGTTCTTCGTCCGGGTCACCAAATGTAGAGGACGATGGTATTCCTCTACATGAGCCCCGACCGGCGATGATGGCATGCCACGGAGAGGCGATGACGGTGGCCTATCTCCATGGCCGCGCCGGTGGAACTGAGAAGCGGGTGCTCCACGCGCGTGGCCATCGTTGTCGTCGTTGTCGTCGTCCAGCGTCCGCTACACAGCTTGCCCCTCTTGCGTGAAAATCAAGGCAATCCAGCTTCGTTGAGGTTTCGTTTTGACCACCTGCCGACAACTGCCGACAAATGTTCGACGCCCCTATCCCAGCCGCGTCGTACGAGGATCACTTTCAAGTAATACCATTTCAAAAGATTATGTAAGAGGTGCTGTAACAGCACCATGTTAACGTAAGTAAGCATCAAAATATATTACATAATCTTGCACACAGCGCGGGTGGAAGCATACTGACAGCACGATCCTCGCACAAACGGAATGGAAAACGGCATTGAACAACGGCCAGAATGCTTGACAAATCGACTAGCTTAGAAGCAGATAAAATCCTCACTATGAAACCCGAATGACGCCAACTGCTTGTGAGCGACGGCGCACATCCTACTGCTCCAACATTTCGTAAGAAATTGATTAATCCGTCAGTGGTGGTTTCGGCGGTTTCTGAGAACGCGCCCACGTACATGCACTGAATCTTGTACGAAATGCAGAAACAATAGCTTACAGTAAGAGGTTTAATACCAATATACCACGGCACATGTACTTTTGAGGATGTGTTCATAAGCATTTGAAAGAACTCGAACTATTTTCAACTTGCACGAGCTACTTCGTGGTGCGGCACGGGAATGTATTAGAACGCGCCCTCCTGGCGACATCGCGGCCCGCGGTCCGCTAGCCTCCTCAGTTGATTTGTTCCGAATAAATTTTTATTTAAATTTTTCATTCAAATTTGACTCGCAATGTTTTCGATAGAATTCGTAATGTGAAATTTCATTCGTTTGAATTGGACGCGTTCTCGAATTAGTTCATCCTCAACACGACCGTACTGCGTTGTTCCTAATCATATATTAGAATTTAATTTGAGAGTGATGATGTACCGTTGGTCACCATTCAGCTCGTTCCTTCAGCGACTGACTTCTCAGTTACTGTAGTGGCGGGAATGGCAACGTGTTGGATCCCATTAAATCAGTTGGAAAGCAGTTTCTCATTGATACACATTAGGCCAGTTCCTCATTCCTTCTGTTGGCGCAGTTTGTAATGCGCAACATGTTGGATCTCATTAAGTCACTTGGAAATCAACATTTCTCATGGACGCCCACTAAACCAATTCGTTGAATTGGTTCCTTACTTCGTTGATGCGATTTCAGCCACACAGCACGGCGAAGCCCGGTTTCGCGAAGGCAGCTTCCCTGCTTAACTTTCTGATTCTAAGTCTCATTTCTCATTGAATCTCATTGAAATGAATGAGATTGTGCCTGCCATTTGCAGCAGGGGCATCGCGTTTCTCCTCTTTCACCTTCATCACACCGTCTAACGCAGGCCCCCAGGTTTCCCGGGTGCGCCACCAGAAGACAAACAGGCGACCGACCGCACGTGTGAGGAGGGCGTACCGAGAAGGTATAAACGCGGGCACTGTTCGGATGAGGCTCGATTCTGAGCTCCCGGTTGACGGTGTTTGTGGATTGCCGTGCAAGTCATGAAATAAGCCTTCCTTTGTTGCTCGAACTTCTTGCTTGCTGTATCTTCCTCGGAGACAGAACGGACGGAATGACGCCCTGAGGTTGTGGGAACACGGGTTTCCAAACGTTATATTTAAAGCTTGCGTGCTGCAAACGTACCGCAGCGGGCACGCGACAACAGTTTTGCAAGACGTCTACTTCAAATAAACATTGTGATTGGCCCTCGCGCGAGAGCTCGTGGCAAATCACAGGTGAAGTGATGCATTTAAACATAACTTTAAGACAGGGGCCCAGAAGTCGAGCGTTAATATAAAGAAGTAGGCGCGAGACAGAACGCATCACAGGTGAAAAACGCCTACAACTTCAAATGGTTTATTACATAATTTACACTGTGAAGCACTTACATACAAAGTGGCTTCAAGTAGAAATTGTTCCATAAATGAGTTGTAACCGAAAAAAAAGGAAAATAAAACACCTGAGGTGGTTAATTATTCTGGAAGCTTTCTGGAGTTAGTGACTGAAGCAGGGGCGTAAAGCAGCGCATCATCCAGGTCACGTTTATGACCTTGACAAGTGCAGACAATGTCCCCATAACCTCATAATACCACCCGAGGAGAGTCTGAAAGACCAAGAAATGGTTCTTCCAGAAGGCTCAATGTGACTGAAGGTCCACGTAGAGCACCACTTGCGAGACACAGCGATGGCGCGTCAATTTCAGATGTTTGTCCATACTGCAGCAATAGGGGAACTGGAGAAAAAAATAAAATAAGGAGTAACCATACAGTAGCAAGTTTTTTTATTTTTGCAAAGAATTTCATTGCTAGTTAATTTGAGAAAAGTAACGGAATCGTTGGACCTTATTTTTACATCGTTCCCCACGAAAGTAACTAGGTACCTATTTGTGTGTTACAGATGATCGACGTTTTCTACGCGAAATGCAAGAAGCCAATTGTGTTCCTGGCAAAGGAACCAAAGGTGCGTTTTGTGGGTTTTCGTCTTTACATCAATCTGAATGAGCGCGTTTCGTGAATCATTTTTCTGATTCCAGATGATGCGAAAGCAACGTGCAGCTGAGTCCCAATTCAAGGAGCACAAGAAAAAGGTACGGATGAATGTTCCTCGTGAACTTGCACAAATTTAGATTTAATGATGATTAACTTGCACAAATTTAGATGATTCTCCGAAGTTCATTACAGTGCATGAATGATCTGACGTTAATTCCAGTAACGTCAGTTGTTGGTTATCGGGTTTGGTCTCCTTTTCTCTATAATGATGATATTTCACACCGAGGCTGTGTGGTGAAAGGTTCGAATCCGGTTGTCTGGATTTTCCTTAGACACTTTAACAGCAATCTCTGCACGGTTCCCTGTGAAGTTGTGCGAGGGCACACGGTCCCCCGTGCGATAATCATGACGTTCCAACTTGAGCGTGGCCGCTTACAGCACCACCATCACAGTGTTAAGAAGTGGAATTCGGCTACCCGAGTCCTGCCACCACGACGGTGGAGGCAGCCATCTCCTGTTTCCAGAGATAACCTACTGGACGCGGCGGGATTTGTCATCAGTAGAGCCCGGATCCCTAGCAAATGCCAATTTCTTTTGTGTGGTTCTGATAATTCATTTTCAGTACAGGAGCACGGACTGAGAACCTCCTGTAACGTTTTGACAGCGCCTATCAATGTCTATTCCGGCTTTAGTGCATACTTTGGCGTAGGTGCCTAATTCGCGGATTAAACATCAAAAAATGTCTATAATAGTCTTTGCGAAGAGGCGATACTCCACTGTGCAGGTGGAGTCAACATTGGTCACTTCGCGTGTCAGTTTAAAACCGTCGGCCCAAGCAGCACAGCACACTTGGACCAGTATTGTACAAATATTGGCAACGTTAACCCAGTATTGGGCCAATATTGGCAATGTCAACCAAATATTGAACCAATATTGATCCAACGTCGGGCGAAGATGTTGTGCTGCGGTGTCCCGTCAAATTCGCGAGTCAAAAATCGCGACACGTCAATATTGCGACAAGTCACAATCGCGGCAAGTCAATATCGCGACACGTTAAAATCGCGAGATGTCAAAATCGCGATACGTGAATATCGCGACACGTGAAAATCGCGAATACGCCATATGCAGGGTGTCCTAGAGAAAATAGGCCAAGGGTTAAAATAAAGACGAAGTGCTCTATGCAGTTTTGTGAACGATCCATTTTTTTTTCATCGGACCTAATCAATTAATTAGCGATAATTAATATTCTTATTCTTTAATTATTGGTTCTAGTGCCATGGTGCCAATTAGTTGCTGCCAATCAAATTCAAATTACAGGAATAGATGAAGCCACTTCCATGCCAAAAACTCATGTATATTACACGGCCTTATACTTTCATCGTCCCTGATCTCATTTTCATTTTTGGAACTACAAACTGACGAGGGGACTGAAATCTCGGTGCTGTACGTGACCAATTGTAATGTGTACCAACAGACAACTGACGTATATTACGGAGCCTTACACCTGCAACTGAAAGTTATAGGCTATGCCTGTCAAGTAGTCCATGATGTTACGATTTTCATAGTCCTCGGCGATCCTTCTCACACGTAGAGCCGTGTCACGGTAGACTTTCTTGCTGGGCGGCGGCCGAGCGCCACTCAGATGTCGCTCCACTCTCACCTCGGTGAGGCACTGCTCCTTCTTCAAGCATTTTATGAATTCCCATATGATAGGGTGAGAGCACCCGACGAGGTTGGCGAACCTGAGTGCCATCCTTCCACGGAGTTATTTGTGCGCGGAATGTCACTCACCACAGATTCGTAGCAGTTCCACGAGGAATTGGGGGAAAGTGGCTCGCGACGCCTTCCTCTACGGTCGGTGCGGCCAATCCACGTGTCCTCAAAATAATTTATGAACTCCGGGACAGCCTCGAACGACGAGGCTACGTCGACCACGGGCACGTAGGCTGGCGCAGCGAGGTAGCGGATGTGTAGGGCGAAACTCAGGTCCCGAGCGTATCTCTCTTGAAGGCCGGTTCGTTGAATGCACCGGCATATACATTGCGAGAAATGAAAGAAACACCCCCGAAGCGTCGTGCTTGGGAACGCTTCCTGCAGAGAATTCCTTGCACTTCTTTCAAAGTCAGTCATCACAGATCTGGGGCGCAATGATGGTTGCAGTGAGTTCAAGGCAGAAAACGCCATTTGGTATGATGCCGTGTTGCGCTTCTCCATCAGGATATACGCAGAAGGGATCACTTCACTGTGCTGTACACCGTGCACGGTGTACAGCTGCTGAAATCTGCTGGTCAGAACATCAGTTCTTTCATGCTCAAATAGCAAGGGCACGGTCTTGAAAGTCCTATCGCAGTACCAGTGCTCACACTCACTCAGTAGCTGCAGATTGCGCTGCGTGGAAAATATAAGAACCCGATGACCGTCAACCATGTTGTCGTGCAGCAGGAACGGTTGTCCCACTTCTGTCGTTGCGAAGGTGCCGTCAATCGTTAGGCCGCGCAGGGAATTCGGAAGTGGTGGCAAGGTGGAAGCGCTTGCTCTCCTCCGCTGAACTGTCCTTTTCATCAGAGAGAGGCACGGGAGGAGCCCTACAACAGCTTGTGGCGTGCTGGATACCGCTTCAGATATGACAGCCTGAGTTGGAATCTGGGACCCGATGCCTAATTCCTTAACAACATTGAGAGTCTTCCTTAAAAGTAAATGGCAATACATGATCTCAACTGACCTCGCTGTTATTTTCATATTTCATAGCTTCGTTTCGCTATCAACCAGTCATTGTTAGCTATCAGCCGGTCATGCTCGATTGTCTCTGAACAACTGAAGACGCCAGCTGCATGATGGTATTAAAAAATTATCTCTGCAGCATATACAACAACTGGGGGTCGCTAAAGCCTGTCATTTGATATCAGCGGAATTCCAACAGTGTAGATGTGGCAAGCTTATCTGACTTCAGCCGCAGCGGCATCCGGAACGTGACTGTGGGCCGTCTCGGAAATAACTACACTATTCACAGTCTTTGCCTTTCCTGGGCATTTCCTTTTTTCCGAGAGTATGCACCTCCAGTGTTGGCGGTCTCCAAAGAGCTTGTCTTTTCTGTACAAGAACCCGTTGTGCGACAGAAGTGGACGATTCTTGTTGCTTAGGAGAAATGTCGCCATGGCTTGTGGAGCTAAAACTCACATCGGAATGACCGAAGATTGTCACGCATCCAATGCATCCCTCTGTTTTAACCCTGTACTTCGGCCCTGCCCAATGAGATCAACCCCACAGAATGACGTAGTGACCTTCTTTGAACTTCTTTGGAACGACAGCCCAAATTGTCTTTAGCGACCGGTTTCAAATCCGGGGTCGCTACGCCACAAGTGATTACAACCTCCTGGTCATGATATGTCCTAGCTAGAGGTTGGAATGTGCTTTGCTACGTGCTGGGGAAGATGCTCTGACGAAAAGTGAGAACACAGGACCAACTGCAGCTACCCTTTACTGTTGAAAATTTTTCATTTCTTCTTCTTTTTTTTTTTTCTTTTTGGCCCGGAAGCTCCTCGCGCGGGGATTTGGACCGGAGCTCTTAACGAAGAGGTCGCAAATTCGCGGAAACTGAAGTTCGCGACCTTGGAGTGCACGCGAAAAATAATTCCGGAAGAAAAAAGCCTGTCTTTAGCTCCCTCGGGCAGCACATCGCCCAAAAGGGAGGTAATTACATGCTAATAATAATTCGGGGATTTACATAATCCCACTATCCTCACAGGCTGCATGACGGAGAACAGAGAGGTAATTAAATCACATTTATGGCCCAGGATGCACTAGAAAGACCAGAAAAAGTAAAGAAAACACAAGAAGAAACTCAGATGTCCGAGATGTCCATACACTGCCGCGTGTCACGATTCTGACGTGTCGCGATATTCACGTATCGCGATTTTGACATCTCGCGATTTTGACGTGTAGCGATTTTGATGTATCGCGATATTGACTTGTCGCGATGTTGACGTGTCACGATTTTTGACGGTAGCGATTTTTGACGCGCGGTTTTGACGTAGAACCTTGTGCTGCTTGGGTGTATCGCTTCTAATAACCGAGTATCTCAAACGTACCGGAGTCCAAGCTGGGAACTGAAAATTAGTTACTCAGTACAGTCGCTTACTCGTTGTTTCTCTCTCTTCAGGAATTGTATTGTTGTTGCGTGGTTCGCTGTGATATAATATAGATACGTTCAGTAATGATTTTGTCGAAATCTAGAACTGTCAGCCCGGCCTCTGATTCTCCAGAAGAGCGATTTCGATGTGGATGCGGGAGTTGTAATCCGTTGCTAACAAGTAGTTCTTCCCATTGGCATGAAAAAGATTCATTGCCATCCTTTGCCATGAACTGTCAGGGAAAGGAGTTGAAATAATAGGTTGGCTCCGAGGCAGTTTTTGCTTCATGCAACTCACACATTTCTCCATCATGTCAACTGTATCATGCGATATGCCTGGCCACCAGCAATACTCTTTGGCTCGCCTTTCGCATTTGACTATGCTATGCCCTCATATCCGTCGAGGAGAGAGCTACGTACTGAAGGACGCAATGCTGCAAGTATGAAAAATCTCTCTCCTCTCATCAGAATTCCTTCATGCAAAGTAAGTTCATTTCTGAACTGCCAGTATGCTAAGCAGTCTTCGCACACTTCTGACTTGGTGTCTGGCCAGGTAGTCTGAATACGGTACGCAAAGTTTTGCACACGGTGTCGTGGTTTTGCGCATGCAAAAGTTTCTGATGACTTACATCTGTCACACGCACGCCACGGAGAAGAGCCTCTTCAACCTCTGCAACTTCCTCCGCGAGATGTGCATTTTCTTGTTCGGGGAGTGGGTGTTTGGACAATTTATCGGCGACTACGAGGTCTTTGCCTGGAACATGTTGCATTGTATAGCCAAAGCTCATCATCCTAAGACGTAAGCGTTGAAGGCGCGGTGTGAGGTCATCTACTGGCTTCCTGGTGAACAGATGAATGAGTGACTTGTGATCTGTTTCTACGTGAAACTTCAGTCCGATGACGTAGTCTTTTAATTTCTCACACGCCCATGTGACTGCAAGGGCTTCCTTTTCTTTTTGAGAGTAACCACCTTCTGCCTCTGTGAGTGACTTGGATGCGTAAACAACGACCGGCAAAATTTTGGTATCTTGTCGCTCCATGAGGACTGCTCCAAGGCCATAACTTGAAGCATCGGCCGTCGTCGGTGGGTGATGTCGCCATTGTGAACGTTACAATGGGATTGCCACGTATGTTGATTGTTTCGAACAATGTGTATCATCTGCGGGAAGTTGTTGGATGTAACGGCGTAGACGAAACGTTCACATACACACACTCTAGAGCACATGACCAGCGCATGAAACTACAACTTTTCCTTCTTTGCAGATGGAAGACTTCCATAGACAGACTGGTGACACTGAAGAGGATTCTGATGAGGAGGCATTATATTGGAAGCAAGCCATTAATAAGGTGTGGCGTGTTTCCATATAGGTTACAACGTGAATAATGTAGAAAACACTATCTAAGAGCAACCTCTGAAGTCACAGCCTCGCCTGCGCTGACGTCACTGCCACACCCACAGAAATCTAGTATCACGCAAGAAACCTTTGCGACCTCGGGCGATTCGTTCCGGAGAGCCGTCGCTACACGGCCCGATGCTCTATCCAACGCCAGTAAAGCATATTGTTAAGTTGTGCTTTCGGTTGATGGCACCATTGTTTTCGAGTTCAATGCTTCGCGCCGTCGTCTGTGGGTGATGTCACCACTGTCCATTGGTGTTTCCATTTAGCCCGTATGAAAATTCCGATCCGACAGTCGCGGATGCGCATTGGTTGTAGGACGCGTAATTTCGCTCAAACGACTCCCTCACTCTCAGTCGGCTCGACTGATTGGCATTGGCATCGCGAAGCAAGATGGCGGCTGCTTCTAGAACGTGGAAAGCTCAGTTGTTGAGTTCTAGTGAACGTTACAATGGGGTTGCCACGTATGTTGATAGTTTCCAAACAATGTGTATCACCTATGGGAAGTTGTTGGATGTAACGGCGTAGACGAAACGTTCACATACACACACTCTAGAGCACATGACCAGCGCATGAAACTACAACTTTTCCTTCTTTGCAGATGGAAGACTTCCATAGACAGACTGGTGACACTGAAGAGCATTCTGAAGAGGGGGCATTATATTGGAAGCAAGCCTTTAATAAGGTGTGGCGTGTTTCCATATAGGTTACAACGTGAATAGTATAGAAAACACTATCTAGGAGCAACCTCTGAAGTCACAGCCTCGCCTGCGCTGACGTCACTGCCACACCCACAGAAATCTGGTATCACGCAAGAAACCTTTCCGACCTCTGGCGATTCATTCTGGAGAACCGTCACCACACGGCCCGACGCTCTATCCAGTACGCCTGTAAAGCATATTGTTAAGTTGTGCTTTCGGTTGATGGCACCATTGTTTTCGAGTTCAATGCTTCGCGCCGTCGTCGGTGGGTGATGTCACCACTGTCCATTGGTGTTTCCATTTAGCCCGTATGAAACGTCCGATCCGACAGTCGCGGATGCGAATTAGTTGTAGGATGCGTAATTTCGCTTAAACGACTCCGTCGCTTTCAGTCGGCTGGACTGATTGGTATTGGCATCGCTAAGCAAGATGGCGGCTGCTTCCAGAACGTGGAAAGTTCAGTTGTCGAGTTCTGGTGAAAGTTACAATGGGGTTTCCATGTATGTTGACTGTTTCGAACAATGTATATCATGTGCGGGAAGTTGTTCGATGTAACGACTTACTGCATTGGGCATTTCACACGGTTAAACGTCCAATCTTGCCGTGCTGCTTCTGCATTTGTGCAACGCGGGTACGTACCATTTTCTGTATTTTCAGTAAATATGGGTTGTACAGGGGTAATATGGGGCCCATATTGCCAGGATTTTCCCAATATTGGCTCAAACTGGGCAATGTGTGGCCCATATTACCCATTTTCAGCCCATGTTGGACCCATATCGCCAATGACCAGCCAATATGGGCACAGTATTGTGTGCTGCTTGGACTATGCAGTAGTGGTATATATAATATCTCGTAACAATGGGCCGCTCAGATTACATGCGACACGCACGATAAGATATATCGGAAACCAATGGAATTCATGTATCGATAGTGTGAACAATGGGTTCGCAGGCTTGAATAACATGCGCCGCTAGGATCAGGTAACGGTTAACTCAGGTAAACAATAAGAACTCACGTGTCGATAGCGTTTGATAGGCACCTGGATGCACATTTAATGACATGCAATAACACGCAAATGACATTTAATAACAAGCAATAATATTCGATGACATTTAATAGCATTTTTCCGATCGGGTTGACGTCACGATCAGTCCATCACCTAGGTTGGTTGCCGCGTCAGAGCGCCAGGTGGTTTTGGTTTCGGTTTGAAATACCCACCAAACGCCCTCTAGTTTTCAAGCTGTGGCCGTCTGTAGTTTCGGCTTTAAGTAAACGGATGCCAAGCTTTTGAATGGTTGCCAGATGCCCTCTGGTTTCAAGCTTTTGACCGTCTGTAATTTCGGTTTCAAACCACAGCACGCTAGTTTCGCTGTGACAACGGCAATGCAGGTTTTTGAATGGTTGCCAGATGTCCCTCTAGTTTCAAGCTTTTGACCGTCTGTACTTTCGGTTTCGATTTGAAAAAAAAATGGATGCCGCGTCACAAAACGATTTTTTCCCCATGCCACCTTGATAAGTACACTCAAATAACGATGTATGTCTGAGACCAGACAACACTGTATATATTCCTTTTTTATTTAAGCACATTATTTTTCCGCTCTTTTATTGAACTAACGAAAGATATTCTACAAATTACCAGAGTCTTGCTTGACTTCATTCTTGTACAGAAGCAATCTGCACAAGCAAAGGAAAAACGAAACGTCCTGTGAATGTTTTTCTCAATCAGAACAAAGTCTAGGATGACTCAAATCTCGATCAGGTGCCAGGCAACAACAACAAGCAGCATTATCAAAAAATGGGTTAAACGTTTTCCGCTTTCCGATATGCCTCTGATACTGTAATGCATTTGCATTGGAGTACGACCTTAGGATTTGCCACATGGTAAAGTAAATAACTCAGTGCAAACAATCACTATAAAGTAGAGGTATGCTATACACACGCATTTCCAAACTTGTGTTGCGCATTGCAACAACAGCAAACAGGGAATCGAGAAACATTGCATGACCACGTATTGTGGTTACCAGCTGTAATTGTTTCGAGATAAAAATAACAAAAAACTGGCATAAGGACAAGGGGGTACACTCACATCCTTCCAAAAGTTGCCTCGTCGATGAAGGCCTGATGGGTCTCAGTCGTCGACAGCTAGCTTATAAGACGCTTGATTTTTGTTTTATCAGGGATCACATTAGGGAAGGAGGGATCACATGAATGCATCGTGGACAGCTTCTCCTTTCCCAGGAGCAGCATGTGAAATGCGATACCTCTTGAAGACGCGCTCTTTTTTCTTCTTGTTTTGTTATGATAACACAACCGCGAAACACCCGTCCGGCTTTTTGCAAACGCTCTTTGGGAACACCAACACCAAAGAAAAAAAGAATACGTTATCGCCCTGGCAAGATGCATTTGCGACTGGTGGTATACGCTGTCTGCCACGCACGGGCTTCCAGCATTGAGTGTGTCACGCAAGAGCAAAGTGATGTGAGTATTTCAAACCATTCTTGTGTTATAGTGTATCTTGTAGCTAAATGAAATACGGGCATGTATTTGTTTTAAATTATTTTTATTGTTTCGTTCACATGAGACAGCAGAAACATGGTAGCAGATTTTAAAGATAGTGATACCGTAACTGCTGTGCTTTCCATTCCCAATGAGTCTTGGAATATTGTACACATTGCCGGGGCATCGTTCTATCGGTCTATTACATAGCTTTAAGCACTGGAAGTTGTAATAATCGTTGCTTAATAATTGTGTTATAATTGCTTCTTTCAAGCGATGCCATACACTGTTAAAACAGAACTTCACCGCATAGCACGCTCCTAGCCAACCATCATTCCGAATGATATCATTCTGTGTCCTGATTTGTTCAAAACGGGGGGAAGGCGCCTATCTGGGACAAGATAATCTGTCCCAGATAGGCGCCTCCTGCCTGTTTTGGACAAATCAATGCACATAATGATATCATTCGGAATGATGGTTGGCTAGGAGCGTGCTATGCGGTGAAGTTCTGTTTTAACAGTGTAGTTGATGTGTATCGTTTTGCGACAGATTTACTCCGTATCTCGTCGGATGACCATTGCTGAGCCAGAGGCGTACGGCAGTTACTGCAGCTGGGCATCGGTGACGTAGAATTTTTCGTCAATCTGAGTCACGGTAGTGCATTTTCCCTGTTTCAGTGTTGGTTTTGTAAATTCTGTTGTACCTACGAAAACGAATAGGGAAACAGCACTCGGAAAGGACAAGGTGTAGAAGAACATCTCCGGGCATCTATTTACCATGACGACCTACAGTAAAATGAGACAACTCGTCATGGATTTCATTATTGTTTATTGGTAAGCGTCTGTGGGCGACAACCTATTTTGCAACAGGTCAATTGTCATGTCGTTTATGTACACAGCCAGGTAATGGGAGCCGGTCTTCATTGCGTAGTACATGATACATAGACTTTCGGCCACCAGTTGCATTACGTCGACGTCACAATCACCGTAATAGCTGAATATGGAGCTGATCTGTTTTCCCCATTCGGAGATCAGGTCGAACGGGTGGTCGGATAGGTTTTCACACTTCCTGTGTACCCTGGCATAGATTGTGTTTGAAGACTCCCACACAGTCTTTTTTGTGGGAAGGTTCAGAGGCAGGGGCTGGAACAGGAAAATGCCTCTCGTTATCTTAGACGCTGCGACCAGCACTGTGTCCTCCGTTGACATCGATGAACCACATTCCAACATGTCACTCTAACAGGTATGAGGACGGCGACATTTTCCTTGGAGTTGATGATCCTGGGTAACGTCCCGCATGCCGCACACATCATCACCTAATTGGGACCAGGAATCGCCAGCATTGGCTGGCTGTTCGACATCGGACCAGTGATCACCAGTCATTTCGTCATCGGTGGTGGCAGGTACTTCTCTTCCTTCTACGACTTCCAGCAGGTTGCAACAGGTACTGCACCTTTCCATTCCGAACGCGTCTTTTTTAATGCAGTGGCCCTTTCCAGGCTGCACACGCGTTAATTCGCTTGCATAAAACTGACCTTCAATAGGTTTTTACTGCTGGTCACGTAAGATATAGGTATTCGGGTAACCAATCTTGACTGCTCTCACCACAAAAATTTCACGCGTAAACGAACCAAGGTAACTTTTGACTAACTGGTGTATGAGTTTTGCTATTCTGACAAGGTCGCCAACACGACTCTGGGGGTTTGCTCGGAGTAGGATAGAGCTTTTGCCTAAATAAATGTTCATTTCCTGTGTTGACATCCACAGGTCGTGCCGACAGAGTTCTATGAACACGATGATTATATGCTTTGACCAGAGGCTGTCAAACTTTCAAGTACGATTTATGTCCCTGATATTCGGAAGCACGATAAAGTGGCGTCATAAGACTTCGAATAGATTGTTCTGCAATGCTTGCTTCCGTATTTGAATTAGAGTGGAAGAGAGATATCCCTTTTGATTTTAAAAATGCTCCGACCGATTTATTGTGGAGCTCTGTACCACTGTCTAAATGAATCAGTCTCGGAGTGCCAATACGTCTAAAAGCGCGTCTCATTCCACGTTAATTTCCGCTGCTCGTTTATTCTGCACAGGCATTACAGCAAGCATACGAGAAAATGCGTCCATACAAAACAAAAGATAGCGCAAAACCCTTGTTGCATCTCGACAGGTTCTGAAGGTCTTTCAAATCTATTTGAAATATATCCTTCACACCCAAAACGATGGTCTTCCGGAACTGACGTGGTCGCCTAAGTTCTCTGAAGAGAGAGCACACATGACTGGTTTCCAGCAACTTGGCAACATTTGCCGGCTTTTCACCTATATGGCTCATGCGAGTCGTTCAACACCACCTAGAGCACCAGGATGGTATACGTGTACGTAAGCAGCCATTAGAACGATTTTCTTTCGCAAACACGAAGTCCGTCGAATGACAAATAGGCATTTATAACGGCCGCAACGTCACTTTTGTACCAAGAGGGCGATCGATTGTGCAGTTCGTATTTTATAAGCTCGATGACAGAACTACTTGGAACAACCCGAAAATGACAGATAATCCTTCACTCTTCATATATCGCAAATACTGTCTTTAGCATCGGCAGAATGGCGAGGGCCTTCTTCCTGTGTCGAGCGGGAACATGCGCCAGAATGTTTTCGTCCCGAAGGTAACCACAGTGTTCCTGTTGCGGTTCCAACGTGCTCAATACTGGTTCTATTCTCGAAGTCTCTTAGCCGCTGTTGTGATAACCGGAGAAATGTGTCGACGAGGTGTCTCAGGTGTGAACGTAGGACTGCTGATTGATGACTCTGCAGTCTCCTTTTCAAGTCGAGATGGATGTACGATAAGTGTCGGTATATTTAGCTTGACCAATAGTGGTAGGATTCTCTCGAGATACGCGGGTCGCCACACATTTCGCACTTTTGTGACCAAATAATAAACAAGGTCTACAATGTTGGTATTTGTTGACCATTGACAATGAGCTCAAACGTTCTGCCGTTCCAGCTGAGCACGGGTTTTAGGAAACGCAGTAATTGGCTTGCTCTCATCTTGTAGCCGCTGCTCATAAAATTAACGATGGCATGTTCCTCATCGTCTGCTTGAATCTGTGTCTGCTCGCTCGTCGACGCCACAGGATTTGTCTCCTCACTTGCTGCACTAGGCTTTCTTAATGTGTTTGCGGGAGGATGCAATAGCTTGTGCAAGTACTGGATGATCTCCATGGCCTTGACATCATCAGGCTCCTGTTTATTCAATATCGAGGGAATAGTGCCTTCCCGATAGGGAACAAGCTCGTATTTCTGCATTCTTTAAATGCCGATTGCTTTTGCGATGCTTTTGACCGCTAAACTTGAAACGAGACCTAACAAGCGTGGCAACAAAAATTGCAAAAACCCGCCGGACTGAAGAAGAATCCGCTTAACTTTCTTCACATCTGCACGGTCTTGCCTGGAAGCCAGTGTCCTAATGGGTGTTGCAAAAGGCTGCAATTGCTTTTTAACTTTCGGCGTTACCTCGACGTTTCCTTTGCAGGGGTTCATGCAAATCTCCCTGATTGTTCGTAGCTGTTCCCTGCTGGGATGTTGAATCATGTTGTAACGTTCCGCTGGTGTCTTTGCTTCAGCGATCATACGTAGGAAACGAATGTGTTTGTTCAGCCTTTTCATGACCTGTATATGATCTGTCTGTGATCGTCCGGGAAAATGTTGGTCCACACCTTATATAGTGATCGTTGCTCTGTTGAGACAAGTCGATAACTAAGTATGAGTATGGTTTCTGACAGGCATCTTTATATATCGTGGGTAACAAATAATTTCTCCCAAAAATCTGCCTGGACAGCATACGCAGCAGGTCTGTAGTGCGTGGTGAACGAAATAAGACGAGAGCCGTGCTATTGAATTGCATTGTGCGATTCAAAGGGTCGTTGACGAACAGGTATTGCGAGATGAACACGGCCGTGATTGACAGGTGGTGACACCCAGCAATACAAAAATTGCAGATTTCTTTCAGTCTTTGCCGGTCAGCTAAACACTCGTCAAAGATAAATACTGAGTGGATATTATTCTCCGGATCTGCAGGGATGTCTTGACTGAAATTTACTTCAGGAAGGGTATCGAATACCGACTGCTTATAAAGATAGATATACAATATTTGCTTGAACGGTTTGTCAAAGAGGACAGCTCTTTTGTGTTTAATTAGTCGTGCCACGAAGGTGGATTTCCCACTTTGACTAGCCCCTGAAATTGACACCAAGGCAGGCGTCACGTACCTAAAAGGTGCTATGACTGTCATTTCCTGCAAGGGAATGAAGTCTGGTCAAGATACGTTTTGTTAGATAAGCAAGTCCGTGCTTGCAAAGTGCAGGAAAAAAAGCAGACTGCAAAGGTAGGTTCGACTGCAGAGCTGACGATGTAAAAAGAAAGACTGCTCAAGGTTGCCATGCTGGCAACTTCTTATATAAGAACCGTCTGACGCTCAGCTCCTTCACTCTCGAACCTCCTTCTGAGGAGGTATGGTGTTCAGAACGGTGAAATAGTTTGCAGTGTTCTAACATGTGCTCCTTTTGTTTTCAGCCAGTCCAACCTGCCCGAAGGATCATCATCATCGTCATTGCATCAGTGTACAAGTAAGCATCATGTCGTCGTCGATTTTGCATAAACTTGACAAGCTAAAGAAATGTGGAGAGTTTCAAAAAATGGCGACAGTTCCTAAAATCATCAAGTATGACGTGGTCGATGTTCACAAAATTGAAACGAGGTATGGCGAGGCAGTCTACGTAGAAATTGTGAAGGATCACGAGCACGTAAAGGTGTTCCTTCGTGCTCGGTTTCATAAACTAAGCACTCAAGACATCGAAGACATGAGGAACACGAGCGGACTCTGGATGGAGAAGAATGAGCGAGTTGGAAAAGACGGGACATATCTTCTTTCGCCAGATATCGTGTTCCGTCAATGCGAGTAAAAAATGAAAAAGAAATGGTGACATGGCACCTTTGTCCTCCGGCCTATCGGCAGCACTACACAACAGCGCTGGGACTTCAAATTGATCTGGCTAACGTCCATAACCTTGCAACACCCTGTATCCCATTTTGTGAGACACTCTGTACGCTCCGCTACACTAATCGCTATCAGCTTCATCTACATGACAGAGACGACGACGGGCAGGATGTCAGCACGTTCTTTCATGAAAACGGACGCTACCTTGCCAGTGTACTTCGACATTTCGGATTTCCGTTACGCTTTTATGTTTTTCTGAAGGCGGAACTCGGTCGACATACGCCTGAGGATGAGATCATATTTGCCACTCAATTTATTCCTTCGAGTGTGCATACGCTGTGGTCGGAACGAGACGTAGGACGTGCTGTCATTGAAGTAGGTACTGAAGTGACCAACAATTTAGAAAAGCTTTAAATGCAAGGATCGGGTTTTTTTTTTATTTCGAATTCACGTCTGCGTCTTTCATGTTGGTCGTCTCGCACCACAGCTCATTGGATGTACCGACTTTGAATTGCCAAACGAATTGAAGAAAAAGTGTCGCTGTCTTCTGAGTGTCGACCTTCACGAGGATAGTGAACAGAACATGTGTTTCGCATTTTGCGTACTTGCCGGTCTACATCCTGCAAAGGGCTCTTACAAACGAAGAGCTTCATCCTACAGGTCGTACCTGTCTCAATATGTATTTCCAGAGACGTTTCCTATAGTGTTCCCGAATGATGTAGAAATGTTTCAGAAGCAGAACGATGTGAGCATTAACGTGTACGGTTATGAGAAAGACGAAAAATATGTTTACCCGATTAAGGTTGTCGACGACCAGTGCAAGAAGCATGTCGACCTACTGCGAATTGACTTCCATTTTGTACTCATTACTGATTTCAATGCTTTGTTTACACCACCTGGTTATTTTCACTGCAAACGGTGTACGATGGGTTTCACCACCCCGGGTGTACTCGCCGATCATCTACTAACGTGTAAACAACAAAAAGTGTCCAAGACTATTTTTGCAAAGAAGGGTGAGACATTGTCGTTTGCCGAAGAGCATTTGATGTCGGAAGTTCCCTTCTACTGTGTATACGACTTTGAGAGTGTACTATCATCGTGTTCGGCAGGCGGGAATGTCTACGAGGAACACATCCCTTCATCCTTCTGTCTCCTCGTCATACGCTCGTGCGATTCGTATGTGTTGAAGAAATATATTTACCGTGGTGCAGACTGCGTTTCCGTTTTCATGGAACTATTGCGTAATTTGCATGATGAGCTGTATGCGATGTTGCACGAGACTGTGCCCTTGCAAATGACCCCAGGAGACGAACTCGAACGTTCTGAAACCACTAAATGTAACATCTGTAAAGAACCATTCACAAAGAAGCAGAAAGTACGAGATCATGATCACGTAAGTGGAGAATTTCGCCAATCGTTGTGTCAGGGATGTAATCTGAAACTGCGGATACCACGTAAAGTGCCCATCATTGCGCATAATGCCAATAATGACCTCGGATTCATAGCAGCTTATCTGCACCTGCTTCGGAAGAGAGACAACAGAGTGATAGCTTCCAGTTGTCAGAAGTTTAAGGCTATAGACATTGGTATGTTCCGCTTCATAGACTCGTTAAGCTTCCTGAATGCTAGTCTCGACACACTGACCAAAAATCTATGCGACAAAGGTGCATCTAACTTCAGGTGTCTGCGTCAGTTTTTCGCAGAGGAGGACTACTTCAAGTTGGTTGTACGTGAAGGGGTTTTCTGTTATAAGTACGTTACCTCTTTTTAACGTTACGACGAGCCCTGTTTGCCATCATGTGACCAGTTCTTTAACTAACTGAACAGATCAGAAGTGAGCGAGGAAGATTACCACCATGCGCAAAACGTCTTTGAAAAATTCAACTGAAGAGCCTGGGCGAGTACTCGGATTTGTACCTTCTGACGGACGCACTGCTTCTGGCAGACGTGACTCAAAATTTTCGAATATGGGCGTTGGAGACACACAAAAGTGAACCACTTCATTTCGTGTCACTCCCAGGACTAAGCATGTCTTGTGCACTAAAAATGAGTCGGATTAATCTGGATTTAATCCACGATCTCGATGCCTATCTGTTAATTGAACGGGGCAGGCATGGTGGTATGACCCAGTGTTCAATGCGAATGGCCCTTGCAAATGCCCCAGGGACAGAGCGGTACGATCCCGAAAAACCAATGACCATAATTAATTACATGGACATAAATGGACTCTATGACACAGTGATGCGTGAACCACTCCCATTCGGAGGCTCTGAATGGCTGTCACCCGAAGAGGTTGCAGGTTTAGATGTAATCCTTGTTGCAGATTATGCAGACGTAGGTTATTTTTTTAGAGGTAAACCTGGCCTACGTACATGAGCTCCACCAACGACATAGAGATTTACCGCTCGCGCCCGAAAAAATGAACGTTCCGTATGTGTTGCTCTCAGATGACCCGATGAAAAAATTGAGCCTCCCACAGCATGATATAGAACCAAAATTACTCCTTACATTGCTTGATAAGAGGAAATATTTTCTTCATTATCGCAGTCTAAAGTTGTACCTACAGTTGGGTCTCCGGCTCTCGGGTGCTCAGGTTCAAACAAAAACGATCCTATGTTGACTTCCATCACGAACTACGCAAGCAGGCAAACAATATCTTCGAACGTAACCTGTACAAGTGTTTACTTGTACTATACTCCGTATATGGGAAAACATGTATGAATGTACGAAAGTTCGTCGACTGGAGCTTGGCAACTTCCGGTGAGCAAGTGTTGAGATTCTTGCGTAAACCGAACCTCAAACAATTCAGGGCTCTATGCTCTAACGTAGTCTTGTTTCAGTTCGCTCAATCGATTGTCCGTATGCGACAGCCTCTGTACCTGGGGTTCACTATTCTCGAGCTCTCTAAAGTCATACTTTTTTATAACAACTTGCTTCGGGTAGCCCCGGACACAAGGCTCTTGTATATGGACACAGATTCTGATATCGTGATGCTGAGCGATGAGAAGGCCCTTGCGGAGCCCAACGACCACATCCTAAGGTTCTGTTTCCTGAAACCAAAGCTCTATGCACTAGACATCCAAAGGAAAAAAAACGGTACAGTCGTGCTAAGGGGGTGAAACAATGTGAAGCCCAGAAGTTGCATTATTCAATGTACATAGACTCTCTTAAGCTTGGCGAAGTTTTCAAAGTTTGTCAGATCCTCATTGTGCGCAAGAAAAATATCAACAAAAGTGTATGTGTTACGAAAGTAGCTCTAAATCCCCTGGACACAAAGCGTTTCATTTGTGAGGATGGTATCCAAACGTTACCCTTTGGGTACACATCCAATGGAAAGAAGTAGACAGTTTTTATGTATATGTTGCCCTAGCTGGCTGTTGTTGTTTTAATGCTGTTCTTTTTTTATACAGGGTGTCCCACCGAAAAAGGGCCAGGGGCTAAAGAAAAAACGGAGTTCTTTACACAAATGCAACCAACTGTACGTGCTTGGCAGTTGTGTGGTCTAATTTTTTTTTTCATCGCCCCTTGTCAATTAATTAGCGGTAATTAATTTTCTAACTTTTTAATTATCGGTTTTAGCTCTCAGATGTCAATGAGGAAGTTGTAGTACATGTCGAAAAAGACGCAACTGAAGTGGTTCGAGGTTGCTATGGCTTGTGGTTTAGTTTTTTCCCGGGTTTAAAAATTGGTTTCTGAAGCCGCGCGCACCACACAGCGCTTCCCATAATTCGGCGCCCGCGTGCGACGATTGCAGTGCTCTCTGATAGATGTGCCGTGAAACAGGCGAAATATGTTCCTGTTGTGTGAAGTGGCCCAAGGATGGTCTCCAAGTGCTAATATCAAAGTCGGAGGGCGCTGGAATCCTCGCGCGCGGGTGCCGGATTGCCGGACTTTTCAGCTCGGGAAAAAAACGAAACCACACGCCATAGCAACCTCGAACCACTTCAGTTGTGTCTCTTTCGACATCTACTACAACCTCCTCATTGACATCTGAGAGCTAAAACCGATGATTAAAAAGTTGAAAAATTAATTACCGCTAATTAATTGACAAGGGGCGAGGGAAAAAAAATTTGGATAGACCACACAACTGCCAAGCACGTACAGTTGGTTGCATTTGTGTAAAGCACACCGTTTTTTCTTTAGCCCCTGGCCCTTTTTCGGTGGGACACCCTGTATAAGATTGTGCCTGTAACGATATGAAAATAAATACCATTTTATTGTGTCAAAGTACACTGCAACATGACATGTGGACTGTCTTTCTTAAGAATTGCTTGCGTACAAGGACGGGTATCAGCTTCTCATTTAGTGTGAAGTTTCTTGACAAAAATCTCTGAGTGCACTCTTGGAGCGAAAATCCACAAGCCAGCATGCTGCCTGCATACAGGCAGTAGAGGCCACATGTAGATGATCCGTAGCCCCGAAGTGTTTTCTTGTTAGAGTAAAATGACCTGGTAGGATGAATGAATTGGTAGAATTCTTTGTAGACGGGCTGCTCGACTGCTCAAGGGTACACGACAAGGCTACACGACTGCTCAAATTGAGTGACTGTCCAGACACACACTGTGGCAACATGTTGCCTGCTGCAATTATATGCATATATACTTGTGACTTTTCAACTTTCCTGAAGCATTATGTTCTTGGGACTCAATGGAAAATATCGTCCAAATACTCTGTTAGATGATTCAAGATGTCCACAAGTCAGTTTTACAAGGAACCAACCAAAAATGAAATATGATCTGCGACATGTAACTCTGTAGTTTCTCTATTGCTATCCTTTGGCTTTGACAGATCGGCATCTCTGTTGGAAATGGATTTACAGTGAACTTGGTGAGAACTTTGTATTAGTTAGTTTGTATTGTTTTATCTCACGTATGTAGGTATGGTTTTAAGTAGCTTTTTTAGTTTATACATCTAAGTCATGAATAAAGTTTGTACTCACCTATAAACCTTGCAAAGGAACGTGTTTCTTCTGTTGTATGTGTACAAAATTAGGTGATAAATAATAAAATAAATCTTTTATCATTGACAGGCTCAGGATATTGACTCTCTATTAAAGCCCTACATGGACATGCATGGTCTGGGGAGATGTTTACTTGCGTATGCCCATATCAACTTATCGTTGAAGCTAAGATTGACTGACGAGAACTTCTTAGTACAACTTGAATTGATCGACTTAAATTAATACGCCACAGCAATGACGAATTCCTAGGTACAGATATACAGACAGTAGAATCCACAAGTAGCGACCCTGAGGACTGGTCATATGCTGTAGCTGTCAAGGTTCGAGATGGTTTTGTCCTTTTAAAAGTGACACGGTGTTCAATGTTCACCTGGAGAAACTTGTGGGGCAGAGTGCGAAACAGAGTTCACGTTCAACTTTTTATTAGCAATTTCATCACAGCTGAAGGTTCCAGAAATAAGTATTTCGTACGAAGAAAAGGCTGTATAGAACTTTAACTCTTCCATTCTTCTTTGAATCCGACATGGCTTTTTTATCCTTAGTGACTTCAAGTTCAGAGGGCGTTTCAGACACAAAGAGCAGCGTGACAGGTGTGGCGAGATTTGCTACAAATGTAAGAGTGAGACGAGTACTTGCCTGCATGACTGGGCTGAGTGATAGGTTTTCTGAGTGTGGAATAAGATGATAATGCAGCATAAAATAGCGCACGCGTGACGCCAGAGTAGTGAGGGTTTAACGTCAGAGTGCCGCGGGTGTGGCAAGACGTCGCATGACGTCGAGTGAGGTCAGTGCGAGCCTGGCTGTGACGTCAGACTCTCCCGATAGCGGGCTGTTAACTGTGACGTGAGATTTTGCTCAGTGATTGTGCTTTATATACTGCTAACATGTGATTTATTCTGCACTTGAAGCATGCTAATTTTTGCTATCGGGACTATGCCCTTAACAACACGGCGTGTCTGTTTCGAACGTGGTCTCGGTCAGATTTATCTGTACGTTGCATTGTTTATATGCTGCTCCAAGGATACTAATTGCGAAAGTGATGTCGTCGACGGACTGTAGAGAAAGCGTTTTTCTTCGTTCCCGAGATACGTGACCATCTGTGCTAAATCTTATTTTGCTGTTTGTTTTCGGTGCAAGACATCCAGCGAATACACTAAGAACTAGCTTTCCTCCAGGTTTGGGAATGTCACCGTCGTCAGCTGTACTGCTTTCTGACAGACCCATTTCTAAAACAGCACATGTGCACGGTCCATCTTCTGTGTTCGCCGAGCAAACGGGGATCCCAGATGCTGGGCTAGGTGTTTCGAGGCTAAGTGAAGTGCAAAGACAGTTGGGCGATTCCACTCGAAACGATCCGGCGGACCTGCTCGGCCCCTCAGAAGGCTATCGTGATTTTTTTCATACGACGACATACTAAAAACGTTTCGCAGGCCTTCCCAGATCTCAATGTGGCGGGTGCTAGACACGAGCAGAGCTCGCAGCGCTGGCGAAAACCGTGCCTCGCGTGAACGACAGCTGCGGCTCATATAGCGCCGTGACCTTCGTGCGTGTCAAACACCCGCCACACTGATGTCTGACGCATGTCTGGGAAGAAACGTTTCGTTGTATGTCGTTTTGCGCTATTAGGGACAGCGACAAAAAAAAGAAATTCGGGAAAATTCGCGATAGTTAGATAGGGCGGAGCAGGATCACTGGATTGGTTCACGTGGAATCGCAGAATCCATTTTCTTTTCTTTTTTTTTTTGTTACGGTGACCTGAGCCTGTGTAGTGTCATTCCTGTAATATTTCCTGGGTGCAGCAAAGGGAGCCCTAATAAACGCTTGTAAAGTGAAGCCCTGGCTCGAATAACGGCCACCGATATCACCAGCCCGTGTCATACGTGCCATGATTTCTCGATTTGTGCAGAGGAAAGACCCATTGTGAAACGAGTAGAGCTAAGAGAGTGGTTCAATAGGTGACCTTGAAGCTTCAATTAAAATACTGGACTGTAGTGATAACTGATGTGATAACTCTGCTATTTATGTATTCGGAGGAGAGCGCGCGAGATAATATCTCCATTATGTGACGATATTGCTGTTGTGTGGGGCGGTAGAAGCATTTTACTCAACCTGTTGGTGTTTTACGACTTCCATGTAAGCACAATGCAATTAAAAATGGCTGCCCGCTTCAAGTTTTCACGCGGGGGAACAGCAGCCAGTCATTCAATCCGTTAGTTCATTCCAGGCGGCGTTATCAAGAAGGATCTCCACAACTGTTTCCCGCATCATTCCTTTTCAATGTTGTTCATTAAGTTATATACGGTTACCTATTGAACGAAGCTCGTATAGCCTAGCGAGCTCATCCTATGTCTAGCCTAACGTCACCTATGACACGATATCCTGACTTTCCGATCCTACCAAGCGTTTCGAGAGCGGTTAGTGGCACCACGTGTCTCTGGGCCTGATTGTTTCTATTTCAGGAAATTGATGCGATGCTAATCAATAAGATAGCTTCATGTGTTTGTTGATTCCTGTATGTAAGTTGTAAGATGTAAGTAAGTAAGTAAGTTCTGCTCAACTGTCACGCGAATGGTGTATAGCAATATTAGTAGTGCTATCATCAACATTTTTTGCCCTCATATACAGGGTGTCCCAGAAAACGTGTCATTGAATTATAATAAAAAAACTACGCCACCTAGAATCGTGCGGTCAACGGCATTTGTTCTTACTAGGTTTTTGCCAACTCCTGATGCGCATTTCTTTCTTACAACGTCCTAGGATGGAATGTAGTGGTGGGAATCATAAAAGCTTTTTCGGTGCCTCGAAACAAAATGTGTACCAGTATTGTGTTTCCGTATTTTATTGCCATAGAGTGAGGAAACAGCTTTGTTGGTAAAGGCAGGCGCTGCATCAGTGAACGGACCGTCTCAACACTATATGATCTTCACCGTCACGTTGTGGAACATCCTGATAGTAAGCCAATGTTCTCCTAAATGTTGCTGTCATTCTATGGAGCGTGACAAGCACCGCAGGACTCCCCATAGCCAATCCCTTCCAACGATCTATAGAGGACACTTGTAACCAACCCTCCCCTTTCAGTGCAGTCATTCCGGGCATGAGCTTGGTCATGTCAAATAAACATTCATCTGCCGTTTCGGTGACGTGTTTTCTGTTATTGATGTTGAAGGTCTTCCACACTCCGTGCACATGCACGGTTCTTTTAGTAATGGAAAGAACGCGCACTATCTACTTATATCCGATTACAGGTTTCCCTCGATATATGCCATAGGTGACTATGACTATTTTGATGTACTGCTTTCTTTCTAGGGTTCTGATTTTTGCACAAACGCAAAGAGAGATGTCATCGCCAGGCACATGAAACAGCAAGGAGTTCTTCTGGAGAAGGTAATGTTCGAAAGCCTAGCATGCCCAGTAGAAGGTGAGAAAATGAGAGGTAGGAGGTCAAGCACAACACCTACGCATGAAACACCCACTTGCACGACTTGCACGAAAAAAGGACACCAGTTGATTGAAACACCCACGGAGAAGCTTCACCACACTCACGCACATAATCCGCACAACGAAGTGATTATGAGCGGTATAGCTCGCACACCTGAGGATGTTTCAGCGTGCGCTGAAATGTAGGCACGTGGCACACCGGACTAGCAGGAAGTGCCTACTAAACTTGCCACCAACGGATGAAGCCAGTAACTACTGGCTTCATCCGTTGAGGTCGAACCCACAATCTGAATGCAGGATTCCCTAATCTTTTCCTGAACTGGAAACTTGCATGACGGTTACCGAAATGCTAACGATCTGATATCAGTTAAGTTCTGTGGACGGATGCTGTTGCACCTAAACTAACTGATTGATGTCCTTTACCTGAAGCATCTATCGCACAATATCGGAAAGCAGACACGAATCACATGCATAGTGCATGATGGTCAGTGTAGGGACTGTTCATTTTACATCATTCGGGAACCTACAAACGAAGTCATAAGAGAAAACGCGAAATCCTGCCACGTCACTGATTGTGGCATGGCAGGTGTAACCTCATAGATTAATGGAGCAAGTTTTCAATAGTTCACAGGGATGAGATTCTGCGTGTTTCACTCGGTTGTCCGGCATACTTTCTGGGAACGAAGCTTTCCTCCGGATGTTCCCTTTAAAAGTCATTCCAGGGGCATCACTAACGTCACGAAGTACAATTGTGCCCTTGTTTTATTTGTGGACTCTTTCAATGAGTGTAGAGTGTTCGAAATGAGTTTAAAACAGAGGCCTCACTCGCGCTTTGCAGGTCGTCTGCGCTCATCAATGTTTCACAGGAGTTTATTACTAATCCGACGCGCCAGAACCAAAAACAAAATAATTAGACTTGTGTTACTTCTTCATACCTTTGTAACGCAATTACAGCCAGAGAAAAACCACAAGCGTTCTGTGAGCTATCATGCAAGCATGAGCTTGTTCGGACTCAGCTTTGGCGTACGGTTATAACTCCATCGGTTAGTCCATGATGGCGAATAGCAGCGACAAGAACATAGACAGAAGTAGACAGGACAACTGCAGGCTATCAACTGAGGTTTAATGAAGGAAAACAGCGTCTCAAACGCAAATATCAAGACACTGACTATCAACCCCCTACTCTGAAAACCCTGAAGGCGGACTTCACAATGTATACGACGGTACAATGTATACGGACAAGGGTTATGCTGTCGGCTGGGAGGTTGCACTCAACTCTTTGTCTATGTGTAGAAAATCTGTTATATTTCGGCTATATAATATGGCTATATTTCCAAATCGGTCAATGCGGTTGATGGGGAGCTGACGGGTGTACCCTGTTACTCACTCTTAATAATAAAACTTTTGAAATCCACGCTAAGAAATCCACCCTTCGCAATCCATCCCTTTGAAATTCACGCTGTCAAAATAAATCACATTGGGTCGATGCAGTCCAGTGTTAGGCATGGTTTCACGTGAGGAAATTAGTGTTTAAGAGGGTCACACTCCAGAATAACGAGTCTTTATGCAGTTCTGTGTTGTATTCGGCATGTATCTCTGAATTATTCATTAATTTAATTAAGTTATAGGCGTAAATAAGTATGCGTATGAATACCAGGAAGACAACGCTTCAGCTGTTCGGCCGTTCGGCTAGCATTGGGAAGGAGGCTATCTGAGAAAATGGAGCTACGACGGAGCAGTATGGTTCGTACGGAGCTGCGGATGTGCTGCATAAAAAGGATAATCACTGCAAGCTCTTATAAAGCATATGATTCTTCTGCCGATTTCGTCAGGTATTTTTCAGACGTGTAACGACTTGGTGTGCTAACACGCGTGCAACTCATCAAGGAATTAATGGGTGAAGCGACATTGATGCAGTAGTAGCTGTTTTGGACAGGAAATGGGGTAGTGAAAAATGTCCAGGATGAGCAACATATAAAACGTACACGCCGGTTTCACGTCAGTTCAGGCAGGGAGGTCCCATCGACCTCTTGGATTTTCATTTTTTTTTATATATATTTAGAAGCTCATCATACATGATAACCAACAGCGGTAAAATGAATAATTTCTACAGAATAGTTTTCGAGCAAAAAAGTCAAGAAAATCGAGCCTGAATTCGAGTGTTTCAGTTTTGCTGTGTTTGCACGCGTATATCTCCCGAGTCTTAAAACATGCTGCAGTGAAATTGTTTTATGCTTGAGTATGCCTTCGGGCCAGTAGTCCAAGCGCACATTTTGGCGCGCAGGAGCAAGGATCTGTGCTATAAAAATGGCGAACATGCTCTTTCGCGCAGTTTTGTTCCAACTTCGACGCGTAATTTCTCGCCTGTAGATATTCCTCACTACCATATTTGGTATCACTTTACTCAGCTTTTAATGCTATTTCATTTGATATATATATATCGCGCGTATACCCACTACAAGTAACTGTTGAAACAGACAAATGCTAAAGTATATTTCGAAAAAACAAAGATTATGGGCGTCAGTTTCTCGAAAAGGCCCCTTTTTATTTCTTTTATATTTTGCCAGGAGATGGCCCGATGTCAGACCTTTCATCTTACGTAAAACAATTCTGCTTCAAAAGGCGTGCACTGGCGATTAGCGCGTAAAAACGCAGCCCTTGTCTGCGTGCGTACGTGTCGGAGCCCGGCTGCCGGTACCCAGGGATGGCTTGCCTCGTGTCGATGATCCCTTTGTTTGAGCAAGGTTGTCCGGCCTTGGCCTTACCTGAGCTATTCGTCGGCAAACTTTTGACGTCCTGCTGAAGAAATAATTCACTCCTGGGAATTAGTTATTTCCAACAAAGCATCTGAATGAAATCCTTGCCGTAAAGCCGTATTTCAACTTACTTCTAGGTCAAACTTAATGGTCAGCGAAGGTAAAACCTCACTCTTGCAATCTCCGTACACGGTGATACCAATACTGTACAAATAAATATCGAGGTAAGAATTGCTTTTTCCAGGGTTCCCGCAAGTTCCTGCGAAGCTCGCTTTACTTCATTTTACGATATTTTTAAGTTATGCAGAGGGCCTTTAGCACAAAATGCGTGTTCTGTGCTGAACTTGCAGCAGTACATTTCTTCTCAGAGCTGGGGAAGTGGGCGGGTTCTCGCAGTTTTCATAGTTAGATGAGAGACGTTTACAGCAGAGCCATCCGGGAGACGCACCTAATGCACCTCGATGAACTCCACGATTAACTCAATTTCTTATAACTTTCTTGAACACCATCTGCAACTTGTGCGAGGTGGTTTAAACCACTCTTATTACTACGTCTTCTATGTAACCTATTCGAACGAGTTTCGTAAAAACACTTTCAGAGAAGAATCCAGAACCGAAGCGGGTCAGTCGTTGCAGTAAATAAATGGTTTCGATTTATGTATTACGACAACAGGACGTAATTGATTGGTGTAAGGACATCATTCATTGGTGAATAAAGGAGTGGAAGAGTGTCCTTTTGCGCTTCACTGCGACCAACCGCGACAGAAATATGTAAAATAAAACCAATTAATTGCTGCAACAAACCCGCTTCGGTGGCAGATTTTTCTCCAAAAGGTGTCCACTGAAGGTTCCAGAAGGGGTAGTACCCATTTTAATGCCAATAGCGCCCTGCTTTAGAAGCTGTCTTTTTTTTTTTTTATGAAACCCATTTGAGCTGATACTTCTGAACTGATACTTCTAAAGACCAAGAAGACTATGGCAGGCTTAACGAGAATCCTTCCTGTTATTTCGTGAACAGCGATAGCTGTCGGGTCCCCCTGAGGCATTACAACGGGAGACTGTGCAGCCCTCTGAGAGATAAAACGGACGCGCGCTGTAGATTTCAGTGACGAAGCTATGTGCACAGTGATCTACCAAAAGGACGACAAGGCTCAATCAAAATCATGATGTTTCAAGTAACTGGAGTCAGAGCAATGTAACTTCGCTAGCAAGCCAGGGCTTTGTGAGACATCAAATAACCATGTCCCGACGTGCCACTTGTTTGTGTGCCACAGGTTTGACACAGGCAGACGCGGGTGGCTGTAGCCCCTTCCGCACTGTTAGATACATTATAAACACGATGGTTGCCTCTGTGCAGTTTGTTTCCATTCTCTCCTTCGCGCCACTGAAAGGTTCCACATTATGTGCGTTTCGAAAATCAGCCCTTTTAATTAGGGCGGTCGACACGCATACTAGACTTCCACTTGAGAATACATAGAACGGGGGGCGTGGTATCAAGTCGGGTACTTCCAAGGCCGCCACTGGCGGCGCTGTCGCAACGAAGAAACCCGCCCTGTTTAGGTGTCGCACGGTGCCTATAGAGGGTAATTAATCGCAGCGTGTTATTTCTTATGGAAATAACTAAACCTATACGTCCTCATTTGTTTGTCAACTGTCACAAATGTTAACTGTAGGCTAACAGCCAAGCTTATACGTTGTCATAAAATATATCACCACAGTGAACACCTAAAACACACTATTCTTCTGCCTCCGACATACGTATAGACGCGACTTGATCACCGACATAAAGTAGATATTAAATACTGTCCACCCACAACAACAACAAACAAATTAATGATAATGAATGGAGAAATTCGCCGCGTGACGTGCAGCAAACTACCGCAAGCCATAAAGGGCAGGATGAGATATGTCCTGATGATGAGGTGATGAACGACGCTAAATAGGGACGTCAAACATCAGAACGGAAGGCAGAACCACAGCACGCACACAAAAAAGAAACACACCGCACACAGGTACGCAGGCAGATCATAGGGTAGAGAGGAGACCAGTGTCCCGGCGAAAAGTCTTTAAATACTCAAGAGCTTGGCGATGGTCAATCTAGTTAGACCAAGGGCCGAGAATGGTTGCCAATGTGAATGGTGCGGCCGTGATCGACTGCATGCGACACTGTAGAGCTCCTCTTTGGGAGGTGTAAAGATGGCAGTGGAGGAGCACATGCTTGGTATCCACCAAACGAGCACAGCGAGAGCAGAGCACGGAGTCGGAGCGGCCGATCAGATGCTTGAAATGGGGGGTGAATGCAACCCCAAGACAAAGCCTGTGTATCAGCGACGCAAAATGGCGGGGACGACGAGAAGGCATGATGAAACCAAAGTCAGCGTCCACTTCACGCATCAGAACGCTTGATGGAACGTCCTGAGACCATTGCGCATGTGCGAGAGTTCTCACCACATCATTTAGGAAGGTTCGCCTGTCACCTTTGGGGAGGGTAATCCGCACGCTTGATCGAGAATGATACGCAGTTGCTGCAGCCTCGTCAGCCTCCTCATTGCCGCTCATTCCTCCAGTATGTCCACCAGCACAGGCGCAAGTGATCCACGGATACCCATGTTCGCTATACACTGGAAAGCTGCGTTGGGGTCGCAGTATATCACACAGCTGCTGATAGAGGCGGATGGAATGTGCTTGAGGAAGAACAAAACGGCATGCAACTCTGCAGACGTGGATGAGGTGCGGTGGGAGAGACGGTATGCGTGGCAAGACGACATAGTCGGAATTGTAAAGGCAACAGTGGAGCAGTGTAAGTTGGTCGACCCATCTGTGAATACTGCAGTGTGCGAAGTGTAACGGTAGTTGGTAAAGTTGTTGGGCAATGGGTAAAGTTGTTTCCGCACAGGTGCTGCAACGTGACCCCTCTTGCTCTTGAGCCCAGGAATGGAAGTAGAGATCGAGGGTATCGAAAAGGCCCACGGTGGGGACCTGGGGACGACTGACCTTCCAACAAAAGCCGGGAGCAAGGGCTTTACAGCAGCGATACAGCGAGAAATGTTGCTCTGCCTCCGCCTTTTGAGATTCGAAACCAAGTGGTGACGACGGTGTTCCGCGACGAGGGGTTGATAATGGCGCACATTTTCTCTTAAGGCTGGTTCTGTGAAGGCTGAGTCCGACGCAGTTTTCGCCCATGTCCGCCCGCGCTGCGCGCCGACAGCCAGCGTTCCCTATGCCTCGCATTCTCATCCTGCGCGATCATAGTCTGACGCGATTCGGCGCACCGCAACGAAAACAGCAGCGGAGATTTCCACATTTCGTAATGGAAAAGCAGTCATATCTGAACCCGCGTGCTGGAATCCGACTGAAGACAACCCGTGTTCCCATCGTTGGCGCTGTTATGCTTGTATTACTGTAATACGTTTAGTACCACCAAACGTGAAGACTGAATTAAATACGAAAGTCGCACGTCTTTCCTTCTTTTGCTTGTCTCTATAGTTCATTCCTGGTTTTTATAATGGCAGGATGTTCCTTTCCAATTTCGATCAAAAGCTCCACGAGCGACGCCATGTTGGGAAATGCGAGTCCACCGGAGCCCACGCCGTGCACAGCTCGCTGGCCACCGCCAGATGTAGAGCATTGCTCTACTCCCCTGACGGCGGCTGGCGTAGTCGTGCGTTGACGCCGCGCCGCGCTTCGCCCAGTGTCGTCGAACTATGAACTCACCGGCGACGGTCCGCGATGCACGGCCGTGCGCTGAGCGTCGTTTCGCCCCGCTCCGCTGCACTCTAAACCAGCCTTGAGGCGTAAGACTTCTACTGGCTCGCGGGCCTCTACCACCACCATGCGCGTTTCAGTGGCGCGTGGTACACTGAGGCAGGTACTCAAGCTTCTGGCCGACATACACCGAAGCCTCTGTTCAGAAGTTCTTAAGATGCCGTGTAAGACCGGAAGGCTGTAGAGAATGGTTCCCTGAACCAATGCCCCATGAATCGATAGGAGCGCTTCCTGATCAGTCCCCCATGCAGCGCCAGCGAAGTGAGGAATCACATTGGTCCAGCGTTGAACTTTCGCTTCCAGGCACCTGATATGGGCGCTCCACGAGATATTGGCATCCAAGATAACACCCAATAATTTGTGGCACTTCACTTGGCTGAGTGTATTATTGCCGAGCGAAAGAGCGAAGGCTATCATGTGTTTCCGCGTGAACGGGGGCACAACTGTCTTCTCAGCTGAGATGTCCATGCGAGCCTTGGTGAAGTAATGCTGAAGATCATTCAACGAGTTTTGAATGCGGCGTTGAATCGCCCACCCATACTGTAGAAAGCACTTGAGGTTTAATGTTCCAAAACGTTACAAACAACGCCAGACGGGCCGCAGTCACCCGCGAACTCGCCAAAAACGTTCTCACACACGCACACAGTCCTGCCGTTGCTTCGCTCTCACCCACGTACAACAGGGGGGGGGGGGGCAGTAACAAGTGGAGGAGAACTGCATACACAAGTCGCTTCCCGGAGAACGGCCGCATCATATTCCGCGAAGCCGCGGCGTTTTCAATCAGTATTTGCTCCCCAGCCAGTGTCATATCCTCCCAGGTTTCCAAGTGCGTGCCCAACTGCTTTCTTCCTGCTTTTCCTTGTTTTTCGTGTTGTTGTTTATGATTAAAGCACATGTCGATTTATTTTTTTTTTGCTACGAACTGGACTGGGAAGGTGCCACTCTCATATTCGATCAAATGAATCGAATATTCCCGTTTTACAAAATTATACCACAGTGATTTTCAATATACCCTTAGGGTTACATGTTTATACCCTGACGTGTGAACAATATCCCTTCAGGGAGGTATAAAGTTACCACGCCTTGAAGTACGTATAGTGTTTATAGTTTAAAAGAGATTCGCCCTATGACAAGCAATTCATACAACAAAAAAGGGGTATACATTTTTCTGTCACACAGAGAGCGAAGAAAAAGTCCGGATGGCGTCGTCCTGCACGCATTCTTCCGGGGCTAGTATTTTCTATTGTGTCAATGGCCTGTACATTTCGGTTCACTCCTCCGGTACATTTCCATGAAATGTTCATTTAGAGGCCGGGACTTCATGCAAACGCGTATTCTTGTAGTATTTACACTTTCTGGTTCATTCCACAAACGTTGGACACGCGGATGCAGTATACGGAAATGTTCTCCTCTCTTGGTTTGTGCCGCCCGTGTAAGATGCGGCAATGCCGAAAATAACGGCTTCACGTCGGAGGCAGTTATCAGCTGAGTTCAAGACTGTTGAGACGGTTCAAGACATTCAAGACGGTCGGATCTTGTTTGACTGCGAAGTAAACCCGAGATAATTTCTCGTGAGGTCCCGGGTTTACTTCATAACTATGCACCAGCTTGTCAGCACGGGTTCGCTTTTGTCGACCGCCTCTTTGTGCCTAAATTTGTTCAAAGACTTGAAGTTTCAATATTTCTCATAGAAACCGCACTGCTTTTGAGGAGATTCCCAGCGTATGTAGAATATGATGATTGGTACGTGTGTATGCGCAACGAACGATGCGAGAAAGCTGTAAACGCTGACAGACGCTTTCTCGTTCATCAGCACTTGAAGGCAGGGAATGTTGCATGCAGCTACGTATGGGCCAGAGTGCATCTTCTACGTCCAAATGTTCTGATTTTCGGATGGACCTTTGTAGGGCATTTTGTCTCGTAAATAATCCTTTTTAAGGTGGAAAATGATGAGCGACGTGTATTTCTTGAGAAGTCACACGCCGACAGCAGACGCTTCAGGACGGTGCGTAGCCTCTGTTGTCGTCTGGCCACTTGGGCTGGGCACATGTGAAAAGAGTTCCCTACTGACAGTCGATTAGCTTCCAAAGGACAATCATTCGACAGTGGCACAGCCCTTCGTAGACTGTGTTCAGATGTTACTCAACGGGCATGCGGATGCAAATGAGGTTCTGCTTTTTTGTTACGGACGCGGCTCCTTACATGGTGAACGGTGGTGCCGCTTTTCGTGCTATATACCCAAAAATTGTTGACGTCACTTGCGCACCCCCCACGTTACACGGGGTTGCACACGAGGCTCGTGCCTGTTTCCATAATCTTGGTGACCCCATATCGAGCTTGAAGAAAGTCCCATGCTCGCGCAGCTCTTTAAGGATTTGTCGCCAGCTGTCGCTTTGGCTCCTCAGGCTGTGCTGACCAGGTAGGACACGTGGATGGAAGCAGCGAAACATTGCGCCGCAAATTTTGAAATCGTGCGTCAAGTGGTCAGTAAGCACAAAAAAGAAGACGTCACAAGCATTCGTTCGGAGCAGCGACTCTTTGAAGACGTTAGTGTGAAAAACGGCTTACCAGCTATAGAAGCTAATTTCTCGTTTCTTCCCATTTCTATCACACAGTTGGCGTCTGCAAATTTGACTCTCGTGGAGGCTTTGGACAATGTTTGGGACGTGCAGGATTCCTCACAAACGCTGCGAGGAGCATATGCATCTGTTGTTAAAGCAAAGCTTGATCCGTGCTTGACAAAAATAAGGGCTGAAACTGTTGCAGTCCGTATGTGCGATTCGTCAAGGAAAGGAACAAGACTCCGATGCTCTGTCTGGATATAGCGCAGATGATCTATCTCCTTTCAAGTTCGCAAAAATAGCGTCTTGCGATGTAGAACGTCCGGTTTTAGCGATTTTACCAGTACAACGTACATTTTCCCCATACAGGACTGTATTGTCCCACAAAAGGATGCCTTTCCAATTTGCAAACTTAAAAATGGGATTGGTTACATACTGTAATGTCGTAAAGTTCAGAGTGGTTGAGTTCAATAAAAGATATACGTCTGACATTCTATGGTACTTTTCTCGTCATTATTTTACTGCATAAAGAGGTTCATGGTACAATAGGCTTTTGTGCCACACTCTTGGCATCATGTTTCAGCGAGAATTTTGCTGTGCATATTTTGAGCATATGTGACCGTTTTTTTTTCGCATAGTTGCGAGGATCTGCAAATTTCTTCAATATGTTTTTGCATGATGTCCCGGGCCCAGTATCATCGTATACCATAGTCTGTGTGCACATTTTGAAATGATACCACCCCGCATTCAACGTAAAAACTAATATATGGTTAAGGAACACAGAGAAGACAGAGACGGAAAACAGACACGCAGCGTCCAACGGCAACTGCTCCACGTTGCTTAACGATTTATTCCTTTAACCAACACGCTGTTTTTTCTACCCTCAGTATCAACGTAACAACTTGATCGCACAATCTTTTGGGCCAAGAAACAAAACAGCAGATATTAAATGGAAGCGTCTATTCATTCGTGCAACATGAGTTTTTATCTCGCGAGGGCCTCCTGCTACTGCAGATGCGTTCATCCAAACAACCCACTACCGTGCCCCAGCAAAGCACCTCAAGCGCGCTGGTTGTAAACCACAGGTGTACAAGTCTAGTGGCAATTTTGCCATCCACACATGATGTTCACGTACAATACCAGTGAGCTCTGACGACGTCATTCCTAGCCCTCTAAAAACCTAGCCCCCTAAAAATTCTATGCCAGTTATGAGGACGGTGCCCAGAATATGAACACTCTCTGTTCGAAACGTCCGCGGCTCTCGTCCAGGGGTTCTTTCCTCAACACTTTGATAATGGCAGTATTTCAACTTTACTTTGCGTTTGTATTATAACATCAATAGCCCCCAGTATGGTTTCCCTGTGCCTGGAATTTTAGCGAGAAGCTTCAGTAAAATGGCAAACGGTCAGCAAGACATCGCATATTGTTAAAAAATAGTGCAGACTGGCGTCTCGCAATCTTGGGCTACTTTTGGAGGAACGAGATTCCTGAACTGTGCCGTCAGCAGCGTTAGTAGTGCCTTATGCGCGACAGTGTCGAGGACAGTAACACGTACCCGAAACACTAGAGAAGCGCCCTAGGAGACCACTGAGGAATCTTCTCTATGCTCGTGGAAACATGCTCTCGTTTATAGGGAATGCATTTGCCCAACCTTCACAGCATGATTATGTTTGGTTGTGTGGATTATCTGCTCACATGCTTATTGCTCCAGCGTTAGCTGCCAAACCATGTTACCTAATGCTATATTTCGTACACTTTGATGCACTTTACATTGGGTCTCGCTCTCTTTCTTCGCAGGAGGATAAGAAGAAATATGCCTGTGCACTCGCCACCACCAATATTTTTCGGAAAATCCTGACAGCCGTTTGCAAACGTGTTGCTCCTGCTCTATTGTCCATGCTTTTACCGGCGATTGCCTTCTGATCTGCGTGAAGCTCGTGGAAAGTACTCTCATTGCCAATAAAGGTTACTTTACCACACCGTGTATGTACAGGTGCCTGCTTGTAGATCTGTTCCAGTAGTTACATCATATGGGCCGCGCCTCCTAAAGCCCAAATAGTGATTTCTCGTCCCGGAGTACATTCACGGCTTCGGGCCAGTAGTGGATAATCGGTAGTAGCTTTAAACATAACAACAAGGCAAGCACGTAGCGAGGAAGTTGTACGTCCCAGCTGGAATGCATTCCTGCTGGAACCTCCGGCTTGAAATTGAATGCAATCCCCCGGAAGACTTGCACGGATAGAGTTCTAATACATGGGAGATTTGCTCCCTTTCATACACCTATATTTAATTTCGATTCCAGATCAATGGAAAATCCCTCATCATTGATAGTTGCATTCGTAAGCAAAACTTCATTCAACGCAGTAGCGGCGCTCACATTATTTTCATGCACGGTGCCCTGTAACCAACAAATGCTTCTGACCCAGGAGATGAAGTACACACTAAATCTTTTTACACCCTTTTTGGTGTGAATTGGGTGCGTCATATCGCACACCCTTTTGAGTGTAACAGCTACACCGAACATAGTGGGTGTAATGAAATACAACTTAATTTTTCTACACCTTTTTTGGTGTCAATTGGGTGCGTCATATCGCACACCCTTTTGAGTGTACCAGCTACACCGAACATAGTGGGTGTAATGAAATACAACTTAACCATGGGGTGTAATCAGTAAACTACCACTGAAATCAACAAGTATGTCGGAGGCAGCACAGGGCATCGCTTCTGTAATGACTCCTCCGCTGCTCAGCAGCTCATCACTTCGAACTCAGTTACAGAACTACTGCTGGTGTCTCGCTAGTGTCTACAACTACAAAATAAAACTCATTATATAGTTGAGCAAAAACTGCATTATTTATTTTCTCACATTATCACAACTTGTTAGAATACCTATATTGTCACAACTTTGAGTAATATTATCACAGCTTGTTCAAACGATTATTCCATTAACTTCCATTAACGAAGCTTGTTAAAAAATGCAACGGCTGCAGGTCTCAGCTTGGTTACACTTGACTCAAGGCAAATACTTTCAAGCAGGCACATGGTATTGAAAACCTTTTGGGGTTCACGGAGAGTCCTTCTTCTGCATTTATGATACGGAAGAGTTTCAGTTGGTCCACGTACATGTGCATTTCTCCGCTGATAGAATATCGGTCCCGGTGTCAACAATGCAAGGTGTGACTGGATGATGTGCCAGTAAGTAAACGAAATGAAGGCATTACAAGTTAAATATTGTACTGCATGATCTAAAATCAATCTGTTCTTATATATCTTAGCCTAGTATACGAAACTATGCTTACTTGGTAAGTCCCTGCAAAGTTATAAAGGAACAAATACTTATAGGACAATCAACATTAACATAATTTGTACAAGTTATTAAAATGTACTAAGGATTGTTCTGGCAAAACTGATCGTGCAGAACATAGGCAAAACTTTTCTTTTACTGTCGAAACTCTCCAAGTGATACTGAAACTGGGCACACTGCTTCTGATGCAGCAGAGGGAGTATGCGATATCCTGTCCACTAGAGTGACATACGAAGGAAGAAATTGGGGGCATCAATAGAAATGCTGCATCTAGCCACATGTATCTTCTGGTAATTAGATCATTGCTAGGAATATGTTAATTTGACCAACACCTTGTACCAAATCATCGTACCAAAGGATCAAATAAATGCAGTCATTTGCAGACACTGTCTGAATTAATTACATGAATACAGTGAATGTGGTGCATCAGGGATGAGACTATGCATAATCCCTACAATGCAGAGTCATTTTACCTTTTGCATTACCATTTCAGGGATATTTGAGAACAGCATACCACATGCAACAGCATGCATGCTGATGTGCAAAATGTGAAACTGGTGCTAATAGGGTCGCTACAATGCAATTATTTTGAACTTCAAAGAAAATATGAGCCCGACCTGATAAGTCACTTAATGAATGAAAATATAGCTACGCTACAGTCAGAACATATTTTATAATTTTTCAGCTGACTCTATAAACCAGTTGCAAGAATTTCACCTCGGTACATCATGCATGGAGTTCTCTCATAAAACTCTGTAGCGAATGAAAGACATCTATATGCGTGAGCTGAATACACCAGCAACACATCAGCAACATATCATACACTAGTGTGATGAGCCTGCAGTGTCGGTCGTGTTACATCACTCACAGTGGCGTAATGTTGATATCTCTAATACAGTCATTGATACTAAGACGTTCAATATAAAATCAACAGTAAACAAGTAAAATTTGTTCAATTATGCCATTTGCATCCCTAGAAAAGGAACAGGCAACTTACATCATATTTTACGAAAAGGGTATCGCAAGCGTTTGGCTCCCTCACGCAGTTGCAGATTATTTGCTCCGCATACACTGCAAGGACGTCTAGAAACAATGCAGCCATTTAAATCATATATCCACCAGAATAGCCTTTGCATCTGCATTTGTAAGCAGTGGAAGAACCAATGCTGCTAAACCTAAACACAAGGTATTACGTACGGTTCCGACGTGTTTCGCCGACAGAAAGTGTAGGGACTTCACAATCTTTCCGGCAACAGCAACGTCTCTAATTTTCTGAAGACCGGGTTTTGTGTGGAGCAGCGGATCCTCGCCCTGAAGTCTCTCATACTCCTTGAGAAACTGAAAAAGAAAGCAGAACACAAGAGATTGCACTACAGCTATAGTAGAACAACAAATTAAAGAATAGAAAAAAATCTAACGTTGCTGCATACCCTTATAGAAGTCATGAGGTAAGGAAACTGCTGTCTGACTGTGTTGATGGGGAGACATCACGCTAGAACTGCAGTTCTTCTTTTGAATGTTGCGTCCATGCGGATTTGTACTTGAGTCTCGTCAGCGGTTCCTTTCTTTGCTTCTTTCAAAAGCCACTCTTCATGCTCCTTAAAGCTCTTTTCGTCTTCTCCTTCCAAAGCTTGGATGTCACGGGGCTGTGAAGAAGCAATTTTTTTAGGGTTCTTGTAACAGCAAATCTAAATTCAATGGTCATTTAGCGTCGAAGATGCACAAGCACAATGAAGAACACGTGGTGAAGCTTTCAGCTATTTATTGACACAAGCTTTCGTGCCGAAGCCGCAACGCATCAGGTCCAAAGAAAAAAAAAATAGAGAACCGAAACATACACTCTAAAACTGAACTACACCGCATAGCATTCTCTATGCCAACCAATGCCACGAGTGATGCTATTATCGCTTCTGATTCGAGGCGAATGAGGCCTTTTTGTGTCAGTTAACATATATCCAAATTGACAGTAAAAGCGTACGCTTCCCTTTCTCCTCGAATCAGAAGCACTAGAGCGTAGAGAATGCTATGCGGTGAACTTCGGTTTTTAGGGTGTACCCCGACAACGGTTTGCCTACATCGTGTATATATTGTTTTTGTGTGACGTTAAGTTCAAAGCAAACCTCTAGTATGATTCTGGGATACATCTTTTCACAGTCCTTGCATAATTCAGTGCTACCGTATGATTGGAAAGTAGGGAAGATCACCCCAATGTCTAAGTCTGGCGACACCCAATTAGCTAATAACTACCGATCCATATCGCTAACAAGTATCTGCTGTAGACTACTAGAACACATTATTTATTCACATGTTGCGAGATTTCTTGAGAAGAATGACTTCTTCTATCCATTTCAACACGGTTTCCGTAGGGACCGTTCCTGCGAAACTCAGCTTGCATCTTTTCTTCATGACCTCTTTTCTAACGCTGACGTATCTGCACAAAGTGACGCAGTATTTCTAGATTTCCGTAAGGCTTTCGACGAAGTACCTCATAATTACCTTTTACAGAAACTTCGTGCTACTAATATTGACTGTAAAACCTATTATTGGATACAATACTTCCTCACGAATCGCTCTTCCTTCGTAGTATGCAATGATCATCGTTCCGATTTTTTTTCGGTAACATCTGGTATCCCTCAGGAATCGGTGCTTGGTCCCCTTCTCTTTCTTATTTATATTAATGAACTCCCTAATAATATTTCTTCCACCACACGGCTATTTGCCGATGACTGTGTTATCTATCGCAAGATTTCTTCCTTTTCTGATCAGGTTGCTCTACAACATGACCTCTCACTAGTTCACTCGTGGTGTTTAACCTGGCAGATGCCTCTTAACCTTAACAAATGTAATGTTATTACTTTTGCCCGTCGCAATTACGGCCGTTTTTCTCCATATCCATACTCATTAAACGACATTGCTCTTACTAAAGTAAGCTCTTACAAGTATCTTGGCATTCATCTCTCCCAAGACCTAACTTGGAACAAGCACATTGAATTCATTGCTGGCAATGCTAACCGGACTCTTGGCTATATTCGACGTAACCTGAAACTCGCACCCCAGGGAATTAGGAAACTATAGCGTACTTATCACTAGCACGTTCAAAACTGGAGTATGCTTCAGCTTTGTGGGACCCTTCTCAGCAATGCTTATCCTCCGCTCTTGAAGCCATCCAGAATAGAGCAGCCCGTTTCATCGTTGGTGATTACTCACGTCATTCTTCAGTCTCGGTAATTAAACAACAACTTCAACTCCCTAACCTAGAAACACGTCGATACATTGCAAGGTTGTCTATGTTTCACAAGTTCATTCATACCATTCCGCCTAGCATTTCCCCTATCACTCGTTCTTCCACAATCTTTCCCCGCTTCGACCATTTGTACAAGGTAACTCGTTTCGTCTGCCACACTGATATCCTTGCTAAATCATTTTTTGTAAGACTACTATTAACTGGATTGATCTTCCCTTGAATATTGCGGAGCTCACTGATCACACCACGTTTCATAGGAAGATATCATCTACCATTTAACCATTCACTAATAATCAATTGATTCCTTTCTTTTCGCATCGTTATTTGTCAAGTGCATTTATTGTTATACCTAATATCTGTACAACCCAACTCCCCCATGCAATGCTCGCAAGAGCCTTTGGGGTATTGTAAATAAATAAATGTTCTCCGCTTATTGATCTTTTTAACGCTAACGAGAGCATTTTTTATAGATCACTTTATACGTGTCAATTGTCAGTCTTCCTTCAGTTGACTGGTGCGCCATTACTAAGGCTACTGCTGTTCATGGGCACCTAAAACAAAATTGAGAATTATTTTGTCTAATTACCTTCATTGAACTAAAAAAAATTCCAAGGAAAGGTAACTTTCTTGCACTAATTTGAAAGGCCATGGCTGTAACACCTCATTTCAGTCGCAGTTACAGGATGATCCTTCCACAAAAATTCGACACCCGTAAACTTGCCATCTCTGCAAGCCTATTTTCGCATTTCATCAATGGTGGCGCTATCGGCAAGGCCCAAAGACACTCCCACTGCACATAGAACCAGCATGAGAAAAACAGAAAAAGAAAGAGTGGGCTGGGACCAGCCTAATCACGCATTTTGTCTTGCAAGCTTGTCTGTTCACATCCTCAGTTACCAATAATTACCGACACTGGATGTTCTGTGCTGTTTCCTGTGTTGTCCCTTCCTCCTCCCCGTAGTTAGGTGAGGCAACTCGAACGAGCGTGCCTTGATAAGCGACGGGTTTTCGGGCTGTTTTTACATATTTTCGGCTGTCAAACTGTTGTGGAAAGATCGTGAACGATCCTGTAATTGTGTCTGAAATGAGGTGTTGTGGCCATGGGCTTTCTAATTAGCGGAGAAAAACAAAACAAAAAAGACAATACCCCTCTCTAAGAATTTTTTTTTTAGTTCAATTAAGCAAAATAGACAAATGAATAAGGCACACTGATCAAAATCACCTGTTTGGGCAGCAAAAACGATCACAAATATGACACAGAAGGTTTCTAATTTTCATCTCGAGTACCTTTTTTTATAATTAGGGGTGAGTCTTAAGTGAAACACCCCGTGTGTATTATGTAGATCGTGTACGCAGATCGTATTAATCATCACTGAGAGTTGGACTACATATGTCATCAAACCTAACTTTTGTTCAAGCAAGTCGTTAGAAAAAATGCTTACTGTTGATGCTTTTGATTTTTTTCTCTGCAACACTTCTCCAGGACTTCCAAGAGATGTACACTCTTCTGTGTTTTTCCTTGAGCTAGCATATCGTTCTCGCACTTCGTTTATCCTGAGGTCAGATTGCATTTTGCGGCGTTGGTTTTTAAATTTGTTGCGTAGAGCAACAATTTAAGAATCCTGTCGTAACACATGTAGCATACGCTGTAACATTTCACTGTACAGTAAAACAACAAAACTCTGTTCTACATATCAGCAGCACCCGTCATGAGCCACCTCCCTTAACATATTTGCTGCGACGAGCAGTGTTGAGAAACAGAAAGCGTGCACACCAAGAGTTCTCAATTGTTCCCTTCAGTAAGCACTTATTCACGTTGCAGTTACATAGCAACGACGTACAACAGTGTCAACAATAGTAATGACATGCAAGAAATCCAGCGGTGATGCGGTCTTGGTTAAATATAAACTTCCATGAACTAGACTACAGTTCTTCTCAGCCGTTCCACGACAAATGAAACACAGGTGCCGCTCGAACCTCCCTAAGATTTTTGTGAATTTTCTTGGTGGTTCCTTAGAACTGAGAAAGCAAGAAAATGTTGTTTTCTGACAACGACATTGACCTTCATGGGATGCAGAGCCCCTTCAAAGCAGTGTTTGGTAAAAGCCTCTGCAGCTTTGAGCAGACATTATGGCCCCATAAGAGCTTGTAAGAAAACGTCTTATTTGATAGGTGAGAGCAAGATAAGAGAGGTAAGCAATTTTTGTCATCTCACTCAACGGGCTCGACGCTTGTGACATGCACAAAATTTGCAAAGGCTGTGCAAGGTTATCAATTTTTTGCAATATTAAATTATCAAATTTCTTACTCAATTATTTTTCGAGAAGCACACAAAAACAAAAACCAGTGCCACGAGAGCACTGTTAGCCGCAGTAAAACAGAAGGAAGAGTTCGAAATTCAGAAAAACACACAGGAGGTCGGGATACAAGCGTGATCAAGGTGTCGTTCAATGCATCGTCTTCCTAGCAAGATGTGGAAAAAATATCTTTAGGTGCATTTTGTTAACTTAAAATAGTATTTTTTTCTATTGCAGCGAAGTGAACTTCGCAAAGTTGTATGCACGCTGAGGTTCATAGTAGCGAGTAAAAAATGTAGTGCTTAACTCACTAATTGGTCGCATAATGGAACAGCAAATAATGGGTACACACAAGTGTTTCCCTCCTTCGAGATCAGGTAATTATGCAGTACACGCCCGTGAATCTTGTCACCTTGTGCGCCAATGAAAGTTTTAGTCAGCTCCCAGTGTTGGTAAGTGAAAGGTAATGGAAGACGTCAAGATATGGCTTAATAGAACCCTATGGTTGCTTTTGTCCGTGGTCGCATCTGTCCCTTGAGTCGTTGACATAAGTAAAGTAATGAACAGTTCACGGCATGAACAATCACGCAGCACTGCCTGCACCCAGGTTCAGATCTAGAGTGGTGGTCCAGGGATCTGAACCCCCTCTACTCCAGACTTGAACATAGGGTTTAGTGGACCATTCCCAGCGTGCACGTTTACATAGCGGACCCCCCCCCCCCCCCCCCCCCCCTCAGGGGAAAATCATAGAACCGTCCCTGCCTGCACCGAACACAAGCACATCAAGTTTCATTCGTGTTTTCGTGTCATTCGTTCGTTTATTCTTTTTCTCCATGTGTGTGTTAAATTTCTCCTGTATTAGAAACAAATTAGCATCATTTCAGCTGTAACACCTAAACATGACTATGTTCATAAATCTTCCTTATTAGTAGCCGTAATGTATTAATTTTCGTTTTGCTCTTTCCTTGTGAATCTACAGTGCGGATGTTATTGTTAGAGAGACACTTTGTCTGCACAGGTGTTGTCACTTTCGATATTAAATAAGTCATCTAGGGGCACTTCTGTTGTGCACATGGCTATGATGCTGTGTTATTCGGGCTGTCTCCATTTACATCATTTTCGTCTTGTACACCAGGAAAAGTTATTTCAGAGAAACAAGGGAGGGTTTACGAGATGCCATGCAATGTGGAGACACCTTAGTGCAAAACATGATCCCTAAACATCAGTTCAGGAGGACCTGTGACTTTTCATATTGTTCCTTTTAACCTGATTTGTCCAGTGAAACAGCGGTCACAAGGGGGCAAGTTACCAGTTTTTAGTGAGTTGGACTGTGAAAGTCAAGATCTAGGTAAAGGAAGAAGGTGAAAAGGCCCGGATCTCCTGGAAAGTATCACATAATGAGCAGTAATAATGCGTCTGTCCTCTAACGCCCGGAAAAGTTTATTTGATGTAACTATCCCTGCACGCAAGATGAACAGGGAAAATGTGTTAGACACGGCTTGAATAACACAGTATCACAGCTTTGTACACAACAAAATGCTCCGAAAATGCTCCGAAAATGCTTATTCGATAGTGAGAGTGACAGAACCCATGACTGGCAAAATTTTTCCCTTATACGTACATCTCAACTGCTTGCGCGCAAAGCGAACACATCGTACATCAGAGCTACTGAGTAAGTTTTATATATGTGTAAGAGGAGTAGACAGGTAAACAAATCTGCTTCCAGTGCTGAAAATACACACATGCAAAGACAGAAAAAAAATGTAGCAATTGTACAACCTGAAGAACTTTACTGGTGAAAGCATTATCAGTGTGTGTTTGGCTCATGCAGTACCTGATCAGTGTCCATATCGTGACTCTACTGATGTCAACGGCTCAAGTAACGGATGCCGTATGCCACACAGCAAAAAATCACACACATAACACCACAAAGCCTGAATGGACACTTGTCTCATGTCTCTCCTTATCTCTCACTTACACCAGCACCGCACGCGAGCTGGCTAAAAGTTTCGTTTGAGCACAAGTTGGCCGGATTGAGGAGCGCTCACAGTACAACCATAAGGCCTCGAAGGAGGGAACCACATATTTGCAATCGTTATTTGCTGTTCAATAATGTGACTGCTTAGTGTTCTCTTTCCATCTAGTGTTTTGCGAGTTACCCGCTCAGTTGTCCATTCGCTACGATGTGTCGCAGTGCGTATACGTACACGTTTACGAAGTTACCTGTACTTAAAAAAATATTTGGTTTTATCAAAAAGTACCTCTGAGATTTTTTCTCTATGTCTTGCTGCGAAGATGATATATCGAACTGCACCTTGATCATACTTCTATCCTGACCTCCTCACGCCGAATTTTTGGAACAAAAATGTGCATTTTGTGAAATTTTCAGAACTGCCTGATTCTTTACTGCAGCATACGCCATCAACACTGGATTTTCCTTTTGTGCTTAAAGTACAACGCCACAGATATTCTCCAAAACAACTCTCTCCTATCGAATGAGACGCTTGCTAAGGTGGTCCGTGCCTTATGTTGCCATAATGTCTGTTCAACAAACAGTTCTCGCCAAGCACCACATCTTTGAGGAGCTCGGCGTCCCCTCAAGACCAATGTTTTGTTGCTTTAGGAGTCCTAAGGAACCAACAAAAAGTTAATATAAAATTCTAGGGGGGGGGGGGAGAAGGAGTGGCACCCCTAGATCACTTGGCGTGGAATGGCCCTTCTGCTTGTTTGAGGAACACTCGTGACACCTCAAGAAATATCGTCTGTTATACATGAAAACATCTGTTCAGTACGTTTCACACCTGGATTCGTTGCACATAATTGCTGTGCAGAGATTGAGTTCAGTCATCAATGGTACATTTTACTGTTATCAAAACTGACACTAGAATCGAAGGAATCATGGTTTAACACTAATAAGGTCTACAAGACCACATGCCAACTTATGGAAGGAATACACATACATATCCTGTCCCAGTGACATCGGCAAGCTGAGGGTAGCGCAGAAGTAGCTGGTTCACAGCTTTGAAATAAATTTCTTTGATGGGTACCTGAAAGAAAAGGAAGAGTGTTCTGAATCGTCCTTGCTCTTATAGGTTCCAACTGCACAAAGTGCTCACTAAGCTCTTTTAGGAAACGCACATCGTGAAGTTGTTCGTGGAATGGTAGATAACACCTACTATCTTCTTGTGCACTGATGAATTCAAGTCTTCCCCGATACTGATAGCATTATATAATGCACCAAAATTTGGGAGAGAGAACGCATTCCCGTCATCATCTGACGCAGCGGTCCTGCAATTGGATGGCCAAAAGTATAAAAACTGACACACAATACACCGTAACGTAAAGTGCTGCTGCCTCGTTTCACCAACCACGGTTAACGTTTAAATCACACCAGAAAAGGGAGGGTGATAAAACGTTTTTACCTGGAGACCAAAAATTAGAGGCCATTATTGCTACTGCCCATACCCGTCACACGTGTTGAGGTTTCTGGTGCGATCACATATTGCATTTCAACTTGATGCGGCTCCTGCGTCTATATTTCACAGCACATGTTTCATTTCCCAAACAGCATACACAAAGAAAGAACAGTGGACATATATCATTCGGTCATACCTGCTGCGCTGGTGCATCGTGAGTTATGAAAACGATGTCCTGGCCCATTGCTGGCTGCTCAGAAACTCGGATGCGAGACATGTGGGGAATCTCGTCAGTTTCTGAACGTTCTATGTGCTCTTGGAAGTCTTTATCGAATATCTGGACAGAAGACACGCAATTTATCAGACGAACACTTCCATACGTTACATAGGAGCAGCTTACCTGGTACCTGCTCGTGTCACCAGCGTATGAGGTTGAGGCGTAAGACAAAATTGCCTTTTTGAGTCCAGCTAATGAAGGCGTTTTTAGTATGCATTTTCGTTTCAGGCCGCCAGGCATGACTTCCACAAGGCAAGTGACTTCTTCCATCATAGATGCCCGGCCCTGCCCGCGGTGCTGGCGTATTTTGTCGGCCCGGGCTCGGCCCGGCCCGGAGCAGGGCTCTAAACACTGGTAAGGGTGTAAAACAATTTAGTGTGTAATGCGAGTGGCATCTCGGTGATGGAATTCGAGTACATTCGGCATGCTCTTGATATTATTATTAGTATTGTTGTTGTTATGATGATGATGATGATGATGCGTGGTTTGTATGTGAAAATCACACACAAATAATTGGTCCCGGGGGTAAGACGTGCGACCACGCCTCGCACAAATGAATCTTACATAAGATGAGCAATACCGCAGAGATACACAGTAGTGACATACTGTGCTCAAGCGGAACCCACTTATACACAACCCTATGCCGGGGCCATGATGGGCCTTCTCGCGCCCCGAAAGATTTGCAGTTAGAGGCTCCTATCATGCACACCAAAAGCATAATGAATAATACTTTCGGGGTGATTATGCTGGTACAAAACGGTTGTGTGGCGATCGGAAGACACCACATAATCATCGTTCTTTATCATCGTCTATGGTGAAACGAGTCTCCTTGCCTTCCAGAGATGATTGCCTGCAAATTAACTCATTCAAGTTATACGCGTAGGAAGCCAAGGCGCCTCAGTCTCATCAGAACATGAGTAACTAAACCAAAACAGTCATGTCCTGCTATAACATAATGCCAAGCATGATGGCCACTGGGAGGAGATCAAGTATGAACGCTCGCAAGATGAGAAAAATCTCACGTTGACGCGCCTGTCCAATTTCGTCTTCAAGGTCAGCTTTGCAGAATCGTCATGGAAGACACCACCGCTTTCAATGCGTACGAACATCCGATACGGCAAGCACTTCAAGGCCTGGGTAAACTAGCATATGAAAGTTTTCTGCAAGTCGCATTTTAGCCTCACTGTTCCAATACGTTCACTTTCTGATATATGTTATTTCGATATTGCGCGCGAAAAGGAAATGTATTGTGGTGTACTGCATAGCGGTGAAATATAGAACTGTGGTTTCACCAAAGACGATGATGAGCTTTACTCTGGAAACATTTCACCTTAACAAAACGAGCAAATACCTTCCCGAAAATGCTGCTCTTTCTTCTACGATGATGCGTCCAACGTTTCACCCGCTATAATGACCGCTCCCCCTGTTTTTGAAACTGTCATATCCACTAGAGATTGAGTGCATGGTAAATTATCATGAGATTCGCGTTGTTGTCACAGTTGTCTCACTCTGGTCTCGCACTTTTGCCCGAAATGTAACTAAGAGTGCATTAATGAACTTTAGATAGTTAAGTTATTTTTATAGTTGCATATCTTCGAGAGGATGTGGGCCTGGCCGCAGAACTCGACTGCAAAAATGCTGCTCTCACGGCTCTCGTGGCTTTTAATTTAAAAAATCTGTAGCCAATTAAAAAAAAACCTCTCTATATATTCGTATCTCTGAATGTTTACCGTACTTTACCAGATATGGCAAAAGATTACGTTGTTCTCCACCACAAGAAATAATACGGATACGGCCCAGAAATACAATACAGCAACACTGCAACATTTCATCTAGTAGTTGCTCTGATCATGGAATTCGTCTTGTATCATGGTGTTTGGTATTGTTCACGCAGGCTAAATTCCGCAGTTAAAATGTTTACCCACGGGCTTGCCACACTGAACCAATATTGTCAGTGTCATTGTCTCAATATCGGGCCATGTTGCACGACCAATCTTGAACCAATATAACTTATATCGGTTATCAATTTTGGACCGATATTGGACCAATGATGGCGTTCCGCTTGGGTTACGTGTCCGTGGAGAAAAACAGAATTCGCACGTCTGCACATGCGCAGTGGATGGGCGGATGAATAGTTGCTGCAAAATGTGCGCACGAACTCTCTCCACCTACTCCACCGACCACAAAACACACCACGCCATTCTCTGTGGATGGGCAACTCTTCACCGGATGCCTCCGCACGTTTTATCGCCGCACACGTTGCAACGCTGTCTTGCAGGCGTGCTTTGGAGCCACCTCCCCTGGCGAATGCCACTCCCGCAACTGCACACTACAATCAGCGGGACACGAACGACTTCATGGCGTCGTTGTCGCACTGCTACAGTGGTATTCCGCCCGTGTGCCTGTGCTACCTGACCAGCATTTTCTGCCTCGATGGCCTGTAGACTGGTACACGGATCACCTACGTCCATCGCGTCGGTAGTATCCCTGGGTTGATTTCCGGTGGACGATGGTTTCGCACGGTTTCACGCATGATTTTGCATGGTTTGACACGCAAATGGGATTTTTTTAGCAAGGTATGAAATGGAGCAACCACGAACGCAGAATTGAGGCTCACGAAGTACATCATCGAGGCCATTCGAATTTTTATTCGATGTGAGCTCTAGATGATATTTTCACTGCGCAATGCCTGCTCACTCGTTTTTCGCACTCATCCACACATCTTTCGAAGTTGTGCGAAGTCGAGAAGAATAAGCTCGAGAGCCACTCAAGATAGGGGTTGCAATGTCATTCGCTCAGCCCTTTCACGGTGCTCGAGTTGGGTTCCAGACACGCCTGACAGGAATTATTGTTCTCTTTGAGGTGTTGTTTCACGTGTGGGCACATGAAGAGTTTGCTTAGCGTTGTTAAAGGAACTGAAAATATGAACGCATTGAGACTTGAGCATGAAAACGTTCAAATGTGCAAAACGCTCCGTTGAAATCGGCGTATTTTTAAAGAATCGAATTTGAAATATTGCATGTCCCGTGAGCTGGTGGTAAGCTGTCAGGCTGGCGACGGCTTCATCACCGGGCCCTCTGCTGAGGACGTATGCAATATGCGGGCTCTCACTTGCAAATCCGGCAAAACCGAAAACAGTTGATCTGTTTCAACATCGACAATGTCGCAGATTCTGAGAGCACCAGGACTTCATATTCTGTATCTAAGCAGGCTTCTGTTCGTACGATTGCACGCTGGAACGTTTGTGCGTTCCGACAAGATCATCTGTGTGGCCGTCGTCCATACCAACAGCCACGGTGCCAAGAGCTAACCGTGTTTAGAACACGGACTGCTGAGAGAAATTTACAAGTGCTCCAAGAACATTCGTGGTCCTCAGGATGCTATCAAAGTGTCGTCATGTCCTCGTCCGTGATACGGTGAACTGAGGAGGTCCACAGTCTGTCATCGTAGGAGCTTCAGTGATTGTCATCTGCATACATCCTGTGGTCTTCAACCGGAGGACAAGTGCAGGAGAACATTATTTTAATACCTGTTTAGAGTAATCAAGTTCCATCTTATTTATCTTTGCCAAATGCAGTCAAAGAAGCTGTGCTCACGTATAAATAGTAGCTCTTCCACAAGGAGTAATAGGTAAGCTCGGAGAGTTGCGGCCGGTGCAGGATAGTCTCATTGTCAATGCCGCATCAGTTTTTCTTTTTTCTAAGTCATAAACGTACCTAAAAACGTGACTTAAATGACCGCAAAGTTGTACGTCTAGCCTCATTTGGATTAATGTAACCGTGTTTAGGTCTGCACCGAGTATTCCCATAGCGTAACACGAAGTCTACCGTCGAGACATTTGACGTATCGCACTGACCTTTGTATCTCCGATTTATTTTGGCTCATGAAAGCCCACGCTTTCTTGCTTGGTTGCTTTACGTGCAAGAAGCATATTCAACTCGGCACAACCGCACCAGCAAAGAATCAGGACAGATAAATAATGAATAAAAATACGAAATAGTGACGCTGCAAAAAGAGGTAATATGTATCTTTGTGTTGGCGGAGTATTGTGCGCTTCCTTAAGCTCAAGAGATTACATTACCTCTAACCTACTTAATCAAGCCTACATTAATATCTAAATTAACTGACCTAACTAATCTAGGGCGCGTAATGTAGTTATCCGAAATGACTGTTTCGGTTGTTTCGGTTTGTCTACTGCGCGACGCATTACGTCAACGACACGACTGTGCTACACCAAAAAGACACTTTCGATGGCGATATTTCATATAAATCGCGCTAAACGCACACCTCTCTAAAACAACACTACTTACGATTATACGAGCCCTTTTTTTTTTCTTTCATGCTGATAGGATAATCTTTTCTGGGACCATTATTTATGAAACAGTTTTTGCCCCGAACCCAGCATGAGATATTATGCATGGTTGCTGTGGAACTCACATCGCCTCTTAGTTTTCACCATCTCCATCAGTTTTCCGACACAGCTTGTCAGGCTCACAGGGCGAAAAGTGGTCAGGGCATTTGGGAGTTTGCTGGCTTCAGGACGGGAACTAATGCCTCCTTTCAGGTCAGCATCCCTGGTAGGGTCGCTGGAGCAAGGGATTTATAATAAACATGAAGAGGCGATTTCATTCAGATGGGGTCCTAACCTTTGTATCTCCGATTTCTTTTAAAATTGTTCATCTGATAGGCCTGTCTGTACCATGAATATCATAACTGATCCCACATAGAAATAGGATATAAATTTCTGCAGGTAACGGGGCGAAATCTGTGCGCTTCCTTACTCACCTGTTTCGTCAACTTTCGAGCACTGCATCCCCGCACTCATAGCTTACAACAAGAAAATAGATTTCGTGGTCCGCCTCATTCTGAACTTTCACTCTGCGAGATAATTTCAGTTCCTGATGAGAGGCTAATTGTCTTTAAATTGTCTGTAAATGCAAAACCCATCTTTGATTCTAGTAAAAAAAAGTATTCCAAGAAGAAAATGTAGGCTTTCTCATTATAGTTCACTTCCTCATCTGGCTTCAACATCCTTAACCATTTTCGCAGATACCTCCCGAAAAGCGGCTCACTCGGGCTTTTATCCGCAAATGTGTCAGGAGCAGCTCGATAGGAAAACGAAAAGTTCCAGACGATGTTGCAATGACCTTCTGCGTAACTTTTTTCTTCTAGCACTTGCATTAACGGTGACTGTTTCAAGGTTTCTACAGTTCTTTCCACTGGTCTGTCTGTTGCGAAATGCACGGTGGTGTTAATGCATGCTCAATGCCATTCAACTTTTAAAAATTAGCAAACACTTCAGCAAAGGACAAAATCAGCAAACATTTCAGACCGCAACTGCGGTCTGTTATCAGTGACAACTTGTCTTGGTAGTCCATATGAAGCAAAAATGGACCTTACAGTTTGCACTGTTTTCTGGGCAGTCGTGCTAGACTTTATTTTCACCTCCAACCACTTTAAAAATGTATCCACCAGTAACTAAACCTTCTCTGCGAAATCGGTAAGCACTCTTTCCCAACGAACTGTAGACACGGACCGTGATTACAAAGCGACAGACGGTGATGCTGGTCGAATACTTTGACATATCACGCAACTTTGTACTCGCTGCATAACTTGTTCATCGACGCCTGGCCACCAAACAATGGTTTTTGCAAAAGATTTCATTTTGCAAACTCCAGGGTGTTGTTCATGCAACCAATATTGGACCCGTGTCGCCAATGACCACCCAATATGGGCGCGATATTGTGTGCTGCTTGCGTTGCTGTTAGGGGATCTACTCTAATAGGAGAAAAGTAGTGTAATTCTTCTTGGTCTTTCGCCACATTTGGAAGCGGTAGTCTAGAAAGACCATAAACATTTGGTAGGGTTCTTCCTCTACGATACTCGATCTTGATGTGGTATGTTGGGAGAATGTTTAACCAACGGTGTACTCTTCCCACCGCTACACTGCTTGTATGTCGATACGGATCAAATGCGTGGCTAGTGCTTGGTGGTCAGTTATGATGGTAAACATCCTGCCCTAGCTTTTCTGAAACTTGTTTACGCCAAATATAATGGTGAATGCTTCTTTTTCTATATGAGGATAATTACGCTCACAACGTACGAGAAGCATATTCTGTCGGTTTCAGTGTGTTGTTAAAGGGACCGAAAAGTGAATATAAACCTATCGAAACGCAACGAAAAGCTTGAACCTTCAAAAGTTCAAATATCAAAGAACTCCGCTGAAATTGCTGTAGTTTTTCTATAATCGAATTTGCCATAATTGCATGTCCAGGGACATAGTAGGAAGCCGAGCAGTCTGTCAACAATTGCATGACACCGCGCCATCTGTCGAGGACGCATGTAATACGCGCCATTTCGTTTGCTAATCCGGCGAAAGCGAAAATGGCAGTGGGCGTTTGTGACCACTTTCTGTGTCGATAATGTCGAGCCTCTTTAACATCAGTGCGCTGGTATTCCGCATTTGAGAACTGTCGCTCACACAGAACTTCTGTTCGTGCGTTAGCGTGGTGGAAATTGTGTGCCACTGGTGTGTGCTTCGAAGCAGAAGATTCCTGGTCCAGAGATTAACCGGTGTTGCATTCGTCCTCACCAGTAGCTCGCCGTGCTATGGACATGGACTGCTTTGTGAAATTTCCGTGTATCAGGGAGAAGCACTTGTGTCAGCCGAAACAAGCGCTGTTTTTTCGTTGTGCAGGTGTTCATGTGTGAGATGCAAACCGACGCATACTACGGTTTATACGGTCTATATATATATACAGCAGATAGACAATTGCATCACAACTAACGAATATCTCGAAATACTGTGCCTTCGCATGCGCGGCAGCGCCGTGTGGTCTTTACACGCTGCTTGAACGGCAAAATTGGACGGGAAACCCTTATTTCTGTCACCTGTCGACCACTCACAAGAAGGATATGGGGTGCTCCGAGAAAATACAATAGAAAGTACCAAACTGGATCACGATCTGTGTCGTGCATGCTATTAGGGATGCTTTCTAGGATGCTAGGACTACGTAATTATGTTGTTGGTAAGTTGTCGGCATGCTGATGTGCTATTCCGTTATAGCACATCAATATAGTAGAGAACACAGTAGAGAGCGTGATGGCTGCAAACTCTCAATTGAATATTTATTCAACAGAAGAAGAAACCGAAATCATAAGTAGAAAAAGGCAGTGCCCATGCAAAGCAGGACCACATTAATCTATGAGAAGGTAGGATTGGGAGAGCAATAAAGCGAAATGACCATTGTTTCCGAGATAAGGGAAGTCTGCAAATTTGGGTCCGATATGATGTAGCCTTGCATGGCTCGCTGCAGCTGTGACACGCTTTGAACAATTCCAATAGGGGGCTTCAAAGACAATGAACCTTCTTAGAGCAGTCGTGTTTTACTGGACATTCAAGTGTAGAGGATGCATCCTCAAAAAATTAATTAGCGTTCTTTAGTCATAACTAGCCTCAACAGGAAGTATTCCTCTACCCTTCAAAGTAGCTAGTAGTTCTCATCGGTTTCTTCTCCTACAGTTGACGTCATACGAATGTTCTGCACGTTTCCAAAGACTCCAAAAATGTCACAGAGTCTGCAACACGTAACAGATCTAGTGCTTCCATATGTGGACTTTGCATATCTGCTTTCAGCTATTTCTGTCATGTCAACTTGAGTGCCTGGATCACACGCACACGAAACAGTCTAGCTCCACTTCAACACTGAAAGGCACCTAAAATCAACTGTATTGATGCTGACAATGCTCAGTACGGGACAAGTAGGATAACAGCAGTATAACAGCAGTAGGTAATAGTAGGACCAAGTTAAATGGAATTGCTATACAGTAATTTATACATGTGACACCTGTACATACCTAAGAGGTTGTGTTGAACTCGTCACCTCGGTGAAGCAAAATCACTGGTTACTGAATATCAGTTTGCTTCGGACGTCTTCGCAATTCGCCTACAACGTCATCTTCGTTGTCATCGGCAGCAAAATGAGCTCAGCACACACGACACGACTGCTCTAAGGGCTGTGTGCTACGAATCACATTCGTTTTCGCGCACTGTCCTGTGGAATCTTGTGGTAGGAAACGCCCGTCGTCGAAGATGAATAAAGACGATTTTTGCATCCCCGAACACCAAACCTACGCCAGGCATATGTATGTCTTTCGAATACTTGACACAGCAGCCACAGACATGTCGTTCACTTCCATTTTCTGCTTCGCGCGACCAGCATGACCACCCACGACATAGACAATAAACCACGATGAACGCGATAATACAGACGGCCTTGCAGATGGCGCAGTGGTTCGTAGCTCGCGGCGAAGTAGCTGAATGCTCTATTAACGCTTTAATAATGTAGAAACTATGAATGTGAACGGTCATTTTTAAAATGTGGTTCTCATATTCTTTCACATAAAGACCTCTATGTTCCTCTTCTTGTTTTTCTTTCTTTTTTTTTAAACAGGGCTACCCTCGGTGTCCGTGTCCAACCGCCTCATAGATCCTTCGTATTGCGAACTGTAGGATGGGACAAACGGAAGCTTGTCCACATCCCAATTAAAACATGATTCTGCTCTCGCACAAACTTGTAGAGAAACAAGTTGTTGCTGGGACAATCGCCCTCGAAACGATTGAAATACAGTAGAAATGTTACTTCGACGACCACTGCAAACGCAGATAGGGTTCTGGCGACAGCTACCCATCACCTGTGCCAGCTATAGAAGTTTGCTCGTGTGGCGGAAGTGCCAACAGTCAAAGTGGTCGCCTCTCGGGCCTAGCGGCATCCATGGTCAGTGACATGGTCTGGCTCAAGCTATCCCCACTGGTTTCTTTTCTTTTCCTTTCATTTTTTTTTGTTCTTGCTGGGATGAGACTGATGTCCTTCGGTATCATCGAACGTTTGCGGGAGCCTTAGGTGAAGGAAAAAAATGAATAAAATGTTTCTACTCCTTGGCGTACTGCCAAACGTGTGCAAAATGCGACGCCGTTATAGCAGTCCTAGGATGGGACTCCTTTTTCGGATGTAAAAGATACACACTATCGCTTGTTTTAGAAGATCAGCAATATTCTATCTAAAGGGTACCATAAAGGAAGCTGTAAAATCGAAAGTGTATAACGTCATGCAAGCCACTTCGAAGGAATCGAGCGATTCACTTACCATGTTTACCGAAGCGTTGCTGTTAAGACCTTCCGATGTTCTAAAACTCTCTATTTGTTCCTAAGGCAATGAAGCTGAACGTACGAGTGTCAGCGCCGTCCACCACTCGGGCAATTCTTGTTCGTCCGTGTGGTCCTAAATTCCGGTAACGCAGCGTATAGGTTTGTGAATTCTGTAGTAGTTTATGTTGTCCATGCAGCGTACGCTGTATGGCTTGCTTCACACGGCAGCGTTTCATCGCGTGCAGACAAATGTGTGCGTACACGCACGACAGAAGCGATCAGCTAGTGGTGGTGGTTAGTCAAAAGGCTAGTCGTTGTCGGCCTCACAGAGCTTGGAAACGCCACCGTGGACAATGTGCGTCCTGGGCCGACTTCTAAGGGAACTGCACTGGCATATGTCTGGAAGCGTCTCAGGAAAGCACAGGAATAAATCCAGACAGCACAGCCGGCACTGGGGTTAATATTCGGGAACTTCACATGCATGCGTGGTGCCGCAACAGTCACCCAACGCAGTGTTGTGACGTCAAGTTTAATGTACACATTTTAGTTCGGCGTGTCGCACACTACAGTTAGTTTGTGCGCAACTCAATTGTTAACGTGTGATTAATCCTGAATAGCTCTTGTTACCTCCATGCATTCCATGTTTGCTACGGCCATGTTGAAATATGTATTGTCACGTATAGGGACAACGACTAGTAGGAAAATCACCTCTCTTGATCTGCTCCGAATGAACACCAACAGCCATAATTTCCCGTCATATTCGATGAAGGTGCAGGGCACGATAGGTGAACTTCCCCGTCGTCGTTGTCCCCGTATGTGACAATATCAGGAGGAGAAGTAATTCAGCACGAACTCATAGAAGGCAGCGATTGGTTCCAGCATGTGGCTCGAAGCGTTCGTTGGAGAAAATAAATTGGAGAAAAACAAATACTATATGGAAAGCGCAGCAGACGAGGCGTCCCGGTGGAACATAATTATGCAGGATGCCACATGCTCTTGCTGCTATGGGCAGACAGGCGTTTAAAAATATTAAGATAGGGAGCTACAAGTGCTACACTCCTAAAAAGAGGTGTACTTAGTGAGTAGAAAGGAATTAATAGCTACCTCCCAAGCAGCACACAATATTGGGCCCGTATTGGCTGTTCATTGGCGATACGGGTCCAATAACGGGCAAGTATCCGGTAAGATTTCCCCCATACTGGCTGAAACTGGGCAATACTGGCCCAGTTTGAGCCAATATTGGGAAAATCCTGGGAATATGGGCCCTATATTGCCCGTGCACACCCCATATTGACTGAAAACACAGAAAATGGTACGTACCCGTGTTGCACAAATGTCCTTCATGATGCAATACAGTGTGCTTTCGCCACGTCAAACGAACGCGTTTGGCCGCTATGGTGGTGGGTACTTGATATTATCTAGCATTTTCTTGAAAATGAAGCCTTGAATGGTGTTTTGAAATCCAGTCGCGTCCGTGCCCTTCTTTTGTCCCGAAGACACTTCGCCATTGTCGTTCTGACATTTTCTTCTATGAAAAATAATCGCATTGAAAAATAATGCAGTTTATCTTTCAATGCCACTGGCTCAAAAAGTGGCCACCAGCGGGAGGAGCTCACGAGCATGCCACGTCACAACGACGTCACGATGTGACGTAGGTGAAAAACTGCCTATTCGTAGATACAACACACCTATCCTGGTGCCACTGGAACATATTCCAAACACGTCACCTGGTCGAGCTGAAGTGGTATCACGTAGTGCCCAATTCCCACCAGCCCAGCTTGAATTGCCACCAGGTTGGTGCCAGTTGACCACAAAATTGTGCAAACTGAAAACGAACAGGTACCAGTTGACTTCCCAGTTCATTTTTTTGCCTGGGCGCAGGTGTTTTGAGGCCCCTACAGAAGAGTCTCCAGTTAGTGAAATATATCAGTAAAGTACGAGTGGCCTTCAAGCCAAACTTGAACTTTTCATTTATTGCAAAAGTCAAATGAATTTACAGGTGAGAAATTCGTTTTTTTTTTCTCAGTGTAATCTCCAGCTGCACTAATGCACATGTGCCAGCATTTCGGCCCAGCGTCCCATCGCGGCTTGGATGCCAGCAGCATAGAAATCCTTACCGGCGCGTAGGAGCCATGATATGATGCATTCTTGACATCGTCGTCGCAGCTGAAGTGGGGGCCCTCAAGGAACGCCTTCTGCGGCAGAAGAGATGGAAATCGCTGGGGGCGAGGTCTGGACTATAAGGGGATGTGGCAACTCCCAGCCAAGTTCCTGTAAGGTGCGCGTCGTGCGGTGCGCGGTATGCGGGCGTGCATTGTCCTGTGGGAGGAGGACTCTTTTGGTGATGAGGCAGGGCCACTTTTGCTTCAGCGCCTTATGCACATCCCTGAGAACCTGGCAGTAATATGCACTATTGATGGTGGTACCACTGGGCAGAAAATCAACATGAACAACGCCAGCATTGTCCCAGGAAACTGTGGCAATGACCTTACCCGCAGACGGGGTGCTTCGCAACTTCCTGGGAGCTGGTGAACCCGGGCGCTTCCACTGTTTTGCTGTGTGTTTAGACTCAGGTGTGAAACGGTGCACCGACGTTTCATTGCAAGTGATGATCCAATCAAGGAATGGCTGTCCTTCAGTGTCAAAACGGTTCCGTAGCCCTTGGGAGGTTTCCAGTCTTCTCTGTCGGTCAAATACGGAGACCTGCATTCTTTAAGTGGCACAATAAACATTCATCGAACGGTGGTGAAAAAGCATTTGAACACTGACCTGTACCTTGATTGTGTGTTTTCCATATATGCTTGCAAACAGCTCAGCTTATCTTATTGGATAAAAGCCGATAGAACCAGCAACATGCAGTAAATTGTTCCAGATGCGACATAATGGAAATTGCTTGTTTTGAGGGTAAACAAGTAAAAAGACGAATACAACATGAGCTGTGGCGCCACATCTGCTCCTCACAGAGCCAATGATAATGAAAAAAACGTGCGCCGTTTGTGCATACCCATGTGACATGTAGTGTAACATGCGTGAGTATTTTAATTAGAATGTATTTAAATACCGCCCATCCCTGGTTGGCGGTATATTCAAATTGTGCTGACTGTGGTGATATCTCTTACATATTTTTTGTTCCTCGCTCTTCTTTTAGAGTGAGAAACAAAAATATATAGGAGATTATACTTTGTTTAGACTTTTTAGCAGTGCCCGTCAGTGTCTTCTTAGCAGTCACTTAGCAGTGCCTTTCTTGTTGCAATATTTACCTGCCACAGGCCTTTTGTGGTTTTCTTCTGTCTTCCACTGATATGGGGACACTGTAGCAACATATGCTATGATGCCTTGCAACTAGGCAGATACCTGTCGTCGATCTCTGCAACTATATCAGCTGTCAATGTGCAACATGACATGGTGGTCCGTCAGCTGTTCCGAAACGATTTCTTCAACACAGCATGGTTCATTTTCAAATAAATTGTTTCCCTCCACTCTGTTTCTATGCCTTTCTTTTGATGACCGCTAGTAGCCGGCAACACACAGAGTGGTCTGAACACGAGTTACATGCTCCCGAATTAGTATAATGACTCACTAGATGGTCCCAATTACTGCGGGGGTCCTAATTGCTAATTAATTGTTCATTCTGTGGTGGCTGGTAACGAGAGAGTCAAGACGAGAATAAACCTGATGAAGCAAAGTTGTAACGAAAATTCTCAGAAGTGATGATAACTCGAGACATTAATGTTACATAACTTAATGTACGACTGTAGGTAGGTAAAGCGAAGTGTGCCGCGTGGTTCTGAACATATTTTAACACCTTCACAGTGCAAGGATTCGAGACAGAAGTTAATGTTTGATAAGGCTTGAGTGCCAGATGAAGTCAAGAGACGAGTTAGCTGCATTACATATGTTTGTGAGATGCTCTCTCTATGACAGGTATTTAAATATAGAAATTGACACAAGGACATTGCTATTAATTGTGTATGCGGCTTGGAAGGGAATGTACATGAGTGAGTAAATCATAAGTGTTTGTGCTGAGAGACACATTATGGGGATGGTGGCTGAGTGTGGACTGCCTCTAGCTGCAAGTAAAATAAATTTCCTTGTTGTTGTCCGAACTCTAATATCGGACTTGAAGCAAGGACTCTTCATTGTGGTAGCATCCTTGCAGAAGGAGGGCATATGCAGCCAGACTAGTCAGTCATTGCAACATATGTACCTGCACAAATTCTGTCTAACCGTTGAGTGATGTGCTCTTAACTAATGTTATTGAGTTATGCTTAGTAGTCGATCTATACTGTACAGTCAGCACCTTTGTGAGGAGCATAGTACTCAAATTATACCTCCTATGGGAATATCAGCTACGTCTTTGTTGAAAGCCAGAAATACACAAAACTACTAGCCAAAGTACCAAGCACTGCACGCTTAACTAAACGGTACTCCCTACTTCACATGGCATACTGAATATAAGCGTACGTAGATGGGTAGAAATCCAGCGAACCGGTAGATATGTAGGAAGGAAGTTGCCTCAGGACAGAAGCCGCCGATATTTCGAACAGAGACTGTTCTTCTTCTGCCCAATTGCATTATTGCTTTATTGCTGCCTTATTTCTTCTGCCCAGAAGAAGAACAGTCTCTGTTCGAAATATAGGCGGCTTCTGTCCTGAAGCAACTCCATTCCGGAATATAAGCGTGTTCCACATGTTCCACACAAACAATATCCGTATGTCTTCGGCAGTGAGCAGCAATGCATGCACAGTCTTCATGCTTTCTTTCACGGAAACAACAGGTTATAGCTGTGCAGGAATCAGATTATGTCGCTAAAATCGCTAGAACCACACTCTCAGAAACGAAATGGGAAAATTTACGCTTACATCCAATCTTACCCCTACTAAGCGTAGAGTTCGACAAAATCGCAGACGCCGTATCCGTCAAGCTCTTTTTTTACCCGTAAACGCGCTCGCCGGTGTAAGCGTAAAGGGCGGTGTTTTATGCGTAAATGGGACGGATGACATGATTTACTCTGATATCCTGACGCATACAATTTCGTCTTGACGGATAAACTGAGGATCGGCGTTGGAGTATTAGCTGTTTACGCCTATATCAACGCTTATTGTTTTTCAATTGTTATGCGGGACCTGCCTTCTGAGAACACATGGAGCGTCTTTTCTTTTGCTTCGTTAACGGTCACTCTGGCTTCTGGCGTCTCACGGTCTCACATCATGCAAGGCCTAGCAAATGTAAGCTGTCACATTTTGCGCTGGGTGTCTGTAGTTTTTTCATATTCATATTTCATTTGTGTCAAACTTATCACAGGAAGAGATGGCATCGAACGAGACAACGTCGCACGATATGTGTACAATGTATGTGTACAATGTACAATATGTGTACAAGGCACGCGGACGACGCTGCTAACAATTGTGATTCTCCAAGCTTTCTCCGCGCTACAAATTCGTGTGCGTACGCCCATTGTTCACCATGTGAAACTCTCTTTGTTCTCGTTTTTCTCGGATGTGCGTTTCTCCCCATTGAAGCATATGTGTTAACGATTCCTCAATCCGTTCTTGTAATAGGAGTTCGGATGATTATTGCTGATTATTCCGCAGCATGATGTGTTGACATGAAGCAAATCGATTTTCTGACAGTCCCGATTTTCGATAAGGTGGTTGTGGTGAGGCTGCAAAACACGTGTGGAACGCCACTTCTCAAACAGCTGAAATGCGTTACGCGTCTAACATTATTCAGTTAACTGTTATCTTAAAGGACTACAGTGTTTCGGTTTATAGTAAGTGGTTTTTGAAGTCCATGTTACGTTTATGACTATTTCATGTAAGCAGCCTCTGCGGGTACAGACTCAGGTCTGGCGAAGAGCACCTTATCGGCATGATTTATTTCGGCGTTACCATATTTACGAGATTAGCTTTCCCATTTAAACGCTAGAAACAGTATCAGTTCCACGATATACACTGTTGCACAGACACGTGCACCCATTTGACAGTACCGCAGATCACATCAATGACATGATAAAATGACTTAACGGGTCTAACAAAATTCAGCTGAATGCTACTTAAAGGATGAGAAAGATTTCAGAATGCTATGCCGCATGCTGGCAACATGTGACCATTTCATGTGGGAGGTCTCTCGAGATGACCCAGGTCTGGCGAAGAAGACCTTATCTGCATCACGTATTATGACTCTAGCACATTTTCGAGATTAGCTTTCTCATTGAAATGCAATACCATATCTTTGGAATCTACTGTTGAACAGATATTCTTAGTCATTTGACAATATCAGCAAGCACATTATTTTGCGCTCATGACAATAAGCTTCTATGTCCAGCATCCTAAGGAACAGGACACGACACGCTCCTCGTAGCCATGCTGGACTGCATAATACCACGCATGCACCCTCAGCTGCATTAGGTGGCGCTCCTCTAAAATTTCTACTGTACGACACATTCTGGGAAGAAGTACACAAGACTCTACTCCCTCACGCATTTGCAACCAGTACAACTCACCTGTAAAGACGACTTGTAAGTTGTGACTGCTTCATGAGTAATGATGCGTCGCTTGATAAATGCAACGTCTGCAATACACTGAACTATATACTTCAGTTATTATACTGTGATTTCACGCCGGGTCATGCACGGTGGTGATTTTTTTTATTTCAAACATATATTGAAACCTCGTCCTTAGGAGGCATATTGGCGCCGAAAGTAGCTGAAAATAATCGCTGGTTCTATTTTAATGAATTATCATTCTGCTGTGGACATTTCGACCATTGCGTTTCCTACGCAGTTTGACGCCACGTATCTTCATAACTATTTAATTCTTTGTTTTTTTACATATTGTCTGGGGTGGGTAGCATTGCATCGTAAGTTATGAAGATCCTAAGGTTTGCCTTTGAGGAGATAAAAAATCGCAAATTTGCCTCATTTGTAAAATATGGTACGTTTCGGGAACCTCACAACTCGGCTCCCAGTTGAGATACCCGGATCTCATACCCGATATCTGTATGACATAAGTAACATTGATGTGAATTTATTTCGTATGCGGACGATGCAAGCGTGTTTTCCAGTGGCTCTGATATTGGTGTAATAGCCACTACTACTAACGAGATGCTTTGCAACTTGGAAAAATGGGTTAATTGAAACTCTTCACGCATTCATAGTAGTAAAAGTGACGCAATCATATTTCGACCAAAAGCAGGAGTGTTAGTCTGAATAAAGAGAGAGTATATCTTAATAGCCCTGTTGATATTGTAAAATGCATCAAATGTTTGAGCGTAGTCTTTAAGGAACAGTTGGGATGAACACATTGAATATGTTCGGTACTAGATGGGCAGGTTGATACATGAATTAATGAACGAATTAAGCTACTACTATACCGTTCACTGTTCATGTCTCACCTAAACTGTTGCCATTTAGTCTGGGGTACGACAACTATGAATAGTCATGATGAATGCTTGCGAGCAAAATGAACGATGTTACGAGTAGGAATATATGGGATGCGCGGTGTCGAATTTACGCATTTTCCGTAGATATCCCTCACAAAAAGCCTATTGGGGGCGTTGCCCCAATTCACAATACGACGTACTCGCGAAGAAAGGGCATTTCGAGACGAACACAATGATGTAGATTGTTTTCGGGTATCACAACTGGAGGAGTTATGAGGTTCCCAAAACGTACCATATTTTACAAACGAGGCAAATTTGCAATTTTTCGTCTCCTGGAAGGCAAATTTTAGGATCTTTACAAATTAGGATGCAATGCTACCCACCCCAGACAATTTGTGAAAAAAAAAAAGAAAGAAAAAGTAATATGCTGAATATATAAAGTGGTTATGAAGATGCGTGGTGTCAAGCTGCGTAGGAAGCTCACATCTGAATGATAATTCATTAAAAATAAACCACCAAATATTTTCAACTGGTTTCAGCACCAATATGCCTGCTGGGGACAAGGCTTTAACATATGTTTGAAAGAAGAAAAAAAATGAGGAGGTCGACCGGACCACCTTGGCTGATCCGGCGTGGAAACGCCCTATAGATAATTAGTTTATGACCTATCTGCTATGGATTTCTTTTTGTACGTGTCTGATATTCTGTGTATCTCGATGCCTCATCCTGTGATATAACGCTCATTAGATGTTTTTTCATTATAAACATAATTTAATCCAATTACTAGCTCGTATAGCTAGCCTACAATTTATATTTTGTTGTGCTGAAGTGTTGTGAAGATGCACAAATGTCATTTCATAATTCTCTAAAATATTGCAGGTGTTATAATCAGTTGGTTTATGGCTAGTATGCTGTTCCCATTTTTTTAATGTTTGGTCGCGTGCGCCTTATGCCACATCATTTTCAGGCCACAGGTGCAATATTCTATAAACACATGCATGTATCTATTATTGTGGACTCCTTCCTGCAATAAAGTGGAATTATTTACCGAATTTTTGTTGCATTGCGGTTTAGATGCGTGCTACTAACGCTGTGGGAAATACTTCCATGTATTCAGATGTTCTCATTCAAATGAGATAGCGGCGTACGCGGGCTATAGTGAGAGGATGAACCCGGTTCAAGTGATGCACTCGTGCTTCTTATTTTTCTTTTGACTGTCGCGAGAACTCTTGTATATTGCTTGCCTCGCGCAAGAACGTGCCTTTTATATCTGTTATTCACGTGATGGATGCGCTTGTCTGTGTCATACGATTTTCCGGTGCAGTGGGCCTAGCTATTGTGGCGTACTGTCAATTGCCAAGTCTTTTGGATGAGCAACAAGCTATGCCTATACCATGGATATCTTTTAAGCGATAGCATATAAAAGTGAACGGGCTTCCGTCCGTATACATGCTTGGTGCACCTATGTGGTACTGCTGACGAGTCTCAGATGATACGAACTGTTTTTTCATGCCCTGTGAGATTCGTATCATCGAGATCCTGTTGTAGCATGTGCTCTTTTTTCAATAAAACAATTTCGCATGGTATGCCGTCTTTGCACAGAGAATTGCACCGACATAATGTCGCACAGTACGCATCATATCTGGGAACCTTAGGCGCCACATGATGTCAGCGTCCCTTGGGCAGGCATTAGCTGCAATGCGAAATTGACACGCAATCCGATTTTCCGTACTGCTCTGGAAACTTATTTCTGATGCTTTTGGAAATCGGGAACCACAAACCCTTTTCCAGAACAGCCGCCGGAAATGCGGGTCATTTCAGAATTGCAGCCGTTGCCTGTACAAGGACCGTGAGGTCACGTGACGCCTACGGTGCTCAGCTTTGTCGCATACTATGTGGTATTTTTAGGTGCAGTAAGCGGTATCACAAGGGTAGCCAAACAGCCCATAGACTAACCGGCATCGAACACCGCATACATTTTTTTTGCATTTTTTACGCTTACTATCCGTCATACTTTTATGCGTAAGGTGTTGACCCTTAGAATATGGGCAAAAAATTTGACGATTTCTTATCCTTACTATCCGCTTTCTTTGTGAGAGTGTAGAGGCAATAAAGTAAAAGAGACACTGAAAATACCTCCACCGAGAACTACTCCTCCCTAAACTAGACATTCATGCTCACACGCTCCAAGTTATTTGTACACATCCAAGTTATGACAAGGTTGTTGCTCCTTTTCGTCCGCGCTTACCTTCATAATGGGTGCTATACAATACTTCAGTGGAACTGCCGAGATCTTTTTTCAAACTTGGATGACGTTAAGGACTTGTTTAAGGAACACTATGCAACTTGTTTCTGTCTGCAGGAAACATACTTAAATCCAGAAAATTTCAAGCCCTTTCGTACGTGCAATATATCTCGAAAAGATCGGTTAGATAGAGCACGTTCGTCGGGTGGTGTGGTCATTGCTCTTCCGCGCTCTGTACCTGCAATGGATATTCTCCTTACAACAGACCTAGAAGCTGTTGCTGTTTGTTCCTCCTTCAACCTCCATCGGTCAGAAAGTTTGAGAAGTTAACTGACCCTCAGCCCGTCATGATTTTAAGCGACCTCAATGCGCATAATCCCCTATGGGGAACGAGGCGAATGATTTTTCAAAGGTGTGCAGAACAGAGCTCTGTCGCTCTCTCGTCACGTACGCTCAGGGTTCTTCAGCAGGAACTGCTTGTTTGCACCTCAGCACTCCTTTAAAAGAGGCACGAGATTTTTCCCTATATTCTTTGTTTTTGCGGCCGTGGGGACTGTTCCGAAACAAATGCTTCTGTCTGAGAAAGCTCTCATACATCCTCCCATTCTTGGAAACATAGAACCCATCAGTTATAAGTAAGTGCCACTAAGCACCCATGGTTATGACGATGGGCGAGCTTGAACTCCCGCCTTACATTAGAACACTTTTCTTACGCCACTAAAGACGACTTTACGCAAAAAAAAAGAATATAATTGTTGCGAACTGACACAATCTTCTTTACCTCTTTGGTGATCTTCACTATGTCTTGCGTGTGCGTCTGGTCTCGCGGTGTTAGCACACACGTTGGCGATTCACTTGAATCACCAACACATAGAACCGTCAACAAATGTGGCTGCCGCAGAGTGGATTATGAACTCTACTGTTAAGACTGTGAACAAGAGTACGGGTAAATCACGAAAAATCATTATGTCCTACTTACATAGAACAAATCTTAAGAAATTTCGGCAACATTAAGTGTGCTTGGGTTGACACTTTCCTTTTCCCAAAAAACCTTTCGGTTACCCAAACCATGTCGTAGAGGTTACATGCTCGAATGTTGTAGGCAGAGCAAAACGGGAGATGCGTGTGTGTCAGTGGGAGAGACAGTCAGATTAGGCCGTTTTTCTCAGTTTGGAATTTTTCGACTTGTTCCTCTATGGCATACGGAGGTTCAATGATTGCTAATTTGCATTGTGGGGTAAACAGGTATACTCTGAAATGTCAGGGGTCCCAATTATAAGCCTCTGACTTCCTATTCTTGGTAGTGCAGTGGATTTCTCTTCTTCTGTTAGATGCTTGAAGCATATCCAAGGTATATCTAAACTGGTAGCGAAAACAAGCGAAAATACTAAATCAGACCCATCGGCAAGGCTACCATCATGAGGCGCGATCGATCCTGGGTGTTGACAGTAGAAGCACGATCGTAAACACAAAAACTTTAGAACGTGGGCATGGGTTGTGTGCGTACTAATAGGTTATTCATAATTTCAATGTAGAAAAAACTTTATGTTGCCCCACTCGTGCACATATACGAAATCATCTACCACCCGAGTACGTTTCCGTATTCTGCTCGTCTGCGCATGTGTCACAGTGGGCGTGTTTACCCGTGCATCTGTGTATCCGTGCCGTGTGTCCGTGGGTTGTAATGCGGAGTTCGTATACTTTTTGGGTTAAACAGGTAGCGACGTTGACATCTCGGAGCTGTAGGGCAAGATTAGCACGTGTGAACTGACGAATACAATGCATCCCCTGTTGCTGGCCCCGCGAAAAAAAGTTTCATGGGACGAGCGGCCATGATAGCGTGAGTGTTAGCAGGAATCAGCTGTGCACCAACGATGTCATGTTTTGTTGCAATGGCCAATCATTGAATAAATGCAAACGTCTAATCACTGCGTCTAATCACTTCCTCGTTTCTGTGTGATATCACTGTGCCCTTCTGTTTGGAGTTGTCAAGATATGTGATAACTATATGTATTTCGTATTGATATGTTTCATTAAACCTGATACGATTTATTTTTTCTGTGTTCTCGTCTGGTACTGTTGCACGGGTGAGGAAAAGGGAATACAACGCAAACGAAGTGCGCTAACGAAAACTTGCCATAGCCAATTATGCACTACTTATTATTCATACTGCTGACGTCACCTCTGACGCCATTTATTTACAATCGTAATAGTCCGCGCAACGGATGGATGGCGCTGACCGTCTCTATCATGGCGTCATTCTGAAGACACAGGGGCCTATGGCAGTTGCGCTACCTGTTTAGATATACCTTGGCATATCTACAGCACTGCATGTCCCAAGGATCTGGCCTAACCACAGAAATTACGTAGAAGAATATACTGCTGGCTGCATTTTTAAAGATGTGATTTTATGTATGACCTATAATGCGCAATAAACGATATATATGTGTTTGTATCAAATGACAATTGATCACAGGCAAAAGAGGTGCGTGGATACGGGCAGAGATGTAGGCAGGCGTCATTCCAAGTAGTAGTGAAGTAGTACTGTCATCTATCGTTTCCATGAAATACACCAGAGCGAGGTACTCACATACTGTGAAGTCTAGGGCGAAGCTTGCCTGCATTTTCTCGACAGGTATTCAATATTGGAGAGATATTCTATCTCTCTCTTCTATCTATCTCTGTATTCTATCTGGTGATATTCTGTACGTGGAGGTACTCTGTGCGAGTTAGTAGTATCAGATGACGCACAAGTCCTATATTCTGGGCCCGAACCTGTGAACATGGTGAATCACTCGATCTGCTCATTAATATTTTCCTATTCTAGCACCTGTATTATAAAAAAAAGTCAGACATGATGTGAAAATTCCGTCCTGCGTTGAACTGCGCAAATTTCCCAACCACTCTGCCTTTTAACTAATGCAAAGGCCCACCTCAGTGACAAGCACAACCGAAAAAGGGGGAGCAAAGGCAACTGATTTGTATGCTCAATGACACACCAACATGTAGGAAGACGCGACACTGCTTCAAGTGATGCTAAGCCTGTGCGTTTGTACGATCGACGTGTTCTCTCCTTTGCATTGTCCCACGTTCATCCCCAAACGCGAGTGTGGCAGAGCTGCTACCTGCAGTCAAATAATTATGCTGTTTCTTTACAATGTGTGCGCTTTTGTGCGGGTGGCGAACGCCACACACCTCATTATCACGTATCTTCAGCGACAAAGCAATCTGAAAGCACATGAAACATAAAACGTATACCCTAAGATACACACACACATCCCCATACAGCACAACTGCGTGTTTACCCATTGTGCAAAGAAGAGCAGAAAACGTATGCAATACAACGAAACCGGCTATCCATTTACCTGAATCAGCAGTTTGTCCTTTACGGTATCCAAAGCTGGAGTCTCGTAATGCCTCATTCTCGTCATCTACACGGTGATCGACTCTCACCGTCATTTTGCTACTTCGACGACTTGTATTTCACAAACGGAGCGACACTCGTGCTATCCTCACGCAAACGTCTCGCGAAAATGTGACGCGTTGATGGCACCCAAAATGTGGAGCGGTAAACCCCGGAGCCTTGAATATGAGTTGGGAGGCGCATTATACGTGTATGTGTATGTTTCCACTTTTTTATTTTACTTAATTGTCTAAGCAGGTGCACAACCATTGTTTGTGCATGGCACATTTGCAGAGAAAATATTTGCCTATGCGTTTTACTACATGCGGGCAGCAGTTTCACGCAGTCTCACGTTTTGAGGACGCTGCTGGCGGCTCCACGGGTCCACTCCCCTCACGTTCTCGCACGCAACAGATTCCGCCCGAAGGAGTGCGACAAGGAAGTGGAGAATCATTATCGGAGAAAAGGCGAAAGGAGGTAAAGCGCGCATTTGACGCCTCACGACTCCTTTTTTTCATTTTTTTAGAGTGGCGGAGCGGTGGAAATCGTACTAACGAGGTAGGACGTTGAGCAGTCCATTTTGTCTCCTAAGACAACGTCTCATTTAGGAGAAGTCGAGGCATACGGAATTAGACGGTTGTTCGAATCGTTCGCGACATTGTTCGAATATGTCCCAAGGGTAGCAGAGTTGGGCTCCCACTTGATAAAGCTACGCGAAGGCAGTTCTCGAATCACGAGCGCCCCTATCGTACACATCAGCTTCTAGGGAAAGAAGTAGACAGGCAAGTGTGTGAACTCATGGATCAAGGGTTTGTTTACCCGACTCTGAGCGAATATGCTCACCCCGTTGACTGCGTCACCAAGAAGGATGGCAGTGTACGACTCTGCGTAGATTAAAGGGGATTAAATACCGATACAGTGGATGACGCGAACCCTGTACGCTTGGCGCGTTATGGTTTTCGGTCTCAAGAACGCCAGAGCCACGTTTCAGCGAACTGTAAATGTCAAACTTGCAAAAGACCTCGACCATGCGTCCACCTGTCTTGACAATACAGCGGTACATTCATCACACTGGGATAAACATATAGGGCATTTGAGAGCCGTACGAGCCACACCGAAATATGCGAGGCAGACAGTGAAGGTATCAAGTTTTCAGGTTGCCCGTGGCACGACCCGATATCTGGAACACGTCATAGGCTGAGGTTCCCAAGCAAGACACTCTGCAAAAAAACGGCCAATTGCACGCCTAAGGAGACGTGCAACGAAGAAAGAGCTCAGGAATCTGTTAGGACAATGTGGGTACTATGGGGAGTACGTGAAAGTCTCTGCAAGAATTGCTATAAGCATTAACTGGGCATTAAGCTAACCGGGAAAAAGGTAGCCAACGCGGTTCCTGGGAATAATGAGGCCGATGACTCGTTCCAGACTTTCAGGTTAGTCTCCCAGAGGCCGTTACGCTAGCGACGCTTGACCTCGAGAAGCCGTATTGGATCTTTGCGAACGCCTCAACATACACGCATGTCTAGCCCAGATCAACGACCACGGCAAATAAGTGTCAACCTCATTCGCGACCAGAGGTTATCGGAGACGGAGGCATTACGGGCTGCGATAGATCTAGGGACGCTTGCTGTCATCTGAGGTCTCAAAAAATTTCGTTACTGGGTATTAGGGGCAAAGATTGCTGTGGTATCCGACCACAACGCGCTTGCCTACCTCACCAGCACAACACCCAAGGGATCTAAACCTTGCCGTTGGTCGCTCGCCTTCCAACGTTACAATGTAAGCACCATTCATAGGAAAGGAAGTGTACATGAAAATGCAGACGCTTTGTCAGGTCTTCCGTTCGCATCAGTTCAGGGCGAACTAGAAACTACGATGTCTAGGGTGTATGAACCTCGGCAGTCTCTGGCGCTCACCCCCTCATGTTGTTCTTTTTCTTTTTTTCACGGCGCCATTACTATTTTAGTTTTAAAACTGAATCGTCGTCGTCACTGCGTGCCGTTAAGCGTCCGGAGAAGCGAACAGATTCACTCTCAAAGCTTACGCACACCGGCAAATTTGGACAATTGCCAGTGATTATGTAGCAGTGATCACACTGTAGTCTTCACTGTATCCATCTTCTCAGTAACATTGCTTCGTTTGGCCCTTGTTCAATAAGCATGTGATGTGGGCAAGCTTTCGCTTGTCCCATCCTACAGTTGGCAATACGACTTGTTCAATAAGCATTTGTTTACTACATCACAACTTCCTTTTTAGGGCGAGAGCAGCAGTATTTTTTAAATGTGCTGTGGAGAAGGTTTAGCTTGTCCCACCCTACAATTGGTAACACGACAACTATGATGGGCAACTACCATCAACTATGACGGTATAAAGTTGGATTTAGTGCAACATCAGTGTTCCAAAATTTAGCATGGTGTGTAACGTAAGTGTACACTTACGTTACACACCATGCTACACACGTGAGAAGGGCGTAATCCACCAAAACACCCCGACCACGTGATCGGGGTGTTTTGGTGGATTACGCCCTTCTCACAGAGAAAAACCACCGGTGGCGCGTTCCATAACGGTAACTATGACGGTATCGACGGGTTTGTATGCGGTGTTACGCAGAGGGCCACTCCAAGAAAAGACTGTGCGGTCCCGGTGTGTGCTCGCTGTGGTGATTTTGGGCATGAGAGGTGCGATGCTTCATGTAAGCGCTGTGGTAAGGATCATGCTGTATTCGAATGTCTGGCTATGACATGGTGTCCTCCCGTGTTTCTGGTGGCGATATGCTATGAACTGCTTCCGTTGGAGCGCCTCCCGTGCATGTGCTGGCGGATGAGAGTGCGGATGAGGGTGCTGAGGTCGTATGTTCAGCGGGAGTTGCTCACCGTACCACTAATGTGGCGGTAGAGCCTTTCGCTGTTAGTGATGACAGCTATAATGTTAGTGGAGATGCAGTTAGTGGTGAACGGTGCCGATCCCTGCTGTTAGCACCGTTACCGGTCCTGCTAGTCCAGTTAGTGTTGCAGCAGTAGTCGTCAGTGGCGGTGCTATTGATGCAAGAGATGTTTCTCCAGTTGAGAACGCGAGTGTTGTAGTTGGAGGCACTGTGGCAGGGTGTAACTCCAAGATTTCCAAGGCTTTCGGGGACGATGACGACGGTGTTGTGTCCTCAGACTCCGAGCGCTTCGTGATTGATGAGAACCCTAAGATAGTGCACGTGAGTTATACTGATTTTATTGGTTCTGTCGCTAAACGTGTGCGTGAGTCCTCTATGATGACTCTCAAATGGGCGATGAGTCCTAGTGTTAAATTCGCTGCATTTCCTTTCTTTTTAATGTCTCTGTTCAGTCTTGCAACCTTAAACATCTGAGGGTTTAGCAGGGAGGCGAAGCAGGTGGAGGTTGTCGATTGGGCAAAGTTGGCAGCTGTGGACATCCTCCTTCTTCAAGAGACTGGTTGCCTTTCCTGGCGCGCGATCAAGTCCCTCGAAGATTCACATGACTCAGAGCTTTCTTCAGTCTTAGCTCGCCAAGTTCTTGCCGTTCATGGCGTCTATCTAAGAAGCACTCTTGAATGCTTTACAAAGTATGAGCTGTTCAAAATACTTCCAATCTCATGACACCACCTCATTGGTCATGACAGCCTATACATGTAATCGTATTGTGAACGTCTAAATCAACTATTTTCGTTCCTTTTTTTTAATCCTCAGTTTGCAGTGTGCACAGGTATGTGTGTGTTGTCGACACAGGATCAGCGGGGGGGGGGAGTTTTTGTATCGAGCACCCCCCTACCTTGGAGGTCTGGCTACCCCACTGCTCGCCACACAGGGTAGGTACGGGTATTTTAATATTCCTGTCATTCCGGGGTACCGTCCGATGGAGCTACACAGACACCAAAGGTAAGGAAGTGGCGGTTGAATTAGAGTACAGCAATAGTGATTTTCGCATTGTTGACGTTTAGGCCCCTAGCCGTCCCAGTGAGCGCTCAGATTTCTTTCGCACAATTGATCCTTTTTTCTATGGCAACCAAAATTTGCTCTTGGCGGGCAACTCCAACTGCGCGATAGACCGACAGCAACTGTAGGATGGGACACGCGTACCCGGACAGAACACCGCAAGCGCTGCGAAGCGAAGTAAGGACCTAAGAAAAGACCTTCCCGGAACAGCACCGCAAGCGCTACTGCCCTGACGACCGTTTTATGGGCAGCGCAATAAAAGACACGGCCTACCCGGAGGCGGACCGCGTTATCAAGGGGCCCTTCTCCGGTATATGAGGGACCAGCTCCCGTTTTCCTCCCTCCACGGCTTACCCGGATTTGAAGGGAGACCAGAGCAGTGTCTATTGGCATCGAGGCGGAAGACCAGAGCAGACCAGGGCAGTAAGAATATGTAATGTCATCAAGCAGGAGATATACCTATGAAGGTAGTCCCCTGGTTGCAGTAAGGATATGTATTGTCATCAAGCAGGAGAGCTACCTATGGAGGTAGTCCCCTGGTAGCAGTCGTATTGCCAACTGTACGATGGGACAAGCGAAAGCTCTCGCCTCAAAAATAGTACTGCCCTCGCCCTAAAAACGTAGATCAAGAACAAGAAGCAAAGATCTTCCCGGAACAGCACCAAGGATATATATATATATGTATTGGCATCATCGTGGAAGAAAATCAAGGATATGAAATAGGTACTGGAACGTCGCCGCAAGCAACCTGTTTGACTCTGGCCAAAGCTGGATGTCCTGTCTGCCAGATATCCAAGTTTGCCGGTGTGGCGGAAGCGTTAAGAATAAAGATATTCGCCCCTCCCGGCACCGTAAAAGCACGCAATGAAGACGGCGTTCCCTTTGGAAAACTGAAATAAATGTTGGTGGTGACGACGTAACATTGTAATCGCACAAAACCGCAGAATATGGCGTACCATTTTCTTTTAATTCATTTTTAGCGTAGCGAAGCAACTGTGGCTATGAGCGGGGTACAGACGTGGGCAGATGGAGAGAGGACGGCAGGAAGGAGTGGTGGACATGGGTCTAGTATGCGTCCTGGTCCGACTTGAGATGAAACTCTGCTCAAATTTATCTGCAAGGTATTGGTAAAAACCAGGGAAAACCCCAAACAGCGCAGCCTGTGGCAGAATTCGAACCCACTACTTCCGACTCCTCAGCTCTTCGTTCCCCACCAACGAGCGGACGACTTAGCCCGCTCGGTATGGAGTATTGGGACGACACTACTTAATAAAGCGTGCACCCACTTGGACGCATCTTCCCAGTAAAATTGGAGAGAAGATGACATGGCATGAAAAAGACAGTGACGCTGAAATAACGGTTACTGAAATTTCCAATGTCTTTAAAACGGTGACACACTCTTCTAAAAGATTCCAGTGCGGCGCCATCACAACGCGAACCGACTGAACGGAGATGCAAAGAGTATTTCAGAATTTCAGTGAAATGACGGCAATTAACATGTAATGCGTAGAGAAACACTCCACATTCAACGCCTCCTGCATAGAGAATACGTACTTAAGCTAACCTAGTAAAGACTACGAAGTAAAACGTATTACGTATTTTATTTCGTACAATAGATCAGCTTATTTGCACGCCTATAAATCAACACACTCACAATATAAGTCCCGTCAGTGAACATTACGACTTCAACAATGGAGTAAAGCTCCGTTGCAAACTGATGTCGACACTCGGAAGGAATTTACAGCAGCCATAGACCAGACAGCATTAAACCTTACCCCAGTAGGATATTATCAGAACATATTAAATAAACATTCGGATATACCAAACTACATATCACACACGCACACCACACACAGTCCCACAGTTCGCATAAATTTGTCAGTGATAGGCAACCACATTCTGTAGGTACAGAAAATGACGCAAAGCTGTTTACTTCGGATACTAAACTGTTATGCACCACACTTCTACCACATGTGCTCGTTGAGAAAACAAGGACGCACATATCTTAAGTGAGGCAAAATGAAGAAAGAAAACTCACCTGTGAAACTTGAAGGGCGGAGAGCAAAGAAACACTGCCTCTCGCACACTGCGGCATTCGCTGCTACGCTCAACATAGTTTTTCACTCATTGGCTAGTACTGCCTCGATGCTCCAGAGATTGCAGTACAAAATATGCATGACGCTGACGTTCCCAAGACCTTTCCCTGTGACAAAATGAATGTACGTCCTACCGAACTGCCACGACGCCGCGCCTCGCCACTTGACAGCCTCGACGCCTCGACTATTTCAAACTGTGGTTGGAGAACGTCAATGGCGATGAGGGAGACGTAGTTGCACTCGGCTCGCGCATGTTGGGAAATTGATTTCTTGTTATGTCCCTCAACCTCCGTGACCGATCATTATAATGGCGTGGAAAAGGTAAAATGTTTTTTTTATTTGTTTACTGAATATGTGCGATTCATGATGAGTCGTTTACAAATATGGGTAAAAAAAGTGTAATGCTATGATTGTATAAAATAAATAAATATTATTAGTAATGGCAGCATGAGTGATATAAATACCACGTCTTATAGCTCTTACTCTAGACGCGAACGGCACAATGGAACGTAAAAATAAAATACAGTGCGAAACAATTGGGTGCGCACTGAAGAAGCAACGGGTTTCCATTCGTGATAAAGGATAACAATATGTTGAAGGTACAATGTTGAACCAATAGAACCATTTGCTCCGTATAACTACAGTTGATTCTGTCATGAAAAAATCAACGTTTTTCTTTACGTTCACAATTCACCATTGACCAAGTACAGTTAAAACAGCGTTGGTTCAGCGTTATCATTCTACATTCAACATTGTTCAACATTAGTCAACATTAGACAACGTAGATTCTACGTTCCACCAACAGTCGGTGTTGACTGGGGAGCTGCCCATTCAGACCGATGTTCGCACAGTGTCGGCACTCGGCCCTGGAAAGAACGTGTCGCGAAGTCCCCGCTCGGTTAGGAAGGGCTTCGCCAGCGATGGGGTGGGCTTGTGGGCCACCATTACCGCGATTACCGTCCCGAGATCCACTAAACGTCGGAGGCGACGTCCTTGTTGAAGCACGTTGAAGTTTCTGGACGTTATCCAACCATTCCAGCGGTCCTTAGGCTCCGTCACAACGAGACGACGTTCGAGTTCGGGGAGCAAACCGTATTGAGGCAGGCGATCATGTGAGGGGCTTTTAACCCGGCGGACTCACCGAATCGTCTCTTTTCCTGGTAATATTCCCTGACAGATTGCTCCCGCCTCTGTCTGCAGTGGATAAATGACCGGAACGGCTCCAAGACCGCAACGCCGAAATGGATAACCATAGACTGCTTGACTTTATCCCATGTTTCACAAACTTCGAATATCTCACTGAGGTACCAGCGGAAGGTTTCCCCTTCCAGATAATCGCAGAGGACTTCAACTTGTTGTTGTCCGTCCAGTCCGTCTGTGGCCACATTTAGCTCTTTTGTCCCGAAGAAGGCGGAGCGTCCGCTGTAACGTAGACATCCTCCCTAACTTTTATAATTTTCAAGTTTTAATAAACCCCTTTTTTGTTACTTCCCCTACTTTCGTCTTCTGTCTCCCATTTATTTCAACTATATATATATATATATGTTCTTGAAGGTCTTGAGGATTCAGACGGCGCCGTATTAATACACAGAAGAAATAAGTTCGCAGAGAGAACCACCAAAGGAATATTTTCAGATGACTTCATTTAATTCATTTTGAAATTACACAGACACGACGTTTCGAACGGTGGACCGTTCTTTTTCAAGTGAAAAGATATAATCAGTTGGTCAAACAGAAAACACTCACTTTCGTGTGCTTCGACAGTGGTGGGGGCAGGGAATTCGCAGTGCGTTGAGGTTGCCGAAGGGAGGTCATAAATTCTGTGTGCGGGGTCCTGTCGAGTGTGTTTCGCACGTGGGTGGGTTTTTTTTTTTTGGGGGGGGGGGGTCTTTCCCTAAGACGCATTTGTGTGGAAAGGACTCGTTTGCGTCGCGTAAACGGGTGTAGCTTCTTGTTGTGTTGTAGGCGTTATTATTTCTTCATGTTTTTCACAGTGGACAGCGATCCCAGGTGTTCGTTTAGTGCCGGATTGAATTTATGTATTAAAAATGATTCCTTCATTTCACGATCCCTATCGCTCTTGAATCCGGATTGTACTATGGCAACTAGACACCGGAACTCCCGCTGTCTAGGTGTGTTTTTAGTGCAAGCAGGTGTTTTTAATCCTTATACGGCCTCCCAAGTCTCTTCATTACTTGTAGTCTATTTGTTTTCGCGTCCATCTGTACCCAGTTATACATTCATATATATATATATGTATATATATAGATACTCATTGAACGATGCGACAGCACCAGAGGACACGTGTTTCGCCGTGTTTGCGGCTCGTCGGCCCTGGGTAGCTGCGCATCGTTCGGGATTGGCAAACCAGGGGTCAGTAAGCGAGCGATATACACCTGGGAGGGTGACTGAGCACTCCTCAATGCCACAGTGCAAAACAGTGAATTATAAAGAGGGGGAAAAGCCATTAAAAAAATGTATATATATATATATGTATAGACGGCACAAAAATATTCAAAACCGGAAACCGTAGGAACATCGAAAAAATGGGATAGGCACTGCAGCAAACGCGGTTTAGCCCTTTTGGATTTGCTTTCATTCTCTTTCTGGCTTTGGCCTTGAAGGAAAAAATGAATTCGTGTAATGCAGTAAAAACTTGAAACTGACTTGGTGAGTTTAGGAGAGTGCATGTGACAGCCAATATGCAGAACATGCCTGTAAGCAGCGATATACCGGTAACGGATTTAGCAGCCGCGTGAGGCTAAACGAATGCGTTATCCTATTTTCTAGCATCACAATTAGAGCATACAGCGATGGAGATGAGTATAGCAGTCCACCCACGTCCCACTGTTTAGGGGCTTCTGCAGGCAGGTCCTCTAAGGCACATTCCCTTGTCACAAGTAAAATTTTCTGCAATATTCTGCAATGTAATACACTAAACGTGCACCACTGCATTGGTCTGCATATCTAGCATGGTTTATAACCCCATAAAAGCCGCGATAATAACCGACATAACCGGGATAAAACCCCCACATACCTTGCATCGAAGTACCTTTCACACACTGCAGACTTCTCCTGTAGGGTTCTGTCAGCCCTTGGAATGGCACGGGACCACTTTGCAGAGAGATCCGAAGAGGTCTCATGAAAAGCCTGTGAACTGCAGTCGTGCAATCTCATTCTTCAGTGTCCCACTCTCACCCTGAACGCATTACCCTCGTGCTTTTTTTTAATTAAGTCATCTTCTTCGGTAATCCATCTCATCCTTGTTTCACCGTTTCTTAGTTTAATACTATAATAAATGTAATAATAAGTATACCCCCCCCCCCCCCCCCGAAGAGGATGGTGCACGGACAAGCGAAGCCTTTCTCCGTGCAGTTCTTGCAGCCGCCGTCGCAACCTGGTATGAAACACTGTCTTTGAGTTTCCTGTTTTCTCGACGGCATGTCCTCTCACGCCTCGGTCTTAGACCGCAACACCTGTCGATAACTTCACCGCGAAACAAACTTTTAGCGTCCGAAACCATCAGAGACAACTTCCTCCTTCAGACGCTCGTACTCCAAACTGACGGCGCCCCAGATCGAAGCGCAGGATTCTCCCCTCGCAGCGGGATCGCGCAGGGGGGCCACGTTCTCTGGAAGGAAACGCGCGGCGGTCTTGTGACGTCAGAGGGACACGTGATTTGGAGCGATGGAGATGATTGTAGTAGGTGGCAAGGCTATAATAACGCAATAAACCGCTTTCCTGTCCAGATACTGCCTCTGTTTGCGAGGGTGATGTGCTCATTTGCATACCGAGATTTAGCGCTGGATATTTCACTGCACGCGCTTTTTGTCTGGGTTTTTAAAGCCTAGAATGGCTTTCAACGAGGATTGACTTCCGTTCTGCTATCTCGCCTCCGGAAATTGCCTATTTCGGGAATTTATTAACAAATTTTAGGTAATCAATCATCTTGTTGTATGCATACTTTCTTCGAGAATATGGCAGCCTAGCCGAGAACTCAAGTGCAATAACAAAATTTACGTTGAAGTAATAACTTTTTAGAAAAAATTCCTCCTGAATAAAAAATAACCAACCCAGCATATCGTTTGGCTTAACTTTTGAAAATCAAAATACATACGCAACAGATGACATAGCGACACCATCCACACACTTACTTTATGTAATGGGAATCTACTAGTTTATGTCGTCGGTCTGACAGCTGTAATATAGTAACTGTAACTACACAATGAAACAGAAAAAAAAAAGCCTCCCCGATTCACCGAATCAGTGTATCACCTTTGTCTCCTGCTCGTTGGCTATAGTCGTGACGACGCCTGTGTCTACGATGAGCCGATTCCCCCCCCCACCCCTTTTGCTCCTTGGCTTTCACTAATTATAATTAGTTATTAGCGAGTCAGGTCATCAGTGTTTTTGTAACATGCACGTTGCACAACACTGTGGCAATCGGAAACGTTAGCCCTGTAACACTTTCCACCTACGACACTTTCTTCAAAAATAGAGTATCACTCTAGGAGAACAGAGGAATAACACGGCAGTAACAGTTTTACACTTTAACATAAAGCACTGATAACTACATCGACGTCAAACGGAGGAATAACACGGAGGAATAACGACACTTTCTTCAAAAATAGAGTATCACTCTAGGAGAACAGAGGAATAACACGGCAGTAACAGTTTTACACTTTAACATAAAGCACTGATAACTACATCGACGTCAAACAGGAGAAAAGAGAACAAAACATAACATGGAATCATCGACAAAGTTTTACACATTATCATAAAACAAGGACAACTAACATCGGCTAAAAATGCAATACACGCAATGCAACCCGACGATAACTGAGTTATTTTACATGCGTATAAAAAAACAGGCTTCGACGTTCTCTGCAATGTGGTTCAAACATGCGTCATTCATAACTAAACTTGCAAAGAAAGTGTTTGCCGCAACAAAGTTTGTCGAAGAGCATCTCAGACTGTTACTGTATTATTTGTCGTGAGTAAAGGAGCAGCAATGATTTAGATATAGCGTCCTACTCGCGACATGTACACTATGGTTCCACGATGCAGCAGCAGCCATCCCTGAATGCAAATGGATACCGCGTCGTGCAGAGTTCGCAGCCCCGCCACGTCATCCATAGACTTGAGACCTTTGATGTCGAAAAGCGAGTCTAGATGCTGGCTGATCAGAAGGTCGTCCCTACAAAATCGCTTCTTTAGCATGTCGACTGCTGTTGAATAAGTGGCGTCGGTGATTGCCAAACCTGCGATGGATCGAGCCGCCGGTCCTGTGAGAAGAGACACCAGGTACTTGAGCTTCGTGACAGCAGAAAGTCGGGGGTTGTCGTGTATGCTCGCACGAAACTGGTCCCAAAATCCTTGCCACATGGGAGACATCACCATTGAAACCATCGATCCTTAGCTTCGGCAAACTTGCTCCGTCGCCCGATACATTGGGGGTGTGCAAGGAGTTGGCGGTGTCGCCCGATGACTGTGGCTGTGGAGTAGTACTGGCTGTGCTCGACGGTAAAGCAGGCGATAGCAACACGATTGAGGCCAGAGCACTTCTGACAAGCACGGTAGTTTCTGTTATGGGCTCAAGATACCTGTCGCAGTCGTCACATTCGGCTTCCAGTAAATCCTCAGGGGCGACAGCCTGGATCTCGCGGTTCAATTGCAACAGAGTATTCGCTTTGCCTTCCAGAAAGCTGTATTTAAAATTGAGCTGATCAACAATGAAGCTGTCACAGCCAAAATAGTCTTGATGTCGGAGATGGTGCGACTAACCGCTGACCTTTCGGACTTCCGTTGCTTCTTGAGCCGCTCCAAGTCTTCCATAGCTGCCAACCGAGGCTGTAGCACCCTGTAGCTCCTCTCTTCTGAGCAGTATGTTGACCGAGAAGGTCCCGGGTTTCGGCACCAATATTAAATGAGATGGAGGAGACGTCCGTAAGGGTGGAGTGCCTAGTGTTTAATGGCAAGGAAAAGACAATGGCGGCAGAATGCCAACACCGCGAGCCCATGAGATGCGTGCCAGAACCCTTAACTTCTTTTACAGTAAGATTGAACAGGGAAGTGCTCTTTTTGTTCTCATTTCGCTGTGATCGCAGGGATCGGATCACCGTGTTCGCTAGGCCTAACACCGGCGACAGATTAGACGGTTAGATATCGATACAGGATCATCAGTTGAAGCCCAATTCCGAGAAATGTATATGACGATGTACATAGCGTAATGTAAGAGTAGTCCTTGAAAATTTTTTGCAACGAGATCCCCGCTTCACTGCGCTTTTTCGTCGTCAGTTTAGGTGGCATTAAGGTGTCATGGCGGCCCACTTGGTAAAAAGCAAACTAATCAGAGGCGCGAAACTGTGATTGACAGGCCAAGCGTCTTTTTGTGACTCTTCCCAATCGCCATACTCCCTTTTAATATACGACTCCTCTAAACACCGGGCGGTGCCGCCCTTAGCGAAGTCATTGGAGATTAGGAGGAGAAGGACGATAGTGGGACCTAAGTGTTAAAGGGACACTCTCGACCCCTTGATGTTAGGTAAATAAGCCTCATCAGGTAATTCCATATATCTTTCCAATGTACCATGCAAAATATTCCGTTTATATTTGACTCGAATGTATTGAATGTATTTGTGTAATGAGTTGTAATGTAATTGTGTTGAATGTATTTTTTAACTTGCGTCTTTTGCCCCCGGGTAAAAGCCGCATTGCGAACAGTCGTGACGACTGGTGCGTCCTCTTCCGGCCCTTGCGGCGTCTGCTCGGCTCCTCTCGGCGGGTGGTGTGTTGTGCTTTGTGCGTCGCCGTACTTGGTTCCCATACTTTCAATACACATGACATTCCTGCTTTTATTAGCAATGACTGGTTACTGCATATGTGACGGTTTTGTTGAGGGATCGGGCATACGTGTTGATTCGTGCGTAGTGGGATCAAGCAGGAAAGCACAACGTGCGTGTCGTTTTTCAGGAGGCCAGTGGCTTTTGAAGTGACAACTAAATGTGTTAAATTAAATAGATTTGGTCAACTGAAAATAAACATTTTTCGGGCGCGTTACTCTGAGTTCAAGTTGAACACCTGCATAGCAAATGTCACACGCTACATAGTTTGAAATAATATCAGTTATTAAACCAAATCACCAATCCCAACTGGGTCAAGTCCCACGTGAAGATCTCACTTCGTGCTTCAACCAATCGCAGACTGTTCTTGTGTTGTCTTGCACAATTGTAACGTTAGGAACAACGGTGACGACACGGAGAAATCGAAATCGGCTATGGGTAAACCTTAGGGTTTGATTCTTTTTCTTTTCTCCCCCAAAACGGCAAAGCTTTCGCCCTTCGTAGTATATGTGGATGGCATACGTGTGAGCACAATCGAATGCAGCAGCAATCCCAACACCCTCCGGAGCTCCAGACTGTCGCTTTGAGCGCTGTGTTCGTCCCAGTTATTGGCAAAGCCATTGCAGACCGCGTGACAAGGAGCTGTCCTTTCAAGAAAACAAGGTCTATGTGTGCTGTGTCCTGCTCTCAGCTCAGAACAAAAAAGGAAGCATAATTCACACAAAAAAGAAGAGAAATTAAAGTCCTGGTGGACGTACTGCTGGACGGGACGTTTTCCTGGAATCCAATAGTATGGAATATTATGATGGAATCGTATGTATATAATATACCATGTTCGTCTATAAATGGAGCGTATCTCGTATAACTCCCGTTGTTTACGTCTCTGTAGTGCACGTGCGAAGTGTACAGAATGTCCTTATATCGAATAGAGTCACAGAGTAGTGTGGTACGAACTTCATTGTCAGCTTGTCAAGGCTCCTGTGTAGGTAACAATGGATTTCACCAACATTACACGGATGCTTGGCGCATAGTTAAGCCAAAGACTTACACAGCTGCACAGTGGATTTCGGACAATAAATCGGCGTTAAGAGGCTCTCTCGGCACAAAAGAATACCGACCTTGTCATCCAGTCATGAGAGCGTTGGTCTTCTTACTCAGCAGTTTTGTGGAAGCCCCAAAAACCGGCGTTGTTTCGACAGATTCAAATGGCTTTAACTATACTGCGGTATGTTTTACCGATTATTAAGGATAAAACGGGAAAGGAGGAACCCTAGTTATATATATATATACGCTACAAAATTTAGGTTCGAACGACCAGGATGTTGAATATAGATAGGAGAGAAAAGACACCAGAGACTGAAGTAGGGAGTAGGGGGAAGTTAGCTGGCAGTTAAACTAAGGGTCTGGGGAAGTCTATGTTTCGGCGGAAGCTCCGCCTTCGTCGGGACTGAGACGTCTCAGTCCCGAAGAAGGCGGAGCTTCCGCCGAAACGTAGACTTCCCCAGACCCTTAGTTTAAATGCCAGCTTAATAAATAACTTCCCCCTACTCCCTACTTCAGTCTCTGGTGTCTTTTCTCCCCTATCTATCTATCTATATATATATATATATATAGCATATTGCGTTGCCCGTGAATTTTCTAGATGCAGCGGTCGTGTCTGATGCGTAAATATCTCCCGCTTCTTCAGTAAAGTTATCTGGAAGATTGAATTTCTCCACAGCGCTCATACATGGCGTGCATGGGATGAAGCAGAAGAAGTACGTCACGCGTTCATGATCTTTCATTCTGTGGATGTAGTACGATTCATTGTGCGACCTCGTTTTGCAGAAATATCCGCCTCAACATAAAGGTAAGTTCAATCGAAGTCATTGGTTAATTTATTAAGGGAACGCGATCGTGGAAAGTTATCCAGTCGAATTTATAGCGGTTATCTCTAAACACGAAAAGGAAGGGCTTTCTCCTTCGTCGACGCTTGATAGATGATAATAATTCGGGGTCTACGTCGCGAGACAACTGAGATTATGAGCGAGCTTGATAGAGACGACATATATGACGACGAGATGTTGGAACTGGCTGTTAAGCACAACATCTTGGTCCGAGTTAGAATTGTCCCAGCCATTCGTGACACTCAAATCTTCATCCTTCTTTCGTCGCCTTTCACGCTTGAAATTATTTTGGCTTCTTTCTACTTCCCTTTGGTGTCTTCAAGTACGACCTTGGAGTTTCTAAAATCTTCATTTTGTTTTTGGTTTGAGAAGCTTCCGCTTCAGTCGCTGTCTTTGTGATTAATTTGTTTGTTCAAGCAATCTGAATTAATTAATCCATTCTTTATCAAACAGTGCTGGTCCTGGGGTTTCTTCAACACTGAGTTAGCCTCGAACATTTCTTTTGAAATTTTACTTGAACTGTGTCATCAGGTAAGAAATGTTCACTTGTATATATCTCAAATATATCTTGGACACATCTCGTCGGGTAGCGTCTCGCAGTTGTGCATGAGCAACAGGAAGTTAACAGGAGGTGGCTTAAATGCTCAAGCTCAGCTTCCCCGGTGGAACATCTGGGATAGATAAGCGCAACGAACTTCAGCATTGCTGTTCGCTTCTGACTCCTGTTCGCCTCTGACTCCACTGTTAGAAGGGTGTTGCTTGGATGTTACATGAGATTGCAGATATCCCCTTCATTGGCAAGGATATCTGCGTCAACGGTTGATGCGTTGGAAGTCTGCAGTGTGCCTAAGCGTAGGACATGTGCACACCCCAGACAATGGCTAAGGCCTCTTTGTGAATTGTGAAGCCTAATTCCTAAGCTGAATTGTGAGTAGTTCTTTTCCGCCGTTTTCAGAGTTGACGAGAAAAATGCTATTGGCCTTTCCGTCCCATCAGGCTCTTTCGTGAGACCGTGCCGAGGCCACTTGGTCTGGCATCACAATATGAGTCGGGATGGTAGCTGCGGATTGCAGTGCACGAGTGTCACATGCAATAATTTCTTTAGCTGTTCCGAAAGCTAGCTTGTAGTCTTTTGTCGACTTCGCCTTTGCAGATTTTTGGAAAAGTGCGTGCAAGGGTCGGAAAAGGTTTGCAACTCTTGCCAGTCCCTTTGCATTCCCTTCCATTCTGGCCCTTGTTTGTCCGGAATAAGATCTACCTTGTAATTAATGAGCATAACAAAAAACGCAGTTGGCTGACGTTTGGGGTGTTGTAGCTTCAAGTACAGCACGATTATTGTCTTTAAGCCTTCGCTGCTGATCTTGTATTCGCAGCACACAATGCTGTCCTGGAAGAAGGGGGAGTTCTGCAGGTTTGCTTTCAATCTAAACGATTCCAAGCTCCTAAGGTCTTCCGAAAGATTTTTGTAGATCTTCATTTTCAGTGGTACCACTCGCTGATATGTCTTCTTGCGTTCCATGTTTCATAAGACCGCCCTGTAGAACGTGTTCGATGGTGCGTTGCGAAATCGCGGGTGCGGGAGCAATGACAAGCACAATTCTGTTATACCGGAAGATACCTTTTCCCATATTCATGTTTAGCAAATTTCCTGAGTTCTCATCCACATTCCATTTGTAGGAATGTTTGCCGGAAGTCAATTTTTGTGTATCTCCGTCCACCAGTTAATTTCTCGAAAATGTCATCAACCAGTAGTGAAGGATACTGATCCCCAACTGAGTGTTGATTGACGGTCATCTTGAAATCTCCACATATCCTGACTGTCCGATTGGAATTTACTACAAAAGCTATGGGAGTAGCCCATTCACTGACATTGACATTTGTCAGGATACCTTCCTATTCTACTCACTTCAATTTGGCAAATACTTTTCCTTTAGTGCATGCACCACTGGACGAGTACGAAGGAACTTCATCATTCCTTCGTCGCCTTTCACGCTTAAAATTATTTTGGCTTCTTTCTACTTCACTTTGGTGTCGTCAAGTACGACCATGGAGTTTCTAGAATCTTCATCTTGTTTTTGTCTTGAGAAGCTTTCGCTTCAGTCGCTGTCTTTGTGATTCATGTGTTTGTTCAAGCAATCTGAATTAATTAATCCATTCTTTATCAAACAGTGCTGGTCCTTGGGTTTCTTCAACACTGAGTTGGAGCCTCGAACATTTATTTTGAAATTTTACACTTCGACACTTCATGGATGTAGTTTTCAGTGGAATGCAGTTGAAATGTTTCGACTAAACACATATTGGGGCAATAGAATACTCCGACCATGTCCATGTTCATTGAAATTACATGACCCTCAATACCTGATTCTTAGCAAGTTATGACCTCGTCCCAGAAACACTTATAAGCCTTTACAAGAAACCTTTTATTCGAAGCACTAATGATTATCTCGACTTATTGATTAAACCACTATAGTTCTTCCGTTTCGGTCTTGCTTATCCATTACTGTGTGTTAACCTGTAGCCTTCAGACACTAAATGTTTGCCTTGCAAAAACCAATTCCCTCAACTGTTTTCTTTTTTTTTTTTTTTTTGCAAACCAGATGACAGCCATGTCCGGTTCTACCGCGGCACTGGGTAAGTACCCTTTCATGTCGACAGTATAATGGCTCCTGCCTGCGCTCGAGGGTTTTATTCCGAACCGTAAGCTCTTGGGGGCGGAGGAGAGTTGCACAAAGATAGGGGAGCAGGTACATTGTAAGAGTGGTACACAAGGAAAAAAAGTTAGTGGTGTTGCAAAACATTTGTGGGTGTTGGAAGTGTTGTAGGTGCGGATAAATCTGCTTGGCTGTGCCGAATATGATTTACTTAGGAGCATCGCCATCTACATCCTCGTACAGGGCTGTCCAACCACTCCCCCTTTCAAAAAAGTACCACATTGCAGCGTGGGTGGTGAGCTCTGTACCACTGAAAATTCCCTTCAACATATTTATAAGCCTGCACGTCATGTTCATTGCGACGTGTAAGAAAGTAGCATCGCTTTTGAGGTTTGCCATAAAATCAAAGGGTTACGCGGACCAGCTTATCATTGAGCTAACCTTGAAAAAAAAGTGTGATGTTAAACGGTAGGACCGACTTATTTATTTACACATGGTAACAAGACTATCGTGCACGAGACTGCACTTCAGGTTACAAAAATACGAGCATGCTACAGGAACATATATAAAGTTGACGGGGGAGTTTTAGCATAAGAGGTTAACAGGTTCATGGAAAGGATGCAAATACAGGTAAAAATGAAACGAACATAAATACAAACGCAGGGGATGATACCCCTGCGTTTGTATATATGTTATTTCAAATTTCAAAAGTTCGTAGATCTGCTATTGCGCACAACAGTATAATAACCACATCACAATACTCAACTCACTCAGTCGACTTTCACGACAACACAATATCGCTAGAGAACGACAACCTCATCACAAGCGTGCACGAAAAGCAAACTAACAAATAACACTTTCACATTAACAGTCACGACCCGCGCCACTGTAAGGTTGGGACTCGTATTGGACAGAGTGTAAAACTGCGCTGAATTAATTTCTAATGACTCAGACTATGCTGAGAAGCTCACTTGCTTAAAGAGACCACCCAGACTTCGTTCAATCCGAACTCCGTCGTAAGGCACTCACACTGGACTGAAACGAGGTTCTGGAACACCGAAAAGATCCTAACACGAGCCAAGTAAGCTTAATCACTAGATATTTATAAGCACATCCAAACATCAACGGCATTATACGGAAGCACGAGCGGCTCCTCCAGTGCGGTGACTCACCTAGGAGTATCCAATACAGACGCACAAAAAATCCTAGCAGACTCCTGGGTCAACGCCAAAATCAGTTAAACGGACACCCTGTATAACAAAACACGCCCCTGCAACCTCCCACGCTGCAAAACATGCAAGCACATTCAACACGGTAGCCCCAACAAAAGCACTGCGAGCAATTACACTCACTCTGTTAGCCACGCATTGATGTACAGAATCACCAATGTCATATACCGCATTGAATGAGTCGACTGCTATATGCAATACATTGGTGAAACCGGCTAATCAATGAACAATCGCCTTACCAGCCACAGAACCGACACTTCTACAACACTCCGCAAAGCAGCCCCCGACAGTTGAAACATTATACAGGGTGTGTCACATGTCGTGTTATTTCAACTTTGTAAAGTAGAAAAACAAAACGGCTCAACAGAAAAATAGTTGGGTAAGCGGCTACCTTCCGGGAATGCCATCTGCCACCTACTAAAATTACTTTAGACGACTTTTAATTGAAATGAATTAAATTTTTAGAATTGGACTCGAAAACTTACCTAGTAAATAACGTTTTTGTTGCTAAATCAGATAGACAATGGTTGAATCAGCCACACCCACTGCAAAATATGTTATGTAGTACGGCGGATATGTCCAGAAAATTCGCTCGAAAATTGGCGCACTGAGTCGGCGTAAAACAGTGGTGACCAGGGGCGACCAGGCTGAACTGCGGGTGATAGGTTTAGTGACGGTTAATGGCGATGAACCGAAAACGAAAGCTCAAGTCGCGCACAACCGATGGCGGTGCTGGTGATGAAGATTACGCTGCTGCTACAGCGCAATCCCCATGGCGGATGACAAAGCCGGCGACGAGGGATGATGGCAGCGGGAAGGTCGGGCGCCGGACTCAAGGAAGGCAGCAGGCGGACCCGAGGCGCGGGCGGCCCGCGCTGCTCGAGCTGCTGGGCCCAGTGTACTCGACGTGAAGGGGTGAAAGGCAGGAGACACAAGTTGAGCGCATAGGGAGGGAGGGCGAAGCGGTCGACACAGGCGGTGCCGACTCCAGAAATGCGGGCTCGAGCCTGTCGATGGCCATAGTGTCGGGTCCGAGCGGGACGTCCAGCCTGAAACAACTAGCCGGCTCGTGAGATGACCCTGTAGGGGATGTGGTAAGGTGGCTGCAGCCTAAGGTGCGCACCGAGTCCCGACGGAAGAATACGTACGTACATTGAGGAAGGGCGGGACACACGAATATACCTGATGCGGTGCCCGAGCGGGCAGAAATGGTCCATGTACGAGGAGGGGTCGGGCAAGAGCGGAGCCGAGAGGGTGAATAACGTTCCGGGAAGGCGGAGCGGTCGTATACCATGTGGGCCGCGCTGCAGCCGTCCTGGTGGATCGCCGCGCGAAGGTCAAGCAGGAGGAAGCGAAGACGTACGGACCATGTTGTGGTCAGTGGCGCAGAGGGAAGCCTTGAGCTGCCGATGGAGGCGCTCGACCAGGCCGTTGGCAGCAGGATGGGAGGCTGTGGTTCGAATGTGATGGGTTACGAGGGAGCTGCACACGTGACAGCAGAGGGCCGATTCTAACTAGCGTCCTCTGTCCGTGGTGACAGTGGACGGGACGCCGAATCGGGAAACCCAGGAGAAGATCAATGCGTGGGCCACTCTTTCTGCCGTGATGTCAGGAATCAGCGTTAGCCTGCGGCCAGCGCGTAAACCGGTCGATGTAAGAGAGGGGGTAGCGGTAGACCTTCGCCGGAGGTGCGACTAGGTCGGTGTGTAACTGGTCGAAACGAGCATCTCGCGGAAGGAACATATATATGTTTTGTACTGGAGCAGGCCGAAAAACATATGGGATTATTATTCGTAAGATGATGTCCAACAAGTTTTCGAAGCTAGCGCGAGCGCTGAGCCACGAAACTCATGTCCCACCATCCTCGCCATGTTCATCACGTCCATTCCGCAACTCTGGGCCGCTGCACTATTCCCCCTTGCAGAAAGATGTTCATGTCCTGCGAAGGGTATCAAAGAGGAATTTGCCGCGTATCATCGAGGCGGTAGTAATCCGGTACCATACGTACCAGATTGACGGTCAGAAGAAGAATTGGGTACTTTGCTGATGCGATCTAGGGAAACATATATTGAATAAGGGGGGGGGGACGCACTGCTGGAGGAATCAACTTTACTGGTACAGACCCCTTCCCCCTTCCACGTATCGACGTTAAAGTCGAACTTTTGAAGGGTGCCAGGCAATTTAGTTCGTTGGATCTCGTTTCTGGCTATGGCCAAGAGAAGCTGGATGAAGCATCACGACACATTCCCCCGCCCCGGACAAGAATGAGAAGGTAGTGAACTTGCCCTCACCGTCCAGCGCGAAGGAGCTCCAGTCGTTGTTGGGTTTAGCGTCGTATTAACGCCGGTTCACCAGAGATTTCGCCACTATCGCCTCTCCACTGCATCGTCAGCTCGAAAAGGGCACCGCCTTTGCGTGGACCGAGGACTGTGAGGCTGCTTTTGCCCACCATAAACGCCTTCTCACAAGCGCGCCAGTCCTCGCTATCGAGACTTCAGCCTTGCCCATCATTGTGGACACCGATGCAAGCGACAGCGGTTTAGACGCTGTTCTATCATTAGCGAAACGCGACCGAGCGAGGCATAGCTTACGGAAGTCTAGCCCTAACTAAGCCCGAGATGAAGTAGAGACCCACACGCAAAGAGCTGCTCTCACTTGTCTATTTCATTCGCGTATTCCGTCATTATCTTCACGGCAAGGAGTACGTCTACAGGACCAACCACAGTGCACTACAATGACCCCGGTTCTTCAAGGAACCAGAAGGCCAGGTTGCACGCTGGCTCGAACAACTCAATGAGTTTCATTTTCGTGTTATTTACCAACCGGGAATACAGCACCGTAATGCCGACGCCCTGCCGCGAATGCATGGCTCGTCTGCGAATTCGCGGCCCACAGTACTGTCCCATGCCGATTTATGTTCGCACCAGATGCGTGACCCAGTTCTGTCTGAGGTGATTTGTACCCAGTCGGACGGCGTCACGGCGCCGTCTCTTCAGGCCGAATCTAAGCACTGCCTGCGCCACAAACATTGTTTGGAAATTCTCGACAGCCGTTTAGTGTGGAAGAAGAGTCCCACCAGTCCTCCCGTCCCTGTAGAGCCAAAAACCTTGGTTGCCGAAATGCTCATATCTGCACATGACATCTCCTTCGTAGGCCACCTCGGTAGGGGAAAAAAAAACTTTCGAGAAACTTAAACGCAGGTTCTCTTGCATCGCCATGAACTCCAGCGTCTCCGGCGGGTGTACATCGTGTCTGAAATGCTGCTCACGGAAACCCCCACACGTAACACCCCATGCTCCTCTGAGTCAACCGTATGTGGCTGCAGTATAGTAGTGACCCCTGTGCAGAGGTCCAGTGGCTGACGTACGATTCCCTGTGGTGCTGTTGGTATTTCGAGCGAGCTTGAGGGCGTGAGAGCCGAAGTCGATGATGTAATGGTGTCTGACGAGGAAGTGTGCGATGAGAATGCAGTCACGCGGTATACCACGGACAACTAAACCAGGTAGAAGGGTACTGGTAGTTCCCGGGACAGATATCATCAGGTCATAAACTCCTGGAACATCCAATGGGTTGCCATTGAGGTCGTAAAGAGTCTGGGGTACAGTCGCTTGGGTCGGGAACGCCTAAGCAGTTTCTGCACCGACATCGTAGTTGAGGACAGTCACACTGGATCCCGAGTCTAGCAGCATCCTAACTGGCGATCCTTCAACGGCGCCTGTAATCATGATTGAGGTACCTCCCAGGTTGCCGGTGGACCACTGTATAGCCGTTCCCAGCGAGGCCGAACAAGGAATTGCCGATTAGGTTCCTGTTGCCGGATATCTGGAAAACCGGGACTTGGCTCATCCTCGTGTACGCCGTGTGCAACAGCATGCGAAGTGACTCGGATTGCCGCAGCGGTAGCACACGGGGACGTTTGCAGGGCGTGCAATTTGCAGAGGTGGCAAGGGCATCAACTTTCCTGTCCAATCCAGCTATCGCTGATGCAAGTCCCGCCAGTGGATCTGTCGTGGGTGTGGCTTGTGACACGTACGCCACTGTGTGCGATGCAGCGGAAGAAGATAGCGGAAATGGGCGAATAACTGCAAGACTAATAGAAAAGCATCGGCTATTTGAAAAGCATCACCAAGCGTTCCAGGGATAGCAGAGGTGACCTTGTCTCTGGTGGCAGAGTCGAAGCCAAGAATAAACGCATCTCGTACCATGTTATCTCTCATTTGCGGCGAACAACGGGAAGAGCAATAACTTCCGCTCGTCGGTCCAAGAACTACCTGGAGCTCAGGCGAGAAGGTGCTTCTCCTAGGATTGGAAGTCCCCATCTCAAGAATATGTGTCGGGTAGAAGAAATTGCTGAAGTACTGACGTGTTTTCAGCTGCCATGTCACTAAGAGGAATCCTACCGCTGCAACCAAAATGTAGCAAGCCGAAAAAGTTGTGGGTTTATTCTTCGTCCGACTGGGATGTCCAAGCCCTTTTTTGAATCTAGCACGAGCGCTGAGTCACGAAACATACGTCGCACCGTACTCGCGATGTTCATCACGCCCATTTCGCAACCAGACGGCCGCTACAGTAATATATAGTAAATTATTTGCCGTGCTGCGGAATATTACGCATAAATATTACACAACACTTGTGTCAGGGATCGCTAGAAAACGTTGTACTCGACTGGCTTCATGCAAACGTGATACTTTTTCCCAAAACAACTGACACGATAAACGTATAAAATTATCGCCAAATATCATTGAGTAAGTTTGCTGAACCTCACTTCCCATATTATGACTTACCGTGATGAAAACGACCTTCTATTTGTAAATTAATGCGTGTTCGGCAAGAATCGTTCTCATTTTATTTCTTCAAAATACGCACCTCTTCAAGAGAGCCCTCCCGACTGGACACCTTGCGACAGCCGTCTCGCTTCCGATGCACGATGTTTGCAGAGTGTTGGAAGGTAAAAGTTCTGAACGGGCGGTCGTTTGAGCTCGGCATCAAACATGATGGGTGAGATGTGTTGTGCTTGGCGATAGTGACACAACGAGTATCACGTTTGACTGCAACGAAATGTTGCAGATTAATGTTTCCTCGTTTCGTTAGCATTAGAAATGGAAGAGATTGCATAATGAGACGAAAATTATCCTCTGGACCACTGCTGTTCAGATCTGAGTTTTAGTTTATTTCGTCGTACATCAACCATTGCTTCTTGGATCATTCTTGGAAGTGGATTCAAGCCACTTGGACGGACGTCGACAAACGCGAAACAGACACGTTGCTCAGTGATGTCCTATTTTGAAACACGGTCATTTTCGGACCCTGCAGATATATAGACATTTTTAGATATAAACCCTGGATTTTTAAAGCTGAAACATCGTGGCACACCCGTGACTTCTTCCTGTGGACATCATTTCTGGTGGATGCTGACGCTTTCATTTTAATTTTTATTCCAGAAACGCAAAGCGCTCAGGTGTCGGCAGCTTCCGACTTGGGTATGTGAAAAACAGCGACGTAGCGATGATTTTTTTTTGGGGGGGGGAGGGGGGGTCTATGGGGCATGTTTTCAATGGGTTCTTCGGTACAATATTTATACGAGAAAAATAAAGTTAGGACAAGGAGGCGCGAGAAGCTCGCTCTTCGTTCACTTCTTGGTTATCACGTGATCGAGTGCAGTCGTGTCTGATATTTCAACGAAAGGAGTGATGCTGTGGTATTATCGCTAGCTTGTAGACATCATGCTAATTCTGATTATACACCTGATGATAATTCTACATTGGGACAGGGGGATGTCACCCTTATCTCCCTTGCCCAATAGCACTCCCAAAGGAACGTTTTCGGATCAGGGGTTAAATCCCCCAAAACTTCCCCTCTTACTAACAGCGTTGACACATGCTTTGCACAGAATCAGCGGCTATTCCATTCGATTACGTCGTGATCGTCCAATCTGTAGCGACAGTTCTACTGACACGAGAAACTGCAGGTTATTTCACATGTAAGGAGTTGAAATTCACAGTTGGGGAAATGAAGAAAAAACAGACAAGGCTATCAAATTTGGCATTTAATTGCAACCTGCAAAACCAAACGAAATGTATGGACGCGCAGCAAACGCACAATTAACAGACATGACATCGCATATCGACTGTCTCAACGGGTAACTGGGACTTTCATGGGTCGAGAGTACAGAGGGGATTTGAGCTATTGAGGAAGTGCTTTGTGGTGTTGCGCTTTTGTGAGCAGCCTATAACAACAGTTACAACACCACGCACAACCACCCAATAAAAAAAAACACGAACAGTCTGTGGCTCTGGAATAGAAACACGCATAAAGCGCTTTGACTTTGTTGAATGTCGTTGCAAAATCAATATTCTCGCTACATGAGCTCATGAAGCGAAATGATTGGTCTGCGTAACACAGGCAGGAGCTTAATATTAGTAATTGGCTTATGTTTTTTTATGGATTTCCTTCAGACCATTTCAGGCATATGTTGGCACGCTCTAAATCTGCTGCAAGCCATTCAAAATCTGGCGTCAAAAACTCACCCGCACTGTTGGTGATAGATATGCTAATGTCTTACGAGCTCGTCTACGAAGCAGGGCACAGGCTGGCTAGTAAGTTCCAGCCTACTGCGGTGTCGAAGGGAATGAGCAGGCCGACAGCACAGCAGAAGCAGCTGTCTCGTCTAGGAGGCGGACGCGTATCGCGCTGCTGAGAGGAGATCGTCATTCCGTACTTTTACGCCTTGTGACTCCCCGCAATAGACCATTGACATTCTCCCCCAGCTACGCTGAGCAGGGCTAATGCAGCGTTCGCTCTGCGGGACATACCTCTCTCCAAGCTACTGCATTAGTTAATCGAATAAGCCTTGGTGTGGTTTTCTACAGCGCAGTGGCGTTACCGCTTGAGACAAGTTGACTCTCCCCAATGCTGTCACTGCGGTGCTGTAGCGCGACCGCTCCGCCAGTCACATTAATTACATTTGCATAAATAAGATAACAGCTCATTCATTACATAAGTTATATTTCATTTGGTAAAGCGACTTGAACGGACATAATAACCAACAACAGGAAACAGGCACGTTGCTCAGTAATATTGTGTTTTGAAACATGGTCATTTTCAGACCCATTATCTTTCTAGGATTGAGACCCTAAGTTTTGAACGCTGCAATTTGGCGGCATAGCAGTTGCGTCTTTTTATGGACATCGCGTTCAGGGAGATGCTGACACTCTGTCTTTTTAATTCATATTTCAGGAACGGCAAGTGCTCAGGCGTCGGAGCCAGTTATAGGCCCGGGTACGTGATGGACAGCAGCAAATATATTTCGGGAGGGGTTCTATGGGAATGGTGCACATGAAATGAGAATGTCACCCTCATTTCATTTTCTGAACACATTCTCAAACATTCTCACTGGCTTTGCCAGCAGTAACAGATTCATTGCACCAATTGAGCTGCCATTGCATTCAATTGCACCGTCAACGTCCCAAGTGTAGCGACAGCGTGTACTGACATCGGCAGTGTCGACTATATACCATCTAAAGAAGTGAAATTTACATTTGAGAAAACTACGAAAGACCTCACACTCGTAAATTTGTCAGTTCATTTCATGCTGCAAAAGAAAACGAGATGCATTGCGGCACAGCGAACGTCCCATGAACAAGCATGGCATCCCATCTTCAGGGTACTAAGGGGTAACTGGGACTTTCGTGAGTCGAGAGAGTAAATAAGGGGGGATTGCGGCTATTGAGGGAGTGCTTGATTCGGGTGTTGCGCTCTTCTTGTATTTTCCTCTCATTACATTACACTTTAGGAAACCTGTGTCAGCATAGGTTCTAACTGAGTAGGAATTTTATCAACTCCAAGCTACGGTACATATTGACTTGACAGACTACCATGAGGATATGTAAGGAGGAGGAAAAAAAACTCTGGGAAGGACAGGGAGGAGACACATAGATAACATGCAACAGCAAATACACTGGGGGTACGCCGGGCATGAGGTTTGGTGCTCCGGTGAATTAAAAAAAGGCAATACGTGGCGTCGAAATGGAAATATGCATCAAGTGCTGTATGTTTATTGAATGTCATTGTGAACTCAAAATTCGAGCTATGTAAGCTCGTGGAGCGAAATGACTGGTCTGCGTGACAATGGCAGAACATTAGTAATTAATGGCATTTCGTTTTTCCTGGGTGTTCCTCGGGCGCTTTTGATACATATGTCGGTGCATTTCCCTTAGTAGTCGCGCCAGGATGCACATTATCTGACTACGTCAGAATGGTGACAGACGCACTGCACCGATTGAGCGACCATTTCATTCCATCCCATCGTGAAGGTCCATAGTGTAGCAATAGTGTCTGATGACATGTGCACTGTCATGATGTGCACAGTTGAGAAGAGAGTAAGAATGCCACCAGGCATCGCCTCCGAAATACGCCGTATGACCGCACAGCAAACGTTCCATGGACGGACACAGTATTACACGAGTCGAGGATGTAAATAAGAAAGGGATGGAGGGAGTGCTTTATCAGTGTTATCGGAGTGTGTTGTGCTGTTCTTGTACGTGTTTGCCTCTTGCATTTCAATACACTTTATGAAACAATATATTAACTTAACGACATTATCTACTGACATGTTGACCATGGTTTTGAAACCGTCCACAGATTGCGGCACAGATCAGCGGTCCATGCAGTGTTTTTCAAATAACATACGGCTTCTACAAGTGTAGCATTTCTGCGCAAGCAGCATATGTTGAGCGGGAAATATATACTCGCAAAAACAATTGATAACTGCCATTATGGCCGTTTTATGACTCATATCCCACAGCCGGATGAATGGTCCCATGAGAATATGACGCTGATGGAAACGTTAGAAGAGTTGCAGATTGTGCGCAGTCCACAAGTTCTGATTGACTCACTCATTTACCTGTGTTGCTTAATGCATTGCATTTGGTACCGCAGAAGTTGCTCCCGCTCCTGCTGAACGTCCTGATGAAGTAAACCTCGTCGATGAAGGTGAGTGCGAATATGGTTATCGCTACTTCTTCAGTGAGCAACTCCCTTAGGTATCTTATCGCCCTACTACATCACGACATACAGTGTAACGTCTTCGCCACCTGCATGTTAACTATCCCGTGCAAACAGTGGTTTGAAAACCGAAGCGAATATGAAGCGAACAACTGATTTGGATAATCGAATACGAAGCGAATAAGTCTAGAACCGTAGCGAATAGGAAGTGAATAGCTGCAAAATGGACCGGTTTGCCCGCATAGGCGGAGTGGAAATCAAGAGCGAACGGAAATGTTAGCAGATAAATGATATGTTTAAAATAGGTCTACAAGCGCCAAATCTCTGTTAGTATCTATTGAGAAGGTAGTGAAGTAGGTGAGGACGAAATGGTATTTCACCACCATTGTTCTGACATAATAAAGGTCCAATCTGGACACGAAATGTGAAGTAAAACAGGCCTTGTCAGATGATTCCTTATATCGTTCCGATGTACCATGCAAAATGTTTCCTTTATATTCGACTCCAAGAATTTGTAATGCAATTCCGAACTTGCATCTCTTGCCCTCGACTGAAAGCCGCACTTGGAAAAGTAGTGACGTCAGGAGCGTTCTGTTCCGGCATCATCTAGGCTCCTCTGAGCGGGCTGTGTCAACACCACCTACATACACAAGGCCCCTCCGCAGCTCCGTGACGTCACCCTATGCCGTCCGTCGGCAAGCCAACAATGGCGTCCGCTTGCTGTGGTTGCGTTCGGCAGAGATGCTATTTCGAAGACGAATTCACCCGTTTTCGCGATGTGAAACAGCGAACGAGCGTGTACTTCCGAAGAATAGGATCCTACTGCAGTGTCTGTGCCCATAACTTACGGAATAATTGAGTACACAGAGGCAAGCCCAGCGACTTACAACTTCTGCTGTTAAGAGTGCACGAAAGTACGAATGAAGGTGAGTTGAACAGCTTTACTACTGGTTTGGACTGGTGTAGCTTTTAATACTTCCTCAGGAACAGTTCTAGAACGGTTTTTCAACAGCATACTTCAAAATACGTGCAAAAGTTGTACTTTGAGGCGTACAATTAGAGTTTTTGGATGCAACATTGACTACGTTATGAATGGCACCCATAGAACGCTGTGATCAAATGGCACCATTACCGGCCTCGGTGGCTCAGTCGGTAGCGTGTTCGCCTTCTGATCCCGAGATCGCGGGTTCGAACCCGGCTCAGCAACTCGGTGTCAGGGTACAAGTTGCTTAGACACGCCGTCTTCTGCGAGGGACGTTAAATAAGGGGTGCCGTGTGATGAGCTTTCATCGCACGTTGAAGAACCCTCAGGTGGGCAAACGCAATCCACAGACCAACAGCTGTGGCGTCGCTCATGATCTGAGTTGTCTCGCGACGCAAACCCCCAATTATTATTACTATTAATAAATGGCACCATTAGTATTCACCTTGTAGAGTTTTATCTTTTGTTTCTGAGAAGATGCTTCTCCCTGTGCAACTGATCTGTCGCAGCTTAAAGGTCAGATATGCCGATTTTGAAGTGCCGCAGAACTGAGCGATACTCGCGCTGTGTGTTCATTACCGAACACTGAATATGTGTGCGAAATATCTTGCTCCAACTGTTCGTAGTTTTTTAGAAAACAGTTTTTTTAGTTCCCACGCCCGGCCGTCAGACCGTCGGCAAACCCTGCGCACGGGCGCACCGACGTCACTGCTCTCGGTTTATCTGTCTTTGGCTTGGCATGGACTCTTGGCTTGGCTGCTTGGCTTCTTTCGTTTCCTCCTCTGTGCATCGTACATAAGCGAACAGCTGTTATGTTGTTGCTAAGCCGGAAACAAAGCATGTGAATGTTTTTTTTTGGCACAGCGTCGTTGGGAAAGTGCACTTCCTTGTTCTGACCTTGCCTTTTATGGGCTGGAGCGATATGAATCGTAAATATGCCACGGCGAAGTTGTCGAAGATGCGAGAGTGCTACGCTGTTAGAACAATTCATCGGTGATTCAAGTGTTACCTATTATAAGCTGCCAAAAGACCAAGCAGTGCGAAGCTCTTGGCTGACAGTGGTGCCTGCTAATTTCCACTGCAAGGATTTCGTCCACGAATGTTATCATAGGTTACGCGCGACTCCAGAGGCAATTTGGAATCTCGGCACGAAATCGTCTGATGAAAATCTGAGGTGCCCGACGCATAACATTTTGAACGTGCCACGGAGGATCAAGGCAAAAAACGAGAGCAAAAAATGGTAAGTCGAGGTTCAGATATAAAAAATAGCGAGCTTAATGAATCGATTGTGCAGCTGTCCTACTGCGCTTACTCTGATATAACCACGATTAACAACACAATAGTACTATTGATAATCTAACTTCTGAATTATCACAGGTGCACGCTGAAGGCGGAAATGAAGCATGATCTGGCTTGCATCTGGTCATGAAGAAATTGCTGACACGTTAGTTGCAGTCCACCTCCACCAACAGGTATGACAATGTGATGTTATAATTTGAGTATTCATCTATGTTCAACTTTTCATGTGCACTCGCATGCAGACATTTTGACACCACTTTTAAATCTGCCCTCAAAGTTACAACCTGTGCTTCCAGGGTGGAAAACAAAGATCGCCATTCCGATTAGCTGCTATCTCCCAGTTCAAGCACTTTTGTGTCTGGACACTGGTTCCTGTGGATGGGGTGGTACAAGCTTTACTGTCTGATATAGAAGGTACGTTACATTAGTTCAGTTAATTTGTCTTTTGCACATTTTTGTTACTGTTAGCTGGATTACTGTTGGACATACAATCCTTTGACACACCGAAGCTGATGTCGCCTCTGATAACATTTTAGAATTTTCAGTGTCATCAACGTCCATTGAGGAAGGTGCCTTTACTATCTGTGAATCTTCAACTGAAGAATAGCCCAGAATTCATGTTAACATTGTCTACTCTTATTAATTCACTGTCTGTTTTCTGAGAGCTAAGAAAAATGGAAACTATTTATTTGTCACAACTTCACACTGGATACTGGTGTGGTACTGGCTTGACATGTAAGCTAAAATACCTGGATTCTACAATAATTGTGTTCAACTTGGTGCATTACCGTGGGCAATGCCACATTCACTACATTTTTAGTGGGTCCGGTGCACAAATACTGTGTGCATACTGCATACATACATACTGTTCGATAGGCAAAATACCTGAGCATTGCTGTGTAGTCTTTTTACCCAAAGTCCATACTCTTACTGCAATGTCACAGTACGTAGAACAGCAATGTGCAGGTATGCTGCGATAGAGATTCACAACAGAAAGAAGACTGTTGAGAGCATCTAAATTTTAATGAGACGAGACTTTCGTGCACAAGGCTGCTCTTGTCAATGTCTGACATGAAGTTACAAAATCCCAGAATATATAAAACATGTTGTAATGTAGAGAGCGAGAGGTGGTACAGACATAGATAATTATATAATCATATATAATAAAATAAAAAGGGGGTACAACTGCCCCGTCAACTCAACTCGACAACTCAATAACTCTACTTATTCTCTACCTTACAACATGTCATATATTCTGGAATTTTGTAACTTGATGTTAGACATCAAGAAGTACAGCCTTCTGTGCAAAAGTATTCTTTCTGTTGTGCACAATCATTATGCAGTAAATGCAACTATCCATTTCTTGTCATTAAATGCTTTTCCTTTCTTTCTTTCTTTTTTTCTGCAGTGATGAGCATCCATAAGGACACATGCCAGAAAGGGAGTCTCTTTGGGATGACAAACCCTCATCACCTCATGAGGATACAATGGTTGACGAATGGTTCTCAAGCACATCGAAACTTCCAACAAATAATTAATGAAAAAGCCAGTCAGTGCTAGCACCAGGAATTGAACGTGGGCCATCCTGCTACCAGTCAGAGGTGTTCAGTGGTGTAGCCACGAGGGGGCTAGGGGGTCTCGAGCCCCCCCTACCTGCCACGGACCGACCCACACAAATCGTGCAAATCCGAGAACATAATATATGGGGGGGGGGGGGACCAGTGTGACTATCGCGAAAGTTCTTGCAGTTCATGGCGTCTATCTAAGAAGCATTCTTGAATGGTTTTCAAAGTATGAGCTTTTCAAAATACTTCCAATCTCGTGACACCACTTCATTGGTCATGACAGCCTATACATGTAATCGTACTGTGAACATCTAAATCAACTATTTTCGTTCCCTTTTTTAATCCTCAGTTTGAAGTGTGCACAAGTATGTGTGTGTTGTCGACACAGGATCAGCGGGGGGGGGGGAGTATTCGTATCGAGCCCCCCCACCTTTGAGGTCGGGCTACGCCACTGGAGATGTTACATTTCAGGCGCTCATTGACTTTTGGTGAATTACTTGTTGACTTTGTCCCAAGGTGGAGCTCGCTACAGCTCATTTGCTATCTGTTAATGTTGTGGCGTGTGTTGCGTTTTTTTCTTTGTGTGTTCCAGACTCAGAACGGTTAATTTGGATCAGGTCAGGTACGTTTCATTTAGACATGGCAAACATAAAGTGGTGTTTCTCAACACAACTTAGCAGTGGTCTTCATGCATTACTGATACAGGCCATTAAGCGTGAATAGAAACCGAGCCAGAGCAGCTGATACACAGAGAGAACATAGCCCGTGTGTGTTTGTCTTTTCCACCGCAGCCCCTGGGTTTCCTCCCTGATGGCTACACATGTCAGGGATAGGTTTCAGAACCGGTAGTTCCCGCCAAGTGTGAATTGCTTTTCAGGGGATCATCACGCTAGCAGATTAAACATATGGTTTAAATTATTTGCAGGACAGGAATTGCGCAGCTTCACACAAATACTACTACTACGACGTAAGAGTGGTTTAAAATCTATATTTTTTGTGTTCCTGACATTATCGCAGAAGATGTAGTATCCACTATGATCCTTTATGTGGGGGGTATGTACAGTGCAATCAACAGATGCTATTTACAAATCTGTGTTTTCTACTGTGTTGAAATGGGGTAGTTTGTATCTGAGAGCCATAGTGAAACACAGGCCCTCGAGAAACATGGCAACACATTGCAGGGACTCTGGATGCTGCCTAAATTTCCAGAACACACAGCTCAAGGCAGCGGTTAAATAACAAGTGGTTAGAGAAATCAAAGATAGTTGCATCCGTAAGCAGTCCGCTGTTGGATTTGCTTCTGTCAGAGATACGTTATCTCGAAGGGAACGCACGGACACACTCAGAATGATACTAGGGCTGCCTGTAAAATAGAATGAGGAGAGGGGAAGATATATAACCTTTTTCTTGTCTGTTATTCTATTGGTTAAATTGTCATTTTCTTAGCAGCATATGTGTGTATATTCCAGAGTCTGCTAATAAATATATCAGTTTCAAGCTAGCAGTCGCATTGTAGATGTCTCATCCTGTCCTTGGTTGCTTGTGGTTCACTATGGCCATGCTTGCTAATGCAAAAACAGAAAACAAAAAAAGACAATAGAAAAACACGGAAAGAGCGACCTAAAAAGCTGCCTGTTCTAGTGCTCACATCGAGGCAATGCAATGAGGTAACATGTTCCATTCATGAATTGTGCATAGTAGTACATATCACAACGGCAACTGCAACGGCAACCGATTAATCAGATTTTTCTTAAGTACTTTGTTTTTTTTTTAGCTTTGTTTGCACAGTCTATTATTGGAGCTTTATGTGATTCCCCTCTTCAGATACTTTAAGATTGCTGATGCTGTGCAGTTTGTTAATTTTGAAACTGTACTGTGCTGAGGTACAAAAACAGAATTGTCATATCTGCATTTGAGCACATAGGAATAATTTGTAAGTACTTTACTTGTTGACATTAATATTTGCACCAGGTCACAACATTGTTGATTTATGGAAAATGTAAATAAATATATTTATTTGCTTGCCAAACAATGCACAAATGTCTTCTTTTCTAGTGAGATATTCCCTGTTCACCAGACATAAATGTGGAAAAGTTAAAGGGGCACAATGATGGTAGAGTCTAGCGTTGCTTTTTGCCACTTCACATATATGCACTGTTATTCGTGTGCACATGTAGGAATAGGAAGGTAGAGGATGCGCATAAAAAATTTCGTATGCAGGCACATATATGGTATGGTTCAGAAGATTAATTAGATGATGTCAAAGCATATATAATTGTGCTTCATGTGCAATGGGTATGCTAACGGATTGCTTCCATGAAGCCTTTTTATTTATTTTTTATAAATTCTTTCTATAAATGTTATTTTTGATTTTATATAAATTTCATATTACATATTGTATACTTATATTTTTATAAATTTTATACTAAAAACTAAAGTTACACAGCCCCTGTAAGAGTGCCCTTTGCAAATGGTTTGATAACGTGTCTCGAACTGTAAAGGTAAGAGGCAATCGAGAATGCTGCAGACAAGGTTGCAACTTACATATTGCTTATCATGTCCTACATACAAAGTGCTTTGTACAATAATTCCTGAGCACGGAATTAATCCCGAGGCTGGCCAGTGATGTCACCCACGACGACAAGTCACATAACTGCCTTTAATACTTTTACACCCCATGGGCTGAGTTGTGAATTGAAAGAGCACTCTACAGAAGGATAAGGTGCACCTGATTTCTAGGATCTATGCTATGCCCTAACTCTTCAGACACCACATTTCTAAGTGGCAATATGTGCTCTGGTACTTCTTTTGCGTCTGCATAGTGTGCAACCACATGGCTACTGGAGCTTTCGTGTGCATGTTTTTGTGCGACAGTGTTCATTACAAACAATATCCAGATGTTAGACATAAAAAGCAGTAGTTTGTAGGGTACCACACAAGGCAGCGTGACATGGGGGTGCGTGATTCAAAGAAAGCTTCTGGAAAATGCACAGAATCCCACAAAAAGTTTAAAATGTGATTTGTATTTCGTTTTAAGTCTTTCGTCGTTACATATCATCGTCGACGCTGTTGCACATTGATAAATCGTACGTAAAACTTGTCCCATAGCAGTATGCGGTTTCTCAAATACATAGCACAATTTTCCTGCAGTAATAAAACGCTGTCGGCACTTTCTTGCTGACACGGCTGTCGAAACGTCAGCCTCTACAATGGGCAAGTGCTGTAAAGGGGCTAACGCAGACGCGACTTGATACAAATTGTACGTGCTCACAAAACACAAACGACATATTCCAGTCACAACATCGCACAGAGGTTGGTTCGCGAGTGAGTTCGCAGCTGCTGCACTGTTTACTTATCGCGGAACGGTGGAACCCGGCTGTCCGCCATCTTCAAGCACAGATACGTGAAGCCGCGAGAAGCCGTAGCTGAAATCCACGGACAAGTACGAAGGCGCGTACAAGTCACAATGCCCGTTCGGGCGCATTTACGTCATAAAAATGGCTGCGCCCATGTGTGTTTCGGAATGAATTACCTATTTTTTTGACATGGTACTGTACCGAACTGAGAGAATGAAGGTGTATTTTGGGGAGAGCTGGATGTGGGCTTTCAGAATATCACAACCGTTTCGACTATTTGGGATATCGGCATAGCTGACCTTTAATGTTGTTCAACAGCCTGTTTACAGCTAGAACGTGTTGAAACGGAAGTTTCTATTGCTATTGCTATCTTCTTTCTCCCGAATGTATTGAGCAATGACGCTGGATCTCTCTTTCTGATTGTTCTCTTTTTTTCTCATGCAGAACTTGTCGAAGTACGATTCATGAAGAGCAGCATTGACAACAAACGTATGCGTTTCGGCTACAAAGGTGCTGGGAATCTTCGCATTCTGTTGATCAATGTTTGCTTCGTTGAGGGCCTCGAATGTCAATTGAGTAGCACGCTTTTTTAGGTTCTTTCTCTTAAGTGCATAGTAATTATACAGTGCACTACATGATGCTCGTTCAACGTCGACTCCCTTGTCAATGTCATGGAATGCTGGTTGGAAGAAACACCTTAGAGTGTTCTTTTCGTTAAGCCTGTTGTTGCAGGTACACTTTAGGGTGGGGTGGGGGGTGGAATGGGTTAAACATGTAAAAAAAGGAAGAGTTTGATTTACATTTTGTCTGATACATTTGAGAACATTGTGATATCATTCCCCCCACTGACTTTCTTTTTTAATATCTCTTTTTTATTTTCTTCTCAGGTGCCTCTTGTGACGTGTTTGCAGTAGACAAACAACTGGTGTTAGTGGTGAACAGGTGCGGGATACACCATCAAGAGTCAGCCGTGTGTCCTTCAGTAACTACGACTTCCTTCCCTGTCTTGCAGTCAACACTGCGTGATGTTTTTGTGATTGGTTGTTGGAAAACGACGACAACTGACATTTGGCGGTTCTTCTGATCACTTGCGCTTTCGCTTTCAGTCAGTAAAGCTGTTCATACTTTCGCTAAGTGGCTCGTCCCTTTCAACAAGTTATGGGCCCAGGGCGCGTTGATCGTCGGTAATCGTTCAACCGGGTCTGCTCGTCATCTCCTGCTCCGTCGAGTTGGAAATTGCAGAATGAAGCAAATTCTCTGTGGCGAAGCTCGTTGACGGCAAGTACCAAGTATGGAAGTTTAAGGTGAAAATGCTACTCATCCGGGGGGCACCTGGTCGTACGTTGCGAGTGACGTCGCAGCGGATACAACGCCTGCATGGATTACCGGAGGCAGTAAGGCCCAGAGCACAATCTCCCTGAGCATCGATGACGGACAGATCGTGCACGTCTGTAACTGTACGTCAGCGAAGCAGATGTGGGAGAAGCTAAAGAAGGTTCACGAGCGAGCAAACTTAAGCAGCAAGCTTTATTTACTCAGGGAGCTATACCAGTCACGTGTGGAAGACAATGAAGATATATTGACTTACATCAGGCGGATTCTGGAGTTAGTAGAGCGGCTTATAGGCATCGCGCAAGAAATCACCAATTTCCAAGTGGCTGCTCTTCTTCTCAGCGGGCTTCGGGACTTTTACGAAGCGCAGTCACCGCTCTGGACACTCGGCCAGATGACCACCTGACCTTGGAATACGTCAAAGGAAAGCTTATGGATGAGTATAAGAGGAAGCAAGAAATGTCTGCAGCGTGCGCACCCGACTCTGAATCGGCACTCCGTGTGCAAGAACAGCACCGTGGGAAGTTCTCCTCTGACACCAGAGAATGCTTCTACTGCAAGAAGGTGGGACATCTCAGGAATGACTGTCATGCCTGGAGGGCGCAGAGGAAAAACTTCCGGAAAGGGCGTCTCAAACAGAGAGCTCGCACTGCAGTGTCACAACACTCGTCGTCTTCAGAGGTTGCGTTTCTTACGTCGGTAGGCTCTACTGTGGAGACCTGGTACATTGATTCCGGTGCTACAAGTCACATGTGCCATGACCGGCGGTTTTTCACGGGGAACTTCAAGGAGAAAGCAGAGCTTGTTACTGTAGCAAATGGTCAGCAATTCTCTTCTCACAGGATCGGTGATGGAGTTCCCTACTGTCAGGTGTCCCGATCAACGGTCAATAGGATATGCATCAAGGATGTCCTTTTCGTGCCTTCTCTGGAAAGTAACCTACTCTCAGTCAAAAAGCTGTTAGCGCTGCGCAGGTATGAGTAGACAGAGACCACAGCAAGAGTCGAACAAGGAACGACTTTACTCGTGAAGGAAAAGGGAAAAAGTAAAGGAAAAGCGTGTTACGCGAGACACGCAGTGTGCGCAAGATGAAAGTGAACAAACACGTGAGCATACGTCAGACGAACACGAAAACGAAACTAGACAACACATTGTGTAAATATATCTAACAAAAGCTAGCTAGCCGTGGGAACGTCGTGACATTTAACGGGAACGTGTGGTCTGTCACGAAGAATGAGGTGGTTTTAGCGAAGGCAAGAGCTGAGAAGGACCTGTATCGGCTTGTGACAGCAAATTCTTACTCAGCACATGCGACTCGCGACTCGGATCACCGGAACTGCATTCACGTCTGGCATCAGCGCCTAGGACACCGTGATCCGAATGCTATTAAGCGCTTACAGAAGGAAGGCTTGAAGATGGACCAAAAGCCAGGCGACATGTTTCTTTAATAGTATGGAGTAACACTGGCTTGCATAACAAGTTGTAAAAAGAAGAAAAGCGTGAACGTTTCGACACCTATTCGGGCGTCATCATCAGCACAGGAAAATGAAACGGGGGCTTAAAACGGGAATCCTTTTAAACCCTTGTAACAGACTGGTAAGGGCCCCTTGTGACTGTTACAGGCATTTATCTCGCTATGAATGTGCCAAGATTCAAGGAATTTTCTCACCCCCCATCTGTGTTCAAAGGTCAATGTTGTCGCGTTGTCAAAATTGAAAGTATGTCCTGTTCTTAACACGTGATCGACAAGTTCGGTGCGTTGATTCTTTGCTGGTGGTTTTGTCAATTGTGCCTTGTGCTCCTTCATTCTGGTGACCTTCTTCCTCGCAGTTTCCCCTACATAGCACGTGTCGCATTGTTGACATTCCAGTTTGTATACAACCCCTGCTTTGTACATGTGGGGCACAGAGTCCTTGGGATGGCACAGAATGTTGCGTAATGTTTGACGGGGCTTGAAAGTGGTTACAATACCAAATGGCTTTAACAGCCTTCGTACTGACTCTGATAGGCCACGTACATAAGGAATGCATACAATATTGTCGGGGGCAGGTCGGTTATCTGAGACGGAACGCATTTTGGAGACCGTGTCTTTGATGAAACGCTCGGGGTAATGACACTTAGATAGAATGTTAGTGGCTAAAAACTGCTCAGATTTCTTAGCTTGATACGTGCTAGGTATCTCGTCAGAACGATTAAAAAGGAACCTGATGGCAGCACGCTTGTGTTCGGGCGCATGGTCAGAGTAAAAACCTAAAACCGATCCATTATCACAGGGTTTATGATAGACACTGGTGTTAATTGCACCTGAGTCACTACGTGATACTAAAACATCAAGAAAAGGAAGCTGTGAATTCTCCTCCTCCTCTAGGGTAAACTGGATGTTGGGGTGAACACTGTTGAGTAATGCATGAAATGGGATGACGTCATTGCGTTTCAGAACTACAAAAGTGTCATCCACATAGCGTTTGTAGAATTTAACATCGATGATATGGGAGCTGAGAACCTGTTCTTCAATGTATTCCATGACAAGGTTCGCGGCAGAGACCGAGACAGGACTTCCCATAGGGCAACCTTCAATCTGCTTATATATCACGTTGTCGAATTTAAAATATGTTTCGTGGAGACAAAATGTTAACAAGGATATAACTTCGGTCACGGAAAGTGTAGTGCGTTCAGAAAGGGTGTCGTCACTGTTCAGGCGATCTTTGGCCACGTCGATAACAAGAGCAATGGGGACATTCGTGAAGAGTGATACAACGTCAAACGACACCATGGTTTCATCACTGTTGATCACTACATCACGAACACTGGAGCAAAACTCACGTGAGTTCTTTGTAGAGTGTCCATTCTTGTACATGATGGGACTCAACAGTTCAACGAGGAACCTTGAAAGCTGATACGTTGGTGCACCCGTGAAGGACACTATCGGTCGGAGTGGTACGTCGGGCTTATGTACCTTAGGTAAGCCGTACGCTCTGGGGGTTGCTCCATCGGACGAAAACAGCCGTTTGTAGACCGTATCAGAAATGCTTCCGCACTCTCTTAATTGTCGAAGGCGCTGGACTAATGCTCGTTCCGATTTCTGCGTAGGATCAGTGGGTAGTTCGATAAAGCGAGATTTGTCCTGGAACAGTTCCTTCGTTTTACTGATGTATGCTTCCTTATCCATGACTACGGTACTTTTCCCTTTGTCCGATGGAAGTATCATGATGGTGCTATCCGTTCTCAGTTCTTGTAGGGCTTGCCTTTCGTTTCTTGTCAAGTTGTTCTGTGGTAGCTCCCATTTCTTCGAGATGACTCCCATGAGGCGGTTTCTAGCTAGGTTTACAGCACCAGTGTCCTTTATGAAACGGAACTTCTCCTCGACTTCTGCTACGATGTCTCTGTGTGGTATCTTACTGTTAGTAGGGGCAAAATTCAAACCTCTACCGAGAACAGCTTCTTGATCCTTTGATAAGGTTTTGGAAGAGAGGTTTACGACTTCGGTGTTTCTTGCACGTGGAGGTACGTCAGGTAGCAGAGCGTTCAACTTACGTTGATGTCTGGTGCCGTACTTGACTCGTTCTTGTTCTTCTACTTTCTGCCTTGTAGCGTAGACTTGGTGCATTAGGTCCGACGGTATGACACGGGTTGTGGTTCGCTCGCAGGTCTGCAGCTGGTCCCGGCAGGTCCTGATGTCACGTTTGTTTTCTTGGATTCTAGCCACGAGGCACTGTTTGCTGTACTTCCTTGATAATGCAAATCCACGGGGTGTGTTCACCAGCGGTTTGCACCTGAGGGATATTGGGGTTATCCCTCTTCTTGAACATTCCATGTTGAAGCGAAGATGACACGTAAGACGGGCTAGACGCATGGCACAGTCACAGTAGGCACGTACAGCCCGTAACGCCTCAAATCCATAGCGAAATTTGATGAAGTTGAAGATGGACCAAAAGCCAGGCGACATGTTTCTTTAATAGTATGGAGTAACACTGGCTTGCATAACAAGTTGTAAAAAGAAGAAAAGCGTGAACGTTTCGACACCTATTCGGGCGTCATCATCAGCACAGGAAAATGAAACGGAGGCTTAAAACGGGAATCCTTTTAAACCCTTGTAACAGACTGGTAAGGGCCCCTTGTGACTGTTACAGGCATTTATCTCGCTATGAATGTGCCAAGATTCAAGGAATTTTCTCACCCCCCATCTGTGTTCAAAGGTCAATGTTGTCGCGTTGTCAAAATTGAAAGTATGTCCTGTTCTTAACACGTGATCGACAAGTTCGGTGCGTTGATTCTTTGCTGGTGGTTTTGTCAATTGTGGCTTGTGCTCCTTAATTCTGGTGACCTTCTTCCTCGCAGTTTCCCCTACATAGCACGTGTCGCATTGTTGACATTCCAGTTTGTATACAACCCCTGCTTTGTACATGTGGGGCACAGAGTCCTTGGGATGGCACAGAATGTTGCGTAATGTAAGCAGTAAACAGTAAGATACCACACAGAGACATCGTAGCAGAAGTCGAGGAGAAGTTCCGTTTCATAAAGGACACTGGTGCTGTAAACCTAGCTAGAAACCGCCTCATGGGAGTCATCTCGAAGAAATGGGAGCTACCACAGAACAACTTGACAAGAAACGAAAGGCAAGCCCTACAAGAACTGAGAACGGATAGCACCATCATGATACTTCCATCGGACAAAGGGAAAAGTACCGTAGTCATGGATAAGGAAGCATACATCAGTAAAACGAAGGAACTGTTCCAGGACAAATCTCGCTTTATCGAACTACCCACTGATCCTACGCAGAAATCGGAACGAGCATTAGTCCAGCGCCTTCGACAATTAAGAGAGTGCGGAAGCATTTCTGATACGGCCTACAAACGGCTGTTTTCGTCCGATAGAGCAACCCCCAGAGCGTACGGCTTACCTAAGGTACATAAGCCCGACGTACCACTCCGACCGATAGTGTCCTTCACGGGTGCACCAACGTATCAGCTTTCAAGGTTCCTCGTTGAACTGTTGAGTCCCATCAAGTACAAGAATGGACACTCTACAAAGAACTCACGTGAATTTTGCTCCAGTGTTCGTGATGTAGTGATCAACAGTGATGAAACCATGGTGTCGTTTGACGTTGTATCACTCTTCACGAATATCCCCATTGCTCTTGTTATCGACGTGGCCAAAGATCGCCTGAACAGTGACGACACCCTTTCTGAACGCACTACACTTTCCGTGACCGAAGTTATATCCTTGTTAACATTTTGTCTCCACGAAACATATTTTAAATTCGACAACGTGATATATAAGCAGATTGAAGGTTGCCCTATGGGAAGTCCTGTCTCGGTCTCTGCCGCGAACCTTGTCATGGAATACATTGAAGAACAGGTTCTCAGCTCCCATATCATCGATGTTAAATTCTACAAACGCTATGTGGATGACACTTTTGTAGTTCTGAAACGCAATGACGTCATCCCATTTCATGCATTACTCAACAGTGTTCACCCCAACATCCAGTTTACCCTAGAGGAGGAGGAGAATTCACAGCTTCCTTTTCTTGATGTTTTAGTATCACGTAGTGACTCAGGTGCAATTAACACCAGTGTCTATCATAAACCCTGTGATAATGGATCGGTTTTAGATTTTTACTCTGACCATGCGCCCGAACACAAGCGTGCTGCCATCAGGTTCCTTTTTAATCGTTCTGACGAGATACCTAGCACGTATCAAGCTAAGAAATCTGAGCAGTTTTTAGCCACTAACATTCTATCTAAGTGTCATTACCCCGAGCGTTTCATCAAAGACACGGTCTCCAAAATGTGTTCCGTCTCAGATAACCGACCTGCCCCCGACAATATTGTATGCATTCCTTATGTACGTGGCCTATCAGAGTCAGTACGAAGGCTGTTAAAGCCATTTGGTATTGTAACCACTTTCAAGCCCCGTCAAACATTACGCAACATTCTGTGCCATCCCAAGGACTCTGTGCCCCACATGTACAAAGCAGGGGTTGTATACAAACTGGAATGTCAACAATGCGACACGTGCTATGTAGGGGAAACTGCGAGGAAGAAGGTCACCAGAATGAAGGAGCACAAGGCACAATTGACAAAACCACCAGCAAAGAATCAACGCACCGAACTTGTCGATCACGTGTTAAGAACAGGACATACTTTCAATTTTGACAACGCGACAACATTGACCTTTGAACACAGATGGGGGGTGAGAAAATTCCTTGAATCTTGGCACATTCATAGCGAGATAAATGCCTGTAACAGTCACAAGGGGCCCTTACCAGTCTGTTACAAGGGTTTAAAAGGATTCCCGTTTTAAGCCCCCGTTTCATTTTCCTGTGCTGATGATGACGCCCGAATAGGTGTCGAAACGTTCACGCTTTTCTTCTTTTTACAACTTGTTATGCAAGCCAGTGTTACTCCATACTATTAAAGAAAGAAGGAAGGCTTAGCAGATGGAATCCTCATCGAAGACTGCGGTCACCTGCTCAAGTGCACAAGCTGCGTCAGAGGAAACACGAAGCGGAAACCGTTTCCGAAAGTCAGCACATCCCGAGCTGGAGCTGTCCTTGATCTGGTTCACACGGACGTTTGTGAACCACTGAGGGTCATGACACCGAGCAAAAATCGATATTTTCTGACGTTCATCGACGATTTCTGTCGCTATACTGTGCTGTATCTGCTCAAATCCGAGGATGAAGTTGCTTCAAAACTACAAGAGTTTCTGGCCATGGTGAAGACCAAGTTCGGAACGTACCCCAAAGTTCTTCGCGCAGACAACGGGACAGAATATACTGGAGGAAGATCATGAGCGATTCTTCGTGATTGTGGCGTTGAGCTCCATACAACTGTTCCTTACAGGTCTCAACAAAATGGTGTAGCTGAGCGCAAGAACCGCACGCTTTGTGAAGCATGGTCTTCGGAGCTAACATGCCGAAAATGTTTTGGGGGGAAGCGGTGTTGACAGCGTGTTATCTTCAGAATCGGCTTCCTAGTAGAGCCCTCTGCAGAACACCTTACGAACTGTGGCATGGCAAGAAGCCCAGCCTACAGCACATAAGGACCTTTGGAAGCCGCGCCTTCGTACATGTGCCCAAGCAGAAGATATCCAAATTTGATGCTCGTGCTGTAGAAGGCACACTACTTGGATTCAGTGAAACACAGAAGGGATGCAGAATACTCCTCAAGGTATCCCGGGACGTGGTGTTCGACGAAACTCCCCTCACAGAGAGGGACTGTTCCCAAGCATAACTTGGAGGACTAACTACTCCACCATCTGCGTCTTTCGGTGATCGAGACGAACACCCGGCTCAGGGTGATGTTGTCGTGGAACTGTTACCAAGCGCACCCGACTCACAGAATAACATCGATCCCGATGGCGTGGACCAGCATCGTGAAAGCATGGAAAAAGCGTGCAGTCCCCGTCGTTCAGCGAGGAGTAACAAAGGAGTCCCGCCAGGACGTTTTTCGTACGTCGCGCGTGCAGCGCCGTCCACTGATCCTGTCAGTTGAGAAGAAGTCCAGTTGTTGCCTCCTTCTGAAAGGATGAAGTCGATCGAAGCTGCAAACGAGGAAACTACATCGCTTGAACAGTTGGGTGCTCGTAGATTTGCCCTCGGGTAAACGACCATTTGAGTACAAATGGATCTTTAAAACAAAGCCGGATAACAATGGTAACGTGGAACACTACGAGGCGATGCTCGTCGCACAAGGATACTCCCAAAAGTATGGGGAAGTATGGGTGATGCCACGTTCGCTCCTGTTGCTAAACTTACCACCCTACGTATTCTGCTTACGGTGTCTGCCGCACAACACTTAGCTTTTTGACACAGCGTTGCACAGCTTTTTTGAACGGAGATATTGAAGAAAATATCTACATGAAGCAGTCGGACGGTTTCATTGCAGAAGGGGAGGAACGGCTTGTTTGCAAGCTCCAGAGGTCCCTTTATGGACTTAAGCAAGCTGCAAGAGCTTGGAACCTGAAGGCAAATTCCATTCTTCTGCAAGAGGGGTACAGCCGTAGCGAAGCGGATTCCTGTCTCTACTTCAAGGACATAGGAGACAGTCGCCTGTACATATTGCTGTACGTAGATGACATGCTGATTTGTCACAAAGACGCACGGTCATTACTCAAGCCTGGAGGGACATGAACGAATACTTCGAACTTAAGGATCTAGATCAAGTCAGTCGCTACCTAGGAATAGAGTTGGAAAGACGGCAAGATAGCTGTTTCCTAAGCAAAATCGACGCGCTGCTGGAGTAGTACGAACTCCAGGACGCCAAACCCAGTCCAGTACCAATGGATGTAGAGTATATTAACTTCACGGGAGATGAAGATCTACTTCCCAGCAACGACATGTATCACCGAGCCGGTTCGGGAGCTGCTCTATCTGAGTACGACGGCAAGACCAGAAATTGCATGCGCGGCAGGGATTCTGTGCCGGGGTGTAAGAAAACCACATCAACGAGATTGGAATGCTGTGAAAAAGCTTCTGCGGTATTTGAAGCACACCAGAGACTTCGAGCTGGAGCTTTCGGCTGACCCGAACATGGAATTTGAGATGAATTGTTGTGGACGCTGACTGGGCAGGAGACAAGCAGGGCCGCAATTTCACCAGCGGATACTTCATACTCCTAGAAGGAACCCTTTCTCATGGTCTACCCGAAAACAAGTATCAGTTGCGCAATCGTCTACAGCAGCGGAGTATGTCGCCGCAGCACTACCATCACAGGAAGTGCTATGGTTCCAAGAACTTTACCGTCTTTCCGTATTTGCTTACTTAAGCCAACCGTCTTATTTGAAGACAACCAAAGCTGTATTAAACTTGCACTCGCTGAAGTAGTCAACGGAGTACAAAACATGTCGACGTCCGACATCACCATCTGAGGGACTTGGTGCATCGCGGAGTGGTCAACCTGTAATACTGCGAGACAGCCCAGATTACCGGTGATGCCCTGACTGAACTGCTCCCTCGGCAGCAGCTACAGTTCTTACGAGATCGCATGGGTCTTGTTGAGCAGTAGTTGTCGAGGGAGGGTGTTGGAAAACGACGACAACTGACATTTGGCGCGCACATCTCTCGCGCACCAGTTCTTATGATCACTTGCGCTTTCGCTTTCAGTCAGTAAAGCTGTTCTTACTTTCGTTGCGTGCCTCATCCCTTTCAACATTGGTTCTGTCTTAAAATCAAGTTCGCAAACCTATGTAGAAATGTCGAATTTTCGCAACGATGCCTCGTATGCATTGTTGTGCTTCATAAACTAAATACGTATTGATATATGTGTGCATCTCCTTCAAGCGATTGTTAAACACCAAAGAAAATATCATGGACACCATTGACAGCTTTTTACTTTTGTTTTTGATGGTTCAGAAGGATTGAAATTAATTCATGTCGGACACGTCTCATAATTGCCCCTGCTCACGGGCTTGTCGGTCAAAGGTGCTACATTGCTAAGAAGCTCATTCGCTACAACAGCGGTTTCAGTGTGTATGCATTGAAATGTTGAAAGTAGCGCTCTGTGTGTGTGTGTGTTTCCTGCTTTTTAGTGAATGTAAGCTCATTCACTCATAAAATAATAACGCACGCAGTGGGACGCGGGCACCTAGCAATGTAGAATCTCGCTGCAGCAAACGAAGCTGCAGGACGGGATTGCGCGACGTCAGGGCGCGGGAGAGGGAAGCATGGAGAGGCCTTGATCGTCTATGCGGTGTTGGCTGTTGTGTTTTGTGCATCGCCGTTCCTGGATGCCGTACCCAAAATACGTATTGCATTCCTGTTCTTTAGTAGCAGTGCGTGGTTATTGCATATGCGACGCTATTGTTGAGCTATGAGGGGTTGCTGTTTAGTGCATCGTGAAGGCAAGAAAAACAACGTGCGTTTCCGATTAGTGGAGACTGAGCACCTAAAACAGTTCGGATAGACACTATGCACCGTCCTGGGTAGAAGGTGGTTGCAGTACCAAGCCTTCTAAAGAGACAAGGAAGTGTTACTAAGTGTCCATATCGTTCTGGTCACCTACGCAACATAAGTTACAGCACCAACACCCGCATAACAAGTGTCACACTCTACATACTTCAGAGTAACGATAAACCAATCGCGAATCTCGACTGGGTCAAGGCTCACCTGAAAATCGCCTCAACCACGCGCAGGTACGACAGGGAATGCATTGTGCGTCCCGATCAGCTATAAGGCAATCATTCGCCCAGCAAGTAAACAGGTCGTCTTCACTGCAAGAATAGAATTATTCATTCCCCGCAAGGCTCACACTTAAGTTTAAGTTAAGAAACAGACAGGAAGGCTGCGTACTCGCAAGTAAAGGAAAATTGTATTGTTCACAATTTCCAAGGCGTAAGCATGTCACAAACACGTGAGCACTAGGAACATTAGGTCATGCGAAGAGCAGGAATCATTATTGAGATCACGGCACCGAATAAACTTCTCAAGATACCCTGCCATAAACAAAACTGTCAACAAATCAGGGGTTGTCAGATACAACACAATAATAAATGGCTATAATGTACACAAGGGGCTGTGTACATTATCCCTTTGTCACGCAGTAAAATCTATTTAGGCCAAACGGGCAGATGTATAAACACGAAGTTGAGAGAACACTCTGCTGCACAAAAATCTAGCACCCCGTCTGGTCATCAGCCAGTTCACTGCAAAAACTGCGGATGTGAACCACTATTTAAAAAAAGCGAAAAAAGAAACTACAATAGTTGATACTTTTGAAAACCAAGTGGATAGGAAAGGACAGAAGCCGCCGATATTTCGAACAGAGACTGCCTTCTTCTGGGCACCGTCCTCATCATTGGCATGGTACTTAAAGGGTTAGATGTGACGTGTTTAAAGGTTCATGCGAATTGTGGGTCAACAGCACGGAGGGAAGAAAGGGTCCGTACGGGCTTTTACGGCCGGAGTGAATGGCCGCTTTGTTAGAGTGTGCAGGGGATTATGTGAACGAAGTGATCTAGGCTCCTGACCGGCTACAGAAAAATGGGGGTTCACGAACACGTGGACGAAGCGGGACAACAGGCAAGAATTGGCAAGCATAGCGAAAGACAAGGAGGTTAGTGGTTACGTGGGGAATATTCCAGAACCAGCAAAGTTGTTTGTAATACAAAGTTGTGGCATGCAATAAAGAAAGCAGAAAGCAGTGGCCATGCAGAACATAACTGATGATAATGGAGAGGAAGAATTATTTTCCCCGTGTAACCACTAACCTCCTTATCTTTCGCTATGCTTGCCAATTCTTGCTTGTTGTCCCGCTTCGTCCATGTGTTCATGAACCCCCATTTTTCTGTAGCCGGTCAGGACCCTAGATCACTTCGTTCACATAATCCCCTGCACACTCTAACAAAGCGGGCGTTCACTCCGGCCGTAAAAGCCCGTACGGACCCTTTCTTCGCTCCCGACTGTTGACTCACAATTCGCATGAACCTTTAAACACGTCACACCTAACCCTTTAAATACCATGCCAATGATGAAGACGGTGCCCAGGAGAAGAACAGTCTCTGTTCGAAATATCGGCGGCTTCTGTCCTGAGGAAACTCCCTTCCTACATCTCTACCGGTTCGCTGGATTTCTACCCATCTAAGTGGATAGGGAGCTCCTTGAAGCCTACTTGATTAACAAAGCTAGTTATAAAGGTAAGCGCACCATCCCTTGATCTCAAACAAGCTGAGACAATGCATCTAGATAATGATTCCTAGTTTTCACGTGCTCTACTGTTCCTAGTGCTCACGTGTTTATGACATGCCTACGCCTTGGAAATTACCTATTTAAATGTGTCAATTATAAAATTTCCCTTTAGTTGTGAGTACGCGGCCTTCCTGTCTGTTTCCTCTGTCCTTGTCTCCCTGCTGAAAAAAAAATAAAAAAAACTGAAGTATAACTAACCAACTACCCAGTTTCTCTACCCGCAAGCTCATGGCGCTCGGGTTGAACGCGCCGATCTTTCTTTCTGTTTGGCTCAATGGTGACGTCGAGAACTCCGCTGAACAGGTGAACCAAAATCAGATATGGATTAAGCGCACGATGTCATTCATTAGTATGTTTTAGTATATCGAGCGCTATCACCTTTGCGTACGTAACGGATAGCGTTGGTGGTTATGCGTCGTGAGCAAATCTCTCTCTCTGTTGTGGGCGTGCGCAAAACCACGGAATCGCCTTTTAGTAACCATGTACTAAAACTCTCTATTTTCTCTAAAACGGGAAAGCTTCCACACATAATAGTTTACGAGGACGATAACACAGTCGAATGCATGCAGTCGGAACGAGAATATCCTGGAGGTCAGGACTGTCGCTTTAAGGAAAGTGATAGGATAAGTCAACTAGTGCACAAACACTGTTTGTGGTGATTTCGCTGCACCACACCGGCATTGCTTGTTCTTGCGTTATTTTTTTTCCCGGTGAGTATTCGATTGTATTCGGTATGAAAGGGATTGGATCGATTTCATTCGCAACTCGAATATCGAAATTCGTATTCGCTTCGGAATTATAATCCTACATATAAATATTCGCGTCGATATTAAAAAAATTGGAATATTGCCAAGTGAATATCCTGCGAATGTTGTGAATGTGCGAGTGTTGGCCGCATACCGAAAGAACCATGCTCATGCACAAGGGCACATGTTGAACAATTTGTTAAGTTGTTGCTAGTGTTTGACATGGAGGTCGGTGTCACTTTCCAGCGACTTTATCAGAGTAAGTATTCACTTCCGCATTCCAGATCGAGCAGCGCAACACTACTGTTTCCTACACTTTTGTGGCGTCACACTCGCAACATTAAACAAGGTGCTTCACCTAACGTGTCACAAAAATGTGTTAAAATCTACTTGCATGAGAAGTCTCGGCTCAACGGGACACCTCCGCAATCTTTTACGAAGACGCAGGATCGCTTTGATCAATTTTTTGATCGCTTTAATCACGATCAATTTAATTTTCTAAATTCAGCTCCGAAATATGCGAATCCAATGTCACGTTGTTGTTTTTTTATTTGCCAAAAACAGCGCATGTCGGGCCTGCCCCGTACGATCACAACATGGATGTCCCACCAAAGAGGCAAGCGCTACGCAAAAACAGAAAAAAAGCCACTGTCCTCTTACTTTCATTTCCTACTCAGTGCCTTTTTAGATAACTCTGGCTGCCGTTATCATCAGAAACATGGAAAAAGGCACTGCACGGTCGGTGTCACCGCTTCTTGCACTACATCTTCAGAGACCGCGCGCGGCCGGCAGTTCCTGCCTCTCGAAGCGACGAGTTTCGCTTTTTTTTCTTTCTGTTTCTTTCTTCCCGGTCTTACTACTATAGCAGGATAATTTATTTTGTGATGCACGGTACATCCGACATGCATTTTCTGTTTGTGGCAAAAAAGTGAAAGAGAACAACACTGTCATTGGCACTTCATTGGCATGTTAAAGTGACATTGGCTTGGTAAATTTCGGGGTTGGATTCAATTGATTAAATGTATCACTACTGAAAACTGATCCAAGTGCCTCTGGGTCATGGCACAAGTTTGTGGAACACAGATACCGTTGACCACATGATTTTCGGGCAAGTAAATTTATATATATTTTGAACCGTTAGGTGAAACACCCTGTATAATACAATGTTGGTAAGCTGAAATTGCCATATCATTGCACAGTATTGCTGAATTACCGCATCTGGGATATTTATTTATTTATTCATTTATACACAAAATCAACCACCTTTTGGTTGTCAAGGCATGAATAATGCATCAGGGTTTTTACAAACATAAGACAGGTCATTAAGAGTGAGCTTTAAACGGTGTTGTACCCGTTACCGAAATATGGTATCGCGATACCGACACTCGTTACTTGAGTAAAAAGTGTCGAAAGAACGATATCGATACTTCTTTTTTAAAGTAACGGTGTACCGCTACCGTTAGTAAGGAAAAGAAACGCGATACTTTGGGCGATACTTTTGTTTGAAATACAGAGATGTCGCAACTTAGATATATCGCCTCCGTGACTAGTTTTGCAGTGAAAAGACAGCATATTTCATATGTTGCTCGGAAACGTTATGCTTGACTTTTATTAATGGCTGATTGTTGAAATCGTTATCTGCCATCCTTGCAAGCCGTGGTCTCTCCGGCAGCTGACAAAGGCCAGTGTGACATTTGCGTTAGTGTCAGGCCCACACATACCATGGAATCCAATGCCCAAAAAATCATATATGTCAAATGTCATATACTGTCGAAGTCTTGACCTCTGTTCGTTGACCTCAACTCTTTTGTTAAACCCCCTTCAGTTTCAAAGAAAAACGGTGAACACGTGTTTGGTATAATTCCATAATTCCGGATACGAAGCACGTAGGCGTGTCTGCAAGCTTCTTGTCGAGGGATAGGCGGACCAATGACAATGAATAAGAGTGAGAAATGTGGTCAGTGAAGAAAGGGTGGGGCACTAAGAAGTATGAGTATCGGTAACGATACAGAGATCGCGTTACCATAAATTTGTAACGGAAATACTTTTGCGATGCCGACTTAAGAAAGTATCACTATACGCATTCCGATACCGAGCAACTGTCGCTTACTGTAACGACGTTACTTGTAACGGCGATACGTATGACACTGGCGTTAAAGGAACGAACGGATAGAATCCAAACCAAATGGAGTACATGCAGCACCTGGTTTATCTATCTTGGTAACTATTTTGCTATCAACAACATCGACATAAGGCAAGGCAATAAAGACAACATTGAACACATAAGCAGATACTTGCAGATAAGCAGACTTCCTTGTGTGAACTGTCGCAAAGTGCCCCTTAAGTACAGTTTCCGACTAGCTTTATGTTATTAATGCTATATGTGTGGTCCATCGCAGTTGTGAAGTCAGTGTATTGTGAATGTAGCATCCATGACGTAATGGGGTTTTCTTATTAGTAAAGGCACTGGCATCCTGCCCTCACTTCGAACACCAACGCCAACAGTATTTCACCGCATTCTACAGATACCATGTCCCACTCCACCCAGCCCTTCTACTGGGTGACACTCCTCTTGTGCCGTTTGATAACGTCATTAAATTTCTGACCACATGTGGGTTTCTTAGTCAGATGTAGATGATAAGCATTGCTCCGCTTTTATCCAATATCACTGAACTCATGTAAGTATCTCATTGTCACACTTTTGTCACACATTGTCACACTAGCTTGCTTGTTGTCGTCATCCTCTTCTCTCTCTTATCCTCGTCAATCTCATCGCTCATACCTGTAGATAGATTTTAACTACCACACACTCTCTCTCACATCATCTTTCCCATAATCATCTCCGACACGCTCACCATGGTTTTGGCGCTCTATGGCCTTTGTTGCCTTTGTGCCATTAAACACATCAATCAATCAATCATTATTAGGAAAGGACATTGGTACCCACTTTGAAACATTCAGCTGCACCTGCCAGATATCCTTCAGTGATATCCTTACACGTGAGAAAACACGTGTAAGGAACCATCGAGACGTGGCTGGTCGTCAATAGCCCTAAGTGATTTGCGTATAAGTTATATGTAGATGTGAGGCTACCTAAAAATTGTTGACAGAGATTAAAAAGAAAAAGGCGAACCCCACCCCAAGAAAGAAATCGACCCAAAAGTGAACCTTGTGGTAATCCTGATGGTACTGGTAATGTCTCGGACTGAATGTCACCGATAGAGACGTATTGATACAAGGATCCAATGGTCCAGCCAAGTTATCAATTGGTCGTTTATCAAGACACAACTCAGATTACTTAATATCATTCTATATGAGATGTGGTCGAAATACTTTCAAAAGTCTAAAAAAAGTCATTACAGTCAATAATTAATCCCTTCTAGGGAGTTACCCTGTAGTGGCTAAGCTAAAGAAGTGCTCACTTAAGTGATGAAGAAGTGCTGAATCGGAACTGAAGTTTATTCGGTCGGACAAGATCCGTGGAAAAACGAAAATAGTGAAAACGTGCCACGAGAAGGCGTAGCGCCAACTTCTTTGAAGCGCCACAGGGTTCTCCCCTGGACTCTGTAGGGGCTAGCAGCCCAGGACACGACAAGGGCATATGGGGTACATATATCCAGGATTTTCCCCATATCGGCTAAAATTGGGCAATATGGGCCCCATATTTCGCAGTTTGAACCGACATGGGGAAAATCCTGGTAAAATGGGTACCATACTGGACCCGTATCGCCAATGACCAGCCAGTATGGGTTCAGCATTCTGTGCTGCTTGGGGAACGCCACGGCCGCCACCTACAGAAATCAACAGCCTCAATCGGATTCATCCCATACAGGGATAAGGGGTTTCTATGCGCTGGTATCAAGGAAGAAGTCTTCCCTCCCCGATAAGGCCACGGACGGCTGACTAAAGCACTTCTCCGCCTCTACAATTTTCGTTGTGAAGGCATTTGGTACCACATCAACAACGGTAACTTGAAAAGTCGGACTGTACCCACATCTACTTCAGTGCAGGACCAGATGCCCCGAGGGTGTGCCACCCAAAGATGACGCACGTTTTCGAAGCCTAATATTGGAACACCGACCCGTCTGGCCTATATAAAAGAGGCCACACGATTATAGTTCTATGCAACTAGAATCATGTACATCAGCTCTCAACCAATAAATAAATTGCACTTAATTTTCCGGCTATATGTTATTTGTCGTTCGCACGAGGAGGAACTCGTGGAGAGAACAGACTGATGAGGTCAGGCGAGAATCAAGCACATATCCATACAATACCTTTTATTATGATTGTGTGCATACACTGAAAATACAGAGAAAGAAAATACCGAACAGCTAGCACAGTACGTATATGGATATATGTCCTAGAAAAAAGAAAAATAAGAAAAAGCAGGCACCAGGTGCATACAGAATGCGTGTGCACCACAGACTGACACTACGCTGTTATTTTGTCCACATTTCCTGTAGGGCCACGATGTCATCCGCGAGAGAAAAGTGCGCTTCCTTGTGTGTTACGAAACTAATTTAATGACAGAAAATGGATAGTCATGTTTAGTTTCTAATGCTTTTGTACAACAGAGAGAGGGCGGTTGAGAGCATCTAAATTTTAATGAGAAAAGACTTTCACGCAGAGGCTGCAAGCCTAACATCACGTTACAAAAAAAAGAGTATATAACACATGTTGTGTGTGCTATGCTTCTACACTCTAAAAAATGTCTGTTATTTTACGGAAAAAGTACATGAAAACATAACTCAGACGCCGTCCGTAAAATAAGAGAAAATTGAGATCTGTTTACGGTCAGCCTACTGCAGAAAAAAATGAACGAGAATAAAGTACTGTCAACTTTGTATGTATGGATGTACGTAGATGTATGTAGAAGTACGAAGGGAGTTGCCTCAGGACAGGAGCTGCCGATATTTCGAACAGAGACTCTTCTTCTTCTGGGTGCAGAAGAAGAACAGTCTGGGTTCGAAATATCGGCGGCTGCTGTCCTGAGGCAACTACCTTCGTGTCCACTTTGCATGATGCTTCATGACCCCACCGGCCCCTGGGTTCATGTACGACGTGTCATGAGCACGTCTCAGAAGTCGGTAACCCTCTACGCTGAAAAAAAAGTACTAAGCTTGACCTCGCACGCAATCAAAGTTTGCAATGAGGTGCTTCTTAACTTTCTTGTTTATTCCTGCGGGGTTAAGCCCACTAAAAAGATATCATGCAATGCAAGTGCCTCATCGCCAGTTACCGTTCGCATTGCACATCACAGCGTCTACACGTTGGCTTCAGCCATTGGCGCCAGCAGTTTAGCTAGAAGAGAACACTTGTGATGGAGAGTGCAGATACTAAAACCTCGTGAGTATTGTTTACAAAATGATATCAAATCGAGAACTCAAGCACATGCAGTGACATTCCCAACGCCACGCAACACATGTTCCGTGCCCAAAGACGAAAGGGTCAGTCATTGTCATCAGTCATTGTCTGATTTACTCACTGATTTATCGTTCCAACGCAAATGAGTTCGAAGGAGCAGTGCCACCGTGCCAAACTTCACTTTCAAAGGAGTAGGCGTCGTAGGTTCTAGCGTCATCCGCAAAGCATCGCCACCCACCAAGTAGAAGCCCCCTGCGCGTCGCGAATACAATGCCACCTGCAATATTGTCTCGGTTTCTTTCCATGCTGTTTCGACATTAAACAACAAGCGAGTCTTACCTGGCAGCCTGTTCAACGGTGCAATAAACAGGCCGGTCAGCGCACTGGTCGTTTCACGATAAACGCCACCTTGGAACAGGAAAACAGCTTTTACGCGGTAAAGGGCAATTACAGACACGAGACGCAAAATTTTACAGACTTTTGTCTGCGAAGTCTTCCGTAAAATTAGACTACCTCTTACAGTGTAAGTTGTAGGATTTCGCCCCCTGAATCCCACCCGGGTACGTGATCTGACCGGTCAAACCCCCGAAGAAGATGAACAACACACAGAATAACAAACGATGTATTTACTAATCGTGCAACTTACATAGTAGTAGTAGAGCGAATATAGCGAACTAGGAAAGCAGCTATCCGTTCCAGAGCCAGCAAACGACTGCCGTCTTTCCCCCCACGCGACCCTCCTTTCTAGCCTGGAAAGGCGAACCAGCAGTGACTTACGATTCACATACACCAGCACCCCACAAACTGAAAAGAAACACAACAAATTCAGGTTATATAACATGATTCTTCATTCACTATTGCACACTATCAATTATATTGAAAAGTAATATGTCCACTTATAATACTGCTGAGGTAAACCCTTGACGTATGATATTGCTTAATGCTTCAGGCTCGATGCTGCAACTTTCACTAAACTGTAGGCTTGTCAACGTTGAAAAGTGCATGTGTTTTTGACTCATTTGACTCATTCATTTGACTCATTTGACTCATTCATTTCGCAAAATAGGGCGAAGCAATTGCCAAGGCTGTGAGCCTCAGCCTTCCAGGCATACGGCGAGCTTCTCTACATGTATGGTCATCTTTGTACCAAATGCAATAATAGATATACGGTTTCCCACTCCCCCATGAACAGAATGTACTTAAGGCATTCTAGGCTACAATGAAGAAAAATTATTATTCTCGGCTAGCTATGATAACCAGTAAAAATGAATGTGTTACACCTGCATCAATAAAATCTGAGCTTTCAATGGCGGTCACGAGCAGAGGCATGAAAGCCTACAGAAATTACACATAAATGTTAACTGCTACCAAAACAAATACCAAAACAAATCTAAACCGGAACGCAACCTAAATACACCGTACCCATCAAAAACCACAGAGCCAGCCGTTCTGCAGCCAGTTTACTCATTTATTTTGGGTTTCCGATTATTTTGTGTAGGAAAAAGTTGACTGTTACGAAAAGTACTTTTCGATTAGAAAGCGTGATCCCCTTAAGAACAGACTAGTGAGGTTCATTGACGCAACAATGGAGTACACTATCTGCGGTCGTGTCTCAAGGAGGGAAGAATCTGTCACGCATCGCCTCCGCCTAAACCTCAGCCGCAGTCCTTCACTACTGTTCAAAGTGGATCAGGAAGCCACACCTTTATGTTCTAACTGGAACGTTGAGGCAGATATTCGTCACCTTCTTCTCGAATGCCGCCGTTCCAAGTCATTTCGCGACAAGCTCAAGTCTCGCCTGACCAGCATCGGATAATCTAACTCTCTCGCGACACTAATTGGCACGCGGAGAAGTGGTGTAACCGCCGTGCTTCTCCACTACCTTCCTGATACCGGTCTCTTCAGCAGTCTGTGACATCGCGTGTGTGACGGCGGAACACTTTTGACCTCGGAACCCACATCGCCTTACTCTTAACTGCCCCAGGAATACACCCTAAGGAATTATTTAATAAGGAACAGCAAGACGGCTTTTCCGGCTGACTTTTCCTGTCAAAATAAATAGATCCTCCACCCCCTCCTTGAGAACAGCGTAATAGCTGCATGCCGTATAGACACCAGGATGGCACCCCGATGACACTTTGTTGACTCCATGCTGCCTTAGATGACCCCTGCAAAAATAAAATCAACAAAATGCAGTGTATCGCTAAACCAGTAAAAATAAAGTATGATTTCTGCTGCGTATGATATTGTACACGTGATCGTATCACTACCATGTCGAGTATGTTAGTGGGTATAAAAGCAAAAACTTTCCTTTAATGGTTACTTTTCGCATTTCATTATAACATAAAATAGGAAGGTAATGAAGGTTGCGACTAATATGAACTACAGGGTGTGTGCAGAAAAACATGACCCGCATTTTTACATGTAACTCGTTGTCTACTTAGCCGAGGAACTTCCGGTGGCGCACGACGGCGTATTTATGCGTGCGAAAGCTACAAAAAAATCCTGGAAGCCATTCTCAGTGTAAAAGAATTAACAGAGCGCGAAAACATTGGCTTCCATGCATTAGAATAGGGCGGTCATGATAGTGCATGGTAGTGCATTTCGGTCTCATGAGAGTTTGTGCAGGCACCGCTAGGGGTACTGCTGATGAGCATCCATGTGAGACATTGTTTCGATTTATGCACCGATAGCTCCCCTAGCGGTACTTGAACACAACTCTCCTACGTGCACCGTGTTGCCCTTTCACATACACCTTGTTGTCCACCATGTTGCCCTATTCTGATGCACGGAAGCCGAAGTTTTCGTTGTTCCGTTTATTTTTTAAGCTGGATATGGCTTCAACAATTTTTCTACATATTTCGCACGCATAAATGCGCCATCGTGCGCCACCGGAAGTTCGTTAGTTAGGTAGGCAACAAGCTATGTGCCTAAATGCGGGTCACGTTTTTCTGCACACACCCTGTATATAGGGGGCGAATGGAAATAGCTTCGGAAAGGCAATGTCGATACCCTCTTTCACCACTGAAGCTTGTATGCACAGCTGCTGCATCGTGTTAGTCTCTAGAACGCCCATCTGTGCATGGTCTGTCGCAAAAATAAAATCAAACCTAATCGAATCCGACCCGTGTTTTTCCTGCAGACACCATGTGTGAGCTTTTCTGACATAATACGATATCTCTGTGGTATATCTGATCTATTTGATCTCGCTCGCGAATAATGTCTGGAAGCGTTTCGTAAAATCGAGCTAAGGCTAATTACGGTAGTTTGCCCATACCTAGTGCTGCTGGTGAAACAGTCGCTGTCGCATTGCTAGAATGCCATCTGACGGACAGTAAACATACGTGTATTACTGCGAATTAGGTATCGCTACTTCGACCGTCGAAAAAGAATACACAAGGGAAAAAAAATTGCTATCCTACGCCACTGCGGCAGTCAGAACCAACAAACTAGCGTCTCGCACTAAATTTCGATGAACTTATTTCGTTTCCAGAGGCCGACTGTTGGCCTGTGTATTACTTCTTCTTGTAATGGTTATCCTTCTCGTCGTCGTAAGAGCCTGGATGTTCCTCAACCAAGGTAGGAACACTGGAAATAGTATCTTCCTCAACCAGCATCTGCATGTTACATGCCAAATAATGTGCCCTCCTTACCTCCATCTAGCGTATTTGCGTCATAGCCAAATTTAAGACAGCAAGATATATTCGTGTCTTCCGACTGCCGAGTCGGTATCACGATCTAGCTAATCACCCTTTTTCTCTGTCCGCTTTAGTGCTGAAAAGTGCACCTTAATGGCTTCATGCTCCATGTATTACAGTCATAGCCACAAGGCGGCTCTCCGTAAGTGCAGAGAATGCGTCAAGAGAATGCGCAGCACTTTTAACTAGAGGGAGAGATCCGCTCAGAATCATGCAGGTGATACACCGTTTGTCCCTCATGTGTCTGCTGAAGCAGATCTGCTAAAAGCCTTCCTCTACTAATTTCTCTCCATTTCTACGACCATCATTCTGACGTGCTGTTAGCCATCTTAACGGAAAATATGGTTTCCCGAACAACATTTCGTCCCTTGTGACAAATTTCGTGACGGATCAGACCGTTTTCTGTTTCGGATTCAAAATTAGCGACAACGTTTATTCTGTAACAGTTCCGATTCGTTTGCTACAAGTCCTGATTTTTCTCAGAGTTGCTCGTCTTAACAGATACAGAATACATCCACCATCAAATCCCATCGACGACGTCAAAGGTCACACATGGCACATCCACCACAACACGTAAGTATTAACACCAATTGAGAAGTCTGCAGAGTTAAGGATCAGAGACAATGCTAACATCAAAAATTTAATCCCAAATGAACCTCAGAGGATACAACGACGCCAAAGCTTGCACAGAGCACAACCACCACAACAAGTAAGCATGAACATCAATTGAAACATTTGCGTATGTAGGGATAAGAGAAAATATTGACATCCAGATTTTAAGACAATGAAAAAATGGCTAAGAAGCAACAAGCTCATGAACATTGTTCATAGTGTAGAACCCCGACACTATCTAGGGAAGACGAAAGGAGACTTGGTGTTGTGTCTGTCCCTTGGTGCTCCCTAGACTCGGGTATTTACATGATGCAAATTTTAAGATTGAATTTTAAGCATGAAGAAAGAATACCATCGTTCATAACGCCAAAGTAACATTGAAAAATGAATTACCCTAAATATCCTGGTTGTCAGTCAAACACTCCAGAGAAACGCATTTGATGGCTTTGTTTTGCATCACCGGAAGACGCGACACGGCGTGGCAGCTGACGTCATGGAGATTCCAGCTCCCGATGAACACTGAGATCGCCATTTCATGTTCACTGAATTTGCATTCTTCTTTCGTTCCACTGTCCATCGAAGAACTGATGCGCTTACTGATGCGTTTGTGATGAAATGAGTTGGAACACTTTCATGCAGGCGGTTTATTACATACTGAATAATGAGGAAAAAAGAATTATTCTTCTCCGTGTCGTACTTAGCCAGATACACGCCCTCGAAGATACTATCGACCAAAGAGCTGACCTCACGGAGCTCAGAGTTGTGTCGTTCCCATTGGACACCGTAAGCACGTGACCTCTCGTGCGCTGCCCCACTCGTGACGCCGAGGGTCGTGATGTCAGTGCAGCATGAGTTTTCTTGTATGATTTCATTGGTGTTAACCAAGTTACACAGAAGGAGTAGGGACTGTTGGCAAGAACGATTTAACAGACAACGCCCGTTGCCATCTTGACATGCCTGTCAGAATCCACACCCAGACACAGACCCTTAGGAATGCTCTCTCTCTCTCGTGCCTCAGTTCTAGCAGGCGCTGTATTCTTACTGCTATCAGAAGCAGGTGACATTCCTCCCTTCCTAATAGGTTAGCCTGACCGGTGGTGTCACTGACCATGCACTTCCGGTTACAGTTACCAGTCCTCTCTGATCACAAGATGCAAGATCTTTTGAACATGCTCTCTGCTGACAGTTACGAGCTATTTCCTGGTCACACATGTCCAACTCAAGCCACAGAAGCACTAACGCGTTTACCTCTACTAAATGTGACCTTCTCGCTTAAAGGATGCATTTGATTTATGTGCCGTTTCCGAACTTTAGCACTTACTAGCACCGTGACGTTACGGGGACCTAACACTACGCGGACAGTCCATTTCTTCACGCGGCCATAGCAGCATACGCCTTTGTCATATCTCGCCTGTTCGCTGTACACTTTTTTAGTAACCCTCACAGGCTTGACCATGTCTACCAGTGTGCGGATTTCTCTGCCATGAAACAATGCTACAGGCGACTTCCCCGTAGCCGCAGTTGGCGTCCGTCGATACTTCATAACCAAGTCCTGCAAACAGTCCGGAAGGTTTGTCACTGCATAGCCCAGCTTGATGGTTTGAATGTATCTCCCTGCTTGCCCATTTGTTGCTGGGTGAAACGAGGCTGTGACCCTGTGTTTAATACCCATTCTTAGAAAGCCTTCGAAATCCGTTCTCACTAGTCCACTCCCTGGGAAGCTATACCTACTGAACCCTTCAGGAAGTGCCCTCGGTGCAGTTCCATTAAGACCCTGCTGCGACATGTCTCTGGAATTAAGACACTCTGTGCTCGAAGGATGCAGTCCTGTTGCAGCGTGGACTCTTCACCACCCCTGGTCCACTTCTTGGCTTTGCTAACGCCAGTTTTGAGTTCACGGCTCAGTTCTTACGGTTCTCGGTCCTTCTTGTGCTCAGGCAATTTCTTTGTACGTCACAGGTATGCAGTAAACGTATTGTAGTTGAAAAATTTCAGCGTCATCTACGTGTGCAAGTTCTTCACTGGAGCGGGGAAGTCGTGACAAGGCATTTGCGTTGCTATGCAGTTTTGTATTGCGGCACTTGATGTACTGAAACCCTTGCTGGTACGGAGCATATAATGTTGCATTCTAGGAGCCGCTAGTATAGGGATGTTCTTGTCTGCTGCAAATGTTGAGATCGAACCCTTGTGATCTGTCACTTGGAGGAAAGTCCTCCGCTACAAAATTTCGAAGAGTGTCCTTACACCGAATATAATGCTCAGACCATCTTTGTCTATCTGAGAGTACCTTTGTGCAGTCTGAGAGTGTCGTTTGTGACACTGTCTGTAGGTACCTAGCAGATAACAAGGAACATCGGTATGTGCTGTGCATGTTTATTGCGTCGTCGCCATGTTGATGGCGTCCTAAATTGCTACAGGGCTCCCCCTTCTAGAGCGTCGTCCGGCTAGAGACAGTCAGAAGAAAGGGACCATGTCACAGTGTTTCGGCTGTGTAGGCCTCGGGCTTCAGTGTGGCTGAAGGAATGCGAAATTCAGAGTATGTGTTAGAGGGGATGACGGTGGAGACGTGCTCTGGCTTCACGTGATGCAGAGCTACTGTGTCGTGTTTAAGGCTGACGACGACGGTCTTCGGGGAGTGCTCCATCTACGGTCCGGAATCGTGTGGGGTAAGGAGCCCGATGAGCACCTGCGAAGCGTTCTGGAGGTCCTGGCTGACGAAAGCGGTGCGCCGTGCCGGCATGCGCGGCGAAACCGGAAGGATGGACCGGAACAAGTCGTGGAGCTTGTCAATGTACGCGGCTCGGCAGCTCGATGATGATGGGGCTCAGCGGGCTGCGATGTGAGAAAATCACCTCGGAGGCGGACCGGGGACCGTGCACCAACTCCTTGGAACTACAGCTTAGATATTCGTTCTTGGATGCTCAGATGCCCAGCAATGCGAAGGGAAGTGTTGTCTCCAATGCGCGGGGATAGCGCGGCCAGTGACTGTCACGTTCAGCAGACGGTGTAGTCGTTCGACTAGCCCATTCGACATAGGGCGGTAGGCAGTCGTGTGGATGTGGCGAGTTCCGAGCAGCTGCGTAAGAGCCGTGAAGGGAGGGCACTGAAAGTGCCGTCCGCGGTCGGTGGTCACGATGGAGGAGCATCCAAACGATGCGACAAAAGTCTCAGTGAGTGATTGGGCGCTTATGTCAGTCAGCGGCACTGCTTCGAGGTATCTCGTAAATCGCTCTACAGAAGTTAGGATGTATCGGCACCTTTAAGATGGTGGGAGGGGACCGACATGTCCACATGGCCATCATCCAACCGGGCGCGAAGTGGCAGAAACGGCTGAAGTGGACACGCGCTGACAAGGGATGCAGGTCTTCACCCAGTCCTAAACATCCTTATTCATGCACGGCCAGACGTAACGCTGTGTCATAAGCTTTTGATTAGCGCGCATGCCAGGATGGGAAAGGGCGTGCGTCGAGTGGAAGATGGACCACCTGAAATTTGCTGGAACGCATGGTCGATTAACGCATGTTCTGGTATCACAAATGACAGTCGTTTGTCTGGCAGGGACAGGGTCCTCGCACAGCACCAGTGACGTGTATAGCGTGGCTAGAAATTGAGTCACCGACTTGTGCCTGGCGCAGAAATGGATTGAATGCGCGAGAGGACGTCCGCAGCACTGTTGTCCAAACCGTGCACATGACGTATATCCCTGGTAAATTCGGAAATGCTTGCCAGGTGCCGCACCGACTACTTCGCCGGACTTCCCGGCAAAAATTAGGCTGAAGTATATAGGTCGAATAGAAAGGAGAGTAAAAATTGGAATAACAGGTAAATGTAAAGCACTGAACTGTTGGCATTCTCCCGATGTGTATGATATAGTGCTCTGTTTAACGCACGGCACAAACATTGTAACATCTTCAAACATTGTCAATCATTGTAACATCTTGAATTCAACATAAAAGTGCTATGATTATTCCATCTCAGTGGCTAGTTTCTCTGCCGTGCATACCTCCACATCGAGTACAACGAATTGTTCGTTACGCAGAATGCTTTGCCGCCTTTCTGTGTCGCTGAGGAATTCGTTTAACTGTTTACGTGTCCCGCACAACATTGCTTGTGGATCATTTAACAGACGAAGAAGTTATGAGCCGCCTGCAAGGGTTACCTCGAGAGGGGGCTTGAGTGAAAGCTTGAGACCGGCAAGAGCCTTTTCTCATCTCTGCTTCGCAGACCGAACGATCACGAAACATGGCGTCTGAAGTCTCCAAAAATGCAGGATTCACTCAACGTCCTTATCTCCGCCATGTAGGTAGTCACCGAGTCATTGGTTCCTTTGTGATCTCCTTTTGAGGAAATCATAACGTAGCGGGCTGTCCAAGGCCTGGGAAGCGAAGTGACGTTAGAGGTTCGCTTGAATTCATTTTTACCCAGTTGGTCCATTGGTCAGTTGTCTACAAACAAGTGAAGAAGTACCTCCTTGAACCGCAAAGAGTGATGCTATAGTGACCGTAGCCGTCCCACCACCCGTACCTGCGTTTCCGTTCTTGTGAGTCTTCAACGTAGCCGTGTGAGAACCTCGCAGTTAAAGACCGTTCCCTGCTTGTGTGGAAAGCCTTCAGTCGGCCAAACAGAGCGATGATGCAACCTCCGGGAACGTTCTAAGGAACCATCGCAACTGTTATCGCAATGTAATCGTCGCCAACGACGTCATTTGGGAGTCTTCGTATCGAAACACATACAAGTCGTGAGCCCTCTGCCGGTCCATACACATTTTGAGCCTGGAAGGAAACGTACAAAAAAGGAACAAGAAGGAACAGGGGGCGTTCCACCTACACACAGCAGAAGTCTTGGCAGTATGTGATTTCCTGTTCTAACGAACCTGTGGCCTTGTACTGATTCTCTATAGAATAAGCCAGGAGTGTGAGAACCCAACGGAGCATCCTGATTGCCGCAGTGACCGGATAGTTGCGGTAAATGGCTTGTGGTTCGCATACAGAACCAACTATTTGGCAGAGCTATGATAGTGGAACTTCTTTATGCTTAAAAATCGTTACATGAGGATCCGTCTGCTTGTGGGCTTAATGTCCTCCGGCGCATGGCAGTAGTGAATTTTAGTATACCTTTGATAAGGTTACGGTGCCTATCGGAACCAATCGCTGTGGTGCATGACTCAGAATCTTATCCACTCATTGTTTCCGGTTGACATTCCTCGCAAGTCAGACATTCCTCCATTAGATTATGCAGTAATAGTGTGTCGACGATTAGTTGAACCTCTGTCGCGGTGGTATTCACGATAATACTTCATCCTCATCTCAAAAATGTCGTCACAGTTTTAATTGTGCTCACTAGTGATGGCCAATAGAATCCTCGAATCGCAGTGCCCAAAACGGCGAATCGGATCTTTTGGATCCACCAAGCACATCCCAGGCAAAAATCTGGAGTGGGACCACTTCGAAGTGGATCATTGGACAGGAACCACTTGGGATGTGGAACCATTCACTGGCTGGGACCAGTTAAAAGTGGAACCACTTTCACGGTGGTGCCACTTGAAGTGGAACCAATGGAATTTATCCAGTGGTCCCCTCTGCTAAGTGGTCTCGAATCCGACTACCTAGCAGACGGGACCACTGAATGCATGACAGAAAGTAATCCGTAGAAAAGGACATACAAGCCAAGTAAATATTGTTTATTCTGCTATGAGCATACACTAAGAATAAAGAAATAATCGATACATCTGTCACGTACTAAGTCGCACACGGGTAATCACTCACTGCGTCTAGACGAGGCATGTGCTTGTGTTGAATTTGCGATGCACTCACGGACAACAGGGACCATGGCGTTTTGTTGACCACCTCACACATGTATTTTCTCAGAGAAGATGACACCTCCGTCCATGTAGGTCGCAGCATGTACACTTTTCCTCTGCACCCAAACGATCCTTAATCTTTATACCACCATGTTTCTCAGGTTCCTCTAGCTCCTGAAATAGAACATATGATCAGTAGTAATCGAAGCACCACGGTAAGCACTTATACCTCTTAACATCGGAAGAAGCATTCTGTGCAGTCCGTTTGGCGTTTCATCGTCCGGTTCTCCTGCGAACGCCGTGTCTTCCTAGCGTCGAAACTTCTCCGAGATATCGCAAATATGTTTCACATGACTCATTGTCATCACGTTGTCTAAAGCGCGGACCCCATAACAAGCGACACACGACGCGCTGCAGAATTTGTCGCTGTCGCGTCTGGTCATGGCGCGACTTCCTGGTCCATTTGAGCAGCGACATTTCGTCACGGAGAAATGGTGTTTTTGGAGAAGCATTGCTTATTTTATTCGAGCTAAGTTGTAAATTGCCATAAATATACCAAAAATAGTATTTCATTCGTCAAAACGAGGAGAACTTGTAATGAAGGTGCTATGTAATATTCGCCGTAACGCAGTGGCGCTGCGGTTGAAGTTCCTAACGCCCCGCCCACTTCTTCGTCTGCTACTTTTGTTGGTTGCCCTCTCCACCCTTTCCCTTGCCCACGCGTTCAGTTCTTGTTTCACGCCGTCAAATCTAGCTGGTTTTGTCAAACAACAGGCAACGAACTCAGCGACATGCTACAAATATCTACTGGGAGTAGATGCAGAAATATTCAGCCGCGACTGAGCTTTTTTGACGCTCGTGTGGCGGCAGTGACGTCGATTTTGTCGCTTCTCGCGTGTATCTGCCGCGTGTCGCTTGTTATGGGATTCGGGCTTTAGAAAACGCATTAAAAACACGAAAATAGTGCACAGGAGATGCACGATCTCTGCCACGGCAATCGAAGAGAAAAAACGACCTTGCAACGACGCGTCTAAGTTCCACCTGACGCCTGACGCTATCTCTGCTCTCTATCGCCTCTCGCCCTCCCGCGGCCCGCCAGCCCGCCGTTCGAATTTGAATTGAAAGCCTCCCGCCGCACCGCGGCGCCCTCATAATTATTGCATCTGCTTTGGGTCAGCCCGTGCAATTACCTCTTGTTTTTACTACTTCTAATTATTTGGCGGAGTGTGTCATCCTTTGATTGTGTCTTTTGACATTTTGCTGGTACGTTTTATGACATTTGCCTTTAGATGAGAATATGAGCACGCATCGAAGTTACAGAATATATTTTATCGAAGACGTAGACGGATAAAATGAAATAAATATAGATCATACGTGTGCTAAAATACATCAAAATAACGGCTAAAAAACAGAAGGGTATATGGCAAGAGTGGACTCTTCTTCCCCTAACGGATCTCAAAGGGGGAAGCTGCCCAGCTTGGAATCTCAAGTGGTTCAATTGACCATTGTGGGAACAAAATGGTACCTGTGAGGCTCCCACTCACAGGCTCCCACAGGCTCCTCCTGTACGTTCTGGAACCGTTTGAGGCCTGAGTGGTACCACTGATTTCACCAATGTGGAACCAGCCACCCACTTGCGAATCCAACTGGGACCATCAAGATTCAACTGGAACCATTCCGGGACCATCCCCATTCAACTGGAATCATTCTGGAACCAGTTCATATTTTTGCCTGCTATTTATTTGTATATTTTTTAAAGGTTGCGCCTCCGGTGTCCACCGAAAGCCAAATAGATCTCTCTAGTGTGTGGTTGCATTGTTCTGGATTGAAGGAGTTCGGAAAGGAACTGTCCCATTCCGTGCTTAAATGCAATATGCTTTCGGTTTTGATCGTTTGTTACTTTTATTGAAACAATTTATACTCTGGAGTTTGTCTTGCAGTCGATGAACTACGTCTTAGTTTACATTTACGAAGTAGATTCCAGAATCGTAGGCGTGGTGGAGTCGCGGAACCGTTTTTGGATTCGGATTGGTGAAATTGTGGATTCGTCCTGCCTCTAGTAGTCTTTACCTGTCGACGGACATATAACGCGTGAGAAGTTTTCCTTCTGCGCACGCGTTCGCTATGTACCAATTAGAAACCAACTGTACGGCTTTCCTTTGTGCAACTACAGGATCACCCCACAATGGAATATTTCTCGTGTTTCCGGATATAGCCACTTGGCACTTTCATGATATGTGTGGATGTGTGGGTGTTGTTCGTGTTGACGAGGCTCTCGTTCTGCTTTAAGAAAGGCTTCGGCGATACGTAAGGCATTGTTGATAACAACGACACTTGTTGAGCAAAGCGAGCTCTGAGTTGTTGATCCTGTAAGGTAGAACGTGGCCAGAATCTTCTTTTTGTATTCACATAAAGTAATGCTGGACCGATGAATGCAAAGACATTGGCTTTTCGTCTTGGGGTCATTCCAGCTCAAACATCCTAGGTCGGTGGCTCGATCATCAGGGATTTCGACGAAATTTTTTTGTGGTGTTCCGCTTCACGTGCACAAGACAAATGCAAAATATTTCGCTCACAAAGCTAACCGCTCCTCCGCTAGGTGGCGCGAAACTTCCGCGTAACGAACGAAACCTTACTCCATTTGCGCGTCTCCTGCGTGCCAACCGTTCAGAGGATCGGGAAAATTTAAAAGAGATGCGCTTGAAAAAGGGTATGTCTATTTGTGAGCGCGTTTCTAGCGCTTTTGAACCTAAAATAACATAGAAGAACGTCTGCCGAAATTGCGCAAAACTTTCAATATTGATGATAATTTTTTAATGCCGCGTTACGCATCACACATCGAAACATTTCTTTGTTCGGCTAATCCACATAGTGTAGGCATTACCTCAAAAAAATTCCAAGCCCCTAGCTGCAGCCGTTTCTGAAATAAAAAATCCCAAAGTTCACTTTTTTCGCAAAAATGCCTAAGTAGAGACTGCAGAAGAGCAAACTGCCGGACGGCCTAGAACGTCGAGTGTGGTATCAAACTGTAGATCAATGTATCCAGTTTGCAGAAACAGAAGATACCGAGGGTGTTTTTCTTTGTCAGGGATGCACAATTTTTTTTTAAATTAGAGCAGTGTAGAGGCCACGCCGTAAGTGAGGTTTCCGGGTTCCCGGCGCTCCTTTCGCCCCACAGCTCTTAACTGCTGAGCGTCATATATACCTTAATGACTAATGCATAAAAATATTACAAGTGGCAAGACATTTCCCGGCAAAGACACGGGAAACACGGAGCTTAAGAGTTCAACATACAACAACGACAATATCAAATAAATTATGACTGAGTTCAGTATAACACGCACAATTACCACCGGATCGCATGTTTCTATGTTGAGTCTCGGCGGAAAGTTTCACTAGAAGTTTGCATCTCACAGTGAACCTCAAATTAGGTAAGACACTACCATAAAACGCGGAAAATATCGCCTTTGTTTGACGCTGATGTTAACGATGCACGCAGGTGCGTCTGCGACAACGGTTGAAAATGGTGGTAGTTGCGTGTACCTGGACCTGAAAGAGTATTCCGGAACCGTTCTCCGAGTATCTCTTCTTCTTTGCAAACCTTTTCCTTTCGCACCCATATTGGCACACCGAAGTCCTCTTCATGGTGGCAGATGTTTGCGAAGTTTTTTTCGGTTCTTGTACTGGGAGGCTGCTCCATCAGTAAAGTAGTGGATCTTCTTTATGTCATTGTGGATAATCAAAAAGTGACCAAGAAACGTCCTCAGGAACAGATGCACAGCAGCTGTGTTGTGAGCCACATAATCTGAGCTGATAACATACGATTTGTGTTGGAGGGTGGGGTTGTCAGTAGTGCGGAAGTACGCCACGATCAGATGAATCGTAGCTTGTGTGTTCTCCCAGTGGAAGGATTGGGAGGTGTCCTGAACGATGAAGCTGTAGTTCTCAGCAAAGTGGAGTAAGACTACAGCTTCATTTGCAGGCAAGTCGTCCTTTAGGGCTGATAAATATTTCGACTGCTCTTTACTGATGAAATGGTGCACTTTCAAGCTCTCGAGTCTGGACAATAGAAGCTCTGTGAAATCCTCTGCTGGAAGGACCGTCGTCTGAAGACTAATTTGGGCTCCGGGTACCCACTGTTGAAATGACACAGTGTCCCAGAAGTCAGAACGAAGTATCTCATCCTCTTCCAACTTCTCTCGAACCCTTGAGACACCTACACAACTTTTACATGTCCCTGTCATGCACTCTTCGCTAGTGATGCTGCATACCATCAGTTCGAAGAAGTGCTTATACTCCTGCCTCACTCCCACTGCAGCAAACATGAGTTTCAAGTTCTGGTGGTACAAGCACACGCAGACAGAGTGCGTCCCAGGAGCGCCTGCCAGTACACACCACGGCGGACGTAAGGATCCGAACGTGGAAAACCCAAGCTTGACATCCGGGTTGCGTTGCATCCACTCACAGTATGCTTCACGAAGGTTGACTAGAAGCATCTTCATTTGGTGCCCTTTGAGAACGTCTTTTTTGCCCGGGAGGCAGTATGTTATTGCGGCATCTTCATAGAAGCTTTGTACGTTGACTTTTATGGCTTCTGGTAGTGGTCTCCTCCTTCGAGGAAGTGGCTGTGCGAGCACACCCTTGCTAATTTTCAGCTCCCTAGATCTCCTAACCATTCTCTCCGGTGCTCCGAAGTACTCCATCACTTTACGTAGAGACCATGATGCAGGTGCCAAAGTGTAGTATTGAAGTGCGCTTGGTGACAGACTCTTTCTCGTGGTACTTCTTTTTCAACTGCGAGAGCAACGCCTTGTGGTCGTCACCTAGCGCACGCATTTCGTCTGTTGCTTCAATAGGCACTCTGACTCCGAGGCTCTTTTCTATTACAGACTTAGCACTGGCATGAATCTTAGCCAGTTTCTTCTTGGCGTAAATTTCTCTGTGTCATAGATCTTCTTTTTCACGGGAGTTTCGCTGATAGCCTCCAAGGAAACATTAAAGGCACCTAACGATCCTCTGCCTGTATCGTAATGACTGTTGCCGTTCGACGCGGACTCGTCATGGGTTGCAGCAGAAGGAGAATCTACAGGGACGCTCTCAGAGGCGCTTTCCTTGACATTTATACAAGGCTTGTCGCCAGGTGCCAGGCCGACTGACGTCAACCTTCGGGCAAAGCTGACGGAAATGCTCTTTGTGCCCCGAACTTTCTTTCTATGATTTGCAAAAGGATCTGCGCAGTTTCTGGATGATATTGCAAACGGGTACTTACTAGTATAGAAGTAGTAGTGGTATCCACATATTTCGTTGATGATTTCAGCGCTGCGCCGAGATCGAGACGATATTGTGAACTGCTGTTCCTCCGTGAGACTTGAAAGCTGAATACTCTTGATGCTGTAGAAAGGCCTACACTTCTGTGGTCCAAATGAGCATCTTTGGACAATATCTGCATTCTCATCTCCCAGATCTTCTCGGCGGTTACTGACCGATGTACTTTCCATCGTGAAGTGCATAGCGAACTGCACAGCCCCGCGAATTTGGGGATCCGAAGGACCGACCTTGAGGTCGCGCTAGCTTCCACGGTGCCATAAATTCGGTGTCCGGCACTTTTCCTTTATTCGCAAGCACTTATACTACAGCAGAAGCGTGGAACAGCCAAGTGTTTGGAAGGTGGGGGGGGGGGGGGGGGAGCGCCCGGAACCCGGAAACTTCACTTACGGCGTGGACTCTACACTGCTCTACCTAAAAAAATTGTGTATCCCTAACAAAGAAAAACACCCTCGAGATCTTCTATTCCTGCAAACTAGATACATTGATCTACAGTGTGATACCACACTCGACGTTCTCGGCTGTTCGGCAGTTTGCTTTTTTGCCGTCTCTACTTGGGCATTTTTGTGGAAAAAGTGAACTTTGGGATTTTTTTATTTCAGAAACGGCTGCAGCTAGGGGCCTAAAGTTTTTTGAGGTAATGCCTAGATATGTGGGTTAGCCAAACAAAAAATGTTTCGATGTGTGAAGCGTACCGCGGCTAAAGAAATCATCAATATTGGAAGTTTTGCGCAACTTCGGCAGACGTTCTTCTGTTTTATTTTAGGTTCAAAAGCGCTAGAAACGCGCTCACAAATAGACATACCCTTTTTCAAGCGCATCTCTCTTAAATTTTCCCGATCCGCTGAACAGTTGGCACGCAGGAGGCGCGCAAATGGAGTAAGGTTTCGCTCATTACGAGGAAGTTTCGCGCCACCTACCGAAGAAGGGGTTAGCTTTGTGAGCGAAATACTTTGCATTTGTCTTGTGCACGTGAAGGGGAACACCACACACACAAAAAACAAAAAAAATTCGTCGAAATCCCTGATGGTCGAGCCACCGACCTCGGACGTTTGAGCTGGAATGACACTTTATGACGATTTGAATGACGTTTTACACGTTTGCTTAATGCCCGGTCACGTCTGTTGCAAATATTCGATGGGACTTCTCTCATCCGTTGCGGACGGATCAACGAGCGTAGAACCTTGACACTCTGTGCTCCCTACAATCGCTACCAATTGTCCACTCGACAACTGGTGTGATTCCCAAATTGGAGACACCCCTGAAAGTGAATCTTTCTGAATGACAAACGTCCGTACCACGAAGAGCCGTAACTTCCAACAGACGCTTGCAGAGACCGAGTAGCACACGTACGTCCGCAGTAGCATATGACGCTAGGAACTTCGACTGGGAACCGAACCGCAATTGACTCGTCGTCAGAGCTGGAGAGGAACTCTTCATTCATTCAAGTGACGTTATTCGCAGTGCGCTTATAGCCATTGTCACCTAAGTCATCATGTAAATCTCTTATCTTGGATCATCGCATCGCTCATACTTGTAGGTAGCTTTTAACTGTCCCACTCACTTGTTCTCTCATCCTCTTCTCTCTCTCACCCTCCTCTCTCACAAACCCGCCATAGCTATGGCGCTCTTTGGCCTTTGCCGCCTTTGTGCCACTACACCCATATTGTCTCTCTCTCTCTCTCTTCAGGTGCGCGGGTTGGGAGCGCGCGCGATTCAGTATGATCGGTTAGCACCGCAACAGTCGTTATGCGCCTTTTGACGCAAAACATACCGATCACTTAATAATACGATTACAAAAACCCAATGAACTGAAAAACTACTAGTTGGCAATAGAAATTTGTATCGATTAGTTGTAATCAGTACCATCCAAATCTATAATGCATCAATGTAACTCGTAACAAATGCCATTCAATCGCCTAATTCACTTCCGGTAATGAAAAATCCAAATATTTGCCTAAGAACGAATCCTGCACCAACGGCGGAAGAGTACAAATGTTCTGCTCTTGTACAACTGTTTATGCACGTTGGCCCCACAGAGTTCCCATTGAATCCATTTCACAATGCGCGCTTAACCTTCATCTCGGTCGTGCCCAATCCGCGTTTTGCAGGCCTGTAAGCCTCGAATTGCACCTAACAAGAAAGATCTTTGAGCTTTGTAATAGCCGCTAGCAACATGTTTACCGAAACGTGCCCTACGGTGTAGAAAAGATATTTTCGGGTGTACCTTCAGCACTCTGCCCACTTGACATGCGAAATATGCAACATAACAAACAAATAGGAGCTAGAGTAACACGTAAATATGAGCCGAGTGCCACTGATGCTTTTATATTCAATTACAGCTACGAGGGGTCCTCTGACCGACGAAGAACTGACTGAACTGGCAGAAACACGTCCCATCACAGTCCTCTTCGTCGGTGATCGCAGCTACAGCACGATATCGAAGGAACAATTTATGATATATGCACAAAGCCAGCTTAATCTGGTAAGTGTGAAAAATGTGCTTATGGTGGGAATGCGTAGAGAGAAAAGGAAGGTATGCTTGGGACATTGTGGGAGAGGTTATCTTCATGATAGAGCTTGCTGTGAAAGCTATAGAACTCTGTAATTTTTGTTTTAAGCAAATGGATACGAGAGACTTGATTGAGTCCACTTCGTAGGGTTCACCGGTCCCCGAACTCAACAAAATGGATTTGTCCCGAATTCATGAACTAGCACGCATCCTACTTGTTGATTCATTGTCCTACCATTTCAGGAAAAAAAAAAAAACTTGATTTGATGATGATGATGATGACGATGGCGATTGCGCTAGATGCACCAAAGCATACGATACCAACCAAATATGCGCCACCCGACTGTGCAAAAAAGCACCAGAGCACCTAACGTCAAGTGCAGAAGGAATGCGTCTGCTCTACCGGGTGTTTCAGGAAGGTTCCTCTGCTGGATAATTCGTAAACAGATGGCACCAAAGAGGGCCTTTCTTTTTGTTAAAGATCCTTGTGACATCGGCCGTGAACAGAGCAGTCAGCGGCTCATTTGGATACCCTCACTAATAAAATAAACATCCCAATTTTTCAATTTTACTTCACACATCTACAGTATATCTGTTTTTTGTATGGGGACCTTCAGCGAGAAAAAATTCCAAGGGAAAAAAAAAAACTCGACGTTTAATGATTCTTTCGAGCAATTAATCGGTTTCGGTATACATATGTGTTGTGCGGAGCAGCGAAGCAATGTGCTCTTTCAATCAGGTACCGGGCTGTCAATGTCGTGTTCATCCGACTAGTTCATAACACGCGGGCGACGGAACATTAGGAACAGCAGCAAGATACGCCCTGGTATGTATGGCATTCCATATGAACGTGATGCCTTCGTGTTTTGTTCGCTGAATATTTTTCGCTGAAGGTGCCGATACGTAAAACACTGGGCTTAGGAGCGTGCAAAGTAAACTTTAAAAATTAGGAAGTTTGCTTAATTGGTGAGCGGATGCATATGAGCAGCTCACGACTCTGTTCATGGGCCATGTCCCGAGGATCTTTGCCAAAAAGAAATTTCTTCGATGGTGTCACCTCTTTACGAACTATCCAGTCTGGGGTCCTTCGTGAAACAACCGGTATATGCCGCACTACAACAGTGCTGTCTACTCTACACCCTTTCTCCTGTATGACGATATATGTGCAACTGACTTCCCGATGTCTTAATCACCGGCTCCGTGACCATAAACGAAGCCATAAATGCAGGAACTCCAATGTCTACCTTCATCGTCTAAGCTGCCGGTCATGTAGACTAACACGAGTATTGTTTGCCATAAGACCATCGACAAAAACAAAAATAATAATAATTGGCGATTCTCTCGACGGCAACTTCTGACAGCAGTGAATTCTCTGTGGTCCTCGCGGGGTGCTTCGCGACTTCGTAGTTTGTCGTTTTTTTATGCCCTAATTGAATGTCGCACTCTGCACTAGATTGCTCTTTGTGCTTTCACTCTTGGGCAATAACTGTACCTTAAGGAAAGCGAAAAACAAAACCGTAAAACAACCTTGTCGGCTACGGAGTGTTCTTCCCTGTTTGATTCATTTGTAACCGTTGAATGAATCGGATATCAGGCGTCATATTATCTTCTAAGGAGCTATCTATGAGACTTCTTCTCCCCGCTTCATATCTCTTCATCTTATACCCCTACTATACTAAGAGTTGTTTTTTAGCCTTCGTGTGTCTGAGGTTTTCGTGCGTGGACCTTCAGCCGTCATCTTCTCGGTTGTCTGAGAAATCTTTCTACTTCTAACCAATCGTGCACGTAATATGTTGCTAACAAACACTAGGGAGTCACGCAGAACGCTGAAGGAAAAAGCGTGAACGAAATGTGTCCAGAAGGAACTACGCCAATATGGTCAGTCACATGACGAGCTTCCAACTGGTTAATTTAGAGTTGTATTCGCGGTTCAAATTTCTTACAGCGTGCCGCTTACACATGGGAAGGAAAACGTAACACAGCTACCTCTGACGTCTTCCACAGCCATCGTGCAGGTCAGCAGCGAGACGACCACATTCAGAATCTCATCACTGACGAGCATGTTAGAATAGAGCAACCGAGCTGGTGCACTGTAGAAACAGGTAACATTTCCTTGAGTTTGAGAAACACACCGTACGAAGAGGGCAACACAAGAGTCTCGTGTTGTGCTCTTCGCATTGTGTGTTCCTCAAACTCCGCATGCTACCTCTATCTCACCGCTGTTTATATGACATGCAGTAATAACAGAATGAAACGTCATTTTGATAAATTTCCGAAAGCGTGCCTTCAGTGAAACGCCTCAGACAAGAATCGATCTATTGGTACTACGAGGAACTTGAGGAACGCACCAAAAACACAACTTACTGTACAAGGGATTGGGCGTAGGAAAGCTGGTTCATGAAGTCGACCGAGAAACAGGAACACTGAAAGATGATATACACACGTTCTCTGTGTGTCACGTTTCTATTTCTGTGTGTAGAGTTTTCCATATCCAAAGCTTGGTCAAAATTTCTAACGCGGATAATGACAGCTGTTCTATTGAAAGAATCGTGTCAGCCGTTGAATGTTCCACTGGCAGAGCAGGTGCAAAACATTCGCTCCTAGGAGCAATGGTTTATGATTCGGCAATTTCCTTGAGGCAAAACCAGCGGAATACGTAAGACGGGAAGAGGTATGCGCACGATGAGTAATGCTCCGGTCAGACGGAATGATATAGTGTCTCTTTACAATTTTACAACAACAAGTGACAATTGCACGTACTGTCATTCGTATGCTATCACAGGACATGTTTTAGTGACAATAGGCAGAAAGTACCCTAGCGATTTAGTGAGTTCCCCATACTCACTTCGCTTCTTTTCGGGTGACCGACGGCACGCTCTGTGGCACAGGTAAAAGGATTGAGAAAACGCGAGAGGCATCGACACCACAATATTTTTAAACCAGTATTTTCTAAATCATCCTTATCTTGGTACATTGTGACGAAGAAACTTATCACTCGTGGTAGCCGCATATCAGAACCTCGCAGCGTCTGGCGGCGTTCGTTTGGCATGCGTTTGTAGTCAATTGGTTTAGTGTTCGAGGAACATTTACAGAAGCTGCTTCTAAACATAAAAAAAAGAAACATTCTGAGGAAGGTATTGTGGTGCAACGCTAAAACTTTTGCCGCCGTTTATTCTCATATATCGTAATTACCATCATTGCTTAACCGACACTTAAGGCGTGTATCGTGCACGAAGTGAATGCGACATTCGCTTGGTTGGAGTGCACTTCACGAAAATTGCACTAAATCAGCCCATGTGATAGCGGTATACGGCCGGTAATGTTCGCCGTTTTTATTTTTCGCTCGTGCTTCCAATTGTGTGAATTTCCAGTGTTGGAACTCCACCTGGTCAGAGCAAACCGGGAAAAGCACGTGCTATGCACAGAGGGTGCATCGCACACACAACGACTGCTCGCATTCCATACACGAAGCAAACTTATTCCACATCTCCTTGTCCGTTCCCTTAACTAAACAACATGGCAGCGCGTCAAACAGTACACGAGAAACAGGAACGTCGAGAAGCGGACAAAGGCCACAAAACAACAGGAAAGGGAACAACATTGACACCTCAACATCCTTTTACCAGACACCGTTTGAGTTGACTGCTACAGCCAGACTGGCTGGCTCGTTTATTCAAGTACTCTTTTATACGTGTACACCAGGGTTGCTTTCACGATTCCCGATGCATCCGCCCTCTTTTAATGAGGAGACAGCCGAAATGTGGTAAGCAGATATGGTTAAAATCACTGCGATAAATGAACGCAAACATTAAAGAAAACATTAAGAAAATGTTACACTGGATAGTTGGATAAACTTTCGGTCGTAGTGTAGCTTATTTGGTGGCCTGGATGGCCTGGAAGACTCTCTTTGGTGGGCTGTCCGCTGTCGTGGGTCTTGTGTCATCTTCGAATGGGGTCTCGAACTCCAGTTCTTGAAGAGATGACTTTCTGCCGTAGTCCGTAGCATGGACGATGATGCGGGGATGTCCGTGGCTGTAGATGTTGTGTCATCTTGTTATCGTCTTCCTGTGAACGGCTCGGCTGTCTGTAGCAAGTGTTGATTTCGGCGACATACTTGTTCATCTTCGGTGACCGTCACATACGACCTGGGTCCCGCAGTTCCTTCTACCCTGCCCTTGGTCGTCCAGTGTTTTTCGTCACGGATGCGCACTCTTGATCCTGGGTTCAAAGGAGGAAGTGGTTGGCCCCGCTGTTTCTGGGCGTGTTTTTTCACAGGTGCTGCACGTCAGACATTGAAATCTGGCAGCAGTGATGTTCCTCCTCGGCACATGAGGAGCTCCATCAGAGACGGTCCGCCTTCCAGGGGTTACTCTGTAATTGAGGAGGCCCAGCCAAAAATCCTGGTTAGCTTGCTTGGTCTTCATTAACAGTCGTTTCACGACCTGCACCCTTTTCTCTGCCAGCCCGTTGGATAAAATGTGGGCTGGACGTGGTGTGTGAAAACTCGTAGCGCTAAGAGCATTCCTCGAATTGTCTGCGGTTAAATTGTGGGCCATTGTCAGAGCACACCTATACGGGAATACCGTATCGAGCAAACATACTCGAACTCTTCTCGATCACCTTCTGTGAGGTGGGATCAGGAAGATTTTCGACCTCCGGATAGTTTGAATAGTCATCATAAGCCACAAGAAACTGTTGCCCAGCAAAAAAACGCGCGACCAAGTTTGTTTTCGCGGAGTTCTCATTTGAAGAGGATCTGTTAGTTGAAGATAAGCGAACCGTTTACATATTTCACATCTTGCAATGAATTATTGTATGTCAGCACCCATACGTGGCCAATACATCAACATACGGGCCCTCGCTATACACTTTTGAAACCCCCGGTGGCCGGCGTGCACTTTCATGGGCATTTCCTTGCGAAGAGAACGTGGTATAACGACCGTAGACCCTTTAATCAGGAGGCCTTTCACTACCGACAGTTCCGAAGCACGCGACCTAAATTCGCCTCCTACGGGCACGTTGTCTTCTATGCACTGAATAACACTTTGCAGAACACTGTCTTGAGTAGTTGCCAAACGAAGAAAAGTTTTCAAATGCTGGCTTGCTCACAACAGCTTCCACAGTCTTTACCGCGTGAACCTCAACATCTTGTGTGTCTCCGTGTATTATTGCAGCCGGTGATCGTAACAGCGCATCAGCTAGAACGTGCTCCCTTCCTTCAGTACGATCTTGTATTGCTGGTGTGAACATCCATTTCCACGAAACACTTCTGGAGACTCAGCCAAAACCTGCGCACGCAAATCGTCATTGCCAGTTACACTTTGAATTTTTGAAAGCATTCCAAACTGCTCGAAGGCTTGCAAACCCAGAATCGCACAGCGTTCTTTCTTTACCACAAAAAGTCGAGATGCTGTTCCTTGTCACGACATACGGTAGTCAGCCTCACAGTTCCCAGGTGCTTGATCATGTCGCCACTGTATCTCCTAAGGACGAAACAATCTACCCGGATTGCTTTGTCACTTCCTATCTTCTTATACAAAGAGTGCGACAGAAGGTTGGCTTGGGAGCCAGTGTCAATCTTGAACTCCACTGGTCGACCCCCAACGCATGCCGTTTCCACCCATTCCTGAGCATTTTTAGAACTGCAGACGCTCACGGTTGAGAATAGCCACGTCGTCGCCTGCCCCTTCTTCTCATTCACTTTCAGACCTCTCATCATATATCTGACATGTGACCTTCTGCTTGCAGCACAGCGCAAAGTGGTTGCGCTTGCCACTTTTTCTGGATGTTTGAGACTTGAGCTGCAGGTCCCTCAGGACACTTTCGAAAGGTTCGCATTCCGCTTGCACGGGACATTAAAACACATAGCGCTCATATGTTTCATTCCGCTTCGGTGTACAATATTCTTCAAAATTTTTCATCAGTGCGTCAAAATCCATTTTTTTCCGGATCGCCAAGCTTGAACTTGGTGAACACGTCGATTGCTTCCGGACCCGCCAAGTGAAGAAAAATTGCAGGTTTTTGCTTACTTCATCTGGACTCTGTTTCCGTTTGCTACAGGCAAAGCAGGAGCCGTTGCTTGAATTTCTTCCAGGTTTCCGCTGCATTTTCCAGTAGAATCTACGGCTCCGTGGGCGGGAGAAATTCCATTCCGATTCACTTGGCTATCGCTTTTCGACGTGCTCTTTTCTTGGTCTCACGGACGGGCAGGTCCCACTTCTCACACCATGTATCAGACTACATATTTGAGTTGACTGCGAAAGCCAGACTGGTGGCTCGTTTATTGGAGTGCTCTTTTATACGTGTACACCAGGGTTGCTTCCTCTCACGATTCCCGATACAATCCTCTCAAAGAATGCGAGCTTTCTTTTTGGTAGAGCGATAGAAGCGTGACTGATACAAGTATTATCTTCGGCCTTTACAATCGCATGAGCCTCTATAATCTCTCTTACCAGGGCCTTGCCAGTATCCCCCAAAAGAACAGTCTTACCAAAATCCGGCTCTCACGTGCAGCGGCTACAATGAACTGCAAAATGGCCAGATGGGGCCGACCGAACAGCAAGCGCATGCTGTCTTAATCTATCATTCACCCACATTCCCAGGGGGCCATGATAGCATCATCCACACGACAGTGACTGTTTACATACATACATTAGTCATGTTTTGCAGTCAACAAAATCCCCTGCATGCTTCTTCCCGCAACACGGGCGTTAAAAACTCGACACAGTCTATAAAGCCTATATTAGCCTACACCACTGACGCATCATGCTGCTGACTAATCTTCTTAGTGTTGTGGCAAAACGCATGCAATACAGTATTCTTTCCCTCTCCTCTCCCGGTCTCACGCTACGCTCCCCTCCTTTCTCTTAACCTATTTTAGTAAGCTCTCACTCACACAATAAAAAAAAAAAAACTCAGGAGTGTGACCCGAACGAGACATGTCCTTCTGTCGTATAACATAAAAAGGGATAAGCTGCAAAACGCGTTGCAAAGTTTTACAGGACGCACAGCGAGGAGTTACACAGAAACAAGTGCCAACTTCTGTTTTCTGTGTTATTCTCTTCCGAAGCTAAAACAGATCCTGTTTATTGCTTATAAATCGGCCTCCCGTTAGTTCGAGAGCCGTGCTCGCCTGCGAGAGAAAACGACGGGTGAGCTGTCCATGTTTCTTTCGATTACGAAAAGAAAAAAAAATACTCGAAGCGAGGAACTGTATTGCGAGTATTAGCTCTGGATCATTTCAAAGCCGATGTTTCTTGCACTGCAACAGAATCGCACGTTTCTGTCCTTTCTACGAGAAATGCTCCAGGTATCATAGATAGTCCAGCTTTTTGGAGGCAGAGAGTTTTGCGTTGGAACACTCTCTAGATAGAGAAATGTCCATGTCCCAGCTTCGGCCGAAAAAAACAAAAGAAATGTGTTAGGAAGCCTTAGCAGGTAAACTAAACAAAGTATTATTGCTCGCCCCGCTAGCTACCTACAGGGGCGGGCTCAAGACGAATCTGGACTACTCTTCACGGACAGTCCGCGACTGTTATCCGTAGGACGTTCTAAGGATACACCTCGATACATGATGACACTATAAGGACATCCTGAGGACCCTGTGTGTTCTCGTGCATAGTATCAGCTATATAGGAAGCGGAAAATGCGGATTTAGGGAATCAGGGATAAACCAGAGGATAAACATAGACCGCTTACTTCGTTTCAGGGTGGTAGGTGGACAGTTGCCGTATTATGCAACCTTGAAATGTATTCATTGACTTATTAGTTGCCTAAGAACAACTACACGAATGACGATGGAAGGAGATGATTCACCGCAACAAGTGTAGGGGGATTGACGGAATACATAGGGAAATGGTTAACCAGCAGTACAATGTTAACAAGAGCAGGTACAAAGATTTACAGAGACCACATGGACAAAAATAATAAAGCAAATTAATCATTTGATAGTATTACAGCAAAAATGACACCAACAAACAAAGGTGCCTTATTTGAGTGCCTTAGGTGGTTATTATTTGGTGCCTTATTGTTGGGCAAGTGGAAAACATAGGCCGATTGAAATTCTGTCGTCATTCTGGCGTTTGTAATTACCGAATATTAATCAGACAGCCCCATTTTGTAATATTTCTATTGAATTCGAGATAGCGCTGGACCAGAATCCCACGCGGAGGCAATGTATTCAACTCAGTAAAGAATAGTGACCTGAAGGATTATGATCGAGGGAGCAATTGCACTTTTCACATTGCTCTACTTTGTTGTGCTATCATTATTTGTGCTACTTACGGAACACATGGTCCGTCAAAGAAATTACAGGCCGGTTACAATTACGTAACGCGAAGTTCTGCGCTAACCGCTGTCTGCGGACTGTGTATGTTACACTCTTACTGCTGATATATGCACAACTACCTTGAGTGAGAATTACTGGACTGTCATCTGTGAAGTAAGTTGGGATATGTACAACTGGGATTACCGGGGCAAAAATATAACCAAAATCGTGGCACTAGCGGGACAGGAAACGCTGTAAAATCGAGACGCTTTCCGGGATAGTGTACACATCTCGGAGTATTTCGAAACCGCTTTCATTTGGAGTTTTCTAAGTTGATTTGGATCACGGAAACCGAGGGTTTTTAGGTACAATCACATCGATTTCCTGACACCTTCCTGTAACATCTACCGCTGTAAAAGGCTTTCTTAAATGAATGAAGGATATTTGAGAAGCCTATGATCATTTTTAGTTAGTTCCTGTGTAGTAAAGCATTCACTATGCGAAATATGAAGTTGAAAATGGTTGAAATAGCAAATATATTCTATAACAACAACGGGCACGAGCGATAGCTGCTACGTCCCGTCTCCGAGGCGAACTTGCCGTGACACCATACACACCGCATGCTGCCGATTGGCGGCCACGCCTTTACGAGCAAACTACGAAATTTGCGAGCAAGCTTGCATATTTCGCCATGACATATGTTTTTATTTGATCTGGAGACAATATTTTATCTAACCGTTGACGCAGAATCCTACGAGAAATGTAATATAGCCGTTGACTGTCAGCATGGCTATAAGAGAACGTTTTCCTCTCTGAACTTCTTCACCAGAAAATGTCTCTCTCGATGACGAGCTGCTACATGCCGAACGATTCCTAGACGCTGTGTGTGTCGCATAACGTCTCCCTTCATCGCTGATAACTTGCCTTTCGCCATATTTCAATTCATTTCAGCAACAGATATTACAACGTCGTTGTTGTCGAAACCGAAACTATGCACCCTCGTGGCACCGCGGGGTGTGTTCTCATCGTCGTTCATAGTTGGCGGAGAGGATTGGATGGCGATGACGTAAGCCCTCTTCGAAGGCCTCTATCCATGCGATCACGCACCGCTATTTTTCGTCTAGTAACTGCGCTCCGGTTGTACTGAATAAGGTAAAAGTCCGGGCCGGGTAAAAGTCGGCGTGTGTGCGATAGCTAGGGATCATGAGAACAATTTCCTGCAGAGTACTCTGCATTCGCGAAAACCAGGTTCCTTTAATGCCAAACCCGCAGCGCGTTATCCTCTCTAGTATGCTCCTACATTTAACCCATATCTACAAATAATTACGCAATTTCAAGGTGTCCCCGCATTTTGTGTGAAGTTCAATGATTGCCATCGCGTTAGTCCCGGCCGCCCTGCACTTTCCATGTCACAGAAAATAGGTGAGATATACCTCAGTACACCGGGAAAAGTCAGCTCAGATTGTAGAGAACAATTCAAAAACGACAATGAACCTTCGAAAACTTCATTAAAAGCTTTCTCCTGGTCAGCACGTGAAAGTTTTCAATTGTGTGCTTTAGCGACAGTTGCTGAGAGACAGCCCGCAGCTACCCATATCTGCAGCGGAAAATTCTTTCTTGGCTAGAAACGTTGCGACATTGCGAGATCCCTACTCACAAACTGAAAGCAGAGCCATTACGATATATATATCCATGTCCGGTACCGCCATGTACATCTGTTCACAAAGCAAAGTTCACATGCACGGCACTGGCGCATCTCTTCATCGCAGTGGTCATCTATATTATGCCAGGAAGAGGTCAATTCTGAAACTTTTTCTATTCCGTATTAGCGCCGCGGTGCGACTGTGGTTATGAGCGGCGTACAGATGTGGACAGGTGAACAGGGGGCAGCATAAAGAAGTTGGGTGTAGGGGAGTTAGTGTGCGTGCTGGGCCGACTTCAGGGGGCCAACATTCGTGTGGAAAGTCTCCGGAAAACCGCGGGAAAACCTCAGAACAGTCGGTGGTAGGATTCGAACCCAACACCTCCCAGTCAGAAACGGGTGACTCACTATTCTATTTATGTATCAGTATGTATGTCCGCCCTTGTTTTCGTGGTTGGATGTCACTGCAATGTAGAGATGCGTCACGGTGCTGTTCCGTGCATTTTTTTCCCCCAGGCTGTACAACACTGCTTAAACCATACCCAATGCGTTGGAAAAATTATTTTCGCTCTGAATGGAACTCGCCACACTATACGATGTTGTTGGAACTTATTCTTGGACGAAGGCTATCCTTTTCTGTAATTTGTACCGCCATGTAATGTATACGAATCACAAGTTCGACCCGTATGACAAAAACACTGCGTAATATAGGAATTAACGGACACCGTCTATTTCTCTTCTTACGTTCCAGATGAATGCAGCCTTTGCAGAAAATAACATCAAGATGAAGATGAAAGTTTACGACACCTATGTGGTACGATCTTATACTCGACTTCCAGACATGCATTAGCATCAGTGGGCCTATTCATAGAGAGGGTACACACTGAGCCAAGGTGCTGGCATGAAACCAGGTTGAAGGCAAGGCAATTTCATAGCGGCAACAAATTATTGGAATATGTTTGCAAGGGATGTTGATATCGCGGTGTTCCGTGTTTCGAGTTTATCATTAATGGGCAGAAATAAGAGACAGAGAACCTTCCACTCAGTTTCAGACTATCCTTCCCTTCCGGTCTTCCTTTCTAAGACACTAAAGCGCCGCATTTACGAAAGTTGCTGTTGGGCTACATTTCGTTTCAAGTCGCGCCTTCCGTCGACACGCCATCGGTTTTCTTGTTTTGCTGCAGGGCCTTATAGAACATTATTGGCTTAAGCAGGACCACTGTCTTATCTGTTATGGTGTATTAGCGTTCATGATGCTACATTTGACAGCATACACCGAGTGGATATAGCTTGGGTATCCTTACAACGTCAATGTTAACACGTGTCAAAAGTCATCGAAAATGAAGCGCAATCGGCAATCCTACGCGTGCTTCATTCAGCACTGGGATGCCTTGAAATCGTCCATTCTCAAACCCATGTAGTGCAAATCTAAAACATTTTTATGTTCAAAATATTGGACAATAGCGTGTCCGTAGGACGCGGTTAGTAAAGATATATTGTGTACTCTCGCAATGAGACGCACTGCTGAAAGCACTTAAGATTCCACTTTTCAGGAAAGCAGAAGCAGAGTTCCACACTATAACTAGGTAAAGAAGGCGACCCTCTGACGAGAGTACCGTTGTGGCTTCCTAAGGAAAGGAAGCAAAGCATTCGAAGGACAGTCGCATTTAAAAATTTGAGCCTATGTCAAGGAGCAACCACGCTGGCGTCAGTGATGATGATAATTACTGTCATAGAATTTCATGGCCCCGGAATTTCATGACCTAGGGACACATGCATGACTTTGTTAACTGTCTGGAAGGGAGTTGCCTCAGGACAGAAGCCGCCGATATTTCGAACAGAGACTGTTCTTCTTCCCAGAAGAAGAACAGTCTCTGTTCGAAATATCGGCGGCTTCTGTCCTGAGGCAACTCCCTTCCTACATCTCTACCGGTTCGCTGGATTTCTACCCATCTTTGTTAACTGTCTGTATTTCCAGATGAATGAGGAACAGGACAGGACCCACCTCCTGGAAATTCCTGGTAGACAGCTTCCGTCAATTAACACAGATAAATGCCATGAGACACTTAAGGGAAAACTTGTTGAGTACCCTGGGACCAACGAGTCCGACATCGTCTTCGTAGTAACGAGGTGGGTGTCGAGGAAATAGCGCATGAAACGAGATGCCTCCCTTAGATCGCAGACCCCTTGCATGAAAATTCATTGCAAGACTTTTCACGCCGAATGCAAGAGAATGTGTTTTTAGCATAAACAGTTCCCCATTGTTCAAAGTGTCTACTACCTTGGTTTTCACCAAAGCGATCGTTCTGTTTTTATGTTGAGCTGGTGTGCTGCGATCGTTTCGAACGTCAGTGCGAAAGTCAGTTAATGGTCATCAAAATGGTTCCGTCGAAACTTCACATTTTTCGTTTTCAGAAAGATTCTCAGCGACGAAAGTAAGAGGTATTATTGGAGTAAGTATACAAGGCACAGCAAGTAATAAGCACAGCCTGGTAGAGAAAACAATGGGGTCAATATGATAGATGTAGGTTTGCCGGCCTGGTGACATGTTGTGCGTGCCACAGGGTAGGACTGCGGATAATTTCGACCACACGAGGTTCTTTTGAAATCCCCGACGCATTGTGCTATAGACAATGTTACCTCCTTAAAAATTCCTGCCCCACTCGGCCGGGTTTGAACCCGATCTTGAGCTCAGCGAGCCAACACCTTAGCAACTGAGCTACCGAGCAGGGCAGCCCAACACTGAAATTCCGAAACTGGCGCTGATGCTGAAACTCTATAGGCTCACACCTTGTAGGTAACTAATTGGAACGGTTGTTGAAAAGGGGTCCAAGCTACATCGCATATTGTGGTCTATGGGGGAACAGACCTATTTCGGATGCTCAGTGGCGCATTTCCAAACCTGCCCCGGTCGCCGCTGCCTTCAGTTGACGCGGCGTCACAGGCGTACAGCGGCCGCAGAACACCATGGAATGTCATTGTGGCCGCTAGTCTTGTGTTCAAAGCGTGTTACTGGATGGATGACGAGCGAACGGCAAGAGACAGACCTGTTTAGGTACCTCTGATTCATGATAAAGAATGTAGAAGGCCCTCGAACATTTATGCATCTTGCTTCTGAGAACATGATATAATCGATAGTCAACGTTTTCAGTGCTGATGACGTTGTGCTGCTGCTTCATGTCTCCGGTTTGCGATTGCATGAATACAAGGATCATTCAAAATATTCTGAAAATGTGCTAACAGAGTAAAACAGAATGTGGGCTGAAGTTTTCATGCATGTAGCCATCTTTGATGGAGTGGAGTGGATGGAGTCGAAGTGTATTATGCACATGAGTGTGGATGACATGTTCTTGTACAGCTTCGTCTAACCTTAACTTGCACACGGCGCCAGCATGCGGACCAAGAGGGACGACATTCTAGCTGCTCTACCTGTAATTAACGGGAGAGATCGTTGAGGGCTGTCCTACTCGCTTCACGGAGGTGCCCGTCTAAGAACTGGAGCTCCGCTTCGAACGGGCGCTGTGGATATTTGTTATCTACACAGCGTTCCAGTCTGTTGTGGGGATTGCCGCGGGCGATTGAAATCTTCGCCGTCTGATCAGTGATTGTCCTCGTCGTTAGCAACCACGTTAACAATCATGCCATTGGTATGCGTCGTATCGCTGTAGTGGCGTCACATTGATTGAAATTAAACAATAGAATGAACGCAATGGGAATATTAATAAACGTGAATGTATTGCGCTGAAAAAGATTGTTGCTTAAAGCACCACATTCCGCGCCACGTTGTATCATATGTTCGCGATGACCCGCCAGTTGACAAGCTTGTTTCATTCTCCCAGTGGTTCCCCTTGTGTCGCAGTCGATAATAGATGCTAGCGAAGAAATTAAACATGTTAACTATATAATGTGGAGTAGCCGGCGCGTCCTTTATTATCCTTTAGCCTTTATTTATTTCTTCAAACAACAACGACATTGATGATAAACGTCGAAAGAATTTATGGCAGTGTAAGCTTCGTAGAACGTCTTAAGAATTGAATTTTCCACGCGACGTCACAATGTGGTTACACGCTCGAATTATTCACATGTTCACTGTCCATTCCATGCTGCTTCAGGAATAAATCAAGTTCGTTATGCGAGTGCAATTGAACCTCTGTATGCAATAACGGGTTAAGTCGACTTATCCCCTTTTTACTATTGTATGTGAGCGGCGCCAGCGCGGCGCGGAAGAGGACGAAGAAGAGAGATCGAGAATCGAAGGATACAGAAATAAACAGTTTTGAGACAGCAAAGTCTTACAATTGGCGCAGCCGACACTGAATATGTGGGTTCAGCTCCACGTCGAAGCGGACTCGACCGGACAGCTGCTTTTTACAAGCTGTACGCCGGCGGATGAGGAAGCCGTTGAACTTCCCAGAACAGTGAGCAGCGATGCTTTTCGCCAACTTGTGCTTTCAAAAATCAAGAAAACGCCGCAGGAGATCCTTACCGAAGGATTCGTGAAGATCAACATGAGGGTCATGGACTACGAGGAACATATCGGAAGTGCTCTCAGGGTCGCTGCACAGGCTTCAACTCTGATGGGTGCTGCGCAGCCTTCCGCAACCGATGCGCCCATTCGATTAGTGGAGGCACAGAGTCAGCAACTTCAGAGTCAGGAAATGTTCAATTCGGTCCTGCTCTCAGTCTGCTCCTGTTCTCCCTCACTTCAAGATGATAAAGGTAGACGTTTTTGACAATCAAACAACCAGCCCGGAAGCATGGATAACATTTTACGAGTATGCGTGTGAATGCAATCACTGGTCCACTGCCAATGACATGATAAAAACATGCGACTCTTTCTCTCTGGCATGTCAAAGAAGTGGTACGAGTTGCGCCTTCCCAAACACAGTGGCGACACCTGGTTGCAGTGGAAGGAAAGCTTCTTGAAGTCGTTTCGCGAAAATCCCATTGATAACTGGGACAAAGCAATTTTTCACAAGTTTAGATCTGGCTCTACCCTTGACTACTTCTACGAGAAACGCAGACTGCTTCACATAGCCGAACCGAACCTTCGGGACACAGCAGTCAGTTCATTTGGTTGTGCATGGACTACCAAAGGACATGCGGACGCAAGTTTTAGTGAGGGCGGCAACAGCCGTCGAGAGTCTCCCTGCCTTAAGGATTTGAACACCCGACACTACCTCTCACCACCCCTGGATACTGCACTTCGTTCCCACAAAACTGCGACACCCCTCCGAAGAACGGAACCAGTGGACAAGCCACAAGTAAAGGACTACGCTTGTCCCGGGCAACTCAATACTGCGACAAGCGACAATCTTCAAACTACACGCGGAGAAAATTTAAACGAATAAACGAGGGTGCGCAGTCCCACCCGACGACACCAAAGCAGACTGGTTTTCTTCTTCACACTAATCTTCTATTCATCAAAGTCATCGTGAATGGCCATCCCATTAAGACATTCCTCGACACAGGAGCGTCCATTTCTGTCATTAACATATACAAAGTCGATCCTGCTCAACTGGAAGACCTGTCGTACAAGCATATGATGGTCGTACAATCTTACATGACACATGGGCCGATATTACACTGACGTTCCAGGAAAGAATTGTCTCACTCCATGCCTTGGTAATGCCTGATGTCCAGTATGAGTTTCTCTTCTCACGACCTGGCATGAAAACTCTCAAGATGAACCTCTCCTCGGATGACAAGGTACTCGTCGACCCACGGGAAGACATTAAACCAGTACTATGCCTTCAGGACGCAGAGGGCATCAAGCAAGCCTACCCTGATCTGTTCTGTCCACAGGGTTACCCTCCAGCTATGAAGAATTTTGCTGTTCCATTTAAGCTCACTGACACAACAGCAATCAAACAAAAACCGTATCCCATGTCTAGAGACAAGAAAAAGTGGCTTGCGCAGGAGCTGGACAATAAGCTGGAGTTACCAGACACTCTACTTCCCATTTTCCATCCCCAGTGACCATAGTACCAAAGGAAGACGGTTCCTTGCGCTTATGCACGGACTACAGGAAAATTAACAATCAAACGGAGCTCGTCCCGTACCCAATGCCACGAATAGACGACATCATCAATGAAACTGGTAGGCCTTCCCTTTTCTCTCGAATCGATTTGGCAAAGGGTTTCTGGCAAATTCCACTGACTGAAGACACTAAGCAGTATACAGCATTTGCAACCTTCAACGGCCTATATGAGTACAACAGATTGCAATTCGGGTGGAAAAATTCTCCCGCCTGGTTCCAGAAAATGATGGATGAAGTTTTGCAGCCTTTTCTAGGAAAGTTCTGTCAAGTGTACATCGACGACGTTTTGGTCTACTCCAAATCGACTTCGGATCATCACAATCATCTGCATCAAGTGTTGCAGGCACTTTGCAAAGCTTCGCTTAAAGTCAACTTTAAGAAAAGTCAAGTTTCAAGCACCAGGTCACCTTCTTAGGACGCGTATTTGATATTGATAGCTACACAAAGGCGACAAAAGCAGAGTCCATAGCACGGATATCTCAGCTTGCCAAGCCACACAATTTGCACTCGCTTCGTGTTTTTCTTGGTCTGGCTGGACATTTCCGCGCGTTCATCAAAGGCTACGCTAGGAAAACAAAGTGTCTGACTATTCTAACACAGAAAGATGTGCCCTTCGTATGGTCAGCAGAATGCAAAGCTGCGTACAACCATTTGGTTACTGCCATATCCTCCGATCCAGTCCTTACGCTACCAAACTTCGAACTTCCCTTTCGAACTACGTACTGACGCGTCCTACTATGGAACCGGCGCTGTACTCTATCAGCCCAACTGTACCGCATCTACTCAGCAACAATTGCATGTGACAGGATACTACTCCAACACCTTTACTAAAGCTGAACTCAACTATTCCGCGACTGAAAAGGAAACGCTTGCAGTCCTCGTTGCCTTTAGTATAGTAGATGGGTAGAAATCCAGCGAACCGGTAGAGAGG